>NC_137900.1:13118911-13718911 GCF_963455335.1 Martes martes | reverse complement strand
TTAAAAGACAAAAAAGGAAGTAAATCAACAGACTTAACAGTATAGTAGGCATAGCTGATAAAAGAATGAGTGATTTAATCCAGAATGAAACACAAAGATATAAGGATGAAAACTACAAGAGAGGAAGTAAGAAGCATAGAGAATACATCAGGAAGATCTTACATGCATTTCACCAGGGATCTCAGAACAAGGACAGATAATTGGACAAAGGCGTTATTTGAAGAGACAAGAGCTGAGTTCTTCTGGAACTGACAAAAATACTCCACTCATCACACTGTACCCCTGAAATACACCCAGCAAGATGATTCTTAAAAATGAAGGAAGACATGGGGTGCCTGGGTGGCTCAGTGGGTTAAAGCCTCTGCCTTCAGCTCAGGACATGATCCCAGGGTCCTGGGATCGAGCCCCACATGGGGCTCTCTGCTCAGCAGGGAGCCTGCTTCCCCCCTCTCTCTGCCTGTCTCTCTGACTACTTGTGATCTCTCTCTCTCTCTCTCTCTGTCAAATAAATAAATAAATAAATAATCTTAAAAAGTTTAAAAAAAATTTTTTTTTAAAAATGAAGGAAGACGTATCAGGTGTGGTCAGTCACATATCCTGGCTGCCTCCTCTTCCACATCCCCATCCCCATCTGGTGGTCCACTGTTCCTCCACACAGGACCAACTCTCCCTGCTGCATCCTTCATTGTCTACTGCAAGATCACCTGGTCTGGCAGATTTCTTCCATGACTATGCAGTGCTTGCCCACATGAAATATTCTGTGGCTCTTATGCTGCCCTGGGGTTTGAACAAATTATGAGGTTGTCTCAAGCCCATTGGTCCAGATACACCTCAACAGTATTTCTTTATCTCGACTACCTGGTGATCCTGTACAAATTCTCAAGTTCTGCCTTCTCCCCAGACCTCTATTGTTGACCTCTCTGACCTTCACTCTCAAACCTATGGTGGGGAGGGGTGGGAAAGTGACTCTCATCTCTCTATCTCTCTATCTCTCATGGAACCTGGGCAAAACCCTTATCAAAGAGTCCAAGTCTTGATTCCCTCCTGCCTCTCTCCTTTCTCCTGGAAACTCTTCTCCACTTGTAGGTGGGGAAACTGGTTTAATCTGGTATTTATATTCTAAATTTTCTTATGCCCAGACCAGTGGATCTTCCACTCAAAGGACAAACATTTGATTCTCTGTCAAGTGGTTCTTCTGGGTCACTTTTTCCAAGAAGCAATGAAAGTCATAGGAAAAAAAAAACAACAACAAAAAATTAAAATAAATAAATAAACCAACAAACAAACCAACAAACAGAATGAAGAAAAAGAAATGAAACCAACCCAGGAACAGACTTGAATAAATATCTCAAATTATTTTATAATTTATGAAGCCAGAAGTCTAAATTTATATATATCTATATATAGATATAGATGATATAGATATAGATATAGATATAGATACAGATACAGATATAGATATCTACCATAGATAGATAGATAGAGTATATATTCACACACACGCAAAATATGTTAAAACTGGTCTGGTAAACCTCTGCAAATTACATAATTTTTGGCCTTGTCCACTCTTCATGCTTCTCAACAGTCTTTTATAAGATCACCAAAATAGTAGGGAGTGATTTTGCAATTATTTATCTAAGCCTGTGAGAAATCTCCCATGTAAATGTGCCAAAGTTCATAGTGAAGCCCAGTTTATAGGCCTACCTATTTCAGGAATCCAGGAAGTGTAGGCAGCAATGTGGACTCCCTGCAAAAAAAAGAAAAAAGAGAGAAGGGCTTTAGGGCTAGGAGCCAAGTCTTGGGTACTCAGATTCAGAAACTCTGGAAGGAGGGGTGGGCTGCCCTAACTTCTGGGGGAAATGGATCCTAAGAAGATGGGCATACCGGAAAGCATGGGCCCCGACTAGGGTCTCAGAGAACAAGAACAGGAACTCTGCGGAGGGGTGGGTGCCCCCCGCGGTGCCACAGCCACTTAGTGGAAGCTTATAGAGGGAGAACACAGAATGTGGAGCATGGAGGGCTGTACTTCAGGCATGGCAGCCTGATTGTGGGGACACCACCAACGATAAGAAGGTCCCCTAGGCCAAGCGAGGGACAGAACAAACAACAGCAGTGGGGGGGGCAGGGGGACCCCAACCTGGGTGCACACAGAGGCATCAGGCATGTCTGCAAAAAGCACCGCGGTGGTGTTGGCAACCACAACAAACAGAGGCAAGCGACAGGAGGTGAGTGAGTCACTCAGGGCCCGCGGGAGGGCAGTGTGGGGAGGAGGACGGAGGAAGGAGGCCTCTCTCCTGATGGTAAACATCCCCCAGAGGAGCAGAGCCAAACCAGGAAACAGCAGAAGAGCCACCTCTTGATTGAACAGGCCGAGTCCTGGGCTCCGCCCACAAAGCGGCTACCTCAGAATATCTGGGAATGGAATCAAGGAACTGGAATTTTAGACAACGTCTTGGGGTGGATTTCCAGCAGTAATTGCCCATAGATCTGAGCCACTGGGAATCCTGCCCTGGGCCCTTAGTTTTAGAGAAGCCTCTGCCAGCCATGCTCCTCACAGTGCAAGGTGTCCTGGGGATCAAGGAAACACGCCCAGCAGCATCCCATACCCATCCATACACGAACCCCGCCTCCACCCAGACTGTGCTGCTGGGGTCCAAGACCCTGCCTTCCGTGCCCAAATGACACCGGACCAATTCCAGGGCCTGGTCTTCCCCCATCCGTTCTTCCACAGTGAATGACCCTGTGTGGTGCACCCCATTCTAAAAATGAGTGTTTGCCAAGGGGCTTGGTGGGCATGGGCCTTGGACTTGACTGCTGGGCTGACCACATGTGTTCTCTAAGCCTCTGGCACTGCGGCAAGGACAGAAGTGGAGAGAGAAGGGAGCCTCCTCCTTCTTTCCCTCCATCCACACTTGTAACCTGGGCCCACAGAGGTTAAGGACATCTACTGGTCTAGACCAGACACTTACTCATTGTTTTTGGCTCTTTTTTGAAGTCATAGGAGTTTTGTTTAGTTTGGTTTTTGTTTTTGTTTTGTCTTGCTTTACTTTGTTTTTAGGAAACAGAGAGGGAATGAAAGCCCTTAGGGTCCAAATGCCAATTATAAAATGAATGGATGCTGGAATTTAATCCCGCTGTGACTTTTCCAGCTCTTGATTTTTTTCCCCTTGGCACATGAAGCCTTGGAGAACAAGGTTTTCATATTAAGCAGCATCCTAAAACTTTTATTTCATTCAGTTAAAGTAGTATCTGTTGAACATTTATTCTGTGCTGCACGTTGTCCTAGACAGTGAGAGTATCAATGAGACGTGAGCCAGGCCATTGGATAATTCAAGTTGTACACACGGGAGGCAAACATCTCAGCCATGTAAAGGAGTATATTATTTTAAGGGCTACAGCGAGTGCCCAGCTGTGCTAGAGCACTAGGAACTTAGTGCATCTTTAACAAGATCCCTTCTTTTGATTCTCTGAGTTACCACCTCCAGGGGGTCAGACACACACACTCCACCAGCCTGTCTACATGAGATCCCTCTGCTTTCGAGGGTCAGGAACAAACAAGATGAGTGAATGATACTTTGTGTGTCAACATTTCTTTAGTCTCTGCTTTTAAGGATTGTTTTTGCTTTTTGGTTGTCTGTCTGTTTTTTCAGGCACAACATTTTCAGGTGTTTTTCTTTCTTTCAGTGATGACCCATCCATGGAGCCTACTCACTGATGACACACTCGGCATCCGACACCCGCCGATGGACTCTGACAGGCTAAGTGTGCTCGGTGTTCTTTTCTGGGGGGGATATTGAGCAATAAAACTTGGGGAAGAGATTCAATTATTCACACTGTTGCTAAAGATCAACCTACGTTTTGCCCTAAGTTTACCATAACACAAATCTAAGACATCTGATTCAGTGCAGACACTTACCCCTGGGGTAGTATCTGTTTCACTTTTTTGCCAATGAAGCTGTGCCATGGAGGACAGAAACAGCAGAAACGGGATGCAGTGACCAAGTTGTGAGCTGGAAAGTTCCAGCTGCCCTCCTGCCCTACTTATAGGGAATAGAGATGACTCATTGTTAAGAAGCAAACAGATGTTGACTTGGCTAACACAATCCCATGCAATATTTAAAACTCTCTGGGCCATTGCTTCCTCTTCTGGGAAAAATAAAACAGACAGGTTATTCTGTTTGGACACCTGGATAGCATTGTTCAATAATGGTGTGAAAAAAAGAGGCATATGTGTATTTGTTTGAATGTGCTGTTTCTTATGACCTTGACAATGGCCTTCTCCTGGAACATACCTATTTAGAAAAGACAAGTTATACAAGAGCTTCAGCTGCACAGATGTGTGAGGTCTACCACTTAGAAAGATATGGAATTTTTAGGTGTGCACACCAGTTGGGAAATTCCCAGGTATCCTCGCAAACATAGATGTCCAGAGGCCCAGAGGTCCAGAGGTTACAGTCCTGGCTCTATACTATATAGCTATGCGGCCTTGGTTTCCTTATCTGTGAAATCGAGAAGCTTGACTTTGAAGCTCCTCCTGCCTTTATTCTTTTTATAGACTCTTAAAGAGTTAAAATTACATACCTCTACTGCCCACCGTCTCCATTATCTACCTACCAAAAGAATAAGTACTTTTACAAGATACAAAATGTTCCTGTTAACAGTTTTCTTCCACTATAGAAATAGGAGAGTATATCATGGTTAATAATGGGTCGAGGGTAAGATGCAACTTGTAATGGGGTTAAAAACATTTCCTTATTTACCTCATTGGGTGGCGGTAGTCATCCAATGAGATCACATCCTACAGAAGCTGACCATGTATTGTACTCTCTGGAAATGTTCCCTCAGACTTCTTATGTTGAAACCCAATCCTGAATGTGATGGTGTTAGGAGGTGGGCCTTTGGAAGGGGCTTAGTTCTTGAGGGCAGAGCCTTCCTGAATGGGATTAGCACCCTTATGAAAGAGACCCCTGAGGTCCCTTGCCCTATCTACCACGTGAAGTTATGGCAAAAAGTTGGCTGTCTGTGAACCAGAAAGCGGGATAGCACCCTGATCTTGCACTTGCTGGTCTCCAGAACCGTGAAAAATAAATCTGTATTGTTTATGAACCACCCAGTCCATGGAATTTTGTTACAGTGGCCTTGATGGAGTAAGATGAAATGTTGATGCTAATAATAAATGTAAATCTATTTACCCAAGAACCATTGGTCAAGCATGGTCTATACATCAGACATCGTGGTCAACCTTAAGAAGACACTGACCCTGTTTTTCCAGAGCTCACAGGCAGCCAAGAGTCCAGTAAAAGGACGACAATTTTTATCCTTACAATTGTTTTCTACCTTTATGAAAAGTCTGAAATGGAATAAAGGAACAAATGGTCAGAGCTCTTTTCTCCTGATTTTCAAGCATTATTTTTTTTTTCTTTTTTAAATGTCCCTGCCCCAAAGCTGAAGGAAAACACCTGAGATTCTGCAAAAGCTTAGCTGATTTCAGCACCAGGTGAAGAAATACGAGAGGCTACAGTCTATTAACTGTTGGCACCAAGTACAGGGGCAAATCATTAATGGGCTCCCCAGCAGTGACGAGAGACAAATGGATGATAACCTCACCGTAGAGGATAATAGAAGTCTGACCTTGGGCTATGAACAATGTGTTTGGTGGCCTTGCGGCTGCAAAGCCCACTGCCCCCCTTTGCACTTTACGCTTGGGTGACACGCCACTTACCCGCTTCTCAGTCCTTGAATGTAACCTGCTGGGTCAGGCCACTGCATTTTCGCATTCCCGGCCTCATCCCCGGAACAAGTAATTCCCCATCACTCCTCCCTCCTTTCTTCCTCCTCCTCCTCCCTTTTCTTTCAAGTCTCCCACAGGCTGCTACTCAGTATTCAAGATGCCACTCCACTTCTTTTCCTGCCCAGAGTCTCCTAATCTCTCTCTCCACCCACCCCTCATGCCAACCACCCATCCCCCAGTCTCCATGAGGTGCCCTTACCCAGCAATTCGTCAGCCCTGGGGTGTCATAGCACTTATCGCTGTGTAGGAGAAACTTCTATACTTTGTTTCTTTCATAAGCACAGTGGTTCCAGCCGGAGTAGGTTTTGTCCCTCCAGGGCATTTGACAGTGTCAGGTGACATTTTTCATTGTCACAATTTGGTGGGGGGGGGGCGGTGGGCTGGGGGGGGGGCTGGGAAGAAGATGGTGCTATTGGCATTTACTAGGTAGAGCCCAGGGACCATCCTACAATTCACAGGGCAGTGGCCACAGCAAAGGACTATCCAGCCCCAAATGTCAGTTGTGCAGAGGTTTGAGAAGCTGCCCTGGGCTCTAAATTCCTTTAAAGCAGGAGATTCTTGGAGGCCTCTTCCATCAGCTCCAAGAGTGTCCGGTGCTCAGCAGGGAATGCAAACCATTGTAAAATTAAATAAAATTCACCTTGAAAATGTCATGGAAAAAAATCTTCCTATGTATGGTTCTATGAGATAACTAATAACTGAGTATGTACCTCAAGTTAAAGAAAAATCCACACTCAGGATAAAGACAGGTGACACCCCCAGTCTTTCCCTGACACTTCCTCCCATCCAGCTCTCTCCAACATCACCCCGTCTCCCTTTTATGCATCTGCACTCTCTTCCCTCTCTACCGTCATGTGTGAATGCCACTGTTAAGCAGGAATTCATTCGCACATAGTGCAATCCATTGTTGCACATGTATTTATTGTAGGCATTTGTTCAATTTAATTTTTTGTTGTTGTTCAATTTAATTTTAATATTTAAACAGGTCAGTTATTGCGTGGCATGCATGCTGGACACTGCAGAAAAAAACCTGATGAATAAGGAACAAAGCCTCTCCCCACCCCGGGAAATTTCAGGAGCAGTGGAATACAGGAAATAACAGTTTCATTTTCATGAATCCATCATGGGATGCTTCATAGAGGAGGAGGACTTTGATTGAGGTCTCCACATGTTTCATAAAGTGCTTTAAATATGCCACTCATCTGTGATCATGTGGTCTTTCCGTATCTGACACCTGACCTGCAGAGTTCTAAGTGCCGCCTCTGGACAGTGATTCAGAAAATTCTGGTTAGGCGCCACACCTCAGAGTTTGTGATTCAGTAGGACATGGGTGGAGCCCCAGGATTTGTATTTCTAGCAGGTTCTCAGATAAGGCTATGGCGGCTGCTGCTGCTGGCCTTTTGACCAGACTTTGAGGACCGCTGTTTTGGGATAATCAGCCAGGTATTTCCTGCCTGAAATTCCCTGAAACTCATTCCCTTGCCTGAAAATGTAGGTTCTTCATTTGGCTGAAATGATAAATTCCTAGCGTTCGCAAAGAAAACAACTTGCAGTTTTCAGCAAGCAGGAGTGGAGAAACACATTCCAGTCTATTCCTATAACTAAGGAAGGGCTAGGTTTTCAAAGGCAAGTTACTCGTCAGAACCACGCCCATTGTACCCAGTGCCCTGGGGGAATGTAATTGTTTTTTGGAAATATATCAGAACTAACATAACATTCTTGAAGATCTTTATAAGAGGAATAAAATACTGTATTTGTTTATGTGTTCAACTCAGGGCCCTAACATGTAGACTTACCCTTGTCACAGGCATAATAACATATTTGCAATGCTGTCAACATGTACTTGGATTATAGTTTTTGGTTACTGGAATCTGATGCTTCCGTTTAATAATTCCTAGGTTGTTTTCCTCCCCCCCCCCCCCCCATTCTCAATCAATCTTCTCTTTCTTCTATGCCCTTTGTCTATGTCATTTTGTAATTCTGGTTTCTCCTGGGCTGTTTGCGCTCACATCCAGTCTTTCACTGGCATGTCTTCAATCACTTCTAAGACTTACTACACAAGGTGAACCATTTTTATGCATCTTAAAACGTTTAGCCTTTGATCTGAAAATAAGTGCTAAAAGACTATAATGCTTGTGAGTATATTATGTACGATATTAAGTTCAGAATAGTTGACATGTTCAAGCTGTATGTCATAGATATGCTAGGATCAATTTCTTTCTTTTTTTTAAATTAAGATTTTATTTCTTTATTTGACAGACAGAGATCACAAGTAGGCAGAGAGGCAGGCAGAGAGAGAGAGGGGAGGAAGCAGGCTCCCCGCTGAGCAGAGAGCCCAATGCGGGGCTCGATCCCAGGACCCTGGGATCATGACCTGAGCCAAAGGCAGAGGCCTCAACCCACTGAGCCACTCAGGCGCCCCTAGGATCAATTTCAAGCAGATGAAATAAACGCGGAAGTGCCTGTTTTTTGTTTTTTGGTTTTTTTTTTTTTTGTACACAGCTTCTTTGTATCTCCCGTTTGTTAATGTTAGCAGCCATTAGGAGCATGTAGGTGTGGTTTTCAAGGGATCACAGGGCATTCACGTATGTGCATGATGAGGCCACACATGCCTATTTGGGAAATGTACTCAAATACACTTAATAGGACCTCCTATAGAAAGCATAGGGTCCTCTTCCACATCGGACAAGAATTAATTTCTGTAGCTTCCTTCACAAAAGAATGTAGTAAAAGGAGGAAATTGAGGCCTTATTGAGAAATGTATCTATAAGGAACATGAGCTAATG
The DNA here is from genome assembly GCF_963455335.1 of Martes martes. Classification (NCBI taxonomy): domain Eukaryota; kingdom Metazoa; phylum Chordata; class Mammalia; order Carnivora; family Mustelidae; genus Martes; species Martes martes. The sequence continues at coordinate 13,710,334 of NC_137900.1, read as the reverse complement.
AATAACTCTAAGAAAGCTCTCATAGGCTTTTTTAAAACCATTACTAAAATAGGCACATGAAATAAATTATTGATGCCATTTAAAATCTTAGATTAATATCACTGAATACTGTATAAATAATTTCCCTTTTTCATTTTCTCACTCGCTCAGAGCTTTCCAGAAGACCATTTATTCTAAGTTTCAATAAGAAAAATATAAACTACAATTTTAAATTTAGACCATATAAGCTACAAAACTATGATTATAAGATTGTAAGATTAGCTTTATTGCAAATAGCTTGCATGCTTATAAGTGACATTGTTTCAATGTGTCTGGTCCTTTCTGATTTTCATGACTTAAGAGTTTTAACTCCTATCATCTCAGTTTATACTGTGATTTCAAGGATTTTAAGATTTAAGAGTAGATGTTAAAAAGGCACTCCAAACACTGGCCTAGTTTTGCACAATAAGGAGTTTATTTTTTAAACCTTTTTCTAATATACATGTTATTAGTCATGGGATCTTTCCAGAAGTTATTCTGGCCAAAGGACCTTCTGAAACACAACTGAGTTCTTACCATCTTAAGAAAGAAATTAATGTGGTGTGAAGGCAAGAGTTTATTCATCAACTTTCTTTACCTCTTCCCAAGTTTTACTAGAAAGATCTCCTTCTACATTCATTTCTATATTTAGCAATCACCAGCACTGATCATGTGATAACCATGTGCTAAGTTTTATATGCATTATTTCATGTAACACTTAAAAGCCACTTTATGAGATGGATGTTAGTAATATCCTTATCTTATTATGGCTAAGGAGATGGAGGTTTCTAGAGGTTTAGAACCTCATCCAAAGTCACACAACTAGTGAGTGATAAGGGGAGGATGTGCATATGTGCTGATGAAGCAAATACATAAGGGGAGGATTTGAACCCAAGTCTGAGGCAGTGTGAACCTGGCCCAAGAACCCAGAGTTCTTGGCCACTGAACTGGACTACCATTCATCTCTCCTCATATCCCTCTTCCTGTCCTCTAGTCACTTCTGGTTTCTCAGTGTTAAAATGATTTGCAATTTGCTGATATGGGATTAGAATTTAGTATACTAGAATTTGTTAAAAGATGGTGTAGGGGAGAAAAGGAAGAGGATGAGAAAAAAATGAGCTTTTTTTTTTTTTTTCTGATAAGGAAAGACTCTGGACTCACATATTAAGCAACTAAAACCTATACAGTCAGAATAATACAACCAGGGCTGACTCATAAGATCTTTGCATATGTCGTGGTGCCTTGCACAGGGTAGGTGCTGGGTAAATGTTTGTTGAACTAAATGTGCAATCAAATGAGTTCTAGAGGCACTGAGAGGTCTGATTATGGATTATGAAGAGTGTTAGGAAAATATAGATCTCTTATTTACAATAGTGGATATTAACTGCCCATGATGTATTTTGAAGGCTTGATTTGTTCACAATGCTGGCAAAAATTCCTGCATAACTATTCAAACTGTGGTCAGGATAAAAAATGGTAGTGAATGTAACCATATATTACAAGCTTACTTTCCTCTAAATCAGAAACGTTCTAAATTAGCTTAGGAATTTGTGATTCTAGGCTAATTTACAACAAGTACCCATTTATTTCTGCTATTCAGTGTTTTAAATATAAAGCAAGCTATGTCTTCTGCAAAAACATAGTCTTTAACATTGTTTTCTGAATTTAGTATGTTTAAAAATATACTAAAACCAAAATGGGCTATGGATTCCCACATGTCACAGTAAACTCACTCAGATCTAGAATCTTCCTCCTATAATGGAAAACTCTAAAACCCTTCCCCTTCCAAATAGTCCTCAGTGTATTTGACAAACCAAGAGATCACATTTACTGACACAAATAATGAACCACTTAATTTTATTGGCAAGACACATTCCCACTGTCACAGAATAAAATGGTCTTGGAAATGAGAATCTATATGTAGTTTCTCAACTTCAAAACATTTTTATCCTGGCACAAATCATTATAGCAACATAATAAAAGAATGGACTCAAGAAATGAAATCTATTTTTCAACAATCAACACCTATGATAGCAAAGGACTAAGATGATGACAAATCTTAGAACAGATGGCCATGCACCGTCCAAATGAGAATACGAGAAAGGGCTCCTCAAAGAAGAGGGACCAACATGGGAAAGAGCAGTCACTTATAAGGATGCTTGATGGCGCTCTTTTTAATTTTCTGATTCATGACTCTGAATATGTCATTCTACGTCATTCTTAAACACCTCAAGTGTTCCCATTATCCACAATATAAAATCTAGCCCCCTTACCACAGCCCTCAGTGATGTGACTGAAACTCACCTCTCTAAGTTTAATCCTTGGCACTCCCCAAAACACTCCCTAAATTCTTGTCATCCTAGCTTCAGGGGCTCTCTGAATAGCCCATGGGGAAAACTGCAAGACTTCCATCCAGCAAACAGAGAAATTTGTCTAGGCATCCTTGCTTTTACACACAGGCTCCCCTCAATGACATGTTCCCTCCTTCCTTACCTGACTCACCTTCCAAATCCAGGCCAACAGAGCCCTTCTTTGAGAAGCTGTCCCAAACCACCTTCCTTTTTCCTTTTTTTTTTTTTTTTTTAAGATTTTATTTATTTATTTGACAGAGAGAGAGTACAAGCAGAGGCAGAGGGAGGGGGAGAGGCAGACTCCCCGCTGAGCAGAGAGCCTGACGAGGGGCTCAATCTGAGGATCCTGGGATCATGACCTGAGCAGAAGACAGATGCTTAACGGACTGAACCACCCAGGCTTCCCCCAAACCACTTACTAAATGCAGTTACTCCCTCTTTCCTCAATATCACACAGTATTGCTATTACATTATTATTATTATTTTAGATTTTACTATTTTTTAAAAAATAGTAAATAGCCCCAGTGTAGGGCTCAAACTCATGACTCCAAGATTAAGAGTTGCATGCTCTACCAACTGAGCCAGGCAGGTGCCCTGCTATTATGTTATTTATTGTAGCTATTTGTTCCCTTTTAAGTTGGGAAATCCTTTAAGGCAGAGGCTATGTCTTAAATATCTTTGTATCCTAGGCCCTGGCACAGTTTTAGGCATATGGTAGGTTTTGATAATGTTAACTGTTGCATAGCTGTGGAATCCTAAGTTGACATAAGATATATATTTAATAACTATATGTTAATAGCTATAATTTTTATTTAAAATGATCTTCTTACAATGTCTATATGTATACTTTCCCTACCTTGTATCTTGCCTACCTCAAAACTCCTTGCTTTTCTACTGGGTATGGTCTCTCTTATAAGTATTCCCCTGGCTTTATTGTACACCACCACAATGGTCCGCGAAAGGACACAGTCCATGGAAATATCTCACTTCACTTAAGAAGAGAGCTGTCCAAAAGTTATAGAATCAGTGTGTGTGTGTGTGTGTGTGTGTGTGTGTGTGTTGCACGCATGCTACTGCATAATTTGGAATGGAGACATGAGCTGAAGATAAATTTGAGTCAGGTCTTGGTTATCGAGACCTGTCCTTCAAAGATTGTATAAAACTATCAATAAAATGATAATAAATAACATTGATCCAAATGTCTCTTGACTTTTCTAGCTTGTGGCTACAAAGAATTTCACATCATCAGTTATACTCAGACATACTGGGGAAGGAATTTCAGACCTTTTCAGAATGTTCCCTCCTTCCCCCATTGCCCTCGATGTCAGAATCGCTCAGGAAGCTCTTAGAAATCACTCCCGGTCATTGCACATGGATCCCCACGTTGGCGGCATTGTTGGCCACACCTGGATTTCTGCAGATTGTGTTCCTCCCGCTGTTTGGTATCACTCTAAGATTGTCCACAGCCAGTAAGAGAGTGGCCAGGGGGACAATATGCTGTATTTGTGATGTTCTCCTTGGGGACTCTCAGAAATACGGGGTGGCAGTGGGCAGAGGTGAAGAGCAGCAGGGACTTTGGGCTCTGGGTTACAAGGATGGTGAGGCAGGTGTTTTTTCTTTTCTTTCGCCTTCAACTGACACACAGGGTGGTTTTCCCTAGAACTGATTTCTAGTATCAGTCGCTACACTTTAACATCCCTTTCCCCTCATAAACCTTCCAACCTTTGGTCTGCACCTCAGTTCGACTTTTTCAGCAGAACATTTTCCTTACTGTGCATTCCTTATCAAGGACTCCACCTACTTTCATAAAACTTGTCGCCTTGTGGCCCCATCTCCAACACTTGCGCATTCCAACTTCCAACCTCAAATCCACGAGACCTGTGAAATCTGACCTCCAACGACGAAACGCCTGTATTGTTTGTTCTTTTCTATCGGGAAGTTTCTCAATACCTTTGGGGATCAGTAATTACAAAGACAGACTCCTAGGGAAGAGGAACAGGAGTGTCACCTAACTTCATGTCACCAAAGTACCCAAAACTCAGGCTTGAATCAGAGATGACTTCTTCATGACGGCAACCATCATTATAAGAAATGCTTTAATTATTGGCATTTGAAACTTTGGGGAAATCCAAGCTCACTCAATTCAAACTTCTAGAGTGAGTATTGCTGAAAATGACGACCATAAAAAAAATAGCTGGAATTTGAACTGGATAGCCATTGAAAAATTAAATGGTAGGAAACACATTAGTTTTTCTTTACACAGGGAAACACAACTCTCTTCTTTGACTTGGCAAATCCTATTGGCATAATATAGTTATGACCAGGAACCTCCCTTTTTCTGATGGTCGGCTTTGGTTTGAGTAATTTCCTTCTGCAACTGGGCCACAGGTCAGTTTTGACAATGATGCAACATACTGCACAAACCCAGGTCTTAAATGCAAGAGCTAATTTTAATGTCAGTTACACCAATAAGATTTTGTTGAAGATAAAAATAGTTTGCTGAATTTTTGTAATTCCATAGGTCAGAAACAGCAGAGTGTGTCCATTCCTAAATTAGGGAGAGGCTATTGACCACTCTGTTTGAATTCTCTGCTCTCCCAATGTCACGGTGGCTCATCTCTGAGCAAAGTATTGGACAAAGGTCAGATATTTCAGATGACTGAATGTGGAAAAAGCAGTAAAGCAATTTCCTAGAAAATGTATCTAATATATTATTCGTTATACAGTTGGGGTATCTCCAGTGATTGAATCATTTATTTTGTATGGTTATACTCTGACATTATAGGTCAGACCAAAATGGCAGATGAGAGCCATAGAAGGCCAGTTGCCCTAAGTGCGTATGTAGTTCTCTCTCTGCTCTAAATGCTTCCAGATATTGCAGTTATGTGAGGTAAAGCTGGCTGAAATTTTTTGTTTGTTTGATCATCTTTGACCTTCAAGGTCACACCCTTAAGTTACCCTCCCAAGTCAAAAACCATGCAGGGCCAGTATCATATTGTCCTAGGGGAATGGCACATATTGTCCTAGGGGAAGAGTATACAGCATTTGATTTTGTCCCAGTAGCTGGGGAAATCTACCCAAGTCCTCATAAGCAGAAATTTTCCTTGGGGCGGAGGTTGTCTAATTTGCATAAGGATCTGAGCCCAACGTTGGCACCTGAATACAGCGGTCGTGCTTTGGAGAACAGTCAATGAGCATGAAAGTGTGAACTGAAATTTGTGGTTCCTCTGTGTGATATGGTGACTTACAATAAGAAATACATATTTGATATCTGTCCCATTTCTAGCACAGAAATTCTACCTGATGTCGTCTCAGCCTGCTACTTCTTCGCCATCTTGACTCCTCCCTGTCTAGCACAGAAATTCTAAAGCCCTTGGAACTTCCTAAGTGGTGAGAGAGACGTGTGTCTTTTGTTATGTTAATGAGGCAACTGTTGGAATGCCCCCAGGTGACCAAAAGGATGTGGTCTGGTCACCAGGGAAACAAACCCTGTAATTGGAGGGTTGGAAGTTTCAATCCCACCCCCCTGTCCTCCATGGGACTGGAAGGAATTGGAAATTTAACCAATCTCCAATGGCCAATGATTTAACCAAACATTCCTATGTAAGGAAGCCTCCATAAAAGCCCATAGGGCAGTGTTGGGGGGCGCTATCTGAGTGGTGAGCATTTGGAGAGTTGGGGAGAGTGGCCTTCAGAGGGAACATGGAAGTCTTCATCTGGATGTTCCTGACCCACAGCCTAATTTACAAAAAAACAGTAATCTAGTAAGTAAATTGTTTCTCTGAGTCCTATGAGTGCCTCTCACAAATTGACGGAACCCAAGGAGGGGGATGTGGGAACAACTGATCTGCAGAAGCTCAGGTGACAGTCTGGACTTGGATCTGGTGTCTGAAATGGAGGAGGAACAGAGTGGAGGACTGAGCTCTTAACCTGTGTAATCTGATGCTTTCTCTGGGTAGACAGCGTCAAAATTGAGTGAAATTGTAGGACACCCAGCTCACATCAGAGAATCACTTAGTGGTGTGGGAAAACCCCCTCACATACACACTGGAATTAGGAACTGAACCCTTTTTTAACCCAAGGCCCCAAGATGAGTCCAGTCAAAGATGCAGGCCAACCAGACCATCCCAGTGGCGATGTAGGGTTTATCAAACTGTGCAGGACCAGTCTTCACCCATGATGTTAAACAGCAAGAAGCAACAGCGGTATGGTCAGACCTCACACCATCATAGTCATCATCATCTCCATCTTTATCTGAGATTCTTAGACTATTTGAGGGAGGGGAGTCACAAGAAGAAATAAGATTCTTATGGGGGTTAGCATAGGAAAGCTTAAGGGTCTCACACAGAAAGTCAAGTACCTCAGATGACTATGGTTAGTAAAAGAACTAAAAGAGCTACATTTACACTATAATTCAGAATATAAATATCTTCTCCGATGACTTTTAATTAAACTTTTGTAATGTTTGACTTTTCCTTGCCATGTAAATAAAATCCAGCCACTAGCCAAGGAAGTAAAGACTCTGGGGCTAAGACAGAACACAGAAACAAAAATAACTTGTTTTTCTAGTTTTACCTCTCTTAGCAAGGCCAGAAAATAGTAGAGTGGTGACTTTGGTAAGATTGAAATGTTTTTAAAGTGAGAATCACCAAAAACACAGCCTCAGCCCATGTAAGAATACACACACACACACACACACACACACACACACACACATACACACATTCCCTATCTGTCTCCTCAAAAACATCAAGCATTAAATGTCTAGAGATTTTGTTTTTTGTTGTTGGGTTTTGGAGAGGTGCCTGGGTGGCTCAGTTGGTTAAGCATTTGCCTTCAGCTCAGGTCATAATCCCGGGGTCCTGGGATTGAGCCCCATGTCAAGTTCCTTGCTCGGCAGGGAGCCTGCTTCTCCTTCTCCCTCCCCACCAGTGCTCTCTCTCACTATCTCTGCCACTATCTCTGTGTCTCTTTCTCAAATAAATAAATAGAATCTTTTAAAAAAAAAAAATGAATTGCCTCCACAGAAATGACAAGTCTTACATTCTAACTAGTGGCCAAGGCCTGTATTTTATGACTCAGACTCTCAAGTTCATGGTGGGAGAGAGGAAGGAGCACAGTACATTTTAGTTTATTCAGTTTTTCTCCAAAGCTACTAATCAGCTAAGGTTACTCTGAAGGTTGAAGTTAAGGAATAATCACTATCTCTCTGTTTTAAGGGAAGGGAAATAAACGGTGATTGTCTGCTTTGTATTAAATTTCCTTTCTAAGGACCAGCCGTTAATGCATTAAAAAAAAAAAAAATTTAGAGGTGATTTTTCAAATCCAGTTGGATCATCCAGTGCTCTCACTTGCTTTGGGGGAAAATTTGAAGAAATCCATTGCAAGCATGTTATGAACTATGGGACTAAGAAAAAAAAAAAAGTAGTCAGTCCCTTCAAAGTCCTTTAGTTCACTGCATTTTTCGTGTGCTTTAAATGTTATATGAGAGTGAACCGGACTCTTAGGTCCTCTTCCAGCTCTGGCCCACCTCATCTCCACACCCATCTGACAGATAAAAGCAGGTGAATGCTCTCTCTGTCTACTCAGACTTCTGGAGAGTAAGAGCAACAACTTTGACAATTTTCCAGTGTAGTTAATCTAACCGGTGACGTTATTTCACGGCAGTGAGTCACATTTGTGTGGTACTGTGGGACTTGGGGAGATTTCCTGCCTGAGCCTGACACAACCCAACGAGATAGAAGAGAAACTGCTCGACTCCTGTTACACAACAGGAGAAAATCGAGCCTCCCCAAGGCCAGGTGATGACTAAAGCCAGCCAGCTAGTGGGTGGAAAGGCCGGCATGCCTGCCTTCCGGGCCCGTGTTGTTTTTACCACATCATTATTTTTTTTTTTTTTAAGATTTTATTTATTTATTTGTCAGAGAGAGAGAGAGAGCACAAGCAGGGCGAGCAACAGGCAGAGGGAGAAGCAGCCTCCCACTGAAAAGGAGCCCAATGCGGGATTCAATCCCAGGACCCTGGGATCATGACCCGAGAGGAAGGTAGATGCTTAACCAAGGGACCTCCCCAGGCATCCCTGCCACATTATTTTACCTCTTTCCAACTCATGTGACTTTCCACCTACCCTGTTTCTGGCACTTGTAGCATTTATATTTTTCTCATCGGGTATATGTCAGAGGGCAATAAGCATAACAGAGGGGCAGACTGAGACAGTTCTCTCAGGAGGCTGCTTACTCTAGATCTAAGTACACATTCACATCTCTGTGAAGACTGCACACAGCCTTTACATGAAATTACCTATATATCTCACAACCAAAACAGAAGTGGCGATTAATGTTTGGAACAGGAAAAATTCATAGGCCAAGAAATTTCTCTGAGATACCATGATGGTCCATTTAAAAAACTCTTACCTTTATTGATGGTATTAATACCCAAGAGTAATTGAAAATATAATTCCACAAATATGTTTAGATTTCATATTTTGGCATTTCATGAGCTTCTGAATATGTGAACCCATGTTTGCCTTTGTCTTGTTGCAGATTAGCACAGTGCCTTGAGTTTACTAAGCATCTGGTAATTATTTGGTTTTGTTGTTAAGCATTTTGACAGCTACCTATAAGCCACCAGATGTTCTGATCTAAGGTGACTGACAGGGCATCATGCGTCTCAACAGAACTTTAAATAAAACTTCCTTGTTTTCTTAACATGTACATTGACACAGTTTGTTCTTTAATAGATTCACGGAGAGAAACTGTTTGTGATCTTATTTCCTTTTCTTAAAGATTTTATTTTTTAAGTAATCTTTACACCCAGCATGGGGCTCAAACTCACAACCCTGAGATCAAGAGTCACATGCTCCACCAACTGAAACAGCCAGGCGCCCCTGTGATCCTGTTTTCAGCCATAGCATGTGTTGATCAAACTGAATTTTTAGCTTAACAATCACTGTAACTTCGTAATAAACGTGTGTGTGCGCGCGCACGCGCGTGTGCGCGCAAAGGGAAGAAAAGGACCAGCAGTATGTTTGAATTTCACAAGCATGTAGACATTTCTGTATTGTTCCCTCACATGGCATCCCCTTCCTTCATTCTACTATAAAACAATTTTCACCCAAATATGTTTGTTTTAAGATTTCAAAAAGGGGAGGGGCACCAGGGTGGCTCAGTTGGTCAAGTATCCAACTCTTGATTTCAGCTCAGATCGGGATCTCGTGTCTGGGATTGAGCTCCATGTAGGGCTCCATGCTCAGCACGGAGTCTGCTTGTCTCTCTCCCTCTCCCTCTGCTCCTCCCCCTGCTCTTGCAAGTCTAAAATCTGATGGGGAAGGCCAGCAGGCTGGAGACCCAGGAAAAGAGTTATGGTTTTGAGTCCAAAGGTAGTCTGCTGGTGAACTGGAAAGAATCAATGTTGCACATGAAGTCCACAGGTGGTCTGTGGGCACCATTCCCTCTGGTGTGGGGGACATCCACTTTTGTTCTATTCAGGCTCTCAACTGATTAGGGGAGGCCCACCCACATCATGGAGAGCAATCTGCTTTATTCCAAGATTTAAATGTAAATCTCCTTCAAAAAGACTCTTATAGAAAGATACAACATAATTTGGACCAAGTATCTAGACTCCTTGTGGCCTAGGCAGGTAAATACATAAAGTTAACCATCACACATGGTCATTCTTCCATGTTTACATTCTTCATATCCCTCTATATGTCCAAATTTCTTCTTCTTATAAGGAAACTGGTCAGACTAAATTAGGACTCAGTTTAACAGCCTCATTTTAACCTAATTACCTCTTTAAAGGCCTTAACTCCAAATCTGGTCACATTTTGAGGTAGTGGGGGTTAGAATTTCAACATCTAAGTTGGGGGGGGCGGACACCATTCACCCCATAGTCCTCTGATTACTGCTACACTTTACTAGCTCTACAATCTCACTACAACTATCACGCTCCTTGGATCCTCATCATTTTCTTCCTATTTCTAACTATTCTATAAAATACCTCCCAATTTCAATTTTCTGTGTACGATGGCACCAGGAAGCTCAAAGTTTCTACCAAGATTGCATACAAACTCAGCCAGAGTCAGTTCACGAAACACATTGTAGCACTATTGGAGAATAGTTCAGGATACAGGAATTTTGGTCAAAAGTAAATGCCAAAGTATAGAGAAGTTAGGAAACTTGGAAAAACCAAGATAGTCTAGCCAAGGGGAGTTTGAAACTGCCTGTGACTACAAACAGGAGGGTTATCCTGCTTAGGGACACAAAACATTCTGGAACCAAAGACTCAGCAATAGTTGTTTATCAGATGTCACTGGAATGGCTGGTCTGGTTTCCTCAATAATAATTGCCTAAGGAAGGGCTACCCTTGATTCCTCATCCAAGCATTAATTATATCATTGCACTTATAGATTTCATGGTAACCTCTAGAAAATAAGTGAGAAATATTGCCAGGAAAGGACTAAGAGGTGAACCCAGGTAGAAGATATTCCAAATACACATATGCATTCACACTCCACAGATGTTTTAACAGGCCAGCAAATAATGGGTTTTCTCTGTTTCACCTTCTGTTCCGTGTGAATGATATTTGTGCAAAGACAGTAAGATTCCCAATGATGAACACTGAGCCATTTTTAAGTTTGGGTCTCTCGGGGTACCTCATTCAGTGTCTTTCACATCATCTTTGGTCAGAAGATACTTGCTGAGTTTGGTAGAAAGAAGATGTACAGATTCTGATGATGTTAGCCCCACTGCTGCTCTACCTCTCTTCCAGAAACATGTACCATGTCCAGCTACTCTGCTAGCCCTTGAACAAAACAAGGTCACGGCACAAACCTGCCCAGTGCCTGGTTCAAGTTAGCCCAACAATCACTTATTTGGCCCCTGCTGTGTGTAAGACGCTGCTGGGCCGATCATCCATTAAAGCTCTCTGTATACACGAATATCCATAATTCAAGACAACTTGCTCTATTAATAGAGATATAAATAATGTACTGTGCACAGGAACATGGCTAAGAAACTGAAACTGGTGCCAGACTGTGGAGCAGTTTGAAGGCTGAGCACTACTTTAAGCGCCTCTGATAAATTCTCCTCTTGCCATTCTTAAAGGTTGACAACATATGGAGACACCAAGCCTAGACAGCCTTGTTACCCTAATAGGCACAGAATGGAGTAGTCTTCTAGTCCTGAGAACACTTCAGGGAATAACACCGCTTTAGTGATTAAAGAGCCCAATCTCATTCTCTCCAGAATATTCGGTTCTGAACAATTATATACCAATTTCTTCGTATTTTGTTCAATGTTGTCGAAACAAGCCAGATTTTAAACTCTTTAGTGCCATATGCAACGAGATAAAAATGATCGAAGGAGGGATATTTACATAATCTCCCCAAGGCCAACTTTAGGTGGTTACCAGACCTATGTACTGCTCGGGTTCCCATCCATCTCCCGGAGCCATAGGAAAGGAGGGAAAGGATCTGTGGAAGAGGAGAAGGTGGATCACAATGAAAGAGGCTGAAAGGGAGCAGGAGGGAAGACAGAGTACAAGCCACATAGATGGGGAGAGAGCCTAAGTTGGGGGGGGGGGGATGGGAAAGGGGAAGGGGGCAGTTAGTCATAAATAATAAAATGTGGAAGAATTGAAGAGAGGAGAGAAAAGGATGCATGAAGCCTATGACTTGGATTCCTAGAATGTCCTTCAAGAGATACAAGCAAAGAACAGATTTCCTTTTTGATTTGGGAGAAGAGATGAGATTGGCTACTGAGCCGTGCTTCTCGAATGGCACTTTTTTTCAGAGACCGAAACCTTGGGGTCTCCAATTTATTAGGATTGCAATAAAACCTAAAACACTTTGGCTGAGGTGAAATGCAACACATGTACACCTGACATTTCCTAACTAGCAATTAAATTCTGATTTAACCCAGAAAACCATTTTCTTAACCTAGTGATACAGTTTCAAGACAATGGATAAGGAAATGAAACATTTTAGGGATTTTAATTAGGACATGGGTCTTTGTTGTTGTTGTTGCTTAACTACCTATTATTTTTCCCAGAAGGAAACTACTTGAAGTATCTAGGTCAGAAATGAAAACCTCTCTGTGCCAGCTGAATCATAAATGCAAGCAGTTAATGAAAGCTTCATTTCTTTACAGTCTATGGACTACATTAGCCAGTTAGTGTTGATCTCTTAAAATGCCATGTCTTTTATTTATAATAAAAAGATATGTATGTGTGCATCTATTCATGCCACATAAGCGACATACACTGACATATTTATCAAATGAAGCATGTTGTAATAACCACAATGCCACACACACAAAAAAGCCAGCCTTGCAAATTTCTTTATTGTTAATATCTGATATCAAAGTTCCTGGAGTCTCAAAGCTGTAGCCCAGATAATTAAAAAACAGACAAACAATTTATTGCTCGGTGCTCCAGAAAATCTATACCTCCCCTCAAGCAAGCTAAAAGATTATGCTTAGGTTATAATACTCAAGGGACTGAATATTTGCATCCAGACCCAAGACGGCTCCACCACAAGCAAATGGGTGAGGGGGAAGAATCACACAATCCATAGCAGACAAATACTCTGTCAGAGCCTCTGACATCTGTGAGGTCAGCGTGGGACTAGGAATCTAAAGCAGAGGAAAGATGGCCCTTCCAGAAATAATCTGTTATCAACTGCTTCTCAGCATGGCTTATAACATGCCATCACTTAATGGCCATGAACATGACAACCAGCTGGAACTTGCTCATTCAGAGCACAAGTAAACTTCAGATTTACATGAACAATAGTAATATATGGAGATATATCTATATCTATATCTATATCTATATCTATATCTATATCTATAAGATACATATAAGACTGTGGTGGGGAGCCCTTTGCAGTGTTGCATAAAGGAAGAATTTCATCTTCCAGTTAAATAAAAGTGAAACATAGTTCTAAACACGAGTTCTCCTGTTCCCTGAGGATTGTGAAATGAGAGTTCTCTGTTTTTGATGAAAACAGGTGGAAGGGGGTAGGCTGATCCTTACCTGATATTCCTATCTCCAGAGTCCCTTCCAGTCCTGAGCCATGTGTCAAGAAAAGAGAAGGTTGGTGTGAAATAAGGAAAAAGAAAATAGCTCCAGAATCAATTTAGGGCAAAGCAGATCCTGGCAACCCACAGGCATGTTGTTTGGCTAACATGGTACTTTCTTTTTTTTTTTTTAAGATTTTATTTATTTGACAGACAGAGATCACAAGTAGGCAGGGAGGCAGGCAGAGAGGAGGAAGCAGACTCCCTGCCGAGCAGAGAGCCTGATGTGGGGCTCGATCCCAGGACCCTGGCATCATGACCTGAGCCAAAGGCAGAGGTTTTAACCCGCTGAGCCACCCAGGTGCCCTGAAAATTTACATTTAAAATAAATCCAGGGGAGCCTGGGTGGCAGAGTCAGTTGAGCATCTGACTCTTGATTTCAGCTCAGGTCCTGATCTCAGGGTTGAGGGCTTGAGCCTTGCATGGAGCCCTGCCTGGGGCTCTGTGCTCACTGGGGAATCTGGTTAAGATTCTCTCTCCCTCTCTGTCCCCACTTCCTGCTCATGCTCTCTCTCTCAAATAAGTAAATCTTTAAAAATAAATAAAATAAACCCACATTTCTAGCATTTATATTTATAAAATAAAATATATAATTATGTATTTTTGTATGAATTTATAAAATAAAATATATAATAAATATTTACAAGGTTAGAATGGACATAACCCTCACTGAGCTATGAACATCTTTGATTTACCAAATCTAAACCCATGCATACTGGATTGCCCTTAAGTTGAACTGGATTGAACTGATTGTTGGGGGATCTCAGGGGCTGAGTTGACTTGGAGGTAGAAATCACATGACCTGCATGGGGGCAAGTTGGTGTACGGAGGGAAAAGGACTTGCCTAGTGCAGAGGAGGAAAAAGTTCCTTCTGTCCTCCTAGGTTCCATGGCTAGGCCTAGGAATTAAACTGACATAAGACAGATTAATGGGAGAAAAACATGCAAATTCTGTTCAGTATTTTCATGTGTACACAGGAATCATCAAACAGAACAAGAAGACTCAAAGATGCCATAGGCCCCAAAGTTTACCTACTTTTTGAAACAAAGAACAATAAAGTGTGAGGATGTGACAAGACAAAGGGACTTGGGCTGAGGCAGTAATTTGAGGGACAGCAAAGAGGAAATAGATGGGGAGACTGATGGGAGATGGGGGTTATTTTAGTAGGTGTCTTTGTACAGACCCACTCCAGTGTTGACTTCCTGTCTCTGGTGATAAGAATGTTCTTCTTGGTACAGGGAGGGCACCTTCTTCATAAGACATTCTGTGACCAGATTTTAGATAAAAAGGGGGACATCCGTGAGTACTTTCTGCATCTGCTCTTTCTCAACCACCTTTACCTCAAAAAGATGAATATGCCAAACTAGTGTCTTTGGGGGTGGCATGTTCTGACCCCTTCACTAGGCATTAGCAGTCCTGGATGCATTCATTCCATAGACAAATATTTATTAATTGCCTACTACGCCCTTGATGCCAACGACACAAACATGAAGACAAGGTCCCTAAGGAGCTTAGCCCAGGGAGCATTCAAATGAATAAATAGTGTCAGTGAAAGCCATGTGAACTTGGGCATGTCATTTATTCTTTCCAAGCTCTGTTTTTCACCAGCAAAAAGGGGGTGACATGTCTCTTTCTTGGGGCTTATTCTTGTTACCATGAGAAACAAATGAAACAATAAGATTCCACACTTTGCAAACTAAACACAAGTAATAAGATGGTAGAACTGGGTTCTTAGGACTCTAATATAGTCGATCCTGGTCAAAAATGAGACACCCCACTCCAAATAGAGTTTTAGGAAGGAAATGGCCCTCTGAAGAACCTATGGCATGGCAACTGAATGTCTCAGGAAGATGGATGCTACAGAAAGGAATCTTTACTTCCCACCTGTCAATCTCTTCCATCCCCTTCATGCCTCAAGACCTAGGGAGAGAAATGTAGCTCAAAATACATTGTCCAATAGTTGGGAGCAGCAGAAGACCCTTGCCTGACCCACACTAAAGACAACTAAGGCGGAGTGTGGATGGTCCTTGGGAAATGTAGAGGTAGGAGAGGACCTAATTAATTGCTTTGGTGGTGGATCTGACAGGGAGCTGCTGTGTTGGGACTGCATTAACCACTCTGAATTTGCCTGAGCAAGAGATATAGATGTTTCCTGTTGGCCAGAATGAACTACTCAGGAAAGAACCGCCTCTGTTACTCCTGGGTCCTATTGAGTTGGGCCACGTGGAGGTATGAGGTGACCTTAGTGGAAGAAGGCTGGATGCATACTCCATATCCAAGAACTGATCAAGGGGTTGCTAGTGAACACCTGGGATACAGATACATCCATGGAGGTAAATCGAACTACAGAAGAAAGGAGTCCAGGAAAGGAAGAGTCCATGAGACAGCCACACAGGAGAAAGAATCCATTTTTATCCTAAGTCCCTGCCAGCCAAGATTTCCAAAAAAGGCTGTTTTTACCATCTGCCAAGTCAGAGAGCCAAAGCCACCTAGCCAAGTAGACAATGGTCTTATGCGTTTCTCTTTCCCTTCTCCCACGCTGCATTTGACCCTAGGGAGGAGGTGAGCAGAGAACATGCAGGGAGAAGAGGAGACAAACTTGCTCACACTCCTACTAGAGACTTCAGGCTGAAGTAGGAGAGATTTTAAGATTTCAGACTTGAGGCAGGAGAGACTTGATGTTAAATTATATCTGGAGTTTTGGGGCGCCTGGGTGGCTCGGTGGGTTAAAGCCTCTGCCTTCGGCTCGGGTCATGGTCTCAGGGTCCTGGGATCGAGCCCCGCATCGGGCTCTCTGCTCAGTGGGGAGCCTGCTTCCCCCTCTCTCTCTGCCTGCCTCTCTGCCTGCTTGTGATTTCTGTCAAATAAATAAATAAAATCTTAAAAAAAAAAAAAAAAAAAAAGAAAGGGGTGGGAATGCCAACCATGGATTTGCAATTTCTTTCCGGTATTACACTACAATTCTTTTAAAAAAAAAAAAAAATTAAAAATAAATAAATAAATAAATAAATAAATTATATCTGGAGTTTTTACTTCGCATGGCCCCGGACATTGTGAAGAGTGAATTAAAGCTGTGTTTATGACTTAAAATGACCATAGGGCCATTGTTTACCTTCCTCAACAGAAGAGACAAGAGAGTAGCTCAGATCTTTGCCAGGGATCAGTTGAAGATTACCTCCTACTAACAAAGAATCCAGGGAAAGTAGGAACCATAAACAAAGATGCATTTGCTCAAAATCCATATGTCATGCACCATATGTATGCATCATATAAACAGGAATAATTTTGATAGGTAGCAATGTTATTTCCTCTTCTCGAAATGCAGCTTTTAATAGTGAATTATTGCCAGAGTTGCCATAATAGGCTTTCTCTAGTTCCTTATTGTTAAGTCAAAATATGGGTAAAGCCTATGATGGAATGATAATGACTATAGGTCATGCCACAGATCTGAGATTGAAGGTCAACTGAGGAGCCTGGGCAGCAGTTTTATTAGAGGATGGACACATCCCTGATAATGTTAATTCAATCATTCTCCCTCGCTTGAAAATTAGGGCTTTCTTCAAATTTTGGAAACATGAGCAGTTGCTGTATCATGCCTCATGCCTCAATGCTCAAGTTTCTGTGATCTGTCAGTCAAGTGGAATCCTTAGAAGCACCAACTGGTCCCACTTGGCAATGAAATTGAGTGTAGATGGAATAATTATGCTATGCACCTGTGCCTCTATGCCACCCTAATAAAATTTCCAAAAGTGTGTCCTCATGCTCCCTGCCACCCTACTTGGGAAATTTAAGCTTCTTATAAAGGAAATATAAAAGAAAAGCTCTGTGATTCAAATAAGGATGACACTCAAGATTCTGCCATTTGGAGTATTCCTAAAATATAGCTAATGTGCCCATTAAGTCATCTTGTGGTTAATATCTGTGGTTTAAATTGAAATCTCCCCAAGAAATTAGATTTTCTCCTGTACTTTAGCCTTGAAAAAAATATAGCCCTGTAGATTCTTAGCTATAAGTTGCATATACAAAGCAGGCATTTATAATTGAGGATTATAAGGGTGGAAAAAGAAGAAATGTCCTCCTTCTCCCCAAAGGTACTCTTCTAGACTTCCCATCCTGATTCCTTCTCTCAGTTCCCTCCTTTCAACCCCTACAGCTCCAAATTTTATCTGGAACAGTTTCAAGATTGATGAAGTACCTTCTTTAGTTTCTGTTGTGTTGTCTTGAAGTCATAATGCTTATCTTTCAGACAATTACTGGCCACCTCCTTCACCCCAGCCAATTGTCAGTGACGGCTCTGTTTAACAAACAATCACCTCAGTGTCATGAAGATCACTGCTAATTAAACTCAGCCAGAGTATTTGCTGAGTGTTTGGTGTCTGTCCTTCATTCTGCATTTTCCTAACATCTTCTTATCCCAAAGTTAATTATACCAGAAGACAGCAGATTGTCTGAACCTCAGGGGGGAATTTTTCCCCAGTTTGCATTTTTGCTGTTATTCTTAGAGCTTTCCTCCTGATCGTTTGTTGAGGAAAGTGTTTTGAAAAAAAGACAGAATTTACAGTAGAAGTTTTAAATTTTGAGAAGGCTGATGTTTGGTTAACATTTACTACATGGTATTAAGCAAAAATATATACAGAAATATATGTCATTGTATTTCACCATAGAGGCATGCCAACAGGCGTAGAATAAATTGAGACTATAAACAGAAACATATACTGCATTAGAGTAGCTATTTATATATTGTTATATGTTTAAAAGAAATATGGGGTGTGGGCCATGCTCTTGGAGACCCACATAACCTAGTTGAATGGACCTGACTTTTGAATTTCAGGGACTAATAACATTTCTAGAGATTAAAAAAAACTGGGAGGGACATACAAGATACAGACTTCAACTTTTTCTTCTGTCTAGCTAAACAATAAAAATGACTAACATTTACAACGTGAAATCTATATGCCAGACACGGGTCTAAGAGCTTTATTTATAAACTCCTGACATTTTATAAATATACATAAAACATGAGTAATTATTAATGTCATCAACATATTATAACATACAATACATTATTTATATATATATACCATACATAGCATTATATACGTATATGTATGTATGCATGTGTGCAAATGCACATGTGTGTATGTGTGTATATAGTTATTACCCCCACTTTTCAGGAAACTGAGGTCCACAGAAGCCAGGAACTTCAGCAACGCTGGGATTTGAATACAACCAGTCTGGCCCCCAAAACCTTTAACCACTATACTCACATCAGTTAATCCCACCATTTTGTGAAAGATATTTATCTTAGTACTAAAAGAACAAAGAAGCTGACTAACTGCAAAATAAAGATCTGTTAGATACAACCTATTTACCTTTTGATAAGAGCTACATTGTCTTCATTGTGGTCATTTTGTATGGACCTACAGAGAGAGACTGGCATTTGGGACCCAGAGAACAACTTTGAAGAGAAAAGCCCTATACTTATAAAATATAATGGAAGTATGAATCCATTTGTGATTCAGGTGAGCTGTATAGATCATAATTGCTAAAGAAGCAGACCCACTGTGGCCTCTAAAAGACGGAATGGTAGAAAGGAGTGGGGAGAGGATTTCAGACAAACACAGGACAGAGGCAAAACTCCAAGGAAGGAGATAACAGAAGTATATGAATGGTGAAGATGCCAGTTTGGCTCAATCAGAAATTTGACCCAGAATAAATAGTAAAACTATAGGCCCATGAACTCTATAGGCCCATGAACTCTACAAGACTTACAGTTATGTTTTTGTCTGGCCTGAACAGTATTTTTTGTAAAGCAACCTAGTTTTGTTTTGTTTTGTTTTTTGTTTGTTTTGTTTTGTTTTTTGTTTTATTTATTTATTTGACAGACAGAGATCACAAGCAGGCAGAGAGGCAGGCAGAGAGACAGAGAGGAGGAAGCAGGCTCCCCATCAAGCAGAGAGCCTGACGCGGGACACGATCCCAAGACCCTGAGATCATGACCCGAGCCGAAGGCTGAGGCCCAATCCACTGAGCCACCCAGGCGTCCCTTTTGTTTTGTTTTTTAAAGATTTTATTTATCTATTTATTTGACAGACAGAGATCACAAGTAGGCAGAGAGGCGGGCAGAAGAGAGAGGGGGAAGCAGGCTCCCTGCTGAGCAGAACCCTGGGATCATGACCTGAGCTGAAGGCAGAGGCTTTAACCCACTGAGCCGCCCAGGTGCCCCAGCAACCTAGTTTTTAAAAATACAACTGACTTTCAGAAAAATGCACAAATTGTGTGTGTACAGCTTGAAAAATTGTTATGAATTTTGAATGCAGCCATGTAACTCCTCCCAGATCAAGAAACAGAATACCTACAAGCAGGCCCATAAGTCTCCCTCATGCCCCTGCCAGTCACTACCCCCCCACAAAGTAATCACTATCTTGACTTCTATCACCATGCATTGGTTTTGCCTGGTTTGGACTTTATATAAATGGAATCATATAATGTATATAATTTTGTATCTGTGTGTGTGTGAATGAGATTCATCCATGCTGCTTCTGTAACAATCATGCATTCCTTCTCACCACTACATAGTAGTCTGTTTACGAATATACCACATTTTATTTATACACTCTGTTGTTGGTGGAAGTTTTTGTTGCCAGTTTGGAGGTTTTATAAATGAAACTCCTCTGAATATTTGGGTACATGTTTTTTGTGTACATTTCCAACAGAAACAGAATTGCTAGATCACAGCACAGGTGTATGCTCAGCTTTGGGTACTCCTGAGCGGGTTTCCAAGGTGGTTGTCCTTGTTTATACACCCACCGACAGTATCTTACTGTAGTTGTAACACACATTCCCTTAATGATTAGTGAGGTGACCACATTTTTCGGTTGTTTACTGGCCATTTAAACATCCTCTTTTATGAAGTTCAAGCCTATTTTTCTATTGGGTTGTATATTTCTTTCTTATTGATATACAGATTTTAAAAATATATTCTGGGATGATGCACTTGTAAAATATGCATTTTTTAAAAGATTTTATTTATTTATTTGACAGAGGGAGAGAGATCACAAGTAGGCAGAGAGGCAGGTAGAGAGAGAGGGGGAAGCAAGCTCCCCGCTGAGCAGAGAGCCTGATGTGGGCCTCGATCCCAGGACCCTGAGACCATGACCTGAACCGAAGGCAGAGGCTTAACCCACTGAGCCACTGAGGCACCCTAAAATATGTATTTTATATAACAACCCTTTTCACCCTTTTATTGGTATCTTTTAATAAACAGAAATTCTGACTTTTAACTTATGACTAGTATCTGTTGTATCCTGTTTAAGAGATCTTTCCCTCCCCCAATGCCATGAAGATAATCTTCTATGCTCTCTTCCTTAGAGTTATTGTTTTGTTTCACACTACATACACAATCCATTTGGAAGTGATTTTTATATATTGTCTATGGTGGAGATCAAGATTTATCTTTTCCCATAAAAAATATCCAGTTTTCCCAGAATCACTTATTTAAGAGATTATCTTTACTTGCTGTACTACAATGTCACCTTTGTCATGAATCAAGTGAAAAATCTATGTGTTTTTTGCTTTTGGACTCTGTTCTATTCGTCTATCTTTATGTACTTTACATCTGGCAGTGTGTAAGTCTTCAACTTTGTACTTCAACTTTGTACTTTTTCTTCATGACTGCTTTCTCTATTCTTAGTCCTTTGTATTTTAGAATTGACTCATTCTCACCTATACAAAATAAAATTTAAAACAGTATTGAATCGACAGGTTAACTTTAGAGAAGAATTTGCACCTTTATAATATTGAGTCTTCTAATTCATGAACATGGTATATCTCTCTGTTTATTTAGAATTACTTTAATTCATTTAATACTGCACAGAACACCTTTAAATATTGCCATTATTTGAAAATCTGAAGATTTTATGTACCAATAAGGACTTTCATCTTCTCTTGAAAATAAGAGTATCTGGCAGGCCCAGTCGAATACTCCTATGTGGCAACAATAGGCAAGAGCTGCCCATTGTAACCAGGACATGTGTTTTTCAGTTCAACACAGTTCCTACCACAAACAAAATGCATAAATCTGGACTCACTGACTTCACTCATTTACTTTGCCTGCTGGGCCCACAATCTGTGAAGGGGAAAATGGGAATAATGAGAAATATGAGAACTAATGTTCATTTACTCATTCCTTAAATATTTATTAAATTCTAATTATTTGTCTTGTTGGGATATGCCAATAAACAAAAAAGAACACTGTTATTGTTGTTTTCATCCCCAGGACTTTAATATAATCAGTTAAGTCCAAATTATAGCAGTGTTGAAAATTTTTAACAAGAAAATACTTTGTGTGGCAATCTTCATTTGGCCAATTAAAGGGAAAAGTCTCCATGGACGTGGAGAAAGAGGTTGTCATTGTTCTGTCATATTAACGGGTAACTTTTCAAATATATCAGACCACTCTCGGTTCACTATGTTCTGAGGTTCAAAATGATGGACACAAAATGCCTGGCTGTAATGAGCAATGTCGACAAAGGAAGCTACCTATCAAGCTTCCATTCTAATAGCAAACAGGCTGGGACCCAACCAGGAAGGTCCTTCAAGTTCAACCTGAGGAATTTTAACATTATTCTCTTACTGATGGGCAATCGGTAGAGTTTCACTACCTACTGTCCTGAGTTTCTTAGCATACTCACAGGACCCTGTTTCTTCATTGCACCCCAGGTTTGAGATAACCATGACCCTCAGGTGAGTAACTGGGCTTCTGTAAATATGGGGAGAAAAGAAGAGGGAGAAAAATGCCCCCATCCAATGAACATTTAGAATAAAAAGAGGTGGTCAAGGGTGAGATATATTTTCTTTCTTTCTTTCTTTTTAAACATTGTTTTTTAAAGATTTTATTTATTTATTTGTCGATGGGGATGTAGAGAGACAGAAAGAGCACACAAGCAGGCAGAGTGGCAGGCAGAGGCAGAGAGAGAAGCAGGCTCCCCGCTGAGCAAGAAGCCCGGATGCGGGGCTCTATCACAGGACCCTGGCATCATGACCTGAGCTGAAGGCAGCAGCTTAACCGACTGAGCCACCCAGGCGTCCCTATTTATTTCTTTCAACAAGAACTCGAAGCACCTTTCCCACTCTGTTCAGTTTGAATTTGCTATTCCAGGCAATACTATAATACCAAGATGGGTATGTGTGTGTGTGTGTTTGTGTGTGTGAGAGAAAGAGAGAGAGAGAGAGAAGGAGAGATCAGTCAGGGGAAGAGGGAGTGAAAGGGAAGTGCCATTTAGTTGTTACTAATGGATTTCTAAATGTTCCCCTATGTAAAGATTTTTTAGCCTTCTCTTTCTCCTGTGTCTTATGTCATGTCTTGCCATCCAATAAGCCAAACCAGATGCAAGCCCATTAACTCTTGCAGGCCCCTAGGGTACCACTGAGACCATTCAAGGCACTTCTGCAGCTCTGTTCTCTGAGTGGACCATACAAGGATGCTCTTTAGTTCAATACACTAGTGATACATAAAACAATCCCCTGACAGCTTGAAAGAGTTAACCCGTGTCCCTCCCTAAACATTTGGACTAGTGCATGGGATTGACTGAGAAACTGGGGAGAAGAGAGCCTAATATCTCATTAACTGGCAAAAAATCCTAGTGACATAGGCAAAAATAGACAGTATCGTCTTTAGTATACAAATGGAAATACTGAGAACCCCTAGAAGGTTTTTACCTACGGCCACACAATAAGCTGATCTCAGAGCCAAAACTGTTTTCAGGTCTCCAAATGTTCCATCTGGAACTCTGCCGATGGTTTCCTCCAAATCCAAACTCATGTAGGGAAGGTGCGGATGGAAGTGTGTGAGGGGGCAGAGGTTAACTCAGGAGTCCTTGTAGGCCTTTCCAGGTCCACATTTCTACATCTTTTTTTTTTTTTTCCATGTCTCTGAAATGCAATTATTGGTCTGTTTCCCTATAAACCTTGCTTGAGATGAAACTGAATTTTAAGTTTAAGATGAAACAGAATCTGTAAAACCATCCCTTCCCAATTTCCTTCCTGGACAGTTGTTACAGTCACCTCTGACCACACCAAACCCAGCAGCCTTTCCACATTTTACCTCAGTTCCCAACAGTACGTTTGCAACTTCTCATGATTTATTTTCATCTCTCTCCAGCAGACAAGGTCTCTTGTGAAATGAGAGAAGGTGAGGTCAGCACACACACACTGGCCTGCTGGCTCTGCAGAACACATCACCCAAACCCAGGGAGGCCTGTGCGGGAGCTACCAGAAGGCCATAGAGCTACTTGGCACGCCAGTGCCGCCTTTCGATTCCTTGTGAGACAGAAATCTCAACTTTCAGTCACTTTGTGGTCGGAGAGGGAGCTGGGGATAAAGAGGGTGAGGGGTTGCCATGACTTTGCAATCGGACTGTGACCCCAAGCCCTTCACGCCAAAGTCTAGGATAATAAACCTCGGAGCTAGAAATGAATTTAGATATCATCTGGTCCAACTGACACCTTACCAACAAGAAAACTGGGCCAATAAGGAAGTGACCTATCCCAGGCCACATGATTCACTAGTGGCCCTGTGGGCGAGAGCATCTCAAGTATAAGGAATAGAAAGACAGAGGCTCATGTTACCTCAGATAATATGGATTTGTTTTAAGGCTGCACAGGGTGCGGAATGTTGGAGGGAGCATAGCCGAACTTCACCCAGTGCTAAACACAGCAGGTGCTTAAGGTACAAAAGAGTAGCTCTAGTAAACACGCAGTCTGCTACTTTCGCTCTGGCAAGCACTCCGATGTGGGCATCTGCTTGCTCTAATCCTCTGCTATTATCGGCACGAACTACTCTCTGCCTCTTCTTTTACTGCTCTTGTTCACAGGAACATGTAGCTAGCTATCTGTTCTACTTTCTGCTTCTTAATTCCTGCATCCCAGGGCTTCTGGTTCCTCCGGAGGGTTTCTGACTTATTTTCCATGTACCTCCTGCCTTTTGCCCATCTACACGCGGTCAACTACCCTTGGATAGACTTCTATTCAAGTTCCGCCAAAAGGTAGGATCTGATGGGTTCACTTAGTAACCCTGCAGTAGTAGTTCTATAGAGCTCTCCCACCAGATGTTAGGGGTACTCCCGGTGATGGCTGTCGGGATATACCCTTGCCCGGTCAGGCAATCAAGATAGGACAGAGAGACACTGTTAAGTGGTCATCTTTCCTCAGAATGGGGCTCTGGGCATAGAAAACACTTGGAGCATAATAGATTCCTCTCTAAATTAGTACTTTGGGCTAGATCCCACATTTTCTCAGTTGTAGTATAGTATTCAGTACTGAATAAGAAGATATTTCTGGAGCCAGGCTGTCTGGAGTTTAGTCCCATGACCATTAGTTTCCAGCAAGTTACGCTTCAGGCAAGTTATGCAATCTCAGATTCTTTATATTTAATATAACGATTACAATATTACCTGTCTTACAGGGTTGAGGGAGGACTGGGGTAATTTACATGGAATATTTAGAAGAAGATCGGACATATAAGAACTCAGTAATGTTAGATATTATTATTACTACATTGGGTTGTTTTGTTTTTTTTTTCCATAGCACCTATGATAGTTTTAAAATATATCTGCAACTTCTTAAACACTTTTCCCACAGAGAATGGAGTCTAATTTATCTCCTTTGAATATGGTCCAATTTAGTGACTTGCTTCTAATAAGTAGAAGGCAACAAAAGTGATGTTGCATGATTTCTAAGGCTAGGTCAGAGAAGAAAACATAGTTTCTGCTTCGTTGGAATTCTAGCCCTAGGAACTCAGCCATCTTGCTGCGAGGAATCCCAGGACCCCTGGAGAAGCCACACATCTAGGCATTCCAGCTGACAGCCCAGTGAAGGTCTCAGCTGACAACCAGTATCAACTGTGGGATATGTTAGTGAATCAGTCTTAGCTATTCTCAGCCCCTAGCTTTCAAGTCACCCACCCAAAGTCTCAGACATCATGGTGCAGAGTAAGTGATCCACTCCAAATCTGACCAACAAAAATCTGTGAACATCAATGGTTGATTCATACCATTTACTTTGGAGGTAATTTAGGCAGCCTTAGTAAGTAGAACAGCCTCTTTATTTCCTTACCTCTATGAGAGTACTGTTCATGGGGACTCTCACAGGAATCAAATGACATTGGATTATCTCTAAAGCTTGGCTTCTACACTGCAATGTTTCTTAACCAGAGGGTGGATTATAATGGTCTCAGAAGTGTCATCTCCACGGACATACCTATCCCCCACCCTGAATTTGGAGGGCGATAGCTGAAGACCTTCATCCATACTCATTAGGAGTTTACTAAGAATCTCTATGTGCTTGGCTCACAGAGCCAAGGACCCTGATGGGAAGACCACACTCCCATTGTGGGAATGGATTAGAAGTACATTTGATATTTCTAGCATCTAAGCTTCTCTTGATAGAATCCAGTCAGGAACAGAAAATACCAAACTACAGCTTCCAGTAGTAAATTTCTAAAACATTGGCCTTAAACTGTCACTTCTTTCCTTCAAAATCTAGAGAGCTAGGAATAAGACAAGGATGTGATGTTCACTCTTGCCACTTCTACTGTGCAATGTACTAGAGATTCTCGCTAAGGCAATTAAGCAAGAAAAAGATGTAACAGTCCTACAGATTGGAATAGAAGTAAAACTATTTCTATTGGGGCGCCTGGGTGGCTCAGTTGGTTAAAGCCTCTGCCTTCAGCTCAGGTCATGGTCCCAGGGTCCTGGGATCGAGCCCCGCATCAGGCTCTCTGCTCAGCGGGAAGCCTGCTTCCCCTTCTCTCTCTGCCTGCCTCTCTGCCTACTTGTGACCTCTATCTGTCAAATAAATAAATAACAAAATCTTAAAAAAAAAAAAAAAACTATTTCTATTTGCAGATGACATGATCTTATATACAAAGTCTGGAGAGTTTCATAGTGTGTCCTTCTGAGTTCTAAAATCCAAAGGGGGTTTCTCACTCTCTCTCTCCCTCATTCCCTAGATCAGTGATCTTCAAACATTAGTGTGCAAAAGAGAGTTCTTAAATAAAAATTCTCAGCCTCAACTCCCAGGGATTCTGATATACTGGCCTAGAAAACTTCTAAGAGGCACCCTAGGAAAGTCTGATGCAGATGAATTTCAGAATAGACTTTGTTAAACACAGAACTAAATCTTTGAGAAGTCATTTAGCACAATGACTAAGAGTACGATGTCTAGAACTCAGTTGCCTAGTTAAATTCTTGGTTCTTCTGACTGTGTGACCTTGTACAGGGCACTTGACCTCACTGAGTCTCAGTTTCCCGTACTGTAGAATAGGCTTAGTGATGGTACCTACCTCACAGACTTGCTGCAAGCATTAAATGCATTAACATACATGGAGAAGTTAGAATAACTGTTTTGATTGTCAATTACTTGCAGGAGAGGAACCATCTGGCTATCCCTGGAAGCTAGGCCTTGCCTACAGACAACTACAAGATTCAGTGACATCAATAAGTATAGGCAAAAGCACAGTGAGTGCTGGTTCTTTGTCCACCTTCTTTTCCTTTCTCACTTTCTCCCGTCCCTCAAAGAAGCTACGACAAAAAGACACATTTTCTTAGAACTCAAATTAAGTCATGAGCCAGCCAATCTTACAGTTTAAGTCCTTCTGCTTTAACGACCATATCTAATCTTCCATTTGATCATGATATTTGGCATACTACCAAGGTTTGGGATTTTTCCCCCCTTTATTTTGACTTATGCCCTTAGTGAATTTAAATTTCCATGCTGTTGTTTGGGGTTTGGGGGAGGTTTGTTTGTTTGTTTTACAGTGCATTTTATCAAGAGTTCATTTCCAAATGTAAACACCAGGACTAATATTCCTAAAACTTTATGACTCATAAAATGTATATCTCCCCACCCCACCCCCATTCAGTAGCATGATAGCAAATCTTTAACAGATTGCCTTGCACCTAGGGAGGTGGCTCCCAGTGCTCACATAAATAATTTATGCTGATCAACACTTGCTCAAATTAATGGAAATGATAATGTTGTAAAGAAGGCATTTTGCTGCTTCCAAGTCTGTTCATTGGAGGAACATTATTGGTATCCCTGAATATGCAGGAAACCTGAGAGTAGAAAGCTCAAAAATCACAGGTAGAGGCCTTGTTTTTTAAAATGTCTTGTTGGCCAGCTAAGAAGAGCATTTTTTTCAGTACAAGGTCTAATACATACTATGTACTATTAACACTTCACTGACTGGGGTGGGGGGGTGCAGAAATAGCTCTCTCTTTGGCATTGCTATAATTTTTCTATCAGCCAACAACTGTGGTTTCCTGAAGTAGCTAAAACCTGAAAAAAAAAAAAAAATGACACAGTTCAGAGAGAAGGAATGGGAGGGGGCTGGTGATTCACGCATCCTCAGGAAGAGGGTTGGACATGACCTCTGAGACACTTCCAACCCCGTTTTCTTGTTTTTCTACCATTCTACTCAAACGCTAATTTATAGCTTAATTTTAGTTGTACCTCAGAGATGGAGAGGTTTTCCCTCCCCCTTCCCCATTCCCCAGTGTTTTGGTTTTATACCCACCCCCCAACCCTGCCAAAATGGATCAGATGTGCATACAAGTTAATTTGAAGTCACTTTTTATTCATGCAGTTTTTTGAGGCCCATAATAGTTATCAAATGAGTCTGGGTGGCATTAAAGAAAAACTCCAAACCAAATATAGCTCTGGCATTAAAGTCTGGATTTCACCTAGACTGTAAGACAACACTATTTGCTCCTTTGGAGGAAGAAGAAAGGATATATTCTTGACCTTAAGTGTCCTATTCTTGATCCCTTGTAAACATGAAAAGCTGGCAGCTGGGTGTTTATGTGCTAAACTCCGCCCCTCATCCACATACCCTGTTTGGAGAAACTCAGAGGCACTTCCTGTTTGGGGTCATGACCTCAGACCAGAAATTGCAACTTAGGCAGAATGAGAGCAACAATATTTGCAAGTGGGACTGGCACCTCCTAAAAGCCATCCTGGCCTGCCAACAAACTCAGAACCCAAACTGAGGCAGAGGGCAGCAGGGGAGCTGAGGAGCTCCATTCAAGAGACATGGCCCCTGCTGTGTGATCTCATCTTCAGCACCATGCATGTCTCTGTGTCTGGATCGTTCTCTCTTACACATACACTCTCCTGGGGGTCAGAGGAGTGGCTCACACACAGGATCCCAGTTCTCTCAAGCGGTGACTTTCATGACAGATCAAAAGGACTGCCGGTAAGGAACCTCACGGTCTGAGCTTTCCAAAATGAATCCACGTAAAAGCTACCTAGCAATAGAGGCATAAGCAAGCAATACCTGTTTCATCCTGAAGGAGACTTTTGCCAGTTTGCAAATCACCTTAGGTAATTAATTCAGGCCTTGTAGTAATGGAACTAATTTAAAACTGAAATATCCATCACGGAACAGAAATAGATCTGCTGTTTTTACCAAGGTAATTACCAGGGTAATTGCCAGACATCCCCTTAGTTTTGCTCCATCCCATGTAAACCAAGCCTGCTGGCTTACATGAACTCTACATGCATATATCCTTGGATTAATAAACAAGCATGTTCTGAGGACAAATTTATAGTCAGAAATTTATTGCCAGAGAAACCAAGGGCTACGTTTCTAATCTAATGTAAATAAATGAAAACTTTATTTAAAAGTTTTATTTAAAAATCTATGTCCTGGGGCGCCTGGGTGGCTCAGTGGGTTAAACCTCTGCCTTCGGCTCAGGTCATGATCCCAGAGTCCTGCGATCGAGCCCCGCATTGGGCTCTCTGCTCAGCAGGGAACCTGCTTCCTCCTCTCTCTCTCTCTCTCTCTGCCTGCCTCTCTGCCTACTTGTGATCTCTGTCAAATACATAAATAAAATCTTAAAAAAAAATCTATGTCCTTGTACTTATATTCAGAAGTTTCTATATATTATAATAACATCTTTTTACTGGTGAATATTGACTAAATAAGCTGGTAAATAAATTTAGGACTACTACACAATTTTAAGCTACTTCTGGTAATGGCTGAAGTTTGGAAAATTTCCTCCTTCCCATCTATGGAAGGATTTGAGAAGGTGTTCTCACCTCTTCCTATGGCTCTTCATATCCCCATGAGCTCCTGAACAGGTGTCCTTCAGTTACACCTGGCACTGAGCTGACCTGAGACTGCTCCAATTCTTCTTTACTCTGAGTCACCACACACAAAGTCGTGACTAATCCAACCATGTTAAGAGGAAGTGCTAGAGAATTTTCTTCAGAGCAAGGGTCTCAGACCCAAACACCCACAGGGTAGATAGTGCATAGCAATGGTGGGGGAGGGGACAGCTGGAAAGGATGGCCCCAGTGACTTCCAGCCAACGTTTGCTATGAGAAATTATAGGACTGATTTTGCCCCATTTTCTCATTTTTAAGAAATCTGCCTTTGTTGATATTTGCCAACCTGTAAATGTTTGTAGTAAGTTCAAGTTTGCAAAACATCGTGCTGAGAAATCAAAGCACATGTGTGAGAATAACCAACAGTTTGTGACTTGTGACTTTTAGCGTCATATTCTGCACATGTCGACACACGTGCATACTCACCCAACCCACAAACAGGTCTCAGCCTCAGAAGTGATGGATCTTGGGAGTTGAACTGGTCAGACATTAATCATCCTTGAAAACAGCTTGTGTTTCCAAACAACTTGTTTGGAAACAAATTGTGTAACAGTCCTATCTTTCATTCATTTATCAGTTTATTATTGGGTAGATATTTGCCAGTAAAAAGATTTTATTATAGTTTATAGAAACCCACTGAGCATAAGTACAATAAGTACATAGATTTTTAAAATGAGATTCTCATTCATTTACTTAACTAGGAACTCCAATAAGAAAATTCTATTTAAAGACTAAAAAATTATGTATGTAGGGGCGCCTGGGTGGCTCAGTGGGTCTGCCTTCCGCTCAGGTCATCGGGCTCTCTGCTCAGCAGGGACCCTGCTTCCCCCTCTCTCTCTGCCTGCCTCTCTGCCTAGTTGTGATCTCTGTCTGTCAAAGAAATAAATAAAATCTTTTTTAAAAAAAATTATTTAAAAAATTATGTATGTTTAAAAGTATGTGAATTATATATTTTATTTATATACAAATAAATAAAACTGTAATGTAATGTAATGTAAATACAGGCAAAAACTGATATACTCAACAAAAAGTAAAAAAAAAATTAATGTTCTGTCATCCAAAATTTTGTTTATTCTCAATAATTACTAGTGAGTGACTTTGAGTCAGAGAGCCTGAAATAACACTGAGAGAGGTCAGTGTTCACACCTGCGTGAGGTAAGTAGTTAGTCAACAACAGACAATTACTAGGGTGTATCCATGATGACAAACTTCTAGATGTGTATTCTTCTACAGTGAATTTTTTTCAAGGTATAAATGGGAGCGGAATAGATGGGTTGACTTCTATATTATATGGCATATTAAAACTTTCATATATCATATTAAATATTGTCATAAAACAGTCAAGCTAAAAGGCCTCAGTAGTCAATAAAGCCCTTACTGAACAACTAGACGATAAAGAAGGGATTTTTAAGGCAAAATAACTTTCAAGCACAGACAAGTAAGTTCTGTCCTGGTTCTTGATTAAACAAAAATATCTACAGAGAGTTGTTCTTTGGGGGAAAAAAATCACAAATCTCATGTTCAAATACATGTTCACTGCGGATTGAGCATAAAATATACATGCAAGAGACATTCCATGGAATGTCTGTTATAGAATTGAACAGTCAGTATGCAATACTGATATCTTTTTCCTCCCCCCGCAAATAGTAGCCTTCGTTTTCCTGTGGAGATTGTTGAAAAGGTTTTCAGTGTTCAGAGAATTGGGAATCATTATGGGATGCACATTGAAAATAGTTGCTTACTCAGAACAAGCTGAAAGCGAAAGGCTATTATTTCCAGTCTAAATCGTTCTAATGGGATTGGGTCAATCCGCTTCATTCCTAGATCTCTGCATTGAAAATGTTTTCCTTTTCTCTCACTGAAATCTTCTGTTGCTTAAGAGCAGAGTAATGGCGTTTGCAAACTCCTGGCAAACCTGTGTGAGCACCCTTTTTGTAGATTCAAGACTGGGATTCCAGTGCTATGTATCAGAAAAAATCCTGCTTAAAATCAGAGACCTCTGTCTGGACTGAACTGTGAAGAGAAAGTTTTCTTTCCAAATTCACAATTGTTCTTCTGTGAATATCCATAAACCAGTTTGCCTCTTTGACTGTCAAGCAATTACTACCTGCTCTGTTTAAAGAATTTAGAAAACATCTCTACTATATGGGGGTGGGTTTTGGAATCTGAAAGCTAAGGAATCACATCTTGCTCCTGCCGCTTAGTAGCTGAGTGCTCCTGGGCAAACCCCTTAATCCCTCCGAGCCTTTGTTGCTCTATCTGGAAAGTGATATTAATATCTATTTTTCAGGCTTGTGGTGAGATTAAAAGAGAAAATGCCTGTAAAGAGTGAAGCATAATAACAAAAATTTTTAAGGTAAGTATTTTTTTAAGAGATTTATTTATTTATTTGACAGAGAAATAGATAGCACAGGTAGGCAGAGAGGCAGACAGAGGGAGAGGGAGAAGCAGGTTCCCCGCTGAGCAGGGAGCCCGATATGGGGCTTAATGTGGGGCTCGATCCCAGGACCCTGGAACCATGACCTGAGCCGAAGGCAGACACTTAACCAACTGAGCCACCCAGACACCCCTTTAAAATAAGTATTTTAGGACAAAAGCACTTTCGGTTTTTTGGCTGTAGGCAACAGAAATAACCTTCCAGGAGAGGTCAATAAATAACCTTTGGAGGACATTCTTCAGTTCTTAAAGTTGGTTATTTCCAATTAAATAATTCTTGTTAGTGCTTACTATGATCCAGAAGAATCTGTCTGAGGGGGAAGGGAGAAGAGAAGGGAGGAAAAGGGAGCTGTCTGGATAGCTGAATCCGTTCCTTAAAGAATTTAAACTCCAGTTGTAAACGAGGAGATAAGACTTGACAGCAAATGACTATAAATCAGAACAGAAAGTCATCCAGGCAATAATACAGATGGAGCTAAAGAGCAAGGACAGTTGGGAGGAGGAAGAGAAGGTTATTTTGCCTCTGAATTGTTCCCTTTTATAGCCATGACTCTGAAAACGATGACAAAGCCCACCCCCCAAAATAATTTTTTCTCAATCAGATAACCTAGAGAATTTTAGAATTCAACTATATATTTTTTAGATTTTATTCATCTATTTATTTGAGAGAGAGAGAAAGAGCAGGGGGAGGGGCAGGAGGGGAGGGAGAGAGGGAATGCTCAAGCCAACTCCACACTGAGCATGGAGACCCACATGGGGCTCTATCCCAGGACACTGAGATCATGACCTGAGCCAAGATCAAGAGTCAGACATTTAACTGACTGGGCCACCCAGGTGCCCCTTAACTATATTTTTAACAGTTTGTGGCTAGAATACCTTCATTTTACAGATGAAGAAATTTGGGCCCCCAAAGATGGAGTTAAGTAACCAAGTTAGGGTAAGGTCAAAACAAGAAGACATCAGTGGTGTTCCTCCTGCTTCATGCAAACAGTAGATTTTCTTTGTCTGAGTCAACTGGAAATACCCTTTGGACATTATATGTCTCTACTACCAGAGGAAGAGAAAATTCAAGTTGCATATAAAAAAAAAAAAAATCTCTGCAATACTTCGGACTTTAGGTTTTCCATGACTTTAGTTCTTTAGTCCTTCTCCACTCTGCTTTATTCTAGATAGTTTCATTTCTGCCCAGAAGGCATACAAGACTTTATTTTGATAATTTATTGTTTAACAAGCAAACTCAAGTATCTGGGGATTAATGCCTTCTTTCTTTCATCTTGTCTTCCTTCCTATCTTTTTTCTCTTCTTCCCTCTTTCCTTCCTTTCTAAGACTTTGACCTAGTATTCTCAGATTGACCAGAGATCCCTAGGGCCCAAATGTGGCAGGAGATCTAAAGTAGTCCTCGAATTGGTGAACATATCAGCAGGATTCAGGATAGACAGAGGCCAATGAGTAAGAGGCTGTCCACTTGGCCCAAAACTGAAGGAGGAGGGACAAGAATCCCTTAGATTGAGTTTCCCACCAGTCCATATCAGAGTTAAAATTAAGTAGAAAGGAAAAAGGAAAAAAAAAGAAAGAAAGAAAGAAGAAAGGAAGGTAGAAAGGAGAAAAGAAAGGAGGCAATAGTTCTTACATAATTAAGATGTGGGCTGACATTGATCAACGATTTACACAATAATACAGTGATTATTTATCTTTATACCTCATAGAGACAGTGATTATTATTCAACATACAGAGCAATTAACCTCAGCCAGAATAAAGGTTTCATACCTACCACTGCTGAGCATCTACCAGGAGCTTTATCTACATTGTTTAATTTTAGCTGATCATCACGACAGCCCTATAATTTTTGTGTTATTATCCCCATTTTAGAGATGAACACAGCAAGGCTTAGAAAGTTCAAGTAACTTGCCCAAGATCACACAGATAATAAGTGGCGGGGGAGGGGGACTGGGATTAGGATTCGTGTCTTTCAGGAGCACAACCTGTACCATTTTCCCTAAATCAGTCTGTTGCCTAGGACTGTTCACTAGTCTAGATACAGTGACTGGAGCTCTTATTGAAAGCTTGGGATTTACTCCAATTCATATTCCTGATTGTTTCTCAGACTTTTCCATAGACTTGGATTCTCATACTCCTTTTACTCACATTTGTGTATTCTATGGTGCTAATTCTCCTTTTGAGTCTGACCACAATCCCATCTCAAACTCATCGCCTCCTGTCAATGTTCTCTTGGCATCAGGTCTATCCTGGGTTTGCTTTTGTTGTTCTTGCCTGGTGCTAACAGTTTATAGAGCCCACACCCACTGTGCGGCCCGGAAGAGACAGTCAGTATCAAGGCAGTTATTCAGAAAAGGTTGAGAGGACCACAGGATTCAGTAATCGGGAAAGGTTCCTGGTTGAGGGAAGTTGAATGGGAAGAGACCCTTGAGTAGAAAAGAGGGGGATGACATTGCATCTAGGAAGGAAGAGGATAAAAAACATGAAAATAAGGATGTGGATGTTAAGTAGACCACACTGGGAGAAGTAGAGGATTGATCATGATAATACTCAGAGATAACCTGGGGTAGCTGGGTTAGGATTAACTGTGGAGAGTCTCAATATTTTAAGATTTAAACTTACCTGTCAAGGTTGTACAGTGTGTTTATATATAAGAAAGATGGAAACAGGAAAACTAATGATTGTCACTGAGAAACAGGGAACATCCAAAATGACTCCACAGATCTAAGCCACAATAACTAGAAGAATGACTGAGACCACTGGAAGACCCAGAAAATTTAAGAGGCAGATACTATGTAAAGACAAAGAATATGCGTAATCCCTTCCCCATGATGAGTCTGGGGTAATTTGATGATGCTCCAGTAGAAATACTGTCAAAAAGTTAGAGCTGAAGGACTAGAACTTGTAAAGTTGGTTTGGGAAAGATTATCCATGCAAAAGTAAGATTTAATTTCATGACAACAGATAAACTAACCAAAGGAATATCAGAGGTAAAGTCGGAACTGATCGCACAATCTTGGGTACATTTACATCTACACCAATTTACTGATGATTTATGGTATTCCAGGACCACAGAAGATAAAGCCAATTTTTCAGTTTTTAGAACCGACAAGCACACCTGGTTAAATTTTTTTAGCCCTTTTTACATGTTTAATTGTGACAAAATACACATAGCATAAAATTTACCATTGTAAACATCTTAAAGTGTACAGTTAAGTGGTATTATGTTCACATTATTGTGCAGTCATCACCAACATTCATCTCCAGAACTCTATCTTGGAAAATTAAAACTTCGCACCCGTTAAACTATAACCCCCCACTCTCTCCTCATCCCTCCAGTCCCTAGCAACCATCATTCTGTTTTCTGTCTCTTGAAATTTGACTATTCTAGGAGCCTCATGTAAATGGAATCATACAGTAGTTCTTTTTGGGACTTGCTTATTTCTTTTAACATAATGTCCTTGAGATTCACATCTGTTGTAGCACCTGTCAGAATTCCCCTCCTTTTACAGGCTGAATAATATTCCAATGTATGGGTAGAACATGTTTTGTTTATTCATTCCTCTTATTGATGGATACTCGGTTGCTCGGGAATAATGCTGCTATGAACAGGAGTGTACAAATGTCTCTTTAAGAACTTGTTTCCAGTTCTTTTAGGTATACACTCAGAAGTGGAATTACTGGGTCATATGGCAATTTCATTTTTAATTTCCCTAAGAACTTCAGACTGATTTCCTAAACAGGTGCATCATTTTCCACTCCCACCAACAACGCACAAAAGTTCCAATTTTTTCACATTTTCACCAGCACTTGTTATTTCCTCATTTTCTGAAAGCAGCTATTCTAATGGGTGTGAGGAGTTATCTCTGGTTTTTTATTTGCTTTTCCCTGATGACTAGTGATGTTGAACATCTTTTCATGTGCTTCTTAGCCATATGTATATCCTCTTTGGAGAATTTCTTTTCAAGGCCTTAGCCCATTTTGTAAAAAGGTTGTTTCGTGGTTGAGTTTTAAGAGGTCTTTATATATTCTGGATATTAACCCCTTTTCAGATATATAATTCTAAAATATTTTCTCCCATTCCGTAGGCTCCCCTTTCACTCTGTTGGTTGTGTCCTTTGATACACAGAAATTTTACATTTTAATGTAGTCCAGTGTTTCTGTTTTTTCTTTTGTTGCCTATACTTTTGGTGTCATGGCCAAGAAATTGTTGCCAAATCTAACGTCATGAAGCTGTACCTTGTTAATTAAAAAAAAAAGAAACCTTCTGAAGTTTAACTTATATATCACAAAATTCGGCCATCACAAGTTCAATGATCTCTTTTAAACTTAAATCCTTGTGCAACCATCATCACAGTTCAGTTCTAGAACATTTTCACCAGGGCGCTCGGTTTGTTAAGGGTGTGCCTTCAGCTCAGGTCATGATCCCAGGGTCCTGGGATCGAGCCCCGAGTCTGGCTCCCTGCTCAATGGGGAGCCTGCTTCTCCCTCTACCTGCCGCTCCCCCACTTGTGCTCTCTTGCTCTCTCTCTGTCAAATAAATAAATAAAATCTTTGAAAAAAATAGAACATTTTCACTACTCTGGAAATGTCCCTCATGCCAGCTTATACTTAATCCCTGGTCCTATCCCCTGCCTGAGGCAACCACTGATCTGTTTTCTGTCTTTACAGATTTTCTAGCATCTGATTCAATTATAAAAGTCATTTTCAAATGGTCCTTAAAAATAAACTAGCATTTCACAGAATTTAGGGGGAGCAGGAGAGGAGGATCTCATATAACCCTCCATTGTGCTTTGTGTGTTTTTACACATTCATTTTCACTGATTTGCCATCTTACTCCCTGCCTTTATTTTTCCTTTAATCTTTGTCAAAAGCAAATTTGAAAATCGATCTTGTTAGTAAGTGGCACACTTAAAATATGTTATTAGAATGTTATTTAGTCCCTAGCATGTGTCTCCTGTCACTGAATCTAATTTCCTTCTAAAATAAGGCATGACATTTCCACTAAGGCACCCAGGTGAGTTATATGCCTGTCCTAATCAACAGCCACCTGTCACGATCCAAACAGGTTTCTAGGTTGTTTAGATTCTCTCTTCCTCCTTCCCTAACCCAAGACTCAACTCAGTTCCAATCACATGTACTCTGCTCATGCTTCCACCTGTACGGGGTGGAATTCAGAGGCCTCGGTTGAGATTTAAACATGCTGTTAATGAATTCCTTGAGGCTTTGGTATGTGGAGGCCCACGCCTGTGTTATTTTTCACATTGAGTTCCTTCCAAAACAAGTTATTCTCACACACACACACACACACACACACACACACACACACACACACAAATGTGAAGAAGAAAGAACAAAAATTTAAAAAAAAAAAAAGTTGTTTGGGGTTGGTTTCAATGAGCCAATTACCTCTCTGATCCCCAAGTCAAAGTCAGAAAAACCTGATGATAAAGAAAAAGGACACAGAACACTAGAGACAGATTTTTAAGTCCAACTTCCTGATGCGACGAGGTCAAATTCTGAGCTATGGGTTTTTTTTCGAAGCTCAGCTTCAGAGTAAGAGATCTGTGTTAGGCTAGTCCCTATGATGTGTAGGTGCCCTTGTGAGTTTCATTTAAGGATGATGCTTTTAATAGACTGAAATCACTTAATTCTAGTTCCAAGGGGAATAGGATTAGGACTTGAATCATACCATGTCACAGCAAGATAAGCGTGTGGGAGGGTATTATCACAGGCCAGATTATGTTTGTGGCTTGAGGAAGTACCCCACACTCATAACATCTTTGCATATTCAACTCAAAGAAAGCTAAGTAGGGAGTAAATGCCTGTGTCTAGAGGCCAAGGAGTCTCCAGAAAAAGAAAATCTTCAAACCCTAATGACTTTCACCATTATTTAACAGTCCTGAGATCCATGACAGGGAAGGGCCCCAAGGATGCTCTCCCAAAGGGGGCATTTACATTAAGAGAGGAGAACAATTGGCCAGTGGTCTGGTCTAATGTCATTACCTAAATAATCCCCAGGAGAGCTCTGGACCCTGTATATAATTGAGATAAACAATCTCTCCTGGCCTAAGTCTCCAGTACTATGGATATGCTTTTATGAGCAGCTATGCCTGTTAATATAATAGCAAGCTGTCTCATTGACTTACCAGGCATAAAATGATATGTTGCAAGTATAGCCAAGTGTAACACTACAGGGAGACTTTTCTACCTCCCTCTCCTGCACACTGGTCCTGAGAAATTACTGCCAAACCATCGAAGTGAGGATATTGGGGGACCATAAAAGGCTGCTTGTTTTCAACAGAACCCCTATGAGATTGGCTTCTTCAGTTGTCTCTCTGGGAAGCTCTTGGCAGCGAGTTTGGCAATGTTTCCTTTCTGGACTGTCTACCAAGACTTTTTTTTTTTTTTTTTTTTTTTTAGCAACAGTTAAAAAATAAATTATAAAGGTTAAAACATTATGACATAGATTTTTATTTTTAGGTCATAACTAAAGATAAAATCCTCTTACTATGAAAGAAGAAAATTAACAAAAGCATGCCTTCTTGCTCTATGAGTCTTCAATATAGCAGAGTGACCTGCAGGTGATAATTTAACTTGTATTGGAATTTTTTAATTCTATATGAAAAAGTCTCCCATCCATGCAGTGGATGGAATAAAAGGTATTTTATCCCCCTCCCCAAGAAAGGTAGTGGGCAGATTCCTGTATTTCTGAGGCCCAAGTTCTTCTTAATGGTCCTTTAAATTTTATTGTAGGAAGGAGGAGAAGGTACCATTTATATTTTAGGAAGATGAAGAAGGAAAGAAGCCTGCCTCCTGAAAGGATTCTAGGACTCAAAAAAACATGACTGATTGTCATTTCAAAGACAAGAAGATGTCTTCATATGCTTTGGTCAGGTGAAAGACCTTGTGGGACTACGGTTATGCAGGCTCTTAGAAATGACATCAGTGTCCTTTGGTAGCCTTGGGGCCTGAGCAAAGGGTTCTAAAGGATCAGAGAGCAAGTCGTCTTATCCTTTGGTGCCATCCTTCCTCAAGGGCCATGCTGCTTGGCAGGAAACTGCATAAACTTGTGTGTTGCTAATGCCTGAAGCAGCAGAACCAGACATACAGTGGAAAATTGGTGGTCCTAGCAGAGCCTAGACAGGGAAGACAGCAGAGAACAGATACTCATCAGGGCCCCTGATCACCAAAGAACAGGATTCTAGCAGACTACGTGTTGTTGCTTAAGTGCCTGGGGATGATCCAGAAGGGGTTGGGAAATGTCTCAGTCTGTTTGGGCTGCAGTAACAAAAAGATCATCAACTGGCTTTCTGATAAGTAACAGAAATTTATTCCTCATCACTCTGGAATCTGGGAAGTCCAAGAACAAGTTGCCAGCATATTCAGTATCTGATGAGGACACTTGCCCTGATTTAGTGTTTTCACTGTGTCCTCACATGGTGGTAGGGGTGAGGGAGCTCTCCGAGAGTCTCTCTTTTATAAGGGCATGAGTCCCATTCCTGAGGGCTCCACCGTTATGATCTAACCACCCATCAAAGGCCCCACCTCCTAATGCCAACATGTTGGCGTTAGGTTTCGACCTATGAATGGGGGAGGTGGGTATTCCCCAACATTCAGTCTACAACAGGAAAGGAGTAGTGTGATACTGGGTCTCCTCATTTGTGGCAGGGGGTGCCTAGAGCCAGTTCTGCTTCAATCTGGAAAGTAAGAAAATAGAGCCTGGTGCTAATCCGAGGCCATGAAGTACTTCATACCCGTTATATAAACCAAGACAGTTAGATTTGAGGTTTCACAAATATGTTAGAATTCATTTAATCAATTCTTGACTCAATCAGCAGCTAATTAGGAGAAAAAAATAAATTCAAAGG
Organism: Martes martes; assembly: GCF_963455335.1. NCBI lineage: Eukaryota > Metazoa > Chordata > Mammalia > Carnivora > Mustelidae > Martes > Martes martes. The sequence continues at coordinate 13,670,415 of NC_137900.1, read as the reverse complement.
CTCTCTGTGTTCTCAACAAGCTGGTGACGCTAACCACCCTGGAGAGAGTACTTAATCTAATACAATGAGGTAAAACCTATAATGAGATAGTAAAAGTGAGCTACAGGAGCATAGCAGAGCGAGGCCCTAACTCGTCCAGGGGGAGTCTGGAGGGTTTCCAAAAGGAGTGACGTTTGATTTGAGTCTTGATGCGTGGGAAGGAGTTTGCTTTTTCTCCCAAGGCCAATCCTTTAATGGAAACACCACCAGCCAACCCAACTTCCCACCAGGAGCATGTCGGTGAGATTCTGTTCCACTGAATCAGACAGTCGGCAGCTCGTTCTCCTCTTTCCTAGTTCTCCAACCTCCGCTTGACCCCATTTACAGGAACTTCACCCCCAGGCAACTACCCAGCAGTCACCTTTACCCCTATCCCTCCCCACCTCCATGCCCCCCATCTCTGTGGAACCATACAGGTTCACTCTCTTGGGCCTCTTGAACAAATCGGGTTGGGGGTTGCAGGAGCTGTCTAACATTATTAGGTAGAGAAAGAAAACTGGCAGGAAATATTCATGGGTCTATGACACACCTGGATTCCACTCATTTACCCCTTTCTTAGTATGACCTCTGAACAGGCCGTAATTTAGCTTAACTCATATTTACTGAATAGTCTTGGTAGCTACTTCAGGTAGTATCTTAGGTGGAGCTGCTATAACAAAATACCACAGACTGTTTCAAACAACAAACATTTCTTTCTCACAGTCTGGAAGCCCTAGCAGATTCAGCATCTGGTGAGGGCGCACACCCGCAGACTGCTAACTTTTCACTGTTGTCTTCACATGGCAGGAGCCCAGTGGAGGGTCCTTTTTCTAAGGGCACAAATCCCATTCACAAGGACTTCACCTTCTTAACCCAATCACCACCCACCTCCTAATATCATTATCTTGGGAAGTAAGAGTTTGATGTGTGAATTTGGGAAAGACGGTAACAACATGCAGTGAAGGAGCAAAAAGATAGGGGCTATCAGGCCATAGTGGCTTACAACGAGAGCTCAGACACCAGGGTTAAGCTTAAATTCTGGTTTCTCCACCAAATTCTCATGTTTCCCACAACCAGCTGCTTCCAAACCAAGGAGAAAGGGTCACTATGCCACTGTTTAAGAGCTACTGCTTCTAATGACAATGGGGCATAGCCTTCAGATGTATAAGGGTAGAAGATACATTAAGAAGTGCTAAAATTATTCATGTAAAGGGCCTAGTATATACTTGGCACATTGGAAGCATAAATAAATGGCTGGCTTAGGGACATGAAATATAAATAGAAAATGTGTCATTTGGGTAGCTATTCTTTCCTGCCCGGGATTTACAGGCTTGAGTACTCGGAGGAGAACTGCTCACGTGCGAAACTCACTGACAGCTCTATCCCCACAAAACACTTGACTGAAATACCAATTAGTGAGTTCTCATTTCCTAAACTGTTCCAAATCTAATACACTGCAAAAAATTCTTTTTCCTCTATTTTCCATTCTTCACCCCCATGCTATTAGTTTTCAATACGGACCTGCCACAGATAGCCATTCGCTCGGAGAAGAAATAAGACTTCTTCAGTCAGAAGACTAGAGCTCAGTCTGCGGTTATTGTGAATTCCTCCATAAAGTATTCAAACTGAGCATTATGGAAATAAAGTTGGTCTCACTCAAAAGCGAAACCTTTATAGGGTAGCTGACCGTAAACGTGAGAGGGGTACGCCTGGCATTTTATGCCTTCCCCACAAATTGCTTCCATCCATGTCTCAAGCACCAAATCTGTTTTCGTGAATTTCAGTTCTAACTGGCAACACAGAGCAGAGGGGCGTGAAAGTTGTACTGGGAACAGAAGGGGCATTTTGACACTTGCAGATCCCCTAGAAACTGTGAGACTTGCTTTCCAGACTGGCTTCCTGATGTAGAAGAAGCTAATGAGAGACCGGACTTTCTGGCCTGTCTAAGAGCAGACATCAAGTTCTAGGTTTTCTCCTTGAACAAATACAAAAGTCAGAACTTCCACAGTTGGGTTAAAGTTGATAGAGGGGAAAAAAAGAACTACTGGAGTCAAATATAAATAGAAGAAATATTGCAGTCTCATGAAGAAGGATTAGACAGAGCTTTGACAATGGCAGGTGCTGTTTCAGAAACCATGATTGTTCCCAGATGACAAAAAATTTAAATGGACGTAACTACGGAGATGTGAAATTGTGGATTTGTTTTGGCCAGAAAAGACATAGAGGAGGTATCTCATTTCACACAGTTCATGGTATGAAGGTGGGTTCTTTGTATCTCCAGAAATATAAAAGAAATTTAAGTGATTGAAGCAGAATTTTTTTCCCAAGGAGAGTGATTTATTGTTTCGACCTGAAGTGAACAAAGTCAATATCTTCAAACCCCTCTTGGCCCCAGGAAAACTGCCATTTCCAAACACACCAACACCTGTAAAGCACACCTATTATTTATCTAAGAATCAATAAGATTCAATACAATCTGTAATGATACAATAATTTCTCCAGGAACAGAGGGAAACAGCATCAAGCATGTCAGTTGGCTAACTGCCTATGGAAAGTACTATAAAAAGCAAGTTGAATCAGTAATATCTTTAGTATTTAAATAGCCAGAACTAATGAAAGACAACACTAATGTCGACAAATGTAAAATATACAAACAAGTATGTGACAGTATGGGATAAATATTTACACAAAAGTGCATGGAGATGAATTATTACAAGTCATGGCCTTCTAGCAAGCCTTCAGCAGGTGAGGGAAGTCCAGTCAAAGGCAAGTTCAGGAAGAGCTAAAACCTAACATAACTCCTGTAGGAAGGCTGAACCCATATATTATTGTCTAAATCAAGGACTTCTAAACTTTTTAATCCCATGCACCAATGAATAATACAAAATTTAAGCATACACATATGTGTATATATGATATATATGTATGTATTATTACATGTTATATATGTATATATTATTATATATTGTATATACTTAAATATGTAAATATATTAAAATTATATGCATATACTATTGTACTAACATTGTATACATAAAAACATACACAAAATAGAAATTGTAACACAATGAGATAAAGGTAACATAAATAATGGTTTGTTTTACTTTATTAATTTAGAAGAAAATATTTTTGTTCTCACCTTTAAAAATCATTAACGTCACTAAATTTTGTGTAAATAGTGTGATTTGATAGATTTGGTTATTTTTTGAAAATCCTGGTTATCATTTGTGATTCAGACCAACTTTACATGCATTATTTCTGTACTTGATTTTAATGACTGCCATAGCCAAAAAGTTAATTTCCAATGATAGAAGGATGTGAAAAGAAAATGGACCTCATTATCTTGCCTACTAAATCATGGCACTCATTTTTTCACCCAAGCCACCAATTATGCAAAAGTTTTGTTTAAATTTGACACAGTATTCAACTAGGGTGAGGTCTATAATGATAGGGGAAGTAAATCTGTATTCAATATATTATCCCATCACTTCAAAGTTCATCAGAATTTATGAATTACACTTTTACTTCTTTGGTTGCTGAAGGACTGATTCTATAGGATTAAGAGAAATGTAAACTCTGCCATTTTTTCTCCACTATTAAGCAGTGCATGAATTATTATCTTCAATGTCAGATGTTTTTACAGGAATCTTTGTATCCATTTGTTCATTTTATGAAGTAGATAATGAAATCCCTAACTCTACTTAACCAGGCACATGCACACTTCAATGTGTGTGATTACACAGAAATCAGACAAGAGAGATCGCCATAGCCAGTCCTTTGGGACTGATTAACTGCTACACTTCGCTTAAGAAATCTCAAATACCTGTCTGATTGTAGTCGTGCAGGGACTGGGGCCAATCTTTATATTAAATATCAGTGAAGCTTACTTTCTTTTCTCTATATTAACTTGAAGCCATAAATTATAATCTCTTTTTCCATACACCAATGAATGGTCTTGTTCACACCCTGGTGAGCATGTCCTCCACTTTGAAATGAATGTCTTTTCATAAAGATTTGTTTCCTCTCTCCCTAAGGAGTAGGTAAATATGTGCTCTACAGCCCATGGACTAATTCTGGGGGTGGGGTTACAGGTTAACAATTGCTAATATTTCTAGTGACTTCAGGTCCCTGAGTTAATTTCTTTTTTGTGGAGAGTGCAACTGAAAATTATCATCATTCATTTAGTCCATAGATATTTATTGAGATTCTATTATCTCCCCACTTTCAAATTTTATATAAAAAATGTGAATATTTTAGGACCAAAATGAATAATCTCTAAATAATCTAGACCAGAGACCTGAAACTTTTTCTGGAAAAGACCAGATGATAAATATTTTGGGCTTTGTTGTCCATACCTGTGGTTGTTGTTGCAAATATTCAACTCTGCCATTCACTGCAGCATGAAGGCAGCCATAGACAAAATGTAAAAGAGTGTGTTTGGCTGTGAGCCAATAAAACTTTATTTACAAAGATAGGTCACAGGAAGAATTTGGTCTGTGGACCTGTCCTTCAACCCCACATCTCAACAATTGCTTCACTTTTCCTCTGATTTGAATATAATGATATGGGTCTATAATTTTACATCTCTGACTTTTGAGTCATGTCATATTCTTTTACTTGAATAGACAAGAAAATTAAGGAAATCTCCTAAATCAGAACATGGCAGTACCGGCTCAGTAGATCGAAAAAATTTGATAATTATTATTACAGTATAATTGGCATTGCATTATGATTATTACTGTATCCATAAAGACAGCTGTGAAAACTGAAAGCATGTAAATGACAATTGAGTGAGAAAGGAAGCGAGGGAATTTACAAATCTTCAGTACCAAATATGGATGCTGTATGAGAGGGTAAGAAACTGTAAGAGTTTAAAAAAAAAGAAAGAAAGAAAGAAAGAAAAGTCATAACTGCTGAATCATCAGGTAATCATTAAACCAATCTAGAGACAAGCAATGAAGGAAAGAGGGGAAAAAAGGCCTTCATAGCTACTTGCTCATATGTCACAAAATTGAGGCAAAGACATGTTTATTTCCGGATCATCCGGGTCCTGGCCACACTTCTCTGACTCTTTTTGCCTGAGTAAACCTGAATTCTAGGTAATAAAATCAAGAAAGCAAGTGGGTCTCAGGGAAAAGGGAGATTTGCAAACTGTAGCTGAAGTCAGGGAGCCATTCCAGTCTGAAGAGATCATTGCTCTCCTCGATAGACTCCCAGATCTTGGTTGTTCTGCCCTTTGCTTTGCCCTTGGGCAGAGAAGCCTGTGGACTATGTTCTGGCCCGTCCTGGTTCATCCATCCATTCATTCATTCATTCAATCAGTATTTAAGGAGCTCTGACAGTGTAGCAAGCATGGTTCTAGGTACTTGAGTACATGAAAGAAACAAAACTCTGGATAAAGGACCTCTCCTGGTAGAACTCTCATTCTAGCACAGAGAGGCAAAAAAAACCCAGGCGTGATGACTAAGTGATGATATATAAAAGGGAACTTAAGGGGGGGAAAGGAGAGGGTGGGATGTGAGAGGTGGTAAAGGTCAGCTTCTCTGGGAAAGTAAAACCTACTACACAAAGACCTGAAGGGAGGGAGGGAGCTGTGCCAGCCACTGGGGTGATAGAATGTTCCCGAATGATAGAATGTTCGAAAGAGAGAACAAAGAGATCTTAGGACAGGAGACTGCCAACTTCTTAAAAAAAAAAAAAAAAGTGCCGAGGAGGAATTGGCTGGAAGACAGCAAGTGTAAGAATAATTAGAGTTGAAAGCAAAGAGGTCATTATTGAGGGGCCCAGATCACTGGAGAGCCTTGCAGCCCATTTATTGTAAGGACTTTGGCCTTTCTCTTAGGGAAATGAGCAGCTTTGCATGCAGCTTTGAGCACAGGAGTGACGTGATCTCATTGGTGCTCACCCTAGCTGCTGTGTTAAGAGTAAACTGTAGGAGAGGAAGCAGAGCTCATACCAGCAGTAATCATGGGGCATAATTCATTACCTCCAGCAACTGAGGGAACATTTCGCTTGGGAGCAGCTGCTGCAAACGCTAATCTCCTCTCGCTCTTGATCACTGACCCCTAACTGAAGGTTCTAACTTGCTGCTTAGTTTTGACCTCTGGCCACCGTGCAATCTAATTATATGGTCCCAGGCATCCTTTGGTTCTTTCAGATTTGCTTCAGCTCCCCCCGAAAAGGTGCCTAACGTTCAATCTTTTTCATCCAACAACTTCCAGAGTTCGTTACAACATTAAAAGTCAATTGGTCATTAGAAGTGCTTGAAACCTACTCTAAGGGATAATAGATGTCCTATCTTGGGTTTCCACTATATACCAGGTGCTATGCTCTCTGTGCATGATTGGTTCATCCTCGCAGCCCAGTGAACTAGTGTGTTATTGTGATGCCTCAGTGGTAAAAACTATGCCTTGATGACATTAAGTTCTTAGAAAGAACAGGAGGTAGGCTTCAATCCCAGGAATTGGTTCTACTATATAATATGTAATTAGCTTTGAAATAAATGTTTATATCTCAAAAGCCTGGAAAAGAAAAGTGCTCTGTGGGATCTTACTCATATTATTCATTAGTATAGTATATCCTGTTAATATTGAAAGAACAAAGGAAACTTGGAAATTTGAGCCTGATGCTGACTTCAATATGATAAACGGGAGTAAATGCTGTCTAATCGGACAGAGTTGGAACGGGTAGTCACTGGGCAAATAAAAAAAATGAAATGAAATGAAATAAAAGCTACAGTGAAAAAAGATAAGAAATTATACATGCATATCTAAATAGCTCGCTTTTGCTTCAATCATTTCTTTGTGCATTCATTCATCAATCTTTTGTTGTACAACATTGTCTTACAGTCTGATTGGAGTTCTGTTACTTTCTTGCATAAAGCATCAACTTTGATCTCCAGTTTCAGCTTCTTTCAGATGACATTTAAAAATAAGGTCAACCGCAAAGAAAGATGAAAATCGACCTCTCTAGATATTTATGAGTTTTCTAATATTTTATAATGTATTTTACTACACAACTCTCCCCCATAGATTCTACCCAGAGCAATTGTTTTAGTTCTCATGGAAATAGCTCTCTTTTCACACTTCATATTTCTTTGGTTTTCATACTATTTGACAAATTATGTAATTTCAATAACAAACACAACTGGCATAAGCAGATTTGGGAACAAATTTAGCTGACTCTTGGTGCACACAAAACTCAACCAATGGGGGCAGAAATGCATGGACATGTTGAACAGTCTTCTGGCTCCCAGTACTCTGTGATGGTCATCGTCCAGCATGTTTTTCCTAGGAATGGACAGTGCAGTTATTCTAGTGGGTCAGTTAAATGGATTGATTAACTGAACATCAATGGTATAGATTATTGATGTCTGGTAACAAAATCTTATCGGGAACTGGAGAACACAGAAACTGTAAAGGGCATTAACAAAAAATAGCTAGCATAATCCAATCATTTAACAGATGAGAAAATCCAGACCTTGGGTATATCTTCCCCAAATCACTTCATTAGCAGGAAGAGGATCAGATTTGACATTTGTTCAGTGTTCCCTCCCACATTAGAATGTTTCATTTTGTCACTACTTGAGAGACTTACTGAAATGGCTGAATTTTTTCTTTTCTCTAGTCCTCTGTTTTTCAAATAAAGTGCAAAGAAAAAATTCTCTCACCTGAGACTAATATTTTTATTACCCCAAATATTAGAAATGTTCTACCTTGAGGTTTTCAATTAAAAAAAGACTAGTCTTTTTTTTTGAGTTTTCATTGTGAATTACATGAATTTTCTCTTTTTTTGAGATTTCAATGTCAAACATATAACATTACTGTTTGTCTCTTCCAAAACATGGAAGCTCAGGACTGATTTTTCATATATATGAAAAATATATATATAAATATAGATAGAACCCACTGAATTCACAGCAACTCACATTTGGACATTGGTCAGTGACTAGAAAATAGCTTGAAGGTGGGGGAGGGACTGAAATACTAGAAAGACTGAATAAATAAACAAGAAACCAACCTTGCAACTGACTTTTCCAGATATGTTGCCAAGATGCCTAGGGTCACTGGTAAATAGTTCTCATGTAATACCATCAAAAATATCTAACCATAGAAATATATCAGAAATTGTAATATTTTCTTTGCAGAAAGTACAAGGCTCGTACAATGTGTGCTCATGTATATTTATAAAAATGGGTCAAAATATAATGTAATAAAAGTCTAAAAAAGGAACTGGGGAATTAGAACCAGATTCCATATTCTCCTATTCTTAAAATGTATTTTTTTTTCTTCTAGAAAAAACATCTATAAAGAATCGATTTGGCACAAATAAGTGTGTACCTTATGAACTCCACCTTCAAGTTGGGCCCCAACCTTCCAGTAATAACAAGCTCCTTTTTAGTGCCAAGCCTCATGGTTGCTTCCCCCAAAGAGAAATGGTGGGTGCTTACAATCACCTGTGGGGGAGCACTGCTGCTCCCTTCTTGCTGCAAATCCTCACCCTGCATGAAGAGGGTCAGACTGGAGCTGGCCTCGGGGTCACTTGGGTGATTATTCTAATTTACTCTGAAGTTTCCGTGATACTGGATTCCACTGGTTCTTTTCAAACCCTTCTGATTTTCTGTTTCCTCACAGATATTTTTCTTTCATTTTGTTGTGAAATATTAGGATTCCCCAAGGTTCCAGAGTTGGCCCACTGTTCTTCCTAGTCACCTAGTCTCCTAAATGATTTCATTCTCTCTCAGCGTCTTGACGATTATGCTCTAGGGACTACCAGAGCTGGGCAAATGAGAGCCACGTGAAGCCTTCTCGGACAGCTCTACCCAATAGCCCTTGGACAATTCAAATTCCACTTATGGAAGACTGAACATGGGATGTGTTGCTCTCTCACAACTGTTCTGCCTCCTGTGTTCTTTCGCTCTCTAGAAAAAACAATTCCCCAAGGCAGAAACTTCTGAGAAAATTCTAGTGATAATTCTTCAATTGGATTTTTACCAGTGAATTTGGATTTTGTGTGTGTGTGTGTGTGTGTGTGTGAATTTGGATTTTGACTAGGAGGGTAACTACGGAATCTCAAGATGACACTAGTCTTCTTTAAATTAATAAATTATTGTACTTAAGAGTTACCAAAGGTACAGTGATGAATGAATCCACGAGTAGCTCTCCCTAAGTACTGTATAACACTATCATCACCACCATGTTTGGCTCTATCATGCCTGTTTTTTCTTCCAACTAAAGCTCTCAGCAGACTGGCATATACATTGAAAATTCCCAAATTGGGTAATCTTGTTAATATACAGCTACACAAAAGTACCAGCACCACAGAGTGCTTGTGCTTTTCTACGAATACAAAAATCAAACAACTGAGTATGTAGGTACATAATTATATTTTTATTCTCCAGCAATAAGAAATAGGAAAAGAGGGAAAGGCTTGGGAGGTGGGGGAGAGGGGAAGTTTTCTCAAAATAAAAAGGAAGGGAAGGGATGGATTAGGGGGAAAAGGTGAAAAAGTATTAATTCATTTTCCACTTACACTAATGAAATCTAATCACAGCTGACAACTAACTATTGTGTTGTGGGTTTAAAAAGTCAGCTTAAAGGCTGCATTCCTGATTAAATCAAGTACAAGCAGTCCTCAAGTCACTAATGATAAAGCAAGCCCCAATAGTGTGTTAAAATATAAAAGGATCCTCTTTCACAAATCAATGTATTTCTATTTAGTCAGAGCCTCCCACTCTGAAAATACGTCAGTAATCATTCTTCTGTCCTTCTTGATCTTTTGCTACTTTCTCCAAGGCCTGCAGTCAACTGTGGAGGGGGAACAATGAAGTCTTTCATGTGGAAGAAAAAAAGAGAGAGCTCCCTGTGTGCAATGCTCTCTCTCCTTTTCTGTGTCACCGTGAACATACTAAAAGAAACAAAAGGGAAGGATCAACCCCCTTTCCAGTGGTCAAAAGATATTTTGGAAATAAAAGAAGAAATCCTTGAGAATGGCTTTGTGTCTGTCTTCCAATTGACTGTCACTGATAGTACGTGTGAAACCTCTTCAATGTCAGGAATCCAAGTCCAGAGAAGACAAGTAAAACACAGACTTGCATTTTCTCCTCAAAAGCAATGAATGACATTTGGCTAAGGTGACTGAGAGCCCTTGACATTATAGAGAAAAAAATGCTGGCATCAATGAGATTTTGAATGCTGAGGCAGACAAATGGAGACAACCTCCCAATCTTAATCTTACTTATTGTTTTACAAAATAATTTTATAAGATGAGCAGGGAGATCGATCCTGGAACTTACATTTAACTTCAAGGTCAGGAGAGAAGCCAAGGAAAATACAGGGACCTTTGAAAGATTAGTGCTTACAATGGGTTAAGACCTCAGCTGTTCCACGTTCTTTGGAGGAAAGTAAAAGCAAAGTCAGACTATGTAGAAGGAGAGTTGGTATGATCAAAAGATCTAATCTCTGTGTTGCTTCTAATCCATACACTGCTTGAGAGGCAAAGGACTCAGGAATCTTTGTCTCTGCTACTTTTTAAAAGTACATTACCCTTCCAAAATTAGCAAGACAGGAAACAACGTGTGTTGGAGAGGATGTGGAGAAAGGGGAACCCTCTTACACTGTTGGTGGGAATGCAAGTTGCTGCAGCCACTTTGGAGAACAGTGTGGACATTCCTCAAGAAATTAAAAATAGAGCTTCCCTATGACCCTGCAATTGCACTACTGGGTATTTACCCTAAAGATACAGATGTAGTGAAAAGAAGGGCCATCTGTACCCCAATGTTTATAGCAGCAATGGCCACGGTCGCCAAACTGTGGAAAGAACCAAGATGCCCTTCTACAGACGAATGGATAAGGAAGATGTGGTCCATATACACTATGCAGTATTATGCCTCCATTAGAAACGATGAATACCCAACTTTTGTATCAACATGGATGGGACTGGAAGAGGTTATGCTGAGTGAAATAAGTCAAGCAGAGAGAGTCAAGTATCATATGGTTTCACTTATTTGTGGAGCATAACAAATAATATGGAGGACATGGGGAGATGGAGAGGAGAAGGGAGCTGAGGGAAATTGGAAAGGGAGATGAACCATGAGAGACCATGGACTCTAAAAAACAATCTGAGGGTTTCGAAGGGGCGGGAGGTGGGAGGTTGGGGGAGCCAGGTGGTGGGTATTACGGAGGGCACGTATTGCATGGAGCACTCGGTGTGGTGCATAAACAATGAATTCTGTTACGCTGAAAAGAAATTTTTTTAAAAAGTACATTACCCTCATTAAATATTTTAGTTAAATGAGTCTTGCTTTAACACAGTGTTCAAAATTTTATAATAGTATTTCTTTATACAACTAAATGGGTCTAGCAGAATTTTTTCATCATTAGCTCATTTTGTCCTCACTTCAACAAGGATTAGTATTGTGCCCATTATTGATCAGTCACTGAGTGACACCAATTCCGTTTTGTAAATGGAAAGTCAGAGCAATTGGGGAAGCTGAGAGGACTAAGCAAGAATCTTATACTTTGGAAGGAGCACAGCTAGGACTAAAACTCAGTTCTCTGAGTGTCCAGCATTAGGTTAGCACATGAACAAATTATATTTAATTAGTGTAGGAAGCTACATTTGGTAAGAGACAGTTTTAATCCAATGTAACTCATCATAACCCAAAGCAAAAGCAGTTGTCCAAGAATGTTCAACCACATAATCAATATCCAGCCAAATGTGTTTGGAATGGGAGAACAATGCTACATGAACAAGTAATCATTGATAAAGTTAATTATTTACATCTTCATCTATTTTAACTGAGGACCATACTGAGAAAGCAGGGACCCCTGCTGAATCCCACTCACCCAACGCTTTAAGTGTTAACAGCTAATACCAGTTTTAATATTGCTGATTTACAAGCCATAATAAATTCGTTTGGCTGTTCTTCCCTGGAGGCTTGTTTAGATGTGAAACCAAAGGGACTAGTTATAAAGATTCTAGTTGTTCTGAATTTAGTTGGGAAAGCAGAAAGGGACTACAAAGATAAATATGTTTGAAGCATCGTGTATATTTTCAGTATACTATTAGTGTTCAGTCAACTGAAGAGCACAATGCAATGGAGATTTTCCAGGTTCTATATATTTTAATTTCACTAACACTTATCAAGCAGTTAGTATCTGGAATGCATTATATCAAGGGGATAAAAAGTTATCAACTGGATTTGGGAAAGAGGGGTTGTGAAATAAACACAAGAATCTAACTTTGCTCTCACTAGAAACCCCTGTAAAATCAAGTAAAGGAGGGGATAGATAGAGAGATAGATAGAGAGACAGATAGATTTTTAAAGGTATATATTCAAGGATAAGTGGAGATAATACAACAGCACAGTTTTAGAAAGTCAAGAAAGCAGACTGATGAGTATTAACCAAAGGGCCTTGTAGGCCCAAGAGGCCAAAACTAACCAGCAATAAGGAAAGCTAAAAACTGACCTAATCTTCATTTCAAAAACCATCAGTCTCAGAAATTAGCAGCATCACATATTTCTCACTTGGGTATTAAGAGGAGGTAAGTAAAGAGCCAAAAGAAAAAAGATTGGTTGGAGGCTTCAATGACTCATTGGATCTCTCTCCCTAGATTCTTTTGGCTATTATATGTATTTGAGTTAGTCCCCTTCCCAACAATGAGATCAGAAAGGTTACAAGGTCTCTACTCTGGGGGAAGCCAAGCATAGTTGAGGATGTCAATTTCATCCTGAAAATGTGTGGGTTAAGTGAATAATTACCTGGCTACCAGCTTGCTAGCAGATAGGCCTTACATTTCTGGCAGAATACTGGATGATATTTCTCTACGTAATCAACCCAAGTGGGAAGATTTAACATGAGTATCAGGGGTTCCTCCAACAAGAGACCAAATTATAGGGAAACTCAGTATTAACAGGACACACTCACACCCGCAGAGATTCCAGAGATTCCAAATAGGAAATCAGATTCCCCCACTCTGAATCAAGAGCAGTCAAGCAAAGATTACCAGAAATAAGAAGAAAAAAAATCCTAATATGGAACACTGAAGTGAGAATAAACAAAATGAAAACCTTGCAAAAAACAGGCTAAATGGAGAGAAGGAAATTTCAAAAAAATTCTCATTTATGTTCCCAGAAAGAGGATTTTTATAGATGCAGATTGCTACCAGCTAACTACCAACAATGAAAAAGAAAATAAGATGACAGAAAAAAGAATTCTGGGGGCACCTGAGTGGCTCAGTCAGTTGAATGGCCAACTCTTGATTTCAGGTCAGGTCATGATTTCCTGGGTTATGAGATTAAGCTCCCCCTTTGGGCTCTGCAATTGGCGGGGAGTCTGCTTGAGATTCTCTCCCTCTAATCACTTCTCAGCCTTTTGGCTAAGATCAAGTGTGGAGATTCCTCCCTCTGTCCCTCCCCCAATTCACATGAGCCACACACGCACGTCTATGTGTGCACTCTCTCTCTCTCAAATAAATAAATAAATCTTAAAATTTCTGAGGGTAAAAAGAACTTTTGGAAAAGAAAATACAGGGCACCTGGATGGCTCAGTTGTTAAGCGTCTGCCTTCAGCTCAGGTAATGATCCCAGGGTCCTGGGATCCAGCCCTGCATCACGCTCCCTGCTCAGCAGGGAGCTTGCTTCTCCCTCTCCCACTCCCTTGTGTTCCCTCTCTTGCTGTGTCTCTCTCTGTCAAGTAAATAAATGGGAACTTTAAAAAATAAATAAATAGAAAAGAAAATTTGATAGCAGTGGGAAAAAAGTCAATAGAGGTTTTGAAAAGGAATATTAAGGAAATCTTCAAGAATATTATGAGGCTGAGAGATCCCAGAATGAATGCGGAATGTGACAGAACAATCTAATGGTATTCTAAATATTTGGAAACAACCTCACCCAAGGGGAATGAGGGGAAAAGGTGCCGACCTCAGCAGCACTGCAAACAAGTGCAAACAAATGGAGTCTCTAAGACTAAAGGCAAAAGGAACTATACTGGTCACTAGTTGATAAAGTTGTTTCCTTTAGGATGCCAGTTAACAACTATGATACTGTGATATGTATATACTGAAATTGAACAATCCAGTAGGTAGATGGTGGACTGGAGGAGGTAGGTTTCTTTCTGTTGGAGTAGGAATTTACAGAAAAATGAGGGAAAGTGGCTGGAATGATCCACATCGTAATGGATTAGATATGGAGATATCAGTACGAACTTATGTTTGCCTTAATATAGATGCAGATGTAACTTAGAGAAATACTTATAGATACATGTATATACAGGAGTTGATATACACACATTTTCTTGCTATGTCAGCTGAAGGAGCCAAAAGCAACAATACTCCAGTAGCAACAAACACACAGATTTTGGTTCCTAATACCATTCTCCAGGGATGCCTTGGTGGCTCAGTCCATTAAGTGTCTGCCTTTGGCTCACGTCGTGATACCAGGATTCCGGGATCGAGTGCCACATCAGGCTCCCAAGTCAATGGGGAGCCTGCTTCTCCCTCTCCCTCTGCTGATCCCCTGGCTTGTGCTTTTTCTCTCTATCAAATGAATAAATAAAATCTTAAAAAAAAAAAATTCTCCAGTAAATGGAACCAGGTATCCTTGGAGAAATGTCTAATTCTAGCACTGGGGTGAGAAATATACAAAGTAAGCCAGGAACATCTTACAGTGATAGAAAATAAGGAAATGCTCAAAAATAAAGAAATAAATACAACTTTGGAGGTATATCAAAGGGACAAATGCATCAACTGAAACCTCCCAATTACCAAAGCCGGAACAATATGAACAACAAAAAGTATTTGATTACAACCCAAAGTATAAAGTAAGTATCTGAGTCCATAATGCTATCAATAAATAACTGAACATAAATAAGAGAGTAGAGAAAAATTTCCCATGCCGAAAAATTCCAAATAATTTATGTAGATACTCTGCCCTCAATGAAGCAGAGTTACAACTGCCCACCTGTGTGTGAGCTGCGCATACTGATGTCTTTTGAAAGAATACAATATGGGAAAGCAATAAAATAGTAATTTTCCAGTACAGAAACATAAGATATACTATCTCAGTCAGGTGATCAAGGTTAGCATGAAAAGTGATGTCATGTTAATAGCATATACCCTACATATAATGTAACAGAAGTGGCTCTTTACTTCTGTGCCTCCTCTCGAAAACCCATAACCCCAGTCAAATCATGAGAAAGACATCAGACAAATCCCAACTGAGGGACATTCTACAAAATACCTGATAAGTGCTCTTTAAAACTGTTAAGGAGATCAAAAACAAGAAAAGTTTAAGAAGCTATCACAGCCAAGAGGACCCTAAGGAGGCATGACTTCTAAATATAATGTGGTACCCAGATGGGATCCCAAAACAGAAAAATGACATTAGATAAAGACTAAGGAAATCTGGGGGGGAAAAAAAAAAAAAAGATGGGCTTCAGTTAATATAAATGTATCAATATTGGTTCATTAATTGTACCAAATGTACCATACTAACGTAAGATGTTAATAGGGGAAATGATGTGCAGAGCCCACGTTCTCTTTATAAAATATTTGTAGTTTTTCCATTAATCTAAAAGTATTTTAATATTGAAAGTCTATTAAAGTATTTTTTAATTGGAAAGTTAAGGCAATAAAATATTTGAAAAATTAAGAAAAAACACAAAGATAGAAAATATGAGAGAAAAATAGTAGTAGTAAGAGCCATGGAACATCTAGACATAATGTCCAGTGTTCAACAAAAGGTATTTCAGAAAGAGGAAAGAGATAATAGAATTGACAATTATCAAACTAAAAATAGTAGAGAATTTTCTAGTACTAGTGAGACCTGAAATTGAAAAGGCCCATTAAGTATGTAGCATATTATATGGAGGGAAATAAAATTTATATTCACTCATATAATTTTAAAATATCAGAACATTAAAGTTAAAAGGTAAGAGTTTAAAAGCTTCCATGAAGAGATAGATAGACAAACTAGGTCACTTACAATGAAAAGATCATTTGATTGTCCACAATTTCACTGAACACTAGAAGATGAATACTCAAGTAAAATTTTTAATCCTAGAAATTTGAATCAAACCAAACTACTCATAAATATAAGGGCAACTTAGAAAGTTTACCTCCCATGTACCTTTCTTAGATTTTTAACTTTTTGTCATGTTTCTGTAAAATGAATTAATTAACCTAAAAGGACGAAGTCCGTGGATCTTGGACAGGGTAGATTCAACTCAGTAAGTAATGAATGAAAGTCTCAGACAACAGGTTTGCAGCCATTCTAGCTAGCAACTAGCCCATGTTGACACAGGAGGATTCCAGGGAGGAGGTACTCAAGAAAAGAAATCCATATATTTGATTCCTGTCAGAAGAGTTAAAGATACGATAAAAAGCAAACAACGGAAGTAAAAGAAAGGCAATTTAGAAACCGTAGGAAAAACAAAATTCTAAACAAGAAAGTAAATATGTTTAATTAGACCACAAACAATATTAACATAATCATAACAATGCAGGCACTATTTACTGGCATTTATCCTTTAGAATCTACCTATCAACAAGGCACAGAGACTTAATTACAATTCCAAAAGAGAAAGCAAATGTTACCAACCTTAATCATATAAAAGAAAAGGTATAGATAACAGAAGTTAGAAAGTAAAAGAAGGAGAGCTGAAGAGAAGAGTATGTGTGATAACGGCCCAGTCTTTCAGTGCAGGAAAACAAGAGATGGTACGTACAATGGATAGAAAAAAAAAAATATTTATTTACTGATTAAAATTATAAAGTTAACCAATAGAGGAATTAGAAGGAGGCACAATTATTTGGGAAGCAGAGATGGGATGGTAGCCTAAGAACACTAAATCCTCTTCTGTTATATAGGAACACAAATAATCTTTAAAGCTGACAAATCAGGAAATAACAGTAAAAGCATACTTTTAGATCAATTGAAATGACTCCAGAATAATTAAAATCCGAAAGTATTAAGAATTAGACACAATTTTCTTTGGAGGATAAGTCAGGGGTGGGGGAAAGGCTAAGGCCATTGCTCTTTGATATTATTGGAGATTTTTAGCTAGCAAGTGCAAGTATTACTTGAATAAAAATAAGAGTTATTTTTAAGTGACTAAGATGTCATTCCTGCCTGCCATGAGGAGTCCAGTACAGAAAACTGGTAACTAAAATGTAAGGGAGGGAGGAAGGAAAGGAGACAAAGAGGGCAGGAGAGGGAGGGGAAAGGACCTGGGCAGTCAGGGGGTGGGGGGTGTGACAAAATATTTATTGAGTGTCTACTTAGTGCTGTCCATTCTGCAGGATGATTCACATATACTATCTCATTTCAACCTTCTGTCTTTCCAGCGATTTCCTCCTTTTTCGTCTGAACAATGGGGCTTGAAAAGGTAGGCAATTTATTCAAGATCACAAAGGTCCTATGTGCCAGGAATCAAACCCAGGTCTATCAAAGTCTAAATCCATGCACTTTCCCTTCGAGCAGGCGGTCACCTAAGGGCAAAGGATATTTGGATATCAGTATGATTTCTAAGATAAAAGCTGCCTTCCTGCCAGAGGAAGTTACAGCCCAGGGCAAGTGAGTTAGCGCACAGATCGAGGATTCGGCAGGACCAGGCAAGCTCCCACCCCTTGGTGAGGCCTTCTCCAGAGAAGCACACTGCTGAGAGCCTCTTTCTGATGTCTGTGTCCTATCTAACACATTCAAAACTTTTAATATCTGGAGAGATGAATGCTTCATCTGAACCCATTTCGGGAGTCACGAAACCTTTCTCTTTGTTGGAGCTAGACACAAGATTAACTGGGAAGAGAGATGGCATCCTGCAGATCCTGACCACAGCCAACACCAACCCCCCCCTTCCTGTTCCGCTTCCCCGCCTCTCACCTGGGAGATTTGAGGCCCGGCTAATTTGGTCACATTATTTCTCAGCTGAGCCCTCCCTCAGAAATCTTTTTAGGCATTGCTGGTCATCGAATTCTTCCTTTCCTTGGAGTCACTCTGTTAAAATTTCTCACCACCTCCTTAAACGCTCAGTTCCCTTCCTCTTTTCCTCCTCCCCATCTCTCTCTCCTTCCCCTCTCCCTCCTCTCCCTCATCCTCCTTCACCTTCTCCTTCTTTTCTTCTCCTCCTTATTCTTATTCCTATTCTCCCTCTCTTTCTCTCTCTTTCTTAGCTGATAATTAGGCCTACCATTTCTCCAGGGAACACAGACCACTGGTCTTATAAATCCAGTCAACACGCGCGCATTCTTCCTTTCCTCCTAGGTCAGGGGCACAGCCCTTCTCCCAGGCAAAGCTAATGCCTCTACTTTCACTTTCTGTCCTGTTTTTCTGGAATCTGGGCCATCTCTCTCATCTCTTCTCTGTGAGCACCTTTCCCTTACCTGAATCATAGCTAAGCTTCTCCCACGACCCTTGCTTTCTTCTCAGTCCCATTCCCTCTTCCACAGACATTTGTGGAGCACCTAGTATGAACCCAACTCTGTACCCAATGGAGGGACTACTTCGGGGCCTGAAAGAGGCCTCCCTCCATGGAGTGCCCAGGCTAGTGGAAGAGCAGAGGGTAAGTGAACGATGAATATAACATTACAAATTTCCACAGATGCTAGGAAGGAAACAAATGGGGCACAGTGAGAGAATAAAAGGGGGGGAGGTCCACCAAGTAAGAGTACCCAGGAAAGGGCTCTTCCAATTCCATCCCCTCCAATCCCAGACTCCAGGCTGTCATCTTGTGCCTGGCTTCTGAGGAACTCGAAACAAGTTCCCTGCTCCCAAATTCCACCTTTTGGTCCTTCTCACATGTGGCTACTGTAGTCAAGTTTCTAAAGCGGATCACATCTTGTGGGTCTTCTGCTAAAGCCTGCGGTGGCTTCTCAATGCCTCATACCCTGATGCTTGAGCCCGACGTTTAAAAATGCCTGAGTGGTTGAAAAAGAGACTGTGAGATCATGATATAAACAGATCAGTGCTGTGAGGAACGCTCTGTGCTAACTTCCCTCTCCAGGGCTCTCGTGGGCTTGTTAGCTTTGCCAATGGCTTTAGAGTTTGTTTTGTTTGAGCAGACACCCGGTGGGAAAGTTAGAGCAGTGGCCTTCTCCTTCATGACCCCTGAGAGCTCCCGAGAAGAGGTGGGGCTGTGGGATCTGCAAAGGGGAGAAGAAGTGACTAGGACTTTGGAGAAAGGAAGGGCGATCCTGAGCAGAGAAAGAACACCTAGCAGATGAGCAGCAGGAAGGAGATGTCAGGGTGAGCTCGGGTCAAACTTGACACAACGGCCTCTCCAAGCCTCCTCCTTCCAGCTACTGAGAGAGACCAGGTCTAGCATTCTTCCTTAAGATGTTCTTCGGAAAAACAGTCAATTAAAATAAAATAAAAATAAATTTGTTGCATTTCTCATTCGGTGAAAAGAGTTTCTGGGAATTGGCCATTGAGTGGATTTGCTTCAAGAGTCTAGGGGAATTTGACTTTCTGCTGGTTTGACCGATTCTGTCACAGGGGACGTGAGTTATGTGGGTCAAGTTGAATGCCACGGGCAGAGGAGCTTCTACTCTGCTTCCTTTTTAGTGTTCGGGAAGATATTGCGTCATTGGTTGCTTCTGCATCAGCTTGCGGATAGCAGAGGGTGGGCCTAAATTTAGCTCTCCCAAGCTGCCCTGGAAAGGGGATATGGAACTTGGTTGAAGGCTTGACTGGGAGCATGTTGGCAGCTATCCTGATGAAGCAGAGGAAGTAACTGGCCAGAGGTGGACCAGAGCTGGTTCCCTGAACAGTGAGGTGACCGTTTCATTGTCAGAAATTTTGCAAGCCAGTTGTTGGACACAGAAGTTATTAAGAAATAAATTGTTCGAACTTACAGTTAAATAGATTCCACTAAAAATTAAGATAATGAAATATTCAAAATTATCATTCCATAGTTATTTTACTGCCTCTTACTATTATCTTGCTCTTGAGATTATTTATATCGATTGTATCTGTATTGCACATCTCTTCCCAATCTGCATTCAGTGACACCATCTCAGTAGCTTGCTATGCCAGGACTGGAGTATTTAAACTATACAAGTCTGCAAATGCTACCAACCAGGGCTCTCCCCCTCCAGCAGTAACTGCTAGTCATCGTGTGACGCACCACGGCCTACGGGCCACACGGCAGGGGAGACTGCCTGCCTGAGCATCTAGAGCAGTCACACCAGCCCTCTGCAGTGGTGATAAGGCAGGACCCAGTCAACAAAATGGAGATGGTCCATGAGTTACACCAGCTACAGACTTTAGACTCAGACATCAGCAGAACACGCCAGTCCCCCTTAGTGATCAGCAGTGCAGGGAGCAGCCCAGACCAGCCATGACACAGCAGAGATCACCAAGAATTCAAAGGACACCAAGGACACCCAACCTCCCTCTGCCACCATGAGATCACTTAAGTCTCACATTCAGATGCCATCTTGGAAAGAAACAGAGGGAGGAAGCAGAAATCTGAAAAAGTGAGCACTTTATCCAACAGAGATAAGAATTCACCTAAAGAAATGGTTTTCTTTATAGAATTGAATGAAATTCATCTGGTGGGACTGAAACTGCCCTTATTCCCTAGGCTTGGCTGGCTTGGGCAGAGGGGCTAGAGGGAGGGAGCTCTTTGGCGAGGACAGACCAATTACAGAGGAAAGGAGCCATAGTTTGCTGTTTTTGCACATTTAAGAACAATGTAGATGAAATCACACCCTTACTGCCCTGGAGATGTTGAGATTTTATTAAGCAGTAAGTATGCTCCATATCCTCCATACGCCAATGAAGAAATGAAGGCTCACGAAGCTCATGTGATTTACACAGCAGCACACAGGTCGCACATGGAAGGAGACAGGCCTTGAAAGCAAGGTTGGGATGACTACAGAGATTGAGTCCTTTGGTTCGACTGCCGGTCATCAACGCTCCTCTGCCCTTGCTCTGGTTCTTCTGTCCATGTAGGTACTGCCACGTGACTGGGACAAACTAAGGAGGGGGCTTCCTCATGGGGAAGCATCTGGAACAGACAACCGAGAAACCAAGGCAAGTCAGGAAAGCTATTACTTGAGCAGCCGACCGTCAATAATTTCGGATCTAGGGCAAGAAATGAAATGTTACTGGAAAGGAAACTGAGGTCAGAAGGTAAGCACACACATCATAAAGAAGGGAAGTGGGCCCCAGAGTCAGCAGCTACCAGAGCTGAGGGGCAAAGGGTGACTAAGGTGCAGAGCAGAGAGAGCCAAATCCAGGAACACTGACCAAGTATTCCCTTCTGGAACGCAGCTCATCTCACCAGAGTATCGGTGGCGAGCAGGAGCCAAGCCAGGCATGAAACCAGCCTTTCTCCAAAGTGTGATGATTACTCATGCCTTCCCCCCAACTGCCCTGCATGCCTCGGGACTGCTTTCTCCATCCTCCTCTTATTTGTTTGGAAAAACAAGTAATTTTACTAGTTTATCAAAGTAATGCATGCAGATAATTTTAGAAATGGCTATAATACAGAAGGGCTTATAAGAAAAAGCAGTAGTCACCTGGCCGGCCCCCTACCCCTCCCGATTTCAATTCTCCATACTTTGCACTCGACCTCTGTAAACTTGCAAATGCCCTATGCCCTCCCCTAGCTCTCACAGAACCGCACAGGCTGGAACCTGTCCCAAGATTCCTCCCCTGGTTTTATTATCCCAGCAAAAGTGGGAAGAGCCAAACATAAAGGCCCTGAGATATAGAGCTTTGGTGAAAACAAATAGAGGGAGGCCCAGAGCAGGCGCAGGAGGGAAGGGAGGGGACCTACCCAGCCCCCTTTTGTTTCACTGATTTCTATGGGTGGATGGATGGTTTCTCCCCATTGTCTGGTGCATACTGTATATTTTGCCAGTTCAAGGGAATGAGTCAGTTTCTCCCTCCTCCTTTACTTCCCATCCACTTCTACGGCAACTCTCTACAACCTCACTGACTCCCTTTAAGGCAAAGAAGAACCTCGAACACCATTTGAACCCAAAGGCACATTTTTTCATCTTGGGAGAAGAAGTTTGCTCTGGGCCTGGTGTTGCAAAAACTTAAGAAGTCCTTTGTCTGTTGTCCTTACAGACATCATCTGTGCATTCATTCGTTCCCCAAGCATTTGCTAAGCATCCATTCTGGGTCAGCCACGCGCTCAGCACGATGGACAGTTTCACGTACACTCTGCCCTCATCTTGCTAACCACCTAGAGGGAAAGTCAGGTGAAAAGTGGTGAGAGCATTCACGAAAACAAGGTCTATGGAAGCATCTGGAAAGGCACTGTCCTGCTGACTGAGAAGTCAGGGACAGCTTTCCAGAGTAGGGAACCTAAGGTGAGTTTTAAAGGCCAAATCTGAATGAGAGGGTTTGTGGAGAGCATCGAGAGCATCCAGGGGTGATGGGTGTGGTTGGAGCAATCTTCCTGTGATGGGGACTCCAAACAGCTGATGGATATTCACACTATCTGAACAATGTCTGTCAGGTTCCTGAACAACAGCCTAAATCCTGATTTTTAGACAACGGCACCTGCGTCCCAGGTCTGGGGGTCCCAGTTTGAGAACAATCTTCACACCCAAGTCTCTCCATACCTGTGGAAGCAACTCTGTTCCAGCTGTCAGCCCTCTCCCAGTTCTTTGGGTCTCCTTGGACTTCTGGTTCAGTTTCCTGCTTCTGGAGGCTCATTTCCAATATTTACCATTCAGATGCTTCCTTCCTTAGCACTCCAAGGCCCTGAGAGAGGAAGTAAAGTGCTTCTCAAAGCTGCATTCCCACTGTTGTAAGAAATTGCATGAAAGACAAAGGGAGCAGGACAGTAGGACACATGGAAGTCCCCCAGAATCCCAGCCAGTCTCCCCCAGAAATTCCACTTTGGTATTTCATCCCTTTGTCTAAATACTTTGGTAGCTATTAAGCTGAGATTCATCCCAGAAAAATAATATTTGGAGTACATCAGTTCCAAACTTTTTTTTTTTTTTTTTGGATGGAAAAAGGACATAATAACACGGAACAATAGAAAAGCAGACACCATTGAAGAGAGGAAACCATTCCGGTCTGAAAGGTTGAATGACTGGAATGTCATAACTTTGCCCAGGATTAGACCTGCCTTTAAAGAGAGACTAGAGGGGTGCCTGTGTGGCTCAGTGGGTTGGGCCTCTGCCTTCGGCTTGGGTAGTGATCTCAGGGTCCTGAGATTGAGCCCCGCATCGGGCTCTCTGCTTAGCGGGAAGCCTGCTTCCCTCTCTCTCTGTGTCTGCTGCTCTGCCTACTTGTGATCTCTCTCTCTGTCAAGTAAATAAATAAAATCTTTAAAAATAATAATAAAGAGAGAGTAGTGAAAGGAGATGGGGAAAGAAGCAGAGGGAAAGAAGAGATCAGGAAGGCAACAGAAGGAAGGAGCTAAAGGGAAGGGTAGGAGTCTGAGCAAGTAGACAGAGAAATAACATAACCAGGACCACATAAATCAGGACAATTTTATGGGAAATGTACATGAAAATAGCTACTGAAAAGGGGCAAAGGAGATGGGAAGACAAGATAGCAAAATTATGGGTCATATCACACTTGGTCCATATAGAATCATTTTGGCTTTGGCTGGTTGTAGACAAAAGAGAGAGAGAGAGACCAGAGAAAAACCAATCAAATGTGCCATTTCCTGCTGACTTCTACACACAGGTCTCAGCTAACCCACAGGCTCAGCATGGCCACTGCAGGAGAGAATCTGTAACTTGTAGTGGATAACTTGTAACTGCACTAGGAGTCACCTTCCCAAACTTGTTACATAGAGGACAGTTGAGTTCTATTCCTTTTCACAGTTAAAATTGTTTCCTTTTGTCCATTTTCGTGAATTCCTTCTGAATCCTTCTGAAATTACTCCTCCACCCTCCCGGCCTCATTTTCTCAGGGGAAACAGTCAACTGAACAGAGTGTCCAATTGTTCTCCTTGTGTGGCAGAAACCGACTACAGTAACTCTGAGAAATCATTCCAGAATTAATTCACAGCATGAAAAATTCTGCACATACACACTTGCCCTCATGTATACACACACACACACACACACACACACACACACACACACACACACACACTCACACACACAAACACACACATCTACACACCATCCCTAGGAGCCTTGATCTTGGAAACAGTATTTCACTATCGATCCACTAAAAAGACAAATCCGGGGCTCCTGTGTGGCTCAGCTGGTTGAGTGTCTGACTCTTGGTTTCAACTCAGGTCATGGTCTCAGGGTGGTGAGATTGAATCCTGAGTCCCTGAGTCAAGCTCTACGCTTGGTGGAGAGTTTGCTTGAGATTTTCTCTCTTTCCCTCTGCCCCCGGCCCCACCCCCATAACCACTCACGTGTGCGTGCATGCATGCTCTCTCTTCTCTCTCTCTCTCTCAAAATAAATAAATCTAAAAAAAAAAAAAAGAAAGAAAAACACAAATCCAATTTTAGGCTAGATGAGGACACATATTTTCAAAATGTCTGTTGGGTACACACTGATGGCCCTTCTCTGCATATTTCATCAATATAGTACCCAACAGGGAATTGTAGCTTCATATTATAGAGCTCAACCCACTGGTGAGGAAAAGGTCTGTTCAGATTGTTCATCCAGCATTCAGAAGTTTATCTTTCCAATTCACAAAAAGTGTCAGGAGAGAATGTTCTAGTCATGTGTATCTCCTGACAAAAATAGAGAAGAAAATAATGCTGTACCCCAGGAGTTGAGAATAAAGCTGACAAGAGCACATTCAGGCATTTTTTGAAGCACCATTGGGGAGTACTTACAGATTTAATTGTAGGTGGTAAATTTGGAAAGCCATGTTGCCCTGAAACCATTATTTTTCTCCCTGAGCTTTGGAAAGCATTGATTTGGAAATATGGATTTATTTGCCCATAGAGTCTTTTGGAAAACATGTTCTGGTTCTTTTCATGATCCTAGCCTGTCTTCCTGACTTTATATGGAAGTTAATTTCTTTTACCATTATATTCATTTCCTTATTGAAAGCATACACAAGATTCGACTACATCTCTCCAGAGTTTTGTAAATATCCTACTGAGGCTTTCTGGAGAAGGAAGAACTTTAACTCCATGCGGGGAAGGCTGTTTAGTAAGATGGACTGTGGGTCAGTTTAGCATAAAACAGGGGTTTTCCTTGGAGCAAAAGGGAACTAGTTAAACAAGAGAATGGTAAGGTATGCATTGAGGAGAACTCTTTTGACAGATACAATGCCTCATAAATTCTGACACTACCAAGGAATACTGACCACAAGTGATGTTTAAAAAAAAAAAATTATCTGTGAGATCACCATTTTTTAAACTATTTAAGTGGTAAAAAGTTTATAATGATAAAAGTCCTAAACTATATGAGGAAAAAAAGCCACACTGAAACCATCTCTATGAGAGAGGTTTATTGCGAAGATACATAGGAATGTAGGCTCCAACAAGAAATCACGCATTAAGCACATGGCCACCCTCAGTCCAAGCTCGTCTGATTCTGGTATGTGACTGGCACCCAGGAGCTTTGAAGGGGTAACCTAATGTGCCAGACAGCAACCCAAATATAAATAAATGATCCATCTTCTTTTGTTCAATTAACAAAACATTTTTAATTTCCCCAGAAAGAATGTGGATGAATTTTCCAGCACTAGATATGAAGTAACCTTGTTATGTAGAGAAAAGGCAAAGATAATCTCCATGTAACAAACCAACTTCCTCCACATATTGACTCCCTAGTTAAATTCCCTGTGGCCGGGGCACCTGGGTGGCTCAGTGGGTTGGGCCTCTGCCTTCAGCTCAGGTCATGATCTCAGGGTCCTGAGATCGAGCCCCGCATCGGGCTCTCTGCTCGGCAGGGAGCCTGCTTCCCCCTCTCTCTCTGCCTGCCTCTCTGCCTATTTGTGATCTCTCTCCCTCTCTGTCAAATAAATAAATAAATAAAATCTTAAAAAAAAAAAAATTCCCTGTGACCTGGGACAGAAGGGGCTATTTGATTAAGAAATAATGCTATATCAATCGTAACAGATTCTACCGGAAAGAAATGATTACAGTCATCATTCTTAAAAGGTTACTTTGCCACAATATTTGAAAAAGAAAAAAAAAAACAGAAAAAAGGAACAATATATGCAACACAAGTATAAAGTATTAATGCCCATAATGTAAAAAGTGCTCTAAAAAATAAAAAAAATATGCAACTGAAAAAACAAAGGAAGGACATCTGTTCTTTTGGGGGGAGGGGTCTACACAGCATTTGAATATCCACCTAATGCAGACAAGTATTAACAGTGCTAAGCCTGGTTCTCCAATCACCTCACTGCTTCTCTAAGGTCCTCCATATCCTTCTAGCTAAATCGATTCCTATCTAGGCTAACCAGAATTAACTTTTTAAAAAGTTTTATTTACTTAAGTAATCTTTACACCAAATATGGGGCTCAAACTCACAACCTCAAGATCAAGAGTTGCACACTTCTTGGACTGAGCCAGCCAGGCACCCTCAACTAGAATTGACTTTTACAGCTTGCTGTTAAAGGTCCCTGATTAATAGAGGAAATTGATTAAATAGAGGAAATCAACTGACAGTTCCTAAGTGAAGCAAGATATATGGGAAAAACACAGAGAAAGATGTTCAACTTCACTAAAGATCAAGAAAGAATAAATAAAGAGAACAAAATACACTTTTTTACTAGTAGATTAGCAATGATTAAAAGAATTATTGCAATCCACTGTTGGCAAAGGTGTGGGAAAACAAGCAATTTAATAAATCATTAATGTGAAGGAGCATATATGTTGATGCAACTTTTCGAGAAGGCAGACTGGAAATGCATAACAACATTTAAGCATGGATACTCTTTGATCAGCAATTTCATAACTAGCAATTTACCTTAAAGTGGTAATTAATTAGCCAAGGAACAGCATTAACGTTTTCATGACTGCAATGTTTACATTTGCAAAATGGAAACAATCTAACCCACAGAGAAATTGTTAAATTATGATAAATCCTTTTGAAAAGAGTATTATTTAGCAATTTAAAAGGCCGGGCTATACTTAACTGAGAAATATCTTCAAAGCTTTCATGGAAGAGTAGAAAACTTTGCAGAGGCATAAATATTGTGTAATTTCCTTTAAAAAAAAAAAAAGTGTTTTTCTGCCTAGTGCAATAGGCAGAATTCTAAGATGTGCCCCAGAACCTTTGTCTTGGCTTTTACACCTGTGATCATGTTATATTACAGGGAAAAAGGGATTTCACTGATGTCATTAAGATTACTTATCAATCGACTTTGAACCAATCAAAAAGGAGATCATTCAGTTGGGCCCGACCCTTGAATAGTAGGGCTAATGGCATACGGGGTACTCAAAAATTCAAAACACAAGAAGGACTCAGTGTGTTCTTACTCAGGCTTCAAGACAGAGGGGACCACATGGAAAGGATCTAACATCACCTCTAAGAGCTGAGTGACCCCCAGCCAGTGGTCAGCAAAAAACCTCAGTCTTACAGTCTTATAACTGTAAGGATATATATTATGCCAGCAATCCAAAAGAGCCTGGGAGTGGATTTTTCCCTGAAACCTACAGATAGTGTATGCATGTGTGTGTGTGTGTGTGTGTGTACATACATGATGTGAGATTTTACATATATTAAAATATAAATAAATATATACATATATCTATATATCATAACATAATCTATATGTTATTGTTGCTTCTGGACAATGAGATTTTTGAGGGGTGCTATTTAGTTTATTTTTTATATCAATCTGTATTGTTTGATTTTTCTTCACAAATATAATCAAGATAAATATTTTAATATATGGACAACATAGAAATCATGTAATGGACCTGGAAGCCACTTGCCTCCCTGTGTATTTTTCCTGCAACCTGCATGGGAGAAACACCTTCTCCCTCCAAAGTCAGAGATCAGGAAAGAAAGGCTTTAGGTTCACTGTTGTTTCATCTTTGGTTGGTTTGTTTTTGCCTGACCCACAATCAGAAAGAGTTTCAAGTGTGGAAAAGAGGACAGTTCTTAGAATCAAAAAAACGGGGTTCAAAAACAATGTTGACAATCACCATCAGTCTTTCTAGATGTGTTTCCTCATTTAGGAAGTGAAGATACAATAATATCTAATGTAAGGCTATTGCAAAGATTAACCATAACAATGTCTGTGAAAACACGTAGCATCATACCAGATGGATAATAATAGCCAACATACATGGAGTGTTTAGAATTTCCCAGCACCCACCTGAGTGGCTCAGTCAGTTAAGTGTCCAGCCCTTGGTTTCGGCTCAAGTCATGATCTCATAGGTCATGAGATCAAGCCCCACCTCAGGCTCTGCACTCTGTGGGGAGTCTGCTTGAGATTCTCTCTCTCTCTCTCTCCCTCTGCCCCCCTCCCCCTGCTCACATGTGCCTGTGCTCTCTCTCTCTGAAAGAAAGAAAAGAAAGAACCATTCTGTGTGCTTTGCCTCCCTGCTACTGAAAATATGATGTACCCTGGCCATCACCTGGGAGATTGTTAGACATGTAGATTCTCAGCCCCCACATAGATCTACTGAATCAGAACCCTAGTTTTAACAGGATCCCCAGCTACTTAGGAGCATATTAAAGTTTGAAAACTACAGCTGTTATTTAATCCTTGCCTTCATCCTAGGAAGATGATGCCACACATCTTTCCCACCTTACAGACAAAGTAATTTGCCCAAGGTTAGTAAGACACAACCTGATTCCAGATGGTCAAGATCCAGAGCCCACAAGCTAAGCCATTCTGCTCTACCGCCTCTCCCAGCAAGTGTCTCACCGAAGATAGCTGAATTTAATTGTAATTCCAGAGACTTCCTTGTTCCCCTCAGCACTGTCATCCCTATATAGAGATGGCCTGGACCTCATCTCCCAGTTGCAAAGAAGAAAATGAAATAAAATACCATTTTAAAGCCCTTTGGGGTGCTGAGCCAGAGTAGATTTAGAACAAGTCCTTGTAATATCTTCTTCTTTCTATTTTTCTCTTACCATTTATTATTACCAAATGTAATCTCCCATGTTAGTATTAGTCTAAATATCTACATGCACAGTACTCTTCTTCTTACCAAAAGGTCAACCCGGAGAGAGGCACTTACTGTTGATGGGAACTCCACGCTCTATGAAATACATGGGTCCTTGGTACACATTCAGTTTGTAAGTAAAATCAAAGGTAGATTAGACATATTCGATTTGAACAGCTGACTCAAGATAGTGATATTTGAAATCTTTAGTTGTTATTAATACCCAACATTTGCGTGTCACCTTCCATAATGGTTTCTGTATGTCACGGTACCATGAAATTGACAAGCTTAACCGCAGATATTATTGTTTTGGTCTAAGTGAGGCATTGTGAGTAAGTGGGAGAATTGAGGCTTGAACTTGCGCTTGGAACACATCCAAATCTAGCATGTGTATTGCTATAAAACAGCTATTCTCAATCATTATCTTATTAAAGTCCAGTCCCAGTAATACAACCAACTGAGGAAGACCTGTGTGAATTGCAGAATTCTGAACTTCAATTATATTTAAAGAAGCATGGTTTTTTAAAAAAAATAATATGAGAGTAATATACCTTCTGGCAGAGACTTAAATATTTTCCCTACATTTATTTTTATATTATTAATTTGCATGCCAAACTCTTTCTTTTGTAGGTTATGCAGCAAAATGACATTCATAAGAGCAGCTGGCACATGGGAGACACTGAATAGAAGTTATTTTAAAAGAAACACAAAAACTTCAGCCGAGCACTTGTCCAACCCATCACAAATTCTATTTCTCAAACCAAATACAATGAAATCCTTTTTGACACTGCTTCAGAGGTAAAAAAACAAAACAAAACAAAAACCTCTACACTCTAGGGCCTAGGAGTCCTCTGATACATTTTGGCTAGCTGTGACTGTCTCTTTTGTGTCAGTACATGATAGCAGCATAGATACAAATCAATGACATTAACGATGATGATCTACCATATTCTTTATTCCTTTTGTTAAATATCAATATCCTATAAATCTATAGAAAAATAAAACAAAACAGAATTCTTTGGCCCCAAATGGTAACTTCTGTTACCATCATATGCTCTCAGTGCTTTCTTGAGCACAGAGGTAACTGAGTCTCAGATGTACATTTTAGCACTCAGTATAGTTGTTTTTTTAGGATTTCATTTATTTATTTGAGAGAGAGAGAGAGGGAGAAAGAACATGAGTAGGCAGAAAGGGCAGAGGTAGAAGCAGGCTTCCCGCTGAGCAGACAGCTGGATGCGGAACTCAATCATAGGACCCTGGGATCATGACCTGAGTCAAAGGCAGCCCCTTAACCGACTGAGCCACCCAGGTGCCCCTCGATGTAGTTTTTTTGTTTGTTTGTTTTGTTTTGTTTTTTTAGCAAGTGTTGTCCTTATGATGGAGACTCAAGCAGAAAATGTTTTCTTTACACACAAAAATTTCTCAAATTGGAATTTCCAAAGATTCTAAACTCTCTTTTTCAGAGGTTAAAGAAAAATCTAACACTGAAGGTTGAATCTTGTACAATACATGCGTAGAAATAAGGAGGTTAAGGATCCTTCTGGGTCTTGTTGTGCAGGCTGTCATCCTGCTGGGAGGCATGGGTGTGCCTCACCTTACTGAGAAGCGAAGCCAAATAAATTTCCTTTTCACTGTTGTGAAAGGCATGTCATATTTCAGCAACATTGCCAGGGTGGTAGCCCTCCTTTTGCCAACTGGGCGTACATGAGAATAGTTATTTCTGAAAGGCCTCTCCAGGATAATGGCTCTCTGTTGCTGTGTGGACATGGGAGGAGCACACCCTTCTTTTTCTAGTGGATGGAGAACGGGTGGCAAAAAAGAGAAAATCCATGTGTTCTAGTGAGTGCTGTTCATGACAGCCACTCTTCTCTGCATGCTCATTTCAAAGGTTACTGACCTTCACATAAGGCACATTCCTGTTTATCCATCTCAAAAGTTAAGCATAGAAAAATTGGGGAGAAAGAACAAGGACCAACCCAGAGAAGAATCATAAGAACAAACAACCTAGCAAGGGCTCACTCTGGACCAGGCTTTATAAAAGCCAATAATAATAACAATAATAATGTCAACTAGCATCTATCATGTACTTATCATGTGCTAGTCACTATTATGAGTGCTTTCTATGTATTCACTTATTTAACTATCACAACAACTTTACAAAATAGGAACTGTGATTATCCTCATTTAACCATGGGAGAACCAGAAGCACGGAGAAGCTAAAAATCACACTCCAGACCACACTACCCATCAGTAGCAGGGGTAGAACTTGCATCCCAACAGGTGGTTCCAGAGCCTGTGGTTATAAATGCTCCAACATTGTTTCATGGAATCTTTACGACATGACCTATGATTGTTAGAATCCTATATTATAATCCTCATTTTTTAAAAAAAAGTCAGGCTATGTCTTAGAAAGGTAAAGTGTCTTCTTTGAGATTACTCAGCTGGTTAACGTGATAACCTGGGGCTTAATGACAGGCCCAAACGACACCGAGTTTCAGTTCATTAACCACTTGACAGTTCTATCACTGAGTTTAAAAATTAAAATGTTAGACTCTACAGCCACATTAAATGATCTGCGCATCGCAGTTAGAGGCAGAATGTCACAGGGAAGGAAGCTAGCTGGACATCATTGCCGGTAGTTAGAAGGGTCTAGTGGTGACAGCCCATTGTCTTCTATGCAAAAGCTTCACCACTGAGCTTCTTAGAGAGCACCAGAGCAAACAGGTGATCAGAAGAGCTTCTCACCTAGAACCAATGTCTGGGATCCGTAAACACCGTCATTTATTCCAGAATCTAATGTTCTCAGCCTTTATCAGAAACCTTCACAGAGTCAAGGCAGGGAGATGGGGCATAAAAACAGCAACACACCTGAATCCAAGCCAAGTATTACAGATACAAGTAAACATTTGTTACAATGGGTCCTCGCAGAAAGGCCAAGAGATTCAACAGTAACTCCTCAAAAAACCTTTTATAAGATAAAGAAAAACTAGAAGAGGAAAACAAAAGAGGAAAAAATCATGGGAAGAAAAAAAAAAATCACGGGAAGAAAATTTACTATGAATAATTAAATTATGTGTGGATCTGTCCTCCTCCTATCTAATATTATTTTGAATTTTCTATTTTTTAATAATAAGCATGCATTACATTTAAAATAAAAAATAAATTGTTAAACTTTAAAGAAAGTAGCTGGTTGTAACATTACGATGGGAAAAAAATGTCCAGTGATGTAACGGAAATTTTTACTTATCAAAGCAGTGCCCTGAAGGGAGTTGCTCAGAACTGCCTAAATTGCTCCTAAAGTAAATAAATGCTCAACTGGTTATAAGTTTCTACATAGGCCATGCTTAGATCCACAATGGAGGTCTTCACCTATCACGGTTTTGCTGAGAAAAAGAGAGATGGAGATCCTACTGGAGAGGAAGATTAGCAGACAGGGAGCATGGATATTTCATATCTTTAAAATGAAAGCAGTAGGATGAGTCTCTATTGTTAGGCCACCTCACCTGGCCTTTTCCATTTAAAAAGCCTCTCCTAGCACCGCCCCCTTCCCCCCCCCCGCCCCCGCCCCCGCCCCCGCCCCCGCCCCATGGCTCAGTGGGTTAAGCGTCTGCCTTTAGCTCAGGTTATGATCCCACGTGCTGGGGTGGGATTGAGTCCCACATCGGCTTCCTGCTCAGCAGGAGGTCTGCTTCCTCCTCTCCCTCTGCCCCTCCCCCTACTGTGCGCCGTCTCACTTTCTTTCTCAAATTAATAAATAACATCTTTTTAAAAACTTAAAATAAAAAAGCCTCTCCTAGAAGCCACTTTTGGTTTAATTCTTTTTTTTTTTTTTTTTTTTTTTAGATTTTATTTATTTATTTGATAGAGATCGCAAGTGGGCAGAGAGGCAGGCAGAGACAGAGGAGGAAGCAGGCTCGCCCGCGGAGCAGAGAGCCCGATGCGGGGCTCGATCCCAGGACTCTGGGATCATGACCTGAGCCGAAGGCAGAGGCTTTAACCCACTGAGCCACCCAGGCGCCCCTTAATTCTTATCTTTAAAGACAGAATGTAACAAATAACCAGCAATAATGCTCTAAATTATGCTCCATTCCAAACAGGCTTCCTCACTGAATTATCTAATAAATTCACTTAATCATCTGATATTTTATGAAAAATATTCATCTCTTGGGGCACCTGGATGGCTCAGTTGCTTAAGCATCTGACTCTTGGTTTCGGCTCAGGTCATGATCTTATGATCTCATGGGGCTCAGTGCTCAGCATGGAGTCTGCTTGTCCCTCTCCCTCCCGCTCTAATCCCTCCCCCACTTGCTGGCGCACTTTCTCTCTCTCTCAAATAAATAAATCTTTAAAAAAGTATTTGTCTCTTCAAATTTTTTTACATCTTTTTTTTTAAGATTTTATTTATTTGACACAGAGAGAGAGAGATCACAAGTAGGCAGAGAGACAGGCAGAGGGAGAAGGGGAAGCAGGCTCCCCACTCAGCAGAGAGCCCAATGTGGGGCTCCATCCCAGGACCCTGGGATCATGACCTGAGCCGAAGGCAGAGGCTTTAACCCACTGAGCCACCCAGGTGCCCCTTGTCTCTTCAAATTTTGTATCTACATCCCATTTCAGATGAAAATTTGTGACATATTATTTACTTTAGATGCTTCCAAGTATCAGTCTGAATTTTAAAATCTATTGGTTTAAGTATTTTAGGTCAAACCAAGTATAAACAGAAAATATTAAGAAAAATATGTTAAAAAATCAAACTTCTCAAGTTTTCTTATTTCTTACGCATTACATTTCTCAGGGAAGTGAATCCCACTTCAGGTGAGTAATAGTACACTGGAAAAGATGAGGCTGGAAAGCAGGCCAAATCCTAACTTGAATAAATCTTCCTTATCAATAAATATGCATACACACACCCAAATTGACATCTAATCTATTAGCTTGCTAGGGCAATCACAACAACATATCACAAACTGGGTGGCTTAAATGAAAGAAATTTATTTTCCACAGTTCTGGAGGCTAGAAGATCACAATTAAGATGTCATCGTGTTTTGTTTCTTCTTAGGCTTCTATCCTTAGCTCATATATGGCCAGCCACTTTCTGGGTATGTTCTCACATGGTGGTTCCTCTGTATTCACACATCCCCGATATCCCCATGTGTCCTAATCTCTTCTTCTCTAAACGACACCAATCAGATTGAATTAGGGCCTACCCTAGGGACCTCATGTAATTTAATTATCTCTTTAAGGGCCCTATCTCCAAGCACAGTCACATTCTGAGGTCCTGGAGGTTAGAGCTTCAACATACGAATGGGGGAGGGGGGGAGCCACAATTTAGCCCCTGTCATCTGGGAAAGAGAAAACCTGAACAGTCTACCCATTCTTGAGCCAGGGAGCCAATGACAACCGATTCACGTAGCATCTCCATAATAAAGTAACACTGTGTGCTCGCTTCGGCAGCACATATACTAATAAAGTA
This sequence comes from Martes martes, assembly GCF_963455335.1. Taxonomy (NCBI): domain Eukaryota; kingdom Metazoa; phylum Chordata; class Mammalia; order Carnivora; family Mustelidae; genus Martes; species Martes martes. The sequence goes on along the minus strand of NC_137900.1, from coordinate 13,635,905 downwards.
ACACTGTGATTACTTAAAAGAGTGGTTTTTCAACCTTGTCACTACTGATGTTTTGGTCTGAATAATTATTTCTTGTGGGGCACTGGGTCCTATAAGGTAGCTCATTTAGCAGCATCCCTGGCTTCCATTCAATAGATGTCAGTATCACCACCCCTCCCTCCCCCAGTTGCAGCAAAATGTTTTCTTTAGACAGTGACAAATGTCCCCTGGGGAGCAAAATCACCCCTGACTGAAAATCAATGCTTTAAAATGACTCAGTTATTCAGTCAAGGCTAATAAGAGTGAAAAAAGAAAGAAGGAAAACTGTTGATCGCCCTCCTATTGGCCGGGAACTGTGCCAAGGTGGTTTCCCATCATAATAAGTCATAACATCTTGAGAAATTGATGACAGCATCCCCATTTTCTAGATTGGGAAATGAACGTGAGAGGACGAATTACTTGCTGAATGGATCATGCCGCTGGTAAGTTGTGGGATAAGAATGTAAATCTAAGTGGGCATCCCAAGTCTGCGCCCTACTAACAGGATCAGAATTAACACTGTCGTACACATACACACAAAAAAATCATACACACTGACAGAATACACACAAAGAGACCAAGATCCCTGTCCCTGTGAGGATCACACATAAGTAATATTGTTGTCATTTTATAGTTAAGAAGCTGGATAGTTTAGTGGCTAATAGTTGAACAAACAGATCTGGAATCCCAGCTCTCCTACCAACTAGCTGTGCTTTAAGCAAGTAATTTGAAAGCTTTCTGCTTCCTCACCTACATAATATGTACCTCACGGAGGCGATGTAAGGATTTCATGAGACCGTATACATTAACTTCTTAGCAAATTGCCTGGCACATAGGAAAAGCTCAATATAGACTTGCTATTATTATTTATGTGTCAAGGCAAATAATCCAACCAAACACAATTGCTATGGCATTTCCATATAACCAAGTAACTGGTGTATTAGTTTCCTAGAGCTGCCATCGCAAGCACCATGAACTGAATACAGTAAAATAACATAAAGGTATTGTCTCCCAGTTCTAAAGACCAGAAGTCCAAATTCAAGCTGTCAGCTGGGCCATCTTCCTTCTGAGATACTAGATAGAACCATTCCTAGTATATTTCAGTAAACAAATAGGTAAAGACCTTTGGTCTTTTGGAGACCAAATATTTCCCTTTTAGTTAAATTATCTATAAATATACAAAATAGTTGGAATTATTGGGCTATCAGTCTATGCCAGGCACTGTTCTACATGCATTACTTTTTTAGATCATCAGAATAATTCTAAGGGTAGATATTAATGAGATCCCTATTTTACTGAGGCAAGGGGAGTTAAGCAAGTTGACCAAAGTTCACACAGCTACTCAGAGGAGTAAAAAGCAGAACACAAGCTCACCAAGCTGGCTCAGCGCCCAGGCTCGTCAATACTGTACCACACTCCAGCCTCTACAGATAAGACATTGACAGACTGGGAAGCACATACTGAAAATTCTCCATTCCTATTCCCGTAATATTAAATATTCTTACATACTGTGACTTTGCATAATATCATCCAACCCCAAAAGTCCAACCCTTTATCATTAAGCTTGTATTTAAGTAAGTATTCTTGAGGTGTTAAGTATAAATCAAATACTGGTAAGTTAAATCATAGATCGTGCTAGACAAATACATTTTCATAGATGATTTCACATTTTCACAACACCTTTTGTTGCCAACCGTTCTTAATTCTTAAGTTCACTTGTTGACAGATACTTGGCAGATAAATAGTGACATAATTATGGATAATTCCTCCATAACATCTCTCTCTCTCTCAGCAAAGGCTGACATATACTAGGAAAGATTGCTATTTAAAAGAACCACTAAAAGAATGTTTTTGAAATAAGGGTAAATGGACTTTAAATTAGATATTCCTCTCTGGTATCAGGATCTCAAATGCAGCATTAGCTGAGATCTATCAGCATTTATAGCTGCATTCATTATAGGGAAAATCAGTCCTAGTAAAGTCAGTTTCCTTGGGTCCCACACCAAAGCCATGCTGAGTGAGAACAAAAATAGCTCATGGGTATTTTTTACACATATTTGTGGAAAAATATGACTGCAGAAGGCAAAAACTAACCCCCCCCCCCACCAGTCCCTGAGACTCCACAAGCTTGGCGACACTCTGCCAACTGTAATTAATTTTATATACTACTTAGAATGATTCAGTTCCCCATTTAGGAGAGAAACGAGAGCCAGATTAGGAAATCTTCCCTATTGTTTTCCTTTGCAAAATTTAGGGAAAGAACTTCATTGGCAAAACTCTTCACGCTGGAAGGGCTCCTTCACTCAGCCCCCCACAACACAATGCCTGGGAACAGGAGACAACAGGCAGAGTGATACCTGAAAACACTGCTTTGGGGGAACTTGGAAGGAGAAGACAAGGGAATCTTGTTTCAGTTACAGCTGCGTAATATTGAGAATGCTCAGAACACTTAAGCTAAAGGATCACACACATAGGAATCTTCTCTACTCTTTGTCTTTCCCCAACCTGATAGGAAGATCCTAAGGGTTCCTTTGTTTCCTTTATATACCGAGGGAGGGCCTACACAGGGACAAATGGAACATTGCTAAAATCTTCAGGCCAAATTACTAAGGTAGCTACATGCTACATACATGAATATAATATAAATCATAGAGTATAATAGAACATACAAGAAACATAAAATGCTAGGCAGAATGCAAAAAAAATGTAGGAGTTTACAAGTAGCATAGGAAAATGGTTATCATGTAGTGGAAAGAGTATCAGCCTGGGCAATTAGCAAGTATCTGAATCTCTGAGTCTGCCATTCACCATTTGTGGATCTTGGCAAATCCCTTAACCTTTGAGCTAGAATGTCTTCATCATCATAATGTGATAGGCCCTGCACAGGGATATCTAAAAAATTAAAACCTAAAACTCTGTCCTCTAAGGAGCTTCTGATCTGATAGCAGAAAGACATATAGATGCGGAGTAAAGATTAATCATGAGATACAACTAACCAAGAACACGATGCTTGATATGTGGGTATAATAATAACTATACTTACAGGATTATTTTGAGAAATGAATACGCTAATGTATGTGAGAGTGCCTAATAAACTGTAAAACGGGTTTTGAAGATTCCATACTATAGTCCCATTTCCACGAGGCAGGTTTTCTGTTTCTGTTGCATTATTTGACTAGAACATTCGCTGTGTCATTCCAACAACAGATGGTGTTGCAAGAGACTCACTCAATGTACGTGAACCCCAAAGTGATCTGGACAAGTGTTCCTCTACTCCCTGAAAAGGGCTAAGTGCCTCGTTTCTCTCCCGCTTTCCATCAGGAACTACTCCCTACGTACACAAGAAATGTCCTGTCATACCTGGGAAAGAGACAGCATCACTACCACCTACAGAGTAAAAATCTCTTTCTTCTTATCAAAGAAAACACAAGCTCAAAAGTTATGTTTGACCAAAATGCTTTTTCCTTGATTAGTTTCACCATAAAGTCCCTACCATCCCCGTTTTTGTCTTTTGGGGTTTTGTTCTTGCTTTTTTTTTTTTTTTTTTTTTTTTTTTTTTTGGTTACCTCAACCACGATGACTTTATAGACTAAATGCTCTGGGTTTGAGCTTGGAAAGCTTGCAGAATAGTGACAAGGGAAAGTGATCACATAACATGACAGATGTGATGCAACGGAGTTCTTCTAAAAGAACTAGAGATGACCACAGCGTGAATTTTCGTTCTTCAAGTTATATGAGACTGTGTTTAAATTTAATTCACTTCTCCTTAAGCAAGCATAATGATGTGTTGGGGACACAGTGTGAATCCATCAAATTCCAAAAGAGCCCGTAGCAGTTGGGCAGAAAAGCGAGTATGAGAGGGCTAATGGGTATCTCAGCCCACAGCTTTCGAGGATATAAACAGGGGATTGCTTTGTTTGATCTTATAATGGAAGAGCGGGCGAAAGCCTAATTGTGGAGGGTAAATTCTGTGCCTTAAATAACCATATAACAACAATCTGTGTCAGTTCATGGCAGGCAGAAACCAGATTAATTTTGGAACACAGCATGGTAGAAAAGAATCCATTAATTCTCAAGACTCTTAAGCCCCCAAAGACTGCTGACACCACTGTTTCTGTGCTGGGGTCCTTCCCCCGCCACCACCCCCCGCCCCGGGATGGGCAGCAGTAAATAAATGCCAGCTAGTTAAGCATTTCAGACGAAGTTGGTGGATGAAAACGAGGAGTCTGTCTTGAGAGCAAGGAGTCCACAGTTCAATGGCTCTGACTCCTTGTGTGTATTTCAATCATAATCCCGCATTCAGGTAGCTGACGAGAATAATAAGGGTCAGTTCAACTCTGAGGCTTGGGTTTCCCCTCATAAGTATAATAAATAGGTTGAATGACAAAACCATCTGGAATGACAGACATCTCTGTGAAGCAAAAATCCAAACCAACCTAAAAAGTTGGCCACTAAAGAGCATTAAGGCCTTGATGAAAATGTATACAAATAAATCATAGACCACACACATAAATTAAAGAATATCAACATTCAACAAGATTTGGAAGGAGCAAGTGTGTGATGTCCTTTGAGAACAAAGATTTAGGTCAGGTCACACGTTGAGTATGTCTTACGTTCATGATTAATTAACCCTGCAAAACAAGCAACTACAAAATCTCAGCAGCAAAACAAACAAACAAACAAATCATAAAGCATTTAACACCTGTTAAGGATTTAGCTGATGTACGCTGGGCTGGCTCTAAGCTGTGCATTTGTCTAAGGCTGGTCTGTCTAGGATCAATTTCCCACATCCCTCTTGGACCAGCACCCAAGACATATGCAGGCATATTTCAAACCTTTGCTTAGTCATGTCTGCTAACAATTCACTAGTCAAAGCACTAGACCAAACCCAAAGCCAAGGGGCAGGGAAATATACTTTGTCCACCCTAAGGGCCCAGCAAGGATATGAATGTATAATTCCTCTGGCAAAGGGCATGAAAATTGCAATGGATAATTTAATCAGTAACACAGTGGATGTCACAAGGAGAAATGGGTGATTTATGCCCATACTAGACCTTTATATATCAGGAAACCACTACATTAAAATAAGAACTTCGGATCCTCTGAGCTGGAAAGAACCTTAGTCTACCTCCCTCACTTCACAGATGAGGAAACAGAGGTCTTAAAAGAGGAAGTCTTCCCCACAGTCATGTAACAGCTTAGTGACCTACGCAAGCTGGGCCAATTCACGTTCCAACACGCAACAGAGACTCCCCAGTGGAAGGGGAGGAGCCTTGTTCTCAAGCCAAAGGGTATCAGTTCCAGTAACAAAGCTTTCCTAAAGAGGCAATATTCTTTATAAAATTCAACGGTTTCACTGAAACACAGAAGTCCTTAGGTCCCCCGGAAATTTCTACCAAAAATGTAATATTATACAGACAACTGCCAAACTCACATTTTGTATAGCCAGTTATAATTCCTAATTTAAAAAAAATAATCATGTCATCCTATAAACTCTGTAATCTTTACCTTCCTCAAATGGAACCAGAAATACCATAAGTCACTGCCAAAGTTATTTTTGTTTATTATTCTGCCACCGGCCAATCTGTCCTTACAAGTACCCAGCACTTCACTCCTCACCTAATCCACACCAGGAAGCTCTTCAACTCTTTCAAGGTCCTCCCTCCTGATACCTCAAATCAACTCATGTCTTCTTTTTTTCTCTACATGGTAGCCCTCCATCTTCACAGAACACACTATCATGTGTTTCTCTCCTATTGTTAAGTTGTGAAGAGATCAATGATTTGTCTTAATGGTTTAACACCAAGGCCTGGCCAGGGCCATGCAAGAAGCCGGTGTGCTGAGTGAATGAGGCCGAATAATAAAGTATGAAAAATGCAAGAGGTGCGGCAGCTGTTCCAGTCAAACAAACTCTAACCCAGAGCTAGACTTTCATGTGTATGACCAAATCCTTCTGGATGAAGAGGACAAATAATTAGCTACTCACACAAAGGAACGCAAAGGTCTGTCACATTTAGAGAATAAAATCCTGCATTTCTGCTGCAAGTAGGAAGAGAGGGTTGGGGTGGAGCAGGAGACGGTTCCCAGATCCCTCAGATCTTCAAATATTTAAGGGTTTGTCCATCAGAAGAAAGAACACTCTTAACTTGGTGGAGCTCCAGAAAACAGAACTAGGACAAGTAGGTGAAGGTAAGAAGAGAAATTATTTACGCTCAAACTATGGAATAGCTAGGTAACAATTAGAGCCATCTAAAAATGGACGAGGATGCCTCCTGTGGCACCAACTTCCAGGTCACTGGTAGCGTCTGAGGAGAAGCAAAGGAACAACTTGTCAGGAGGACATTCACGGGATTCTTTCTGGAGATGGGGGCTGAGAGGGGATGAGTCTAGGAGTTTCTTTCTATGATCCTGATTCCCACCCTCTCACCTTCTCCCAGCTTCAGTGAGGCCTGCTGGGAAGTGGTAGTGGTGAAGTGGTTAAGAAGGAGGGCCAGGGCAAGAAAACCTGGGTTCGAATCCCTCCTCTACCACTTACTAGCTAAGTGATCTTGAGGAAACTACTTCACTTTTCTGAGTCTCCACTTCCTCAGCGGTAAAGTGGAGTTTTCTGCTACTACTGGTTAGGAGGGACCAAGGAGGTATTAAACGTGAAGTGCTTCAAACAGTGCCTGGCAAAGACTAGATGCTCCTCAAATATTAACTTTGAGGGTGATTATTATGACTCAAAGTAGCAGAAAGCTAGAAGAGCCAGAGCCCTAGCAGAAAGGACGCCATGATGATTTCACTACCGTCTCCGGTCCCAGCAGGGTGAACACAGAGTGAAGGTGGTATAGACAGGGTCCATGGTGACAGCCCCATTAGTATGCCAGGCTGCATGGTCAATGTCATGAACAATCATGGGATTTAGATAACTTTTTGTTTTTTATAACACTTGTTGATTCACAGCCAACACTGGGATGATCTTGAACTCTACCCCCCCTCATTATGGTCTCTACTGTCAAATTGACCCCACGTCCCTGAAAGTATAGCCAGCTGCCCATCTCATCCTTTGTCTGTACATAGACAAAGACAAAACAGTGTGTTCACTGGGGCAGATCAGGAAGAGACAATTCCAAGAGCTACTGGCAAATGACAAGGAATAAAAGAAATTATATTCAGCGGATTCTTTTTGGGCCACTTGTTGGTGAGCACACTTGACACTTCTATGTGAGTCCTTTTGCCCCACATTTATTATTTCAATCCACTGAAATATCTGGAGCAACTTTTCCTTCTGTTTTCTCAGCCCCAAACCCCTTGGCTTTGAATGACTCATTTCCTACATCTTCAGCCCAGAGCCCTAGCCTGACTTCTCCCATCATATCAGTTATGCACTCCACTACAGTGCTGTGTCGACTTGTTCAACGGTGTTTAGGTCTGAGCTCCTCGGGGAAAGGACCTTGTCATTTCTACTTTCACTTTGCAAGGTGTCACGTGTATTCCCAGCACTGTATAAACAGTAAGAGCGGGTTAAAGGTGGATTTTCTATGTGTTCAAGTTGCTAAATGAAAACTGGTAACTTCTGTTTCTGATTTTAATGTTCTCACCCATTAACACTCACTTTATTGTCATATTTGTGGAGACAGGAAATATCTCATTTTAATTTTTTAAAATATTTTATTTATTTATTTGAGAGAGACACAGAGAGAGAGAGAGCATAAGTGAGTGAGAAGGAAGAGAAGAAGCAGACTCCACACTGAGCAGGGAGCCCAGTGTGGGGCTCCACCCCGGAACCCTGGGACCGTGACACAAGCGGAAGACAGATGCTTAACCGACTGAGCCACCTAGGTGCCCCTCTCATTTTAAACCTAATCTAGTGATCTTTTGAGATGAAAGAGGGCTGCCCTTGAGAGTTTAAATTTAAACGCCAGATCACCATGCAAAAAATTCAAAAGCTTATTTCTCCCTCTAGCAATAACTGATTTTAACTACACAGTGTTGTTTTTTTTTTCTTTACCTCCATGTAGTACAAATCTGATCAAGTTGTTGAATGAGTAAACAAATAAGAGTCAATGAGGACTCATGGCAAGACTAGAAGATAAGCTGATTTGGGATGGCTTTTCCCTTTTTACCACCGAGGTAAACACTTAACCATTGGTAAATGGCATGGTCATGATCTGAATCCAGATTTCCCGACTCCAAGTCCTGCCAAATTTATTTGATAGTCATTCCTCCACATCAGTGTTTCCCAAACTTCAGTGATTTGCATACCATCTTCAAGATTTTGCCATGTCTATGTATTGCCTGTACAGTTTACCTTACATTTTCCTTTAATTCATTTTGATGCATATGACACTAGATAACAATGTTTTTTAAATGTTTGTCCATATGGACCTTATATCAGCATACAGATGCTGACCCAGAGTCCCTGCCTAGTTCAGAATTTGACCATCTCCCCCTGTGGCACCAGCCTTAACTTCCTAAACCCATTTATAACTCTCAGACTTGAAACCAACTAACAGTTTAGGGCCACATCACCCTGAACACATCCAATCTTGTCTAAAAAACAACTAACATAAGAAAGAAGTCTCTTTCATGCTTCTGTCACTTTCAAGGCTCTCTATGAAGCATCTTCTCCCTTGCTGGGCCTTGGAAAGGCCAAACAAGCCTTGACATCAGTCTCCCCTCATTAAACTGAGACAAGGAAAAGTACAGTATTGGTAGTTGTAGCTGCTGGGACTACCTGAGAACCAGCAGTGGGAAGCTCTTCCCTCTACCAGGAGAGCTGAAAGTGGGCACTGGAATGACTTACACTTCTCACAAACTCTCTACATTCTCCCTCTCTCCAACCCATCTTTCTTTCCATTCCCACTGCACCCTCTCTAATTAAGGCCTTTACCCACCCATGCCTGGGTCCTTGTTAGAGCATCTTAACTGGTGAACTGGGTCCCAGTCTCCTGCCTCTTCCACCTTGTCCACACATCCCAGTTTTCTGCAAGCTCCTTTGAGGTCACTCCCCTGCTCATTGCCTTTCAATGACCATTTCTCTCAGCCCTACCCCATCTACCACCTAGTATTGTCTAAAAGAACATAATTAAAACCTTGGTAAGTTGAAGAGAAGCCCCCACACTCTTCCTGCTCATAATTGGAATGTATCACACATCTGGGATCTCTTCCCCATCCTGCTTAATGTAGAGGCTCAATTTTAGCAATGATTCCAAGAAAGTAAGACTGTACTTAATGCACTCAAAATGGATGGTGAAATGTCTTCTATGTGTCCAAGACAGACATTCAGTTGATTGGTCCCAAAATGCCATATTTGGTGTTAAAACATTGAGATATGTCTCTACTGGTTGTTAAATAGCCACTACTCCTAATCTCCCAGGTCTCTTTCCACAGTGGGTCATGTCCCCTCATGTCTTACATTCCTGCAACTAAAGTACAGCTGAGGGCCCTCAGTACCTTGCCCAAACTATGCCCAGCATCTCTTCCAATAGGTCTGTACCTGTGTCCCATGGGTTAAATATTCTGAATATCACTATTATGGGCTGGATTTTCTCCCCAAAATTCATATGTTGAAGCCCTAACTCCCAGTATCTCAGAATGTGACTATTTGGGGAGATATTAAATTATTTAATTATTATTAAATTATAATTTAAAAGGTAATTAAAGCAAAATGAGGTCATGTAAGTAGGTCCTACTCCAGTATGACTGGAGTCATTATTAAAAAAATAAAAGGACAGTAAGCCACACACACACACACACACACATGCTCACACACACAGGAAAGACCATGTGAAGATACAGGGAAAAGATGGTTATCTACAAGCCAAGGGCAGAGGTCTCAGAAAAGTGTAATCCTGCTAATACCTTGATCTCAGTCTTCTAGCCTCTAGGACCATGATAAAATAAATTTATTTTATTTAAGTCATGCAGTCTGTGACACTTGTTTATGGCAGCCCTATTGACAAATGAATGTAATCACCCTTGATCACAATCACAATTGATGAGGTAAGAACTGAAACTTGGAAGCTGGATCCGGGTGGAGAGGCCACCACTGATTTCCCAGGATGATTTATTATGCGTATTCTAATGCAATATTCTCCATACAAAATTCTTACTACAGAATTTCTAAGAACAAGCCTTTGAAGCCATAGCTGACTACAATATTGGTTTTATAATCAGGGAATTATTTAATGATCCCATTTATCTACTTCCCACAACAGAAATAACTGTTATGGATCTCCTCAATTTTATTAGGCAATTTTATTAGATCGGATTTTTTTCTGTTTTCTTTTGTCCATATTCCTCTGATAACAGTTTTTTTTTTAATTTTATTTATTTTTTTCAAAGATTTTATTTATTTATTTGACAGATGGAGATCACAGAGAAACAGGCAGAGAGAGAGGAGGAAGCAGGCTCCCTTCTGAGCAGAGGGCCCCATGCGGGGCTTGATCCCAGGACCCTGGGACCATGACCTGAGCCGAAGGTGGAGGCCCCAACCCACTGAGCCACCCAGGCGCCCCCTGATAACAGTTTATGAACCATCACTATATTGGCAACCTTCTAAAAAAGTTTTTTTTTAATATAGTCTCCTTGTTGGGGCAGTTTCATAAGAGGATATAGGCAGGAATCACTTTTTGATAATGCTTAAAGATGTCATTTGTCTCAATTATCATTTTATTAGACTTTTCAAACAAATCAATTCTTCTCACAAACAAAAAGGAAGATACTGAAGCAGGAGCCTAGGCATCAAATGAACTTAGATCCAAGGGCTGCCTTTGCCCTTGGTCATCTGTTTGAGCCTGAATGTATTAGTTGACCTCTCTATGTCTTAGCTTTATCATCCATAAAAACATCTTTGGTGTTCATTCAATACCTATGTACTGAGTAAATCATATGTTCCAAGCCTGTATGTGGGTGAACAAGCCTTACGCCTTTCAAGGGAATAAAAATCAAACAAATAATTATACAAAAGAGGATTTAAAGATTTTTTTTTTAAGATTTTATTTATTTTCCAGAGAGAGAGAGAGAGTACACACAAGCAGGCAGAGAGGCAGGCAGAGGCAGCGAGAGAAGCAGGCTCCCTGCTGAGCAAGGAGCCCGATGCGGGACTCGATCTCAGGACCCTGGGATCATGACCTGAGGCGAAGGCAGCGGCTTAACCAACTGAGCCACCCAGGCATCCCCAAAAGAGGATTTAATTGAAATTGACTCAAATGCTATGAAGAAAAAAGTAATGAACAACTATCAAGTGTAGATGAGATGGTAACTGATCTAGTTGGATGGAAAATGATCAGAAGGACAGAGGCCTTTCTCTAAAGGAAGTGACTTTTAAGATGAAATTTGAAGACTGGAGAAATGGTCAAGACAGGAGAGGTGGGAAAGGAAAGAAAGGTTGATAGCACAAGCCAAGACCTTTGCAGAGAAAGAAATGCAGTGTATATACATGAAATACTAAGAAGAACAACAGTAGAGAAAGAGGCATTTCGGAGGACACTGTAGACATAGGTGGGACTTACGTGAATGCTTGCTAAGGAATTTAGAGTTCATTCTAAGGTCAATGGGAAGCCACTCATAGGTTTTAATCAGGAGCAAGACAAGAAGAAATTTAAATCTAGGACTCTTATATGCCCCATGGCAACATATGTACAGTGTTTTGCTATTAATTTTATAACAACTTCCAAGTTGTTTATTAGCATTCTCATTCATAACTGAAGAGTGACTTAGTCAAGGAATCTATAGATATACTTTCTTCTGATTTGAAAAAAGGAAAGTGAAAGAAAGCAAGAAAGGAAGGAAGGAAGGAAGGAAGGAAGGAAGGAAGGAAGGAAGAGAAAGAAAGAAAGAAAGAAAGAAAGTAAGAAAGAAAGAAAGAAAGAGGTGAAAAGCTGCTCTAGGCTGCCAGAGCCAATATTTTTGTTCCTCATTTTATAGATAAAAGAAATTAACAGGTCACAGAGATTAACGAACTTGCCCTAGACCACAAAACTAGGATGTGGCAGCTCTAGGTCTCCAACACAGGGAAAGAGGTGAAAGGCTCTATAGCAGGGGGAGAGGAAGGGCAAAAAACCATTCTCCTAAGTTTATTGAGTACCTACTCTGTGCTAAATGCTTTAACTATGTTATTTAATACTTAAAACCATCCAGAAAAGTGGAGTATAAGTAGACAAGAAAACTGAGAGGGGAGAGATTTAATTGTATGTCCATGCCAGGATTAGAACACAAGTCTTCTCAATCCTGTTTCAGAGAATTTGTCCTTATACTGCATGCTCCTTCCGGGGTGGGGCAAAGGGCCTGTCGTCACTAACCACAGTTTCTTCATTGTGGACAGCAGGAGGAGAGGAGGTAAATAATAAAAGCATACCTTAAGCCAGTGAATAAAACCCATTTTCTTAAGGTTCCCCTGGGAAAAAGCAAGATATATTATAGAAGGAAAGCAAGGTCTCTGTCTCCTTCCTTTATGATTTCTAATCCCAGCCTATCTGATTTCAGAATCTTCTTCTCCAACTCAGACTAAAAAAGACTGATTGATAGATAAAAAGATGATAGATAGACAGATAAATTTTAGAATCCTGCTGAGAACCCCATCTTACCTGTTTTAAAATCCTATTTACTTTTTACTGTACTAGATACTAAGCCTACAATTAAGTGTAGGGTGTAGTTACAGTCCCTGTAACTGTATAAAATGGTTTAAATCACAGTCTGAGGACTCTGATTGCCTGTGTTCAGATGCCACCATACCCTGTGGCACTTTGGACACTGGGGACACTGTGCCCCCTTTCAGAATCCCTATTTCACAGAGTGATTAGAAGAATTAAATTAAATAATGTAACCTTAGCATAAAGTAAGCATGGTTATTACAATGTTACCAAATAACTGAGTTGTATACAATTATTTCCTTTGTTTTTAGAAACTATGGCAAAGGTAGGACTTCTCAAAAATTAATTATATCAGGATCACAGCAGTCAATATATTTCTCTGAAATCTGCAGGTGGAAATTAGTTGCAAATAAACTCTTGATCTTATCTTTGTAAGTTATTTGATAATACTAAAATAAAAGTCCCCATGAGATTCCCTTAATGACATTTAAAATACATGTCCTGAACAACAGAACAAAATCATGGGAGTCTTAAGTGCTTTTGATAAGATATTTGCTTGCAAAATTCTGGTGTTTTTTTTTTTTAAGATTTTATGTATTTATTTGATAGAAAGCAAAAGAGAGAGAGATCAGGAGCAGTGGGGAGGGGTAGAGGGAGAAGCAGACTCCCCATTGAGCAGGGAGGCTGATGGGGGACTTGATCCCAGGACCCTGCACCATGACCTGAGCCAAAGGCATACACTTAACGGACTGAACCACCCAGGTGCCCTGCTTACAAAATTCCTAAAGCATCTTTACCTCTAGTTCTAGTAACTATGGCCTGATTTTTTTTTTTTTTTTAAGATTTTATTTATTTGACAGAGAGAGACAGTGCACAAGCAGGGGGAGCTGCAGAGGGAGAGGGAGAAGCAGGCTCCCTGCTGAGCAGGGAACCCAATGTGGGGCTCAATCCCAGGACCTCAGGATCATGACCTGAGCCAAAGGCAGACACTTAACTGACTGAGTCACCCAGGCGCCCCAACAATGGCCTGAATTTTGATATACTTGAACTTGTTGAAATATTAAGTACTCAACCCTGCCTATCTGATCCTTAGTATCAACATTAGTTTTCTATGGCTGCTATATCAAATTACTACAAATTTAGTGGCTTAAAACAACACAAATCTAGTATTGTATAGGTCTCTAGGTCAGAAGTCAGAAATGGGTCTTCCAGGGTGAACATAAAGGGGCTAGTGGACTGAGTTCCTTTCTGGAGGATCTGGGGAAAATCTGCTTCCTTGACTTTTCCAGCTCCCAGAACTGCCTGATTTTTTTTTTTTAAGCTCATGGTCCCCTTCCTTTGTCTTCAAAGGCAGCAACAACAGGTCAAGTTCTTCTCACATCCCATCTTGGTCAGTTCAGGTGCTACAGTGAAATACTACACTGAGTGTCTTAACAATATATGTGTACTTGTTCACAGTTCTGGAGATTGGAAATTCCAGATCAGAGTACCAGCAGGGATGGGTGAGAGCTCTTTTCCTGGCTTGGAGATAACCACCTTCTCAATGTTTCCATACATGGTGGAAAGAGAGAGACCAAGCTCCCTGGTGTCTCTTCTCATAAGGACACTAATTCCATCATGAGGGCCCTACCCTCCTGAACTCTAACCCTACTTACCTCCCAAAGGCCCCATCTCCAAATGCCACCACACTGGGTGGGGTAGAGTTCCAACATATAAATTTGGGGGCACTCGCTTTAGTCCACAGTATACCCTATCACTCTGACATCCTCTTCTGCTTCTCTCTCCCACATTTAAGGGCTTGTGATTACAGTGGACTCACTGAGACAATATAGATGATCTCCTTATTCTACGGTCAGCTGACAAACAACCTTAATTTCATCTGTGACCTCAACTCTCTCTTGCCCTGGATGGTAACATATTCACAGGTTCCAGGATTAGAATGTGGACATCCTTAGGGATCATTATTCTGTCCACCACACTACCATATCAACCATAAATTTATAGAATCTGGACAAGCAAATAAACCCAAACTGGAAAAAAACCTAAGGAGTCAAGATTCAGTATCACAGAGTGCTGTACACTCTCAGGATTTTAAAGTCAAGCTGCCTTTAAATTTAAAACTGAAATTGGCATAATTAATCAAAGAGAAAGGTGTTACATGTATCATATGTACACTTATACTTATTTATATATATTTGCATAACACATCTATTTCCATTTATTTCATTTACATAGTTGTAATGGTTAATTTTACATGTCAGTTTGGCTGTTACAGTACCTAGTTCTTTGGTCAAACACCAGTCTAGATATTGAGGTGAAGGTATTTTTTTAGATGCTTGTTTAAATCAATAGACTTTGAGTAAAGCAAATTATCTTCCTAATGTAGGTAAGACTCATCCAAACAATTGAAGGCCTTAAAAGCAAGGACTGAGGTCCCCCAAGAAAAAGAGAATTCTGTCTCCAGACTCCCTTCAGATTAAAGACTCTAACACCAAATTCTACTGGACTTCTAGCCTTGCCAGCCCCCACAACTCGTAAGTCAAGTCCTTAAAATAAAGAGATAGATCATGAATAGATAATAGATACATACATACCTACATACATACATAGATGCATACATAGATACATAGATACATTGATCAGTTTACTAGTTGTTTCTCTAAAAAAAAAGATCCATGTTAAAGTTGAGAGGAACTTGATATTGTATTAAAAATAAGTGAAGGAAACTCAAGGATAGAGGATATATGTGAATATAAGATCATTTCTCTTTCTTTTATTTTTTAAAAAAATTTTTTAAAGATTGTATTTATTTATTTGTCAGAGAGAGAGAAAGAGCCAGCGAGCACAAGCAGGGGAGCAGCAGGCAGAGGGAGAACAGGCTCCCCGCTGTGCAGGGAGCCCAATGTAGGACTCGATCCCAGGACCCTGGGATCATGACCTGAGCCAAAGGCAGTGGCTTAATTGACTGAGCCACCCAGGCATCCCTCTCTTTCTTTTATAATCAGAGTTACGCCAATAACAATAATTGAACTATTCACTTCCTAGTGAAATCCTTGGTTTCACTCAGGAGCCTGATACAAATGAGTGTTTTGGCTATAGAAGAAAAAGAAAGTAATAAAAATAAAATCTCAAACCTAAAACACGTAGAAGAATTCAATAATTTCCTACATTAGAGTACAGATTAAACCCCTTTGATATTCCACAGAAGTTCAAGAGAGTACAAATGTTAAAATCACGCCTCAGGCTATTTGAAGAACCATTAGTGTCCCTAGCCTGTAAGACCAGGGGGGCAGATGAAGGCCAGAAGAGTCACAAGTGAACCATTAGGCCCTATCTAAGGCCGTTCTAAGCAATCCTGCCATTAGAAACTCTGTTGTATTGATGTATTCTCAAATAACATTTTGCACTGCATGAGATTGGCCTCCTCAATTAGAGAGGGTTAAAGAGAAAAGAAAACATGCTACCACCATTATTTTCAAATTGTTGACAAAATAGGCATACTGCCTCATGACTTGTCTTTGCCTAGTTACCTGTCATTTTAGTACATTGCCCTAACATTCCATAAGGCTAGTAACCCTTGCTCTATACTGAATGTTCCTGTGTCCCAAGCTTCATATGATGAAGTCCTAACCTCCAGTGTGAAGGTGTTAGAAGGTGGGGTTTTGGGGAGCTGATCAGGTCCTGATAGTGGAGCACTCATGAGTGGGATTAGTGCCCTTATAAAAGAGCTTCCAGAACGTTCCCTCCACCCTTCTGCCTTGTAAGGACACAGAGACAAGACAGCCATCTACAAACCAGAAAGCCCACCCTCGCCAAACATTGAAACTGCTCGAGCAGTTGCAAACTGGGTCTCCTGAACATCCCAGCCTCCAGAACTGTGCAAAATCAATGTCTATTGTTATAAGCCACCCAGTTTATGATATTCTCTTGCAGCAGCCCAACCTAAGACAGACCTAAACTAGGAGTAGCAAAATTTTTGGTAAAGGGCCAAATAGTAATTATTTTAGGCTTTATGGACCACTCACCTTTATAGGTAGCACAAAAGTAACCATGATACATTACAAAATGTCACGGTGAAATTTTCTTTCGATGAAATTCAAATCTTAGGTGATTTTCACCTGTCATAAAGCATCATTCTTCCTTTGGTTGTCTTAAAACATTTTAAAATGTTTTTAAAGTCATTCTCATCTCATGGGCTATACTAATGCAGGCAGCAGACTAGGTTTGGCCCAGAGAACACAGCTTGCTCATGCTTTCCATAAACCACAGATCCTGAAAATGATAAAACCAGTGAGTTATGTTTAGTGGAAAACATTCGCCCCATGCGTAAGTATAGAAAACACAATTGTATGGTAATGTATATGGATTATTCTAATTATAGATATAAGCGGCTCTACCAGTTCAGATATTTGCCAATATTTAAGTTACAAACCACAAGTGGCTTCATTCGTTCATACATTCATTTCTTCAGCAACAAATGAGTGCACATTATGTCCCAGACACTGGATGAGGTACAGGGTTGAAGAGGAAATGTTCTCAAAAAATTCTTTTTAAATGACTTCATACACACTGCTTTAATCTGCTTGAGATGTCAGATTTTTTTTTAAGTTAAAAATTCTCAATTTGTAGGAATGGTTGGCTTTTGTTTTTACTCATCCAACCCATGCCCTTCAATGATTATCAAGAAGAGATGGTGTCAGACCAAGTCAAAGGTATTTTTGACTTAAATAAAACAAAGAGCTTTTAACATGAATGACAGTGAACCTTCAAATAAAATGAAATGAGAAGCTAGGACATGTTTTATCATGTTCGTCAGGGATGGTTTAATTAGAAATAACCATAATCATGTCAGCTGGGGAAAGGATACTGTAGATTACCTTCCGATCTCTAATAGCATGAAATGAATTTTTAGATCCAGTGATTAAGGGTAAGTTTCCACCCTTCAGGAAAATGATGGTTACAATGCATTAATCTTTTGCAAATCAGGAATTGTGGCATTTCAGTGACAAGCTGATTATCAAATTGTATTTACAGGCTGCCTCCTAATTACCTGTTTAAAAAAATGAGTCTGTTCTTTGTATCTGAGTGTGTTTGAATACGTTTGTAAGATTAGGTATGGCTTGACATTCATCACAGTCCTGTCTATAATAGTAGGAAATTAAAGATAGCTTAAATGTCCATCATGACAGGAATAAATAATGTATTGTAATATAGCAATACAATGGAATATGGCCATTACAAAAGATTATTCTAGATCAACAGTCATTATTGAACAAAGATATCTACAATATATTTAAGATTTTTTTTAGAGCAGGTTACAAAAGAACATTATAGTTTGGTCTCATTTAGGGAAGGTGAAACACAGTAGGATCCTAAACAAAATTCTAAAAAGTATTATTTCTGGAGGATCACGATTTGGGTCATTTGGTTCTTCCTGGATTCCTTTCATTTTCTCCATTGTTTGAATTTTTTTTTACGATGGGCATATATTAAGGATTTGTTTAATTCTTAACAAGCAGATAAAGCTTTTTTGGTTAATAGATAAAATTTAAAATCAGCAAGATTTTTATGATTAATAAATCACATGATTTATGATAAATAATCAGTTCAGTAGCAAAAATAGGAACAAATACACAGAAGTGTCAGGGATGGCAAGCTTTTGCTCACCTGGTATCGATTTGTTACAGCTATTGAAATTTACCCTTAATGTGAACTTTCTGAGAAAGCTAATCCATTCCCACCATCCTGTTTCAAGCAACACTGTTCCACTTGAAAACTTAGAAGAATGTTATGAGCCCATGCTTTCCTCTCCATGCCTATTGCATTCTAGAAGCTCAGTATCTAAGTGCTGGAAAGTTTAGAGATCAAGTCCAGATCACTCATCCTACAGATGAAGGAACCGAGTCATGGAGGTGACATGACCTCCAAAAAGACCCAAAGCTAAAGACTATCAACATAACCTCTCTCGCTCTTTTGTTGATTACAGAAAGTAGTATACAACAAATATGTGCAGCTTTGTAGGTCAATCATGCCTCAGTAGAGTAGTCTTTATTTATTAACTTATTTTTAAGATTTATTTATTTATTTTAGAGACAGTGAGAGAGAGAGCATGTAGGGAAGGGACAGAGGGAGAGAGAGAGAGAGTCTCAACCAGACTCCAAGATGAGTGCAGAGCCCAACTCTGGGCTCAATCTCATGACCCTGACATCACCACCTGTGCAGAGACCAAGAGTCTGACTTAACCTACCACGCCACCCAGGGGGCCCAGTAAAGCAATCTCTTTAAAAAAAAAAAAAAAAAAAAAAAGGAAAGTTATCTTTATCTGGTCATCAAACTTTCGTGGTCTCCCAGAACTCCCAGACAAACCCAAACTAATCCAGAGTTGGGATTTGTTAGCGTTGTGGCCTCTGAGTGTTCCTGGAACACTGGGGTGGGCAAGCCTGTAAGGACAGGTGGTATGAAGACCCAGGCACACATCTGTGAAGCTGGCCTGGCAAAAATGGAGAGGGGACATGAGGTCTCAGAGGAAGATATGGGACAAAGAATCATCTGTGTGTTATCCAGAATCCCAGGCCAGGAGAACATCCACAGTGATTACACTGTACCTCCGAAGAAGAGTTCAGGTGTGGCACTCGTGGTTTTCTATCACTAAAGCGGTAGATACGATCCTATGGCACATGGAGAGGAGAAAGCTTTAATTTAGGTTTTGGGTGAAGGAAAATATTCAGGAAAAAGACACACTACCTCTCACTTATTACTATGCACTTGAACCTTGGCTCTTCAACTGACTCTGAGCTCCCTCCCTGCCAAGACGGGTCAGAACCATGACCAGACTCTGACGTCGCACCCAGGAGGGGATAGAGAAGAAAATGTCAAAGGGAAGGTTATTTCTGACAAGTGGGGCTCTGCAATTTATGAAGACTCCACAAGCCATTGGATATGGTTTTTAGGACATTTTTGGTGTCCTTTTAGGGCATCGTGTTACCATGAAATCTGACCCTACTTGGCTACCTGAATTAATTAGTAGGACTGAACTGAGGGGATGTACAGTAAGTGTACTATTTTCTGGAAGTAAATGATTCATCCGTACAAAGTAAAGAACATTTTCCAGGAATATGAGTTGTGACTTAACAAATGCCTTCAGCTTGTCAGAGAAGTTGTAATCACTTATTGACACATACTAACTCCTTTCTGCGGCGTGGAAGTCTATAAACCTGCTTTGTAAACCAGTTCCCATTTCTTCCCCTCTCACACCCCATCCTCTTGCCTAACTCTATTTCAGAGAGTCGACAAAAGGCACAGATAAAATAGTCACTACAAAAGGGGTGCAGTTCCAGCAAGTTTCCCTGCAGATTACCTCCAAATGCTTTTTGTTATTCAGGAGTTTACATTCAGAGTTGTAAACCTGTTACCATTATTCCCCTTCAAGTGTTTACTTATTCCCATTTTCCTGCTTTTCTCTTATCTGTGAAGTATCTTTTCTTTTCTTTTTTTAAGATTTTATTTATTTATCTATTTATTTGTCAGATAGAGCACAAGCAGGGGAAGCAGCAGGCAGAGCAGGCAGAGAGAGAAGCAGCCTCCCCGAGGAGCAAGGACCCGGATGCAGGACTTAATCGGGATCATGACCCCAACCAAAGGCAACCCCTTCAACGACTAGCCACCCAGGCATCCCAAAATATCTAGGTTTCTAATGACACTCACTCTAGTAGACCATTCTTACAACTGAAACATCTCCTATATCCACGTACAGGTTAGCGATCGCACATTTTCCCAAAGTGCATTCCATTAGCTTAACATCTTTGATGAGCACTGTCCAATAGAAATAGAATACAAGCCCCATATGTAATTTAAAACTTCCCAGTTGCCACATTAAAAAATTTTTTAAAAGAAACAGGTAAAATAAATTTTCTTAGTATTTTTTTTAACATGATATAGCTAAAATACTATCATTTCAACACTGGATCAATATTTTAAAATTGTTAAGGGTATATTTTACATTTTTGGTACAAAATTTTCAAAGTCCAGCATGTCTTTTACACTTACGGCCCATCTCAATTCAGACTAGTCATGTTTTGTGTGTTCAGTCATTGCACATGGCTAGAGGCCTCCATATTGGACAGCCCAGATCTAGATCTTGAATGAAGACATTAAATGAGATCCAAATTTTATCCAAACCTTCTATTAAGATATTCTCCTTCCTCATCTCTTCCCACTTACCTGCCACCACATCAACTTAGAAATATAGTTCTTTCTCAGGCCAATCTTTCCAATTAACTAGGAAATACGCCTTAGTTTTTAAAAAGATTTATTCATTTATTTGACAGAGAAAGTGTGTGTGCATGAGGGGGATGGGGGTAGAAGTAGAGGGAGAGGGAGACTCTTCAAGAAGACTCCTTGCTGAGCGTGGAGCCTGAGACTGGGCTTAATTTCCGGACCCTGAGATCATGACCTGAGCCAAAGTCAAGAGTCAGCTGCTTTACCAACTGAGCCACCCAGGCACCCCTACCTTAGATATTTCTATCGTCTCTCTCCCACATTCCATTCTCCCTTAGCTGCTATCCCTTCATTTCATAAATGGGAAAACTGGTACCCAGAGAAGTTGGCAATGCAACCAGGGTCACACAGTGCTCAGTATCTAAATTCAGTCTTCCTGATGACCAGACCCGAGCTCTTCTGATTTCCTTGGGCACACAGCCACTTCCCGGCCTCCTCTTTCCGCTTCAGGGCTCAGCCACTCTTCCTTTTACTCTCTCCAATAAGGAACAGTTGATTTTACCTTCTGGGACATAAAGTAGGGAGGCGCAAACTGAACTAATCCTCTAAGCACAGTAGATGGGTTTAGGAATTGCCCACAGGTAGCTCAGACCTGGCAACTTCTCTTTTCAGGTCTTAAAGGCAATGAACCCTCCCAGGAGAGGAGGTTCTTCACTAGTTGACTTTCTAAGCATTCTGCTGCATACATTCACTTGGACTCAGAAGACTGGAAGACTAGATTCTAAAATGTTATTATGGTAATCTTTCCCAGTGCCTCTAGCCGTTGGTTATGGGTTATTTTGGGGTTTGGGATTTTTCTACAATAAATACAGGCATTCTTTTTGCAAAGAAATGCTATGTGCTAATAATAAAGGAATGTGCCTCATACCTTTTATAAAGAAATAGTCTGATCATCCTGTCTTGGTTTAATTTTCTCAGATCTACAAATAAAAGACCTTTTTTTTTTTTTTTAAACCATTTCAGGCAATCATCTAAATATTTTCCAGAGGTAGAAATGCAGACATAATGCAGTCTGAGGCCCTCCCATATAAAAATCACTCATCAGTATAAAATGACTTAAGAGTAATTCAAGCTGAGCACCTAGAATCTTCCACTCAGATTTCTATCTGCAAAACATGACAACACTTGACCACTCTAGCAATGTTAAGGGTAATGATTTCTTAACTTCTCCTTCTCCCAGGCACATAAAAGAAAAAAAGGAAAAAAAAAAAAAAGCCAAAAGACAGGAAAACAGAATAGGGCTACAGCCAGCTCCTAATATTATACCGCCAAAGAAATTATGCATTTAAAAAAAATCATTTTGTCTTAGGTAACTTTAAAGCATTTTCATTGATCATTTTCAATAGATAAGAAAGTAAGATTTCCACACATATCGATCTGTCCTGAATGATTTATACTTCACTTTTAACATACAATGTGGAGGTGGAGAAAGAACAAAACCCTGTATTTTCCTGAGACTTTCATGTTCATGTTCCATGCCCCAAGAAAACAAAGCCTGCCTTTCTCTAGGCAGATAGTATTCATAATTTGTAATTTTTGGTACAGATGCACGATTTGGTGCAAATCTGGTACAAAATGCATAGCTCCTTATCTGTGTTATTGTTTCACTAAATCGAATTCCATAACATTTTAGGTTCACTAGTAGAGCTTGCAATATAAAAGAAATAAAGGAGTAAATGTTTTTGTAGTTCAAGTTGAAAAGAACAAGTGCACACTATTTTTCCCTTAAGTAGGAATACATCTGTAGTTTGGAAGATGCAAAATAGATATGTCCCCCATGCCCAAAAAAGCACCTTACTAGCAATGGCATCAATACTTGGGTATCTCAGTAAACTGGTATTTGTAGGGGTAGATTTTGCTCTTTCTGTCTCTGGGGTATGGGATACTGAAAGCTTTGCAAATAAGCCCAAGAACTAAATGTTCTTGAAAAGAAACCCTTCAGGATCACCCAGTCCAATCTCTTTCTTCATTTCAGAGGAAACAGCAAACCTTTTGACTGTGGCACAAAATCCTTGCAACTGTGCCAGTATTCTCCAGCGGGTTAGCTGGTGGAACCCGTGGAAGTCAATGTTTTTTGTAGAAACCTATTAAAATGCTGACATATTTATGCCTGCCCCAGGAGCCAGAACTTTTACTAACAGAAAATATGATTCTATTCCATATATGCGTGTTATATTCAGCTACAACTATGTCCAGAGGGGGAAAAGTTGGTTAAATTAAGCATAATACATTATTTCAGAGATATTCTGTTAACATTTGTACACTACCTTCTCATTTGATCTCCCACATTCATCAGCAAGTAAGTGGTGTAAGATGGCAGAGGTTTAAGAAAAATTTGGAGACTGTGAACTTCCATGTAGAAATTCAAAGTTCATTGTCTTCATTTCTAAAATTAAGATGAGACAATACAAATGCCAAATCATTATGTTGCACACTAGCAATTAATATAATGTTATATATCAGCTATATCTCAATAAAAGAAAAATGAAAACACCAACATCATTTTATGTCTTCCCCGGCACATCTCCCCTCCCCTCCTCCCACCCCCACCCCACGCTCCCTACCCCCACCCCCCCAAGGAAGCCTAGTTTCGTTTTGGGTTTTGGGTGTTGTTGTTATTGCTTTTTTTTCTTTCTTTCTTTCTTTTTCTTTTCTTTCCTTTTTTTTTTTTTTTTTGAGGATTCTAAGTTGGTTAGAGATAAGACATTTGAATGACTATTTTTGTATTGTTTTCAACCCACTGTGCTAAAATCATGTGGTTGCTGCATGTACCTTATGTTCCTTTAAAAGATGGTTTTAAATGAAAGTGTTTGCAGACTATAAGCCTTCTTTTAATGTTTTTGAGCAATCACCACAATCAAAATGAATTTTGAAAAGTACTCAATTAAAAAGCAATTAAATGTGGGAAGTGACTATTAAAAAGATTATTGAGCAGACATGATGACTTGTCTTGATTTCAGAAGTGAAGTGCTCTGTATGGAGAACTGTCATGATATCATTCGGAGTGATAAAAAAAAGCTACAGATTTCATTTCATATGTAAAATAAAGAAAGAAAGAGAAAAAAGAGAGAGAGTGATCTGGAATAAAATAGAAGTTGTTAGCACAGTTTACTCCAGGCTGTAAGGGAAGAACTTTCAGTTTTTATTTTATAGATTTCCATATTATTCAACCATTTGTTTTCAATAATCATGTACACCTTTTTTCCTTTATAACCAGAAAAACTTAAGAATAATTTTGTTCAATTCTGCTGACCAGGCAAATTAACTGCAAGACTGGCAAACCTGGCAATTTTTCAAAAAAATTAAGTGCCATATAAAACACTGTTTGCAAATAGACAATTGTACCAAATCGGTAGAGTGAATCTCTAAAAGCTGTTGTTTGGTATTCTACTGGAGTCTCTTGCATTAGGTTCCCTACAAACTGAACCTTAATCGTTTCTCACGTGGTAGGTCCTCAATAAATATTTATGAGATTGAACATTGAGTTGTCCTTTTTTTTAAATCCACAAAAATAGTACTTTTATATGTTCAACCTAATTGTAGGTGCTCAGTGAATCAATGACAATGGTGAAATGCATGAGTGAGCATGTCAGCTTGGAACAGTGATGACTATGAACCTGAAAGGCAGCACCTAAAATATCAAAGGTCTCAATAAAAGAAGGTACAAGTTTGAGAATAAGCCAAGGGCCTCTTAAAACTCAATTTAGTGGGGTGCCTGGGTGGCTCAGTCGTTAAGCGTCTGCCTTCAGCTCAGGTCATGATCCCGGGGTCCTGGGATTGCGCCCCACATGAGGCTCCCTGTTCTGTGGGAAGCCTGCTTCTCCCTCTGCCTGCCTCTCCCCCTGCTTGTGTTCCCTCTCTCATTGTGTCTCTCTCTGTCAAATAAATAAATAAAAACTTTTTTTTAAAAAAACCAAAACTCAATTTAGTGGGTCAATTCCCCCCTAACCTCCCTAGTTTTCAAATCTATAAAGGAATGGGTTTTCAAAGTCTCCATTAACTAAAGGATTCTAAATCTAGACCAAATAACTGGTAAGAACAAAAAGAGTGTTGGTTGGGTATATTTTCTTTCCTTTTCTCCTGAGAAACAAATAAGAGGAACTAAATTAAATGTGTCATATTAGAAATTTTTACTTAAAATGTGAACCAGAGGGGCATGCAGGTGGCTCAGTTGGTTAAACGTCTGCCTTTGGCTCTGGTCATGATCTCAGGGTCCTGGGATTGAGCCCAATGTTGGGCTCCCTGCTCAGCAGGGAGTCTGCTTCTCCCTCTCCCTCTGCCCTTCCACTCCCACTCATGTACACTCTCTCTCTTTCTCAAATAAATAAATAAAATCTCTCAAAAAAAATGTGAACCAGAAAATAAGTTCTTAAAAAACAGATGCATTTTTGGGACACCTGGGTGGCTCAGTTGGTTAAGCATCTGCCTTCGGCTCAGCCCCTGATCCCAGGGTCCTGGGATAGAATCCCACATCAGGCTCCTTGCTTAGCACAGAGCCTGCTTCTCCCTCTCCCTCAGTCCCTCCCCCTGCTCATTCTCTCTCTTTCTCCCACTCTCTCTCTTTCTCTCTCAAATAAATAAATAATCTTTTTTAAAAAGGAAGAACAGATACATTCTCAAGCCAAGTTGTGAATTCTCTTCCTGCCCTACTTCAAAAATAAGAAAGCAGTGATTTTGTGTGGCATACCTTGGGTCCGGTTCTGCTTGGAAGCAGACGGGAGAGAGCACGTTTACTCTGAGGTTGTGGCTGCATTATGTGATAAGAAGGTACAAGTGCATCCAGGCTGATTTTTCTCTCTGACATCCAGCATTTTGCAGTCAGAGAGTGAGTGCAACTTTCACAAGCTTGAACCAGCCTACACGTAACTATTTTCCTTATTATTATGCATAATTAAAACTGGAAAAACAGTGGCAATGTGACCTCTCAGAGGCATGATACAATTGGGCAGGGGTAAAAGGTAAAGAGGTTTCTTTGGGAAAATAAAAAATACTGGAGTTTCTACCATTTCTAGTATCTAAATATAGTTCAGGAAGAAAAAGTATGAAGTGAACATGTAAGATATTCTAGTCCTGGTTTATTGACATAACATTAGGCTGACCTCTACAATAATACTTATTAGAAATGCCATAATAATAATCATAGACATAATAACTGTTTGCAATTATAATGACTGGTTGGACCAATGCATCCTCCCAGCAAACAAAGCTTTTAGAACAGCATGATCCTCCCCACAAGCTGATACCACATGAATCTGTACATGTTCAATTGTTCAAATGGTTTAGGAACTTGGTTTTTTTAAAAAAGCAATTTCAGGATCTAAAATTGTTTCCCTTCTTTAAAAACAAAAAAATGTGTTTGACCAAACCAGCTAGAGAGTTACACATTTATTCACGTGGCAAGTATTTCTTTAAACATCTCCTGGGTGCCCAGTACGGTGCTTGGCACAGGACACAGAAGTGGAAAAACAAACATGCTTGGGTGACTATTTATACCAACTCACACCAAAACACATTCATTAATGTGACACATCACCCTTGGGGGGAGAGATACCATACTTTCAAATGTGATTTTCTGATTTAGCCTCTGCTTTAGCAGAAGGTACACTTCTATATACACCCAGCTTCAGAATCAAGGCCCCTAATTGTGCCTATGTTTAACATTAGCTCTAATCTCAAAACAACTCTGAAAGTAGGTGCTCCTTCCATTTTACAGATGGTTGATATTGAGAAACCCCTCCCAGGATCAGATCATGACATTCTGAATGATCTGTAGGTCCAAAGCCACAATGGCAGCCTGTTCAAGAAGACAGGATAACAGTGACCATTTACTGCATATTTACTCTGTCCTCACACTGTTCCAAGCCCTTTGGATTGGTTGTTCTAATTCTCACAACAGCCCTGCCAGAGGAGAGATCATCATGCCACCACATTACAGATTTAGAAAGTGAGGCTCACAGAGGCTAAGTAACGTGCCCCAAATCACACATCCAATTAACAGCCACAGACCGAGCAGGGTTAGAAACCGGGGGCTGTCTGAACCTCAAAAGTTACTCTGTCCTCTCTAAAATACTCCTCATCCTCCACTGACAGCCTCTCTTTCAGGCTTTGGTCCATGCTCTCTCCCCTCTGCCTAGAATGGCCTCCCCTGCCTCACTCCTGCTCGGTCTTCAAGGTCAAGTGCAGGTATTATTTCTCCAGTGCCAACCACCTCAGGCAAAATTTGTAATCATAGCACACAGGGCTTGTTTTCTGCTTTTTGTTTTTTGTTTTTTTGCTGCTAGTCTAGCACTTATCACATAGTATTGTAATTATTTGTATGTATTTCTCCCCCGGGGAGGTTAAGAAGACCTTGAGAACAAAAATTGTTTCTTATACACTTTTGAGTTCCCAACACATGCTACACAGCTTGGCATGTAGGTTGACACTCCAAGTTAATTGGTGGCAGACCGAATACCTCGTGCCAGCATGCTGTAAATTAAAAGGACCTCTAAAAAAGTGACAAGACCAATCCTCAAGCCTCTATTTGGGAGCCACATTTTTTCCTTGTTTTATTTGCCTGACTGCTTTAAAGACCCTCAGAAGAGTGAATGCTAACACCTCTCTACCTCTTCTATTTGAGATTCTTCTAACAGGTCACTCTAGGCTCAATCCTGCATCTTTCTTCCCTCGGAGAAAATTCTGCCTTCTCGTAGTGCAGAAAATACAGAACGAAACTTTCACAAAACCTGCCTTCATTTTTGCCTGTTTCCTGGTGAAATCAGTTGGATGTGCCATACAATTTTCCCCTGGATGCTCACCACAGAGACAGGATCTTTTTTGGGCCAGTAAGAAGTGTGGGGACCACAAGGGAATAAGGACATTGGTGGCGAAGAAAAGGGTCCACAGCAACATGGTGCCCCAGAGCTTAGCCCCTTGAACAGCACAAATGCATGTGTCTGGGTGTGTATCTCCAAACCAATTACCGAGGCTTTATTTTCCTGTAAGGCAGGAAGTAAATGCCTGTTGGACAGATTGGAAAAACTAAGATATAGAAAGAATGGATTCTTTGGCAGAAACCTTATTACACTGGGTTTAAACCAAAAGTTCTCACCTTCCAGCCTGCACTTGAACCCAAGGGCAAATTTTCAGAAAATGGATGATAGCTGTATTTTCTTTACTAAGAGAATCAGGTCATCCCTTTAAATAACTCCTTTCTGCTTCAGAAGTAGATGTTAAAATACAATCACCCTGAATGTTTGTATGCAAAACAGGCAAAAAGATCCAGCTTTTTTGTGTCTTTGGTTTTTTAAGTCTCTCCTGAATAGGGATATGCACAGATAATTGGCGGCGCTGTCTGGACAAAGAGTTACAGCTTTGTGGTGTTAAAAAACGTAGCCTGCATGTCCAAATTAGCTCAAGAAATTTCCCATTTCTGAGAGGGCGGCTGGCTGCCAGCTCTTTAAGAGAGAAAAACACACCCTCAGAACATGAATCATTACCTAGCACAGAAAGTGAGCTCACGCGCGCGCACGCATACACACACACACACACACACACACACACACACACATTAAATAATTGCTCAAGACTTTACAAAATATGCCTTTAGTACGGTACACATTTTATCAACGAGGATCAGGCCGTCCTTTTTCATCCACCCTGTCGAAAACGGTAAGCTATTTACCAAAACCATTGCTCCAGAAGCAGGCTCAAGGCGTCCTGTAAACAGGGGTGCCAAGCAGACAGAACGAATGAGTCAGAACTGATTTTAGAGTACACACGTGTAGGTTGAACTTACTGCTTGCAGCTGGTTGTCAGTCCTGTTTTAAAAACAGATTTGTTGACCTTTATGCCTATAACCACTTATCTTCTCACTCCTGTACCTGAAAGGCAACCTTCTTAGAGAAGGAAGATCTAATCGATGCTTTTAGCATAGATGGATTAGGATGACCATTCCTTGGAAATAGACACTACTGAGCTCGCCCAGCTGCAACACAACACAAAGGCAGAGGCAAGGTGACCTGCCTGACTTGGGGGTGGCCATCTGGGTGGCTCCCATCCCTGTCAGAAAGGGGTGCAATTGGTGTCAATTATTTTAATTGTAAACACTCAAAAGTACTGAGACATTATGATCAGATGAATAGTTTTTCAAGTGAAAAGAGACCAAAATAGTTGCCAAATCTAAAGGCGAAGGAATCCAGATGTCTCAATATATTTCCTTAAAAAGTGGGTTTAAAGCACATGTTTTTTAAAACATACAAGAATAATTGATTGATGTGCTTCTTAGCTGACTTGAGACAACAGATTCCTCAGAGAAATCAGTCATATTTACTTCTCTATGTTAGCTAGAAAGTCAAAGAGAGCTACCGAGTTGGAACCAGGACTATTTTTCCCTTTATAAAAATTTCTGATTTCATCATAGATGTTATGGTAACCCCGTCCAAGAGTCTGGGAGTTTAATCCATCATATTTTTAGAAGTTAATTTAATAGAGTAAAACCTTGACTTTCAAATTTCCTTTCTTTTAATATTGGAAGAATATTTGTCTTTTTTATACTAATTTCTAAGAGTTTGTTTGCTTGTTTTGAAGAAGCCTTTTTGGAAAGAATATTTCACATACCTTTTTCAGGCTAACTATACTTCTCTTTTCTTTTTTTTCCTTTTTAATTGGAGTGTAGCTGACATATTACTCTCAGGCATACAATATAAGTCATTCTACAATTATAAACATCATGAAATACTCACCACAATAAATGTAACTCTTTTCAATAAAAACTAATCCAAAAGAAGTAAATGCAAACAAAGAATTAAAAAGGAGATACCTTCAGTATTTGAAAAGCAACATTTCTCTTGTATGGTTTATCAGTGAACTCAGAATGCACTTAAATTGGCAATTAAAATGATCTATAAGCATCCTGCCTTGATGGTGAGAAGTCCTGGGATAAAATACAATGAGAATGTGTGATATTAAAAGCTGTGCTTTGCACTTAGATACACTGCAACATCCCTGAAATGGTGGGTACTGAGGACATTGTTTCTTTAGGTTAGCTCTTAGAAGCTTCAGGGACACCTGGGTGGCTCAATCAGTTAAGCGTCTGACTTTGGCTTAGGCCATGACTTCGGGGTCCAGGGACAGAGCCCTGAATGAGGCTCCCTGCTTAGTAGGGAATCTGCTTCTCCCTCTCCCTCTGCGCCTTCCCCCACTTCTGCACACACACTCTCTCTCTCAAATAAATAAATAAAATCTTTAAAAAGGGGGGAAGGAGCAAGATGGCAGAGGAATAGGAGACTGAAATATCCTTGGGTCCCAGGAGTTCAGCTAGGTACTTATCAAACCATTCTGAACACCTACAAACTCAACAGGAGATCAAAGAGAAGATCAGCAATTCTAGGAACAGAAAATTGACCACTTTCTGGAAGGTAGGATGTGCAGAGAAGTGAATCTGAGGCAATATTGGGAAGGTAGACTGTGGGGGTAGGTGGGGTGGGAAAGGCTGGCTCCCCACAAGTCCTAGAGCAGAGAAGCACAAAATTGGAACTTTTAGAAGTCAGCTCCACTGAGGGACGTCGCTCCAGAGGCTAAGCAGGGGGGTGGAGCCCTTGCGGGGACACTGTGGTCACAGGACCCACAGGGTCACAAAAAGACCAGGGGTTTCTGAGTGTGACAGAGCTCCCAGGTATCAGAGTGAGGAAGCTGGTTACAGAGACGGAGCTGAGTAGTGTGCTCTCAGCTCGGGGTTACCTTAAACCATGATCTGAGGCAGAGTCGGGCCACTGCGCTTCAAGTAGGGACCCCACAACTGGCAGATCCGGGGAGACTCACCTTCCTCGGACAAGTGGCACAGAAGTGCACGGCAGGAATCTGCTGGGTTTGGAGACTCCAAACAGAGCCATGCGCCAGAGAGAGAGAAACGCTGAGTCACAGGCTGGGTAAGCTTGGATTGTGGCCAGAGACCAGGGAGACGGGAGGGATTCACTGCTTTTCTCTGAGGGTGCACTGAGGAATGGGGCCCTGAACTCTTGGCTCCTTGGGCCAGAGATTGGGAGGCCACCATCTTCATTCCAGTCCTCCAAAGCTCTACGGAAAGCGTTGAGGGAACAAAAGCTCCCGAGCATGAACCCAAGCAGATTACTTAACCTGGCCCCTGGCAAGGGCAGTACAATTCCGCCTCGGGCAAAGACATTTGAGAATCACTGCAACAGGCCCCTCCCCCAGAAGATCAGCAAGAACATCCACCAAGATCAAGATCACCAATCAACGAGAACTGCAGACCTCCAGAGCTAGGGGAATGCAACACATAGTATTCATGGCTTTTTTCCCATGATTCTTAAGTCTTTCAAAATTAACTTTTTAAAATTTTCTTTCTTATTCAATTTTAAAAATTTTTCCTCTTTCCTATTTTAACGCTTTTAAACTATTTTATCTTATCAATACTTTTTAAAAAAATCTTAATTTTCATTGTTATAGTCATATTCTATCCTTTCATTTTATTTAATCTTATTTTGTGTGTGTGTGTGTATGTATGTGTGTGTGTGTGTGTATATATATATATATATATATATATATGTTTTTCTTTCTTAAAATTCTGGGATACACTTTCTTCTAACAAATCAAAATATACCCTAAATCTAGCACATGGCTTTGTTCTAGTCTCCAGCCTTATCACATTCTTTCCTCTTTTTCTTTTCTCTTTTTTCAACCAACTTCTTATCTTATCAATTCCTTTTTTAGAATCTTTTAAAATTTTCATCTTTACAGTCATATTCCATCTCTTTATTGTGTTTACCCTTATTTTTGTGTATATATATGTTTTAATTTCTTTAAAAATTTTGGGAGACAGTTTCTTCTAATAGACAAAAATACACCAAAATCAAGTTTGTGGCTCTGTTCTATTCACCAGTCATATCTATCTCTATCTATATAGATAGATAGATAGAGATATATAGATAGATAGATAGAGATATATGTATAAATGTATATTTATACAGATGTATACACATACAGATACATATAGATAGATAGACAGATATCTATCTCCAACCCCCCGGGTTTCCAATTTGGTTAGTGTATATTTTTCTGGGGTCATTGCTACCCTTTTAGTATTTTGTTCTCTCATTCATCTATTCTTATCTGGATAAAATGACAAGGAGGAAAGACTCACCTCAAAAGAAGAACAAGAGGTAGTACCAATGGCTAGGGACCTAATCAATACAGAGATTAGTAAGATGTCAGAACTAGAGTTTAGAATGACAATTATCAAGGTGCCAGCTGGGCTCAAAAAAAGCATGGAAGATACTAGACAATCCCTTTCTGGACAAATAAAATCCCTTTCTGGAGAAAAAAAAGAACTAAAATCTAACCAAGTTGAAATAAAAAAATCTATTAATGAGGTACAATTAAAAATGGAGGCTCTTACTGCTAGGACACATGAGGCAGAAGAGAGAATTAGTGATATAGAAGACCAAATAATTGAGAATAAAGAAGCTGAGAAAAAGAAAGATACTGGACCACGAGGAGAGAATTCGAAAGATAAGTAATACCATAAGATGAAACAATATTAGAATAATTGGGATTCCAGAAGAATAAGAAAGAGAGAGAGGGGCAGAAGATGTATTAGAACAAATTATACCAGGAGATTTCCTTAATTTGGCAAAGGGAACACGCAACAAAATCCAGGAGGCACAGAGAACCTCCCTCAAAAATAATAAAAATAGGTCCACACCGCATCACCTAATAGTAATACTTACGAGTCTTAATGACAAAGAGAAAATCCTGAAAGCAGCTTGGGCCAAGAGGTCTATAACATACAACAGCAGAAATATTAGATTGGCAGCAGTCCTATCCACAGGGACCTGGCAGGCCAGAAAGGACTATCATGATATATTCAGAGCACTAAGTGAGAAAATTATGCAGCCAAGAATATTATATCCAGCTTGGCTGCCATTGAAAATAGAAGGAGAGATAAAAAGCTTCCAGGACAAAAACTAAAAGAATTTGCAAGCACCAAACTATCCCTACAGGATGTATCAAAAGGGGTCCTCTAAGCAAAGAGAGAGTCTAAAAGTAACAGACCAGAAAGGAATACAGACAGTATACAGTAACCGTCCCCTTAAAGGCAATACAATGGCACTAAATTCATATCTTTCAGTAGTTGACCTGTATGTAAATGGGCTAAATGCCACAAACAAAAGACACACAGTATCAGAATGGATTTTAAAAAACAAGATCCACTGATATGCTGTCTGCAAGAAACTCATTTTAGACCCAAAGACACCTCCAGATTTAAAGTGAGGTGGTGGAAAACAATTTACCATGCTAATGGACATCAAAAGAAAGCTGGGGTGGCAATCCTTATATCAGATAAATTAGATTTTATGCCGAAGACTATAATCTGAAATGAGGAAGGATGCTATATCATATTTAAAGGGTCTGCCCAACAAGATGATCTAATAATTTTAAATATCTATGCCCCTAACATGGGAACAGCCAATTATATCAACCAATTAATAACAAAATCAAAGAAACACATCGACAATAATACAGTAATAGTAGGGGACTTTAAACACCCTCCTCACTGAAATGGACAGATCATTTAAGCAAAAGATCAACAAGGAAATAAGACTTTAAATGACACACTGGACCAGATAGACATCACAGATATATTCAGAACATTCCATCCCAAAGCAACATTCTTCTCTAGTGCACATGGAACATTCCCTCTGGAGAATAGATCACATCCTGGGTCACAAAGCAGGTCTCAACTGGTACCAAAACACATGGATCATTCCCTGCATATTTTCAGACCACAGTGCTTTGAAACTAGAACTCAATCACAAGAGAAAAGATAGAAAGAGCTCAAACAAAAATAAAACAAAAAAAAAAAAAGAAAGAGCTCAAACACATGGAGGCTAAAGAGCATCCTACTAAAGAATGAATGGGTCAACCAGGAAAGTAAAGAAGAATTGAAGAAATTCATGGAAACAAATGAAAATGAAAACACAACTCTTCAAAATCTTTGGGACACAATAAAGGCAGTCCCCAGAGGCAAGTATATAGCATTTCAAGCCTTTCTCAAGAAACAAGAAAGGTCTCAATTATACAACCTAACAATACACCTAAAGGAGCTGGAGAAAGAATAGCAAAGAAAGCCAAACCCTAGCAGGAGAAGAGAAATAATAAAGATTAGTGCAGAAATCAATGAGATAGAAACCAAAAGAACAGTAGAAAAAATCAACGAAACTAGGAGCTAGTTCTTTGAAAGAATCAATAAGATTGATAAACCCAGGCCAGACTTATCAAAAAGAAAAGAGAAAGGACCTAAATTAATAATCATGAAGGAAAGAGGAGATTTCACAACCAATACCAAAGAAACACAAACAATTATAAGAACATAATTATGAGCAACTATACACCAGCAAATTTGATAATCTGGAAGAAATAGATGCATTCCTAGAGACAAAAAACCTACCAAAACTGAACAGAACCATAACCAGTAAGGAGACTGAAGCAGTAATCAAAAATCTCCCAACAAACAAGAGCTCAGGGCTAGACGGCTTCCCAGGAGAATTCTACCAAACATTTAAAGAAGAATTAATACCTATTGTGCTGAAGCTGTTCCAAAAAATAGAAATGGAAGGGAAACTTCCAAACTCATTTTAGGAGGTCAGCATCACCTTGATTCCAAAACCAGATGAAGACCCCATCAAAAAGGAGAATTACAGACCAATATCCTTGATGAACACAGATGCAAAAATTCTCACCAAAATACTAGCCAATAGGATCCAACAGTACATTAAAAGGATTATTCACCACAACCAAGAGGGATTTATTCCTGGGCTGCAAGTTTGGTTTAACATCTGCATATCAATCAATGTGATACAATACATTAATAAAAGAAAGAATAAGAACCATATGATACTCTCAATAGATGCTGAAAAAGCATTTGACAAAGTACAGCATCCTTTCTTGATCAAAACTCTTCACAGTGTAGGCATAAAGGGTACATACCTCAATATCATAAAAGTCACCTGTGAAAAACCCACAGCGAGTATCGTCCTCAATGGGGGAAAATGGTGAGCTTTTCCCTTAAGGTCAGGAACATGGCAGGGATGTCTACTATTACCACTGCTATTCAACATAGCACTAGAAGTCCTAGCCTCAGCAATCAGACAACAAAAAGATATAAAAGGCATCCAAATTGGCAAAGAAGTAGTCAAACTCTTGCTGTTTGCAGGTGATAAGATACTTTAAGTGGAAAACAGAAAAGACTGCACTCCAAAACTGCTAGCACTCATACAGGAATTCACTAAATGTCAGGATATAAAATCAATGCACAGAAATCAGTTGCATTTCTATACAGCAACAACAAGACAGAAGAAAGAAAAATCAAGGAGTCGATCCCATTTACAACTGCACCCAAAACCGTAAGATACCTAGGAATAAATATAACCAAAGAGGCAAAGAATCTGTACTTAGAACACTATAAAGTATTCCTGAAAGAAATTGAGAAAGACACAAAGAAATGGAAAAACGTCCCACGCTCATGGATTGGAAGAACAAATATTGTGAAAAAGTCTATGCTACCTAAAGTAATCTACACATTTTACGCAACCCCTATCAAAATATCATCAATTTTTTTCAAAGAAATGGAACAAATAATCCTAAAATTTATATGGAACCAGAAAAGACCCCAAATAGTCAGAGGAATGTTGAAAAAGAAAACCAAAGTTGGTGGCATCACAATTCCAGACTTCAAGCTCTATCACAAAGTTATAATCATCAAGGCAGTATGGTACTGGCACAAAAATGGACACACAGATCAATGGAATAGAAGAGAGCCCAGAAATGGACCCTCAATTCTATGGTCAACCAATCTTCGACAAAGCAGGAAAGAATGTCCAATGGAAAAAAGACAGTCTCTTCAACAAATGGTGTTGGGAAAACTGGACAGCCACATGCAGAAGAACTGGACCATTTCCTTACACCGCGCACAAAAATAGACTCAAAATGGATGAAAGACCTCAATGTGAAAGAAAAATCTATCAAAATTCTTGAGGAGAACACAGGCAGCAACCTCTTCAACCTCAGCCACAGCAACTTCTTCCTAGAAACATCACCAAAAGCAAGGGAAGCAAGGGCAAAAATGAACTATTGGGACTTCATCAAGATAAAAAGCTTTTGGGGGTGTCTGGGTGGGTCAGTGGGTTAAGGCCTCTGCCTTCGGTTCAGGTCATGATCCCAGGGTCCTGGGATCAAGCCCTACATTGGGCCCTCTGCTTGGCGGGGAGCCTGTTCCCCACCCCACCGCCTGCCTCTCTGCTTACTTGTGATCTCTGTCTGTCAAATAAATAAATAAAATCTTAAAAAAAAAAAAAGATAAAAACTTTTGCACAGGAAACGGTCAACAAGTCAACAAAACCAAAGACAACTGACAGAACGGGAAAAAATATTTGCAAATGACATATCAGATAAATGGAAAAGTATCCAAAAATCTACAAAGAACTTATCAAACTCAACACCCAAAGAACACATAATCCAATCAAGAAATGGGCAGAAGACATGAACAGACATTTTTCCAAAGAAGACATCCAGATGGCCAACAGACACATGAAAAAGTGCTCCACATCACTCGCCATCAGGGAAATACAAATCGAAACCACAGTGAGATACCACCTCACACCAGTCAGAATGGCTAAAAATAGCAAGTTAAGAAATGACAGATGTTGGTGAGGATGAGGAGAAAGGGGAACCCTCATACACTGTTGGTGGGAATGCAAGTTGGTGCAGCCACTCTGGAAAACAGTAAGGCGGATTTCTCAAAAAGTTGAAAATAGAGCTACCCGGTGACCCAGCAATTGCACTACTGGGTATTCACCCTACAGATACAAATGTAGTGATCCAAAGGGGCACGTGCACCTGAATGTTTATGGCAGCAATGTCCACAATAGCCAAACAATGGAAAGAACTTAGATGTCCATCGACAGATGAATGGATAAAGAAGATGTGGTGTATATATATAATGGAATACTATGCAGCCAACAAAATGAAATCTTGCCATTTGCAATGTGTTGGATGGAAGCAAAGGGTATTATGCTGAGCCAAATAAGTCAATCAGAGAACGACAATTATCATACGATCTCTCTGATATGTGGAATTTGAGAGGCAGGGCAGGGGGTCGTTGGGGGAAGGGAGGGAAAAAATGAAACAAGATGGGTCTGGGGATGGAGACAAACCATAAGGGACTCTCAATATCAGGAAACAAACTGAGGGTTGCTGGGTGTTGAGGAGAGGGATAGAGTGACTGGGAGACGGACATTGAGGAGGGTACGTGCTATGGTAGGCACTGCGAATTGTGTAACACTGATGATTGACAGACCTGTACCCCTGAAACAAATAATACATTATATGTTAATAAAAGAAAAACCTTTTTTAAAAAGCGTCATAATGCTGGGTTTTTGTAGGGGGTCAGATATTTTCTTTTGTTTGGTTGGTTTTTTGTCTGGTGATGGTAGTGGTCATTATGTATGAG
The DNA here is from genome assembly GCF_963455335.1 of Martes martes. Lineage (NCBI taxonomy): Eukaryota > Metazoa > Chordata > Mammalia > Carnivora > Mustelidae > Martes > Martes martes. The sequence goes on along the minus strand of NC_137900.1, from coordinate 13,598,525 downwards.
CATTGCTATTTCTTTTTTCTTTTTTTTTAAGATTTTTATTTATGTATTTGACACAGAGAGAGAGATCACAAGTAGGCAGAGAGAGGGGGAAGTAGGCTCCCTGCTGAGCAGGGAGCCCAATGCAGGACTGGATCCCAAGACCCTGAGATCATGACCTGAGCTGAAGGCAGAGTCTTAACTCACTGAGCCACCCAAGTGCCCCGAGCATTCCTATTTTTTAATATAAAAACCTTTAAAAGGCGGGACGCCTGGGTGGCTCAGTTGGTTAAGCAGCTGCCTTCGGCCCAGGTCATGATCCCGGCGTCCTGGGATCGAGTCCCACATCGTGCTCCTTGCTTGGCGGGGAGCCTGCTTCTCCCTCTGCCTCTGCCTGTGCTCGCTCTCTCTCTCTCCCTCTCTCTCTCTGACAAATAAATAAATAAAATCTTAAAAAAATAATAAAAATAAAAACCTTTAAAAGGCAATGAAGTCAGGAAAGATAAAAGGCCAACTTACGACTACAAACTTTCCTTGTGGTCACAGTCCTCAATAACTGTAAAAAAAAAGATGTTGTTACTGAAACAAAAAACCCTTTACTCCTTATTTCTATCCTATTCAAAGTACTCAAAAGTTGCCTGGAAAGTTACACAGAAGAAAGAAAGGATTTTGACATTATTATTGAATGCATAAAAGAATTTTCATAAATATATAGGGCAATGCAAAATAACTCATCCCAAAATTAGAACTCCTCAAACTAAGTTAATTCAGCCAACAAATTTATTTGTTTATAATGAGTATCCACTCATATAGATGTTTTGAAATATAAAAATGTAAATACAGTGTGATGGTTTTTCTTGGTTATGAAATGAATAAGTATGCATTATTTAACCAAGAAAAATACAATACTTTCACAGTTTACTTTGGTTCTTATTTCTAAATAATATGTTTATCATTTGGAGATTTTTCTTTTTTTTTTAAATTTATTTATTTGTTAGAGAGAGAGAGAGAGAGTGAGCACAGGCACACAGAGTGGTAGGCAGAGGCAGAGGGAGAAGCAGGCTCCCTGCCAAGCAAGAAGCCCGATGTGGGACTCGATGCCAGGATGCTGGGATCATGACCTGAGCTGAAGGCAGCCGCTTAACCAACTGTGCCACCCAGGCGTCCCTATCATTTGGAGATTTTCTTATTGACTCCCTGTGACTCCAGAAGTTAGCTAGAGTTGGTGCATAAAATATATCACATGTCAGAAAGGACATAAAACACAGATATCTGAAAAAACATCCCTGGATGGGCAACTCAGACCAAATAGATCAGTGCCAGCCCCCAGAAGTTCCCTACAGCCTGAGTCAAATCACTCCCTTTCCTTAACTGTAACTCTTGGCTTTTCTTTATACTTTTTGCCATCCAAGAATGCATCACTCAACCTTACAGTTTTGCCTGTTTTTGAATTTTATGTAAATGGAATCATGCAATATATAGTCCTCTGTATCAGCTTTTTCTAGCTCAATATTATATTTATAAGATTCATTCATATTATAGCATTCGGTTGTAGCTCATATCCATAGCTATGCAGTATTCCACAGTGTAACTATATCTACATTTACTAATCCATTCTCCTGTAGATGGACATTTAGATTATTGCTATGTTTAGACTTATAAATAAAGCATACTCTATAAGCTTTCTTATACATGTTTCCTGTTACACATGGGCACAGATTTCCTTGGATATATGCCTAAGAGAGAAATTGCTAGGTCATGAGGTACAGTGTCTTTAATTTTAGTAAATAAAGTCAACTGCTTTCCAAATTGGTTTGAAACTAGTTTCCATTCCCACCAGCAGTTGGATGAGAGTTCCAGGTGCTCCATATCCCTGGAAATCCTTGCTATTTTGCCTAAATTTTTAATTTTTTGTCTAAATTTTTAATTTCATCAATCAAAAATTTGGATGGATGTGTAGCAGCATCTCCTTGAACTTTTAACTTGCATTTCTCTGAGGACCAATGAGATTGAACACCTTCTGTTATATGTATTGACCAATTATATATATCCTGTTTTAAAGTGGCTTTTCAGTCTATTTGCCCATTGTTCTGTTCAATTAGACTGCCTTTTCTTATTGAGTCATAGTTCTTCACATATTCTGGATATAGACACTTTGGTAATTATGCATGCTCCTAATAGCTCTGTATCTGTGACCTGCCTTTTTACTATTTTAATTATTTTTAATATTCTTAATTTTACTGTGGTCAAGTTCATCAATCCTTACCTCGAAGACTGGTGCATCTTCATGTTCAGTATTTTTAAAAATCATTCCTTCCTATTGAGATCATGAATTTATTTTCCTATATTATCTTCTACAGCCTTATTGTTTAGCCTTTCATAGTAAAGCATCTACAATTTACCTAGAATTGGTATTTTTGTTGATGATGTGAGTGGGTCGAGTTGTTGGACTTTTCCAGGTAGCACGTTCTCTAACCCAATGCTCTGCTCTGTCACTTTTGTCATCACTATGTCATTTTTCATCAATTTTCAGCAGATTTTCTTGATGCCTCACTTTGTAAAATGAGGGTGTTTGTACCCTTACCACTGCCTCCTCCTCTCCTGCCCACCTTTCATCTCCTAACATCTGTCACCTACAGCTCTACTTGAACATCATCAAAGCGAGAGGGTTCCTGTCTGTTCTTAATCATGATTAATTCGTCTATGCTTTGTGCACAGGTTTATTTTAAAAGCTGGTAACTGGGGCGCCTGGATGGCTCAGTGAGTTAAGACTCTGCCTTTGGCTTAGGTCATGATCTCAGGGTCCTGGGATAAAGCCCTGCATTTGGCTCTCTGCTCAGCGGGGAGCCTGCTTCCCCCTCTCTCTCTGCCTGCTGCTCTGCCTACTTGTGATCTCTGTCTCTCTGTCAAATAAATAAATAAAAACTTTAAAAAACTAAATAAAATAAAATAAAAGCTGATAACCAATAAGCAAATTTTACATTATTATGACTATTCATCACATTATCCGTCAGAGTCAGAAAATGTTAATAATTACATTTCTTGCATACATTTCTGATGTCACAGTCCTTTCACCACTCAGAGGAAAATGTACTAGCACCAAGGTGCAATATAGTCTCCTCTCTTACGTTTTACCAATCACTGAAAAATAACTAGGTGTTAAATTGTTTTGTATTTGGAACATGACATCCTGGTGAAGTGTTCAATCTACTGAGATTTTTCTGGTTCTTCTTTTTTTACCTTGTTAGGATAAGATTCACAGGTTTTCCCACCGTGCAATTCTTTGCAACTTCTTATTAGCAGCAGCTATTACCTGAAATAAATTTCATTCTTTTCCTTGGAAATATTTTTCTACAAGCCTGCCTATCTCTGTTGTAAATTACACTGATTTCCTCCTTCGGCCTACTACATAATTGGCATCCTTGGATCTGTTTCATTATTCCCCTAAACAAGTCCTGTTTGTGTACCCCTGGGAAGAGGCAGAACGCCTGCAAGGATAGAGGGAACACAGCCCATCTAAGGCCACCCTCACTTGCGACATCAATTGCAAGTTTGAGGGGTTCTACATACCAGGCCCAGGTTTGATAATTCACTAGAAGACCTCACAGAACTCAACTGAAAGCTATTATACTCATGGTTAAGAGTTAGGGCTGAGAAAGAATAGAGATCACAGTCAGCCAAGGGAAGAAGTACGTGGGCCAGAGTCTAGGGAAGTACCCAATGCAGAACTTCTTTGGCCTCTTCCTATAGAGCCAGGACACATTACTTTTCCAACACTGACTTGCGATAATAAGCAGAGACCAATCAGGGAAGCCAGCAGAGCCTTGATACTCAGAATTTTTATGGATGCTCCATTACATAGGTGTGACTGATTGTCCCCATGCTTAATTTTAGTTTCCAGTCTCTAGTGACCCAAAGCCCCTCAGGCAAAGACACTCCTAAGAAGTATGATACTGCAGAAGCTTACAGCTCATCTCTCAGAAACTAAAGGCCAAGGCCAGACCTCTTGTGGGGCAAGGTTAAATTCTTTACCACACAATCCCACATCTTCCTTTTTCTTGATTTTCACCCTCTTTTTACTGGAGACATCCTCAAGATGCGTGGGTGTAAATTCCCACTTTAAATCTTAGTGATCTGACATTTCACAAAACCCATAAATATGGGCCTTTTTTCATTTACCTGACTTGGTTCTAATGGACCCTTTGAATTGGAAAATCTCCCTTTAGCTCTGGAGATGTTATTTCTTTAACAATGCCTTTCCCTCTACCGTGACTGCTTTGTCTTTCTAGAACACCTACTCCTTGGCTGTTGGACATCTTGGACTAATGCTCCAGTTCTGAGTCCAAAGCTTCTCAAGACAACTTGGTGACGTCTATCCTCGCAGTTCCCTTCTCTGATAGTCTAGAATGCTGTTTCCTCCTCTTTGCTCCACTTATAAACCTCTTAGAGCATCTGTTTCCCCTCTTCTCATCTGCTCATGACTACCTACAATTCTCTCCATTTGTGGACTCTGCATATTTTTTATTCTTCTAATATTATTTTAAGTTAGTCCTATGAAGGAGAAAGAAATAAGTGTGCTTGCCTTGATATCTTGAACTTGAAGCTACCTTTATGAATTTGAAAGGTTTAAAGGCGGGTGGCTTTATTGTCACAGTATATTTCCCATCACTACATCAGTGGCACGAGAACCAGCAATACATGCATTTCCTGACCCTCGATTACATAATTTAAGACAAGAGCATCTTAGGAGAATTACAGACATAGAGCCTTCTATGACACTCCTTCCTTTGCCAAATGACATACACAAGGTATCAAGTTATGACATAGTGAAAAGAAAAAAATTACTTCAGTGACTTTATTTTTAAAATGTATTTTCAAAGCTGTTCTTTTCTGAAGAGAAACAATAGAAATAAGTACAAACTCTTGCCAGATTCCAGATGGCAGCGGTGGTATAGAAGAAAGAACACTGGCTTTGGCATCAGAAGACCTGGGTTTGATGCTGGCTCTGCTTTTGTTGTCCCCCTAACTTGATTGAGTTACTAAACTTGTCTGAGTCATAAGTCTCTCATCTATAAGCAGAAAGAAAACACGTGTCTCACCACTGTCATGAGACTGAAAAGAAAGAACAGTCATGAAAGAACATTCTAGATTGTAAAGTAAATAGAAAATAAAATACTTTCTCCAAATGATGACATTCTCCAGGGGAGGCTTGTGAATTCTTCAGGGAGGGTTGGGGGGAAGCTTACATCTCATGACCATCTTTTTTCAGACAAGGATAAGGAAAAAAAAAATCACACGAAATCACCTGAATTTCCCAAGGCTTCCACCAGATAGAGAAACAAAATCATGAAACTTCAAAAAAGGTAGGTAAGACAAGTTCCTAATTCTGAGTTTATTCACTTATCCTCGCCTTCAGCAAATACACATTCAATGCTGATGATATTCAAAGCACTTTAAAGGATTAAAAAACATCAATTAGATCTAGTCCTTTCACTCGGAAGGCTCCTGTTTGGAGATCATACAGCTACCCATATAACCACAATATGCTATTGGCTATAACCAGGGACAAGCCTGATGCCAACTAATGAGAAACAGTACTCAGTTGAGTCTTGAAAAATGAGTAGGGTTTCAGCTGCCTAAGATAAGTGGAAGGGCATTCCTAGAAAAGGCAACTGCCTTCATGAAGGTTACAGATATGCAAAGTAAGGCTTTGTTCCAGGAATTGTGAATAGGCTGGGTTGCCTGAAAAGAGGTTCTACACGGCAGACGCGGGGAAAGGCCACATAAGAGATGGCCTCTTACAAGAGACTGAATGCTGCGGGCTTTATTCCATAGGCAAGAGGTAGTCTTTAAAGGTATTCATTATTGAAAATCTATTTCATTATTGAGAGGGGTACATAATAAAATAGGTAAAATAAGAAAATTTGATCCCCACCACAATTCTATGGCAGAAGTGTTAGTACTATTTGTCAGTAGAATAAACTCTAAACCAGACCTTGAGTCCAGTCCAGTCAGCTGGAAATCTATTTCTATTGTAGGAAGAGTAGGTTGATGGCGTGCACAAAATACACTAAAGAGAGGGGCACCTGGGTGGCTCAGTCGGTTAAGCGACTGATTTCAACTCAGGTCATCATCTCAGGGTTGTAAGACTGAGTCCCATGTCGGGCTCTGCCCTTAGCAGGGAGTCTGCGTGAGATTCTCTCTCTCCCCCTTTCTTCCCTCCTTCCCATCTCAAATAAATGAATCAAAATAAAATCTTTAAAAAAAATACACTAAAGGAATGCCTGGATGGCTCATAAGCATCTGCCTTTGGCTCAGGTCATGATCCCGGAGTCCTGGGACTGAGCCCTGCATCAGGCTCCCTGCTCAGTGGAGAGTCTGTTTCTCCCTCTCCCTTTGCCCCTCCCCCTGCTAGTGCACTCCCTCGCTCTCTCGCTCTCTCTCTCTCTCTCTCTCATAAATAAAAAAAAATCTTTTAAAAATACACTAAAGAGAGATTCTGAAGGAGTAGTGCAGCTCCTAGAGAAAACCGATCTATGAGACAGAGTTGGAGTTCAGGAATCAGTGTTTAGCAAAGTAATTAAAAACAAATGAACAGGCCTCTCTTCTAGCAAGTTTGATTCTGTAATGAAGGTAACAGCAACAGGATTCTTCGAAGTCTCCCCAGAGTACTGAGCCCACAGTGCTAGGCACACGGTGTTGCCAAATAGGTGGCGGATGCATTCACTTCCCTTCAGCCAGTTATGGACACTACTTGCCAAAGACAGTGAGAATCTCCATCCCTCAGTGTCTGAACTCTATTAAGTACTCCCAATGGCCTAGCACAAACCCAAGATCACATCACTCCAACAGAATGAAATTAGATCCCTCTCTCAACACGACAAAGATATGTTTGTTTAAATGACAACTGCAGGATTCCCCCCAAGGACCTGTAAGCCATGTGAAAACTCTGAGCACGGAGCTCACAGCTGTCCATTTCAACAGTCAACAGTGGACAACTGGTAAGAATCCAAACAATTTTTTATTGTTTACTGTTGTTTTTCTAACAGCTTCCCTGAGAACGATGCAAATTCTTCTCTCAAAATAAGGATTCTTCAGGAAAGACCTTGCCTGTGTTAACAAAGACTTGCATTTAACTTCTCTAACCCTGAAATAGAAAACGAAGAGAAAAAATTACCTAACATCATACTGCCTTTCAAGGTTATTTTCTAAAAGAGTTAAAACATGAAACTCCACGTTTCTTTTAGGGCCCTCTCCAGGTTCTGTCTTGGGGTAAGTGGAGCCTCCGTAAGACTCCAGCTGACTCACTCACCAAGATCCTAGACCCTTCTTCCGGGTTCCTAAGGAATACATACAGAAGTATAGAGGCAGAGAATGAACATCCCTCACCCTAATTCCCTCAAGTGACCGTTTTCTTTTGTTGTTGTTGTTGTTTTCTGGTGTTTGTTTGCTATTTTTTCACTTAGGAGATCCTATCTTTACAAGAAAAATTTGTGAAAGCTCACTGTCTAAAACTGCTAAATGCAGGTTCGTAATTGAAGGAGACAGGAGATGGGGTGGGGGAGACACAGAGGCCTCATCATTTGCCCTCCCTCCTGCTCTCAGTCTTTTGCTGGACACAGAATAAAACTATTGACCTTGAAGATCTCTGAAGTAACTCAGAATGTGATTCATGATCTTCAGGATATCAAAGCATAAGAAAACCACTGAGTTAGACCAGGCTCCTGGGTGTGAATAATAGAGCAGCCTATTTGACTACCTCACTCAATCATCAGTCCACAATTATTCACTGCGTATCTAGGAGATGCCAGATGCTGGGGGAAGTGCCAGGGCTATAGCAGTAAACAAAAGAGACTAATTTCTGCTTTCACAGAGCTTCTCTGATAACAAGGGAAGACACTTAATAAAGACATAAAGAAACAAAAATATGTATAGTTTTGATAGGATAAGAAAAGGGTCTGAGGAAAAGTAAGATACGATAAGGAAATAGTAAAAGGGTATATATACGTGTGTGCGCGCGCGTGCGCGTGCGCACGCGCACGCACGCTCTCTCATGTGCTGGGTCACAGAGACCCTTCCTCATGAGGATGACTTTTAATCAGGGAGCGAATAAAGTGAGATGTCTGGGACAAGAGCTGTTCAGACAGAAGAAGCAGTAGGTGGGAAGGTTCTGGGGCAAGCCAGTGCTCACCATGCTTGAGGAAGAGCAAGGAAGCCAGAGTAGCCCGAACAGTAATGAGAGCGAGAGCAGGAGAAGACGAGGTCAGGGAGATGCCTGCTCCTCTGGGGACAAGACCAGCTCGCCTTTCACTTTGTTCCGTGGGGGCCAGCTGCCTGTTGGGGAGGAGATAGAGGTTCAATAAATATATGTGGGAGAGGATCAGAAAGTTCACTGTTTTAGTAAAAAGAACACATTAAAGGGAATGATTTCTTCGTTCTCCCATCAGAAAGTCTGAGGTGGCAAATTTTGTAATTTTTTGTTTGATAAGCGTTCAGAACATCCTGCCTTTAGGCAGAGCATCGTTTCCCTCCCTAGTGACCCCGGCCTTGGGGACAAAGTGTCCCCAGTGTTTTCAGGGCCACATCTCTCACCACATCCCCCAAAGTCTGTTTCTGATGTTCTCGTTACTCAGATTACATAGTTTGGCATTTTCAAAGGAGAGTGGTGACTGGCAAAGGAGAAATGTTGTTAATAGGTTAGAATCCTTGATGCATAAAAACCACTTTTTGTTTTAAATCAGGAAAGAAACAAATTGTTGCAAAATTGATGGCCTCCCACTGTACCTGTGAGTTTGTGTCAGGTACAGTTTTGGTCAATGATGTCACTTACCCAGCCACTTCATGCAGTGTTAAGCACAATTCCAGAGCTAGACTGGTGTTAAGAGGGTGAAAATTGGCTGACTCTTTTATTTGTATTTTGTTTGTATCTCATTTTTAGCATAATTTCTTAGGTAAAGCAATTTTCAAATGAGGTGGTTTTTATGGCAGACTTTATACAATCTTACCAAATCGGCCTATGTCTTGTGTTTCTTTTTGTAAGAATGGCCAGAGTCCCATCATTCCCTCTCTTGGCACCCACCATCTGCCAAGAAACATGACTGATTCCTGGTTTTCTGATCCCCTTTGCAATTTGTGACTGAGTTAACAACAAAAAAAGTCATTCTGTTTGCAACTCTAAATATATCAAGATTGTCAGACTGTTCAAGGGGGGAAAATGCAATCTTTGCTTTGAAAATCTTTTCTTAAAGGGACATTTAATCTTTGTTATGATGAGGTTAATTCCAGGTCTCTCTCACACACACACACACACACACACACAGGCCCTAAATCTTTGCAACATAGGTAATGCCGTAGCTAAGACTGTTTACTGCAGTTGAAACAAGGAAGAATACGATATTTTGTAGGCCTAGTATGGGTAAAGACAGGATATTGCATTTATATCACCTCATATTAAAAGTCAAAAAGAGGGACACCTGGGTGGCTCAGTGGGTTGGGCCTCTGCCTTCGGCTCAGGTTGAGATCTCCAGGTCCTGGGATCAAACCTTGCATTGGGCTCTCTGCTCGGCAGGGAGCCTGCTTCCCTCCTCTCTCTCTGCCTGCCTCCCCACCTATTTGTGATCTCTGTCTGTCAAATAAATAAATAAAATCTTTAAAAAATAAATAAATAAAACTCAAAAAGAAGAGGGAGTTCTACTGGTTGCTATTTTGTTTTTGTTTTTGTTTTTGTTTTACTCTTGGGGGGTTTGTGTAGTTTGGTCCCTCTTCAGCATCCTTTGTGCTCTCATATATTAGAATGCAACCCAGGTAGTAAGTCTCTTCCTCTTTTCTTATCCTTTTGTTTGAGACACAGGAGGGACCATATGGAGAGAGAAACTTAGCAAGCTTCTTGACTCTACCATTTACACACCTGAGTTTATAAAAAGATGTTCACTGTCCGTGGTTTACAGTGGAAGTCCTGTCAAACTCCTGTTTGACGAAGAAACTGGGCTACTCCAGTACTGGCTACTCTACCTGCTCCAGGTATATTCTCCTCAGCTTTTCCTCAAAACAGATACTACTCAGACTAGGGTGACTAAACCATCTAGGTTTGCCCAGGGCACTGAGGGGTTGACTGGGACATAGAACTTTCATGCTAAAATGGGGAAAGTGTCAGGCAAAGTAGAAGAATGGATCACCTTAACTTGGACCCCCAGAGAGTATGGAGCAGCTCTTGACTGTGGCTGTGGTCACTGGGCCTACAGGAACTGCACCGCTGTCTTTTACCACCAGGGATAAGGCCTCCCTGTCCAGGCCTTGGAAGTGACCATGTAGATATTCTCTCATTTGTCTGGTACCAGGATAACCTCTAACAGTGTCCATATTAGCAAAATGGGCATAATTGTGCCTACTTCTTACTTCTTCTATGAGAACCAGATAAGTTAATATTAATGTGTATAAAGTGCCTACAACAAAACCTGGTACTTTATCAGTGCCTAAGAAATGTTACCTATTATCATTATGATAGTTAGCTAATGCTTAAGGGAAAATGATGCAGAACTTCACATCATAGTTGCTCTCCTAGTGAATCTTAACACCTTACACCTATCTTTCCCAAAGTTAGAGAAAAGGAAAGAGAAAGGGAGGGAGAGCAGGAGGGAGGGAGAAAAAGAGAAAGAAAGGACACATGATCATCAGTTAATAAGATTTATCTACTTTCTTAAAAATTAATTCTACCCACAAGAACTGACATTTGATCATAGTCAAAGTTCATATAAAAATGTCTTCAAAATGCAAGTAATTAGTATTAATATACTGCATTTTCAAAATAAGTTACTGCTCTTATCGACATTATTTATCATAGTTAAGAAATGCAAACGACCTGAATATCCACCAATGGGATAATGATTAACATACTTGGGTTGCGCTCCTACTCAGCAATTTGTTAAAATGAATAAGGTAGATTCTTATGCACTGACATGAAAAGATCCCCAAGGCATACTATACATATATATAGCATAATTCCATGTATGTAAACAAATCACAGATATGTCTCTATATAGGCATAAGGACATACATGCATTAAAAACAAGGTTTTTAGGGGTAAATGCATAAGTACCTAAGGATTATCTCTGGAAAGCAGAGAACAGTTTGGGGTGACTTGAATAGGAAACTCACTTTTAGATTAAAATCATATGTTGCTTAAACTTTATACAAAGAGAATATATCCATATATTATTAATACTTACAAATTTTTAAAAATAGCATAATGAACAGCTATAGGAAAAAACTCCACCCCCAAATTATTTTGCTACTGTTTTGTCCCTCCTCCTTCTCCCTCATCACCAACATCCTTCCAAAACAGGAAAACAAATTTGTTGCACATGGCAAAATACCCAGATTATTGTACGTGAGGTGTATGGCAATAATTCAATAACTGATCATGAGCGCTGACTATGGTAAAGAGTCCAAAGTGTTGCACCCGAGGACAAATGAAAGAAATAGCCACACTGTTGAACATGATTTGTCAATAAGTTCTTAAAAAAAAAAAAAAGTTGTTAGCTGTTTTTAATCACTTGGTTTTTAGCCACGTCATCTTAATAATCAGGGATTTTTTTTTTCTTTAGGGAATATGTTTTAATAGAACACTAAAGTTACATTTTTTTGAGGTCTTTGCAAACTAGATAATGGTAATAATCTGGTTTAAATCCTGTATCACGATTCTAGGGAGGTTGGAATGGGCTATCTTGTGAGCACATATATAGAGACTTTTCTATTGTCAATATAATCACAGAACCTGAATGGTGAAAATGCTGTCTAGAATATGCTGGGTAGAGAGCTCAACAGGACCCTCTAGGTTTCATTCCAAGTAACTATGACTAGTTAGGAAAGGCACTTGCTGCACTGGAAAGAACTCAAATTTTGGAATCAGACTGAGCAGACTTGACTTCACTCCTCAATAAAACATGTGATTTTAGATATATTACTTACTTCCTTATTCCCCACTCTGTCTCTAAGAACATAATCATCACTACTTCAAAGGATTATCACAAGGATTAAATATAAGTTATAGAAAAACACGAAGTAAGTACAAAATAAATATTAAGTATTACTTGCCTGCAACTTATATAGTTCCTTTAAACCTTACGCAGTTACCTTGCTGTATTGGTTTTCATTTTTTAAAATTAACTTATTTTGAATTTCTGGCTTTTTATTCTTTTTAAAAATTCTACTTTAACTGTAAAGGTCAAGTAATTACAAAAGAATAGAACTTTTAAAAATATTTAATGAACAGAAACCTATTCATTCAAATATGTACTCAGAGAAATCATGGGGTCTTTTCATTGCCAGGGGCTGTAGAAGTCATCTGGTTGAATCTAAACCCCTACTGTAGGAACTCATTTCATCTTCTCCTTCTGAAGGCTGCTAAAAATGGAGCATTCTTCTTAACCTCTGAGCTAGAAAAGGATGAGGGAAGAGAAGTCTTTTTTGTTTAAGACTGATTAATTTATTTGGCGGGAAGGGGCAGAGGGAGAAGGAGAGAGAATCTCAGGCAGACTTCATACTAAGCAAGAAGCCTGATCAAGAACTCAAGATCATGACCTGAACTGGAAGAAGAGTTGGACACTTAACTGACTGTGCCACCCAGGTGCCCCCAGAGAAGTCTTTTAGAAAGGAAGGAACTGGACAAGAGGAGAAGCCACAAGTGCCCCTAGAGTAGGAGTACCTCTTCCCACCAGAACCATTGCCCAGGCACTCTTCAGCTCTCTGCAGGCGGTTGCTTACAAAGCAATCTACTCTTTGATCTTCAGAGAGCTGAGGAAGACAGATCTAGAACCTCATTCTACAGTCAATGAAATGTACAAGAGAGCATTGGATTTTAGGGGAATCGTTTTCCCGAGAGCTCAACCTCCTTAAAAGATGACAATAATAATGCGTGCTGAGTTTCTTCTGGAGTTCCTCTGTGTCATTGCTAACCAACTCCTGGACCATAGTTGCAGTCTAGAATTTACTCTAAGACTAAACTTTTCTCAAATCTCTGAAACCTTCTGGGATGCCCACTGAACTCTATTCCTATTCTTTTGTCCCCTGGACTCCCTCTTCAATAGCCTTCTTGAGGACTTCAAAGACATTACCTTCTGCTATATAATTAGGAAGCTCAAAGCAGCATTTTATCCAGCATCAAAAGCTTCAGGAATCAATTTGTATGTAGCCTTAGACACATTTCGGTGATAGTGTGCTATTAAGAATTAACAATTTCAGATTCTTTTCTGATTTTATATTATTATATATAATTAGCATATATAATTAAATATAATTATTTATATTATTATATTATGGACAAAAAAAGCAATGTTTTTTAAATTTCTCTATCCTGCTTCAATTTGTTTCATCACTTTTAATTTTACAATAAAACAGAAGATTTTTCTCTACATATTTATATGTTTCACATTTAAAGCTTATCACTATGTTGTAAAATACAGTACAGAAAGGACTTAAATCAGACATATATCAATAACCAAAGCACCTGCTCTGGGACTCTAAGGATCTAACTTTATCTTGGCCACTCTGGAAACAAGATTCACAAGGAATAAATACACACCCATCTCTATGCCTAGGTCCTCCCATTTATTCATGACTCAACAATAGTAGTGGCTAGTTATGAATTTCTCTTCCAATGACATAGCATATCTTTAGTTTGGAAAAAGAACTGTCCTTGGTTAAATTGAGAAGTGTTTACATACAAAATTTAAAAGGAGATATAAATATCTTTATAAGTAAAAAATTCATAAATCAAGCATCTGTAAGCCAAGGAATGAGTACATATATCATTTAAATCTATGGAACTGAGTGAAACCACTCCAAGAGTATGTTCAACAGAGAAACAAAGAGTGCTCAAGAAGTAAGTAGACTTAAGGAATGTCACATTTAGAAGTTGGTTAGAGAAGACGGAACCAAACAGATTTGGAGGGAGTGGCCTGTTAGGTAGGAAGACACCACCTAATCAGAGTTTCTATTAAGCTCATAATTCTGAGATGAGTGATGTACAACATGTAAAAGGGTGGTTCACATTATAAGGGGAAATATAATTATGACATAAATTAAAAGGGGAAATGCTCCTAGAGAGGCCACAGAACACTGAACCAGAAGACAGAGGCAAGGATTAAATTCCCCAGCTCTGTTACTAGGTACATGACATTGAACAGGACACATGACTTTGGCCTAAGCCTCAGTGAACTCCTTTGCAAAAGGAAAGACAAGAATACGTAGATCAGTGGACTCTTGTGAGAATTTATCATATTAATATACTCGAACATACATTATAAATACATGGAAAAACATAACACAAACATAAGACACTTGCCTTGGCTCTCTGCCTAGTACTTTAATTCCTCCAGGACAAGAGCCCACCCTACCCACATCTCTTTTGTTAGTCTTCTGCCTGAAGACTGACCTCTCTGATGATATCCACCTGCTTTCTGTGATCGTCTCCTGTTGTGTGATATCTAGGACCTTAGCGCCAACTGCCCATTGCCAGAACTTTACACATCCCAGTTGCTGGGCTCTCGCCAAATTACCCACCCTGTTCCTGACTTTCTGGCCCACCTACCACCCATGAGCCCAAGTTATGATCTGCTTCAAAGTGTTGTTTCAAAGCCAACCCCAGAGTTTATTACGGAGATTCACAGTTAACATCCATCCATAGTCTGTTCACTCACAAAAGATTTCTTGAAATCTTGAGACCAAAGCGCCTTGTGTGTATCTTAAAAGGTGGTATCTACAGCAAAATATATATATGTATTAATTCATCAATTTCCTTCACCTTCAGTTCTTGATTTACTTAAATAATAAAGACTTCTGTTTATTTAAATAGTTTTAAAATTGTTTATGACTATGCTAACAGTATCTGGATTGTGTCTGAAAGTCTTCTCTAATCAGGTAAGATATCCATGCTACTTATTTGAAGATTCTTTGATCTAGCTGTTTTCACTGAAAATAAGTACAGTTTTTAAATTACCAAAAGTGCTTCACAATAATTAAATTGCTACTTGCTTTATCCATTCCTTAAGGGAAAAAGTTAGCCAACCATTTGTTGGTCTGGGTTAAAAACCCATCTATTATTGGATTCACTAATATTTTAATTATGATTTAATTATCAATGATTAAAGAGGAAAAATCATAATTAAATAATGTGTTATACTCTGAATTTTTTAATTAGTTGATTTTCTCTAAATACTATATTGTAATCCTTTCCCCCAATCATTTTGAAAATAATAAAAATAAAATTGAGTCTCTTTACTTTGATCTTTGAGATTTTGGAAGGGGCTGCAGAAGGAAAGGGAGGAAGGTCACTATGTGAACATCAAATGATACGCACCAATTTTTAAAACCCTAGCAAAGACTTTGTGCTTCACCAAGCTCGACTGAAGCACAGAGAGAAAACGAAGTTACCCATGACAGGGTATTACAATAATGCCATAGAAGCAATTCCTGTCTCCATAATAGCTTACATGTCAAGCTAAAATATCCATGTCTTTTATATTTTAGGACTAATAACTTTTATTACTGTTTTTAAGGGATGTCATTTTCTACTTTTTAAGAAATTTAATTACATTTGCTCTTCTCCAATCATCATCAATCCCCTCTTTTGGTCCATGCCTATATTATAAAGAAAAATCTAAGTGAACTTACAATGACTTTACCTGAATTCTTAAGCAGAATACTAAATGTTCTAACTTTCTCACAGGACATACCAGTTTACTATAGTTAACTCCTT
The DNA here is from genome assembly GCF_963455335.1 of Martes martes. NCBI lineage: Eukaryota > Metazoa > Chordata > Mammalia > Carnivora > Mustelidae > Martes > Martes martes. The sequence goes on along the minus strand of NC_137900.1, from coordinate 13,582,795 downwards.
TAAGGAAATAAGCCTGGCTCCACTGGCGATGGGGATGAGCGGTGATGAAATTCAGACCAGAGGAAGTTTCAGTATTCGTTGTCATTGGTTATATGCTCCTATACCATTATGTATCTTTCTTTCCCAATATTTACCAGTTCATAGTTATGTATTTATATGATAATATTGTTAATGTCTTTCTTCCCAACATGACAGGTCCATGAGAACAAGGGTAAGATCAACTTTTCCTACCAGCGTATATTTCAGCACCCAGTCAGTGGATGTCTAAAATGCAGTACATGTACAAAAAAAACACTTTTATGGAAAGAAATAAGTTAAATAAATAATTTTCAAAGAGTCCTTGGGAATGGATCAGTATCAGTCACTTGGTATGTCCTATGTAACAAAATTCTACAAAAGGCATTTTGAACAATTAGTTGATTACACCACATTTTGAGCATGCCCATTTTCCCTGATATTTTGTTTCCAGAGGCTGGTTTCAGCCTTCTCTGATGACCACAGAGTGATAGCCCTTTTGCACACTTATATTAGGAAGATTCTATTAAATATTTTGAGTTTTGTCATTTGTCTTTAGAAGTCCACCTGAACATTTAGAACAACAACAACAAAACTTCTTAGAAGCATATCCCCTAATCTGTTATGCTAATAATATGAGGGAAAAAAACAGGTTTTTTTGAACCCTTTCTCTTCACGTGGTATGAGTATCTGAAAGACAGGTCATCTGATAGGGATAAGTGGTTCTCAAACTTGAGTGTGCTTCAGAATCACACAGAGGACTTAAAACACAGATCGCTAGACAAATCCACAGAGTTTTTCATTCCATAGGTCTGGTGTGGGGATCTGAGAATTTGCATTTCTCACACCTACACAGGTTTTGCTGATGCTGCTGGTCTGGAGATCACACTTCGAGAGCAACTAGAGTAGTTGCTGGAAGGGAATCTTGTTAAAATTAGGTTCAATACCAGCCACATTCTTGGTTGAAACATTTTCGCAGAGAAAATTATAAACGCGTGGATGGAGAGGATGAATTAGCAGAAGGGGCTACATAACATATATTAGGCAATACATTATTAATTAACCAGCTTGCCTTATTACTCTTTGGTTGGTTTTTGTTGTTGTTGTTTGTTTTTTTCCTAGCTATGCTTCTTCAGGAATTATCTTGTTTCATTTTTTTAATAACTAAAATTCAGGGGGTGGAGGGCAGAAATCTTGAAGTTATTTTTGTTCTCAGTAAAAATCACCTCTCTTTGGCTTCCCTGTCCCTCAGCTCCTCAAGCAATTCACTTATTCCTTTAAATCATTATCTGTAAAAATGGATAAAATAGAACCTATCTCAGTGACTTGCTGCGAAGATTAAATGAGACCCTAAATGGAGAAAATTCAGCACCGACAACAGTGAGTAAACGGTAGTGGCTATGTTTTTACCAGTTCCTTTACTCATTCAAGGAAATAAAGTCCAATGGTCAGGGGAACTGTGACTGAAACCAACCCATCTCTAACACAATAGCCCTAATTCGTAAAAGGAATGTTCAGTGTTGCTCTAGGTATTGCGCTTACTGGAGCACAAAAGTGTTTGATTTGGAAATTTTGGCACAGGGCACCAGGAGAGCAGTCTCGCGAACTATACAAAAATCACAAAGAAGAACCACCTGGAGAGCTACTTAAAAATACCGATTCCCGAGCTCCACCCCAGAAGAACGCATAGCATCGCCAGGGGAGAGGCCTGGGAATGGTTTAAATCATCACCCCAGGTGATTTCTCTGACCAGGAAGTTTGGGAAATACTGAAAGGACCTCTCACTCCATTCTAAAGGTGACTCGGTGTAAGCCCTAAACATCATTTCTGTTTATTCAGTAGGCCACGGTTTACTACAAAATTTGTCTTAGTGTTTTGTTCTTTTGAATTGAACTTTTGCGCAGTGGCAGTATCGTAGCCAATGAGGTTTATCCGAGGCGCGATTATTGCTAATTGAATTGAACTTAAGTCACCTGGAAAGGTCAGCTCTAAGCAGGGTATTCTGGGCCTGGTGGTGCTTTGGAAAGGTTCTCGGTGTTTTGGGTTCACTCGCCGCCAGTTGCTAACTGGTCAGGCCCTGGGCCTCACTTCTCAATTGCCTCATACCTCCCTTCTGATGAACTTCCTCCTGCAACGTGTCCTCTTTCTGGTCTTGGCCTCAGGTCTAGCTTGTTTGTCCCGCAACTCCATGTCTTGAGCAGAACATTTGGTGCTTTCCTAGTTCAGGACGCTTTGCTGGAATAGTCGATTTCCAGGGATTTTACAGGCTGGCCAAAACAGTTTGTTCCGAACAGCGACGCCGGAGCCGCCGGGGCCGGGACTGGCAGCCAATCGGCCCAAGTTTCCTGACTCTGCACAACCACCCCTGACCTTGGGCGAGCGGGCGGGCGGGCGGGCGGGTGAGCGAGCGAGCGAGCGCCGCCTGCCCCGCTGCTTCTCGGCGGCGTCCGGGCGATGCTCTCTGACTGGACTTTAGAACGGAAAGGGGGTTCACGGAAACGGGGCAGGGGAGGCTTCTCAAGCAGGCGAGTAGTTATTTTCTTTTTCTCTAGGCGAATCCCCCTTACTAACCCCCGGGGGGGGTGGTTGGGGGGCGGAGGAGGGCGGCGGTTAGAGGAATAAGGAGGAAAGGGAAATGTCTGCCAAGAGCTCGAGACAAAGCGTGAGAACTCAGATGGCGAGAAGCGGGCTTGAGCGAGAAAATCGGAAGGAGGAAGGCTGAGGGCGGACAATCGGGTTAAAAATAGAAACGCAGTCTCCACAGGACTCGCTCCTTCCAGCTCCACCCTGGTGCCGACAGGCGGGCCAGTGACTCGGCTCCGCGCGACAGCAGCCGGGCCGAGCTCGACCCCGCCTCCCGGACCCGGGAACTGGGCCCGGGGGCGGGGCGCCGGGCTCGCGACGTCACCGCGCTCCTCGTCGCCGCCGTCGGGGTTTTCGCTGACGCACAGACCCCGCCCCCCTCCCTCTTTCCCTCACTGCCCGAGTGCCGGGCGGATAGAGAGCGTCAGTCGGCCGGAGCGCGGACCTGTGTGCGCCTGGACTTGGGGCTCGCTCGCTAGCTCGCTCGCTCCCGGGAGCCACGCAACTTTCGCGGCCGTAGCTGAGGCGACGGAGAACACCACCGGCGGGCCCTCGCGGCGCCCAGGCCTTCCTTGCGCGCGTCCCGGTCGCCCTCGGAGTCGGCCTAACCCGCCGCCGCTGGAGGCGTGAGGTGACGACGGGCGAGTGCCGCTAGCAGCGTTAGCCGCCGCGGCCTCCGGTCCTCCCTCCGCCTCCTCCTCTGCCCTCCCTCGCTTCCCTCCTCCCACTTCCCGAGCTCCGGCGTGTCCCGGCCACGCTCGGTGCTACTGCAGGAACAAAGGAGGACCCCGCGGCGGCGGCAGCGCCACCTCCGCCACCGACCCGCTCCCGGCCCGCGGCGGCCGCTCCAGGGCGCCCGGCTCGCCCCTCCCGGAGGCCTGGGCCCGGCCCCACCGCGTCGGCGTCGCGCGCGAGCCCGGCTCCTGCACTCCTGCCCCCGCAGGGTGAGTGGTGCGGAGCTGGGGGAGGGCGCCCGGCGGCTCGTGCCCGGACGGGGGGGGGGGGGCCGGGCCGCCGCGGGCCTCTGGCGGAGCCCGAGCGGTGGCCTCCGGGGGAGGGGAGCCCGCCCGCCTGCTCAGGAAGCACAAAGACGGAGGCGTCATCCTGTCGTCGTGGCCCAAGGTCCGGCACCCCGCGCCCCCGGCTCTCCTGCACTCGCACGGTCGGGAGAACAATGCCTGGCGTGTGGGCTCCGGGCCTCCCTCGGGTCCGTCCCGGCAGCCTTCGGCGCGGCGCCCGGCTTGGGCAGCCGAACCTGGAGAGACAAAGGGGCCGCCTTGGCGGCCGCGCCCCCAACCCCTGCTCGCCGCACGCCCCCCCCCCCCTTCTCCAGTTAGCTGCCGCCTCGGAGGGGGAGCCGGTCAAGGCCGGGGGTCGGCGCGGGGCCGGCTTGGCCTGCGGAGCTGCTGTTCTGCATGACTCAGTGGTTTTTGGAGAAGGCCCTGCTGGGCTCTCCTGAGCAAGGCCTCGGCGTAGGGGCATGGGGGGGGAGGGTGGGGGGGGGGAACCAGTGGGACCCGGACTTGTTCGGAAATCCGCTGGAACGTGGGTGAGGGGGGCTCTTCTCTCGTCGTGTATTAGTTTTGCCAGCGTCGCCGCGTTATTCGCCCAAGATCCCTTTCATGAAGGAAATGGAGCACCTTCCCCTTTGTTTCGTGCATTTAGGCTGGTGAACGAAATTCTTGCTTCCACGCTCTCCGTGGAGCTGTGTTTTGAGGAAAGGCCTGTGTTTATTGATGCCTCCTAAGAATCTGGTCTAAGGACGTTAGGGTAAAGTAGTGTATATAGGTCACAGAACTCCTGGTTTTTAAACCTGGCATTCAGGTAATTTACAGACTTAAAAAAAATACTAAAACAAATTTCATTTTATTCTTTAGCTTTTTAAAGTAGGATTTCAGAACTTAATGGATGAAAATATTGCAGTTTTTATCTTACATGTTTTTTGTTTTGTTTCCTACTGTTTCCCAGTAAAGAATTTATTGTAGTTTTCCCCTATTTTTTGTCTCAGGCCCGGTTTAAGCCTAGAAAGGAGACTTTAAAAATCAGAGTAGTCTCCTCTTGGCAAACAGAGAAGGGAGATCTGGAAAGTAAGGACTTGCCCAAGGTCACTGATTTAGTCAGAAGTAAATTAGAGACTAGAACTCAGATCTCAAGTCCAGGTGAGTAGGCATTCTTAACATCCTCTAACATGTGCACCTAAAACTAAATAAGGAAGGTGTAAAAGCCTTTTTTTTTTAATTCATATTTGAGGCTGGTGAGTTTTTCTGTTACATGTCCAGGTTTTAGTTTTCTTTACAAGTTAGAGGAAGCCACAAACTGTAAAAATACACATTTCAGAAGCTATACAAAATATAAAAATAAACATTTCCTCTCTACCTGATAGAGCTGGCCCAGGAATGCACAAGTTTCTAACAACAAAACTTTAAAGTTACTAAATAGTAATGATACTGTATTTTTCTAAAATGGTGCCAAGCAGGAGGGAAACAGCACTTAATGGCAAACGTCCCTCCCTCAAATTGCTGCTGAGCAGAAGGATTTAAACACGAGGATTCTTTCTGCCTCGGTGCTCTCTCTACTGTGCTTGGTTTTTATAAACAAGCCTGACCATTTTGGCTTCATGAGTGATTAATGATGCATCTTAGTTGAAATTGAGATTGTTTGCTAGCCCTCCCTATGTTAAGAAAAAACATTGCAGAGGCCTTACTCGCATCTTTTTGTCTTGTTTCCTCATTATATTAGATATATGAACGCAGCATCCTTAGTTCTTGGGGTTGTGTAGGAGTTGGCAGGCTCTAAGATATAAATAGAAGCTGATTTCAGAGGCCCCTGTTGACTAGGCTTTATGTGAGAGCCTCCATCCAGCTCAGCCTGTCACATTGCAGCCTTGTGACAGGCTGAAGCGCCCGCCCATGTGATCTAAGCTTCTGAGAAATATTAAGGCAAGCTTTGCACATGTGATGGCGTTTAAAAGCTGGCTTTCTAGGGGGGGGAAATATACAAGATGGGAAGCTGTGTGGAAGACTAATGTCCTGGTGTCTCTTGGGTTTCAGTTGCAAGCTATTTATAGTGAATTCAAAGTAGTTTTCAGAAGAAGAAAAGGTGGGACACTTTGCAAGTCGAAGTGGGTAAAATCATTGATGAGATTCCCCCCCCCCTTTTTAATATAAAGGAAAAGATTTTTAAGAATTGGATTCGCTAATGTTAACGTGGGTTGACTCAAATTTAGACCAGTTTGCTATTAAAAAGCCACTGTCAGGTGACCCTGGAAGTTAGTATAGAAACTGAGCTAGCATAATTAAACTGGCTTCCAGAAATGAACTTTTTGCATAGGGCAGATAACCACACATGGGGGGGCATGCAAATGAATACATAATTTATTATTTGAAGCATTTTTGCACATATTAAAAATTTTTAAACCAAGCTAAAAATATTTATTAATAAACTTCATAAGTGATGTTGAAATGTTTACACTACCGTGCTCCAAAATGAGTCAGCTAAATTCCACTTACTATTTAAAGAGACCATGTCTACTAAATTAGTACTATTGTTTGAAGTAAGTTGTGGTTCTCCATCACCCTCCATATAAGCTTGATTGCCTTGAAATATTTCTTTTTGCTAACAAAAGGAAAGATTACTATCATTTAGCCCTTGGGGAAATATTGGCAGGATTCTGGCCAGGTCACTATTGATTAGTCCTCCAATCCTTTTTTATAGTCTTGGTAAAAAGTGTTAAATACTTGTTAAAACTTACTTTTAGTAACTTACTAAAGAATGTATTCTAGTGTGTGTGATAGTTGGGCAAAGCCATATGAAATTCTAGGAGATGACAAGCTCCAGCTTGAAGTATTTTCGTGCACTTATTTGAAATGTTTTTAGCTTAACAAATCATAAGTATCCTCCATTGTCAGCATTAAGGCATATTTAAATGACAGTGACCACAAGTTACACAATCTCCCTTTGATAAAATGCTCTAAAATACACTTTTTGTACATAGATATTTTAAGGTGATATGGAAACTTCTCCACAGTTTAAATTTTTCATTGTGTGTTTTCACTTGGGAAAATCTACTAAATTTAGCATGGCGTTACTATATTTGTGCTAAAACTTCTGGAAAAGCAAGGTAGCTTGCTGTACAAAGTTCTTTTTGGTAACCTAGCAATCAATGAATATTAATTACCAAGGGTTGTGTGTTCACATTGCTTTATTTTGCCATATTGAAACAGCTTTCAAAGGTTTCATTTCCTGATGTGAGGAAGACAAGCACTTGTGAAAAGTTCTAATAGAGCCTTTGGCTGGAGAAATCTGTAGCTGATAATTTGTGCATTTGCAGGTTTCTGGGCACTGACTTTAAAGTGTTCAGACCCAGATTTCACACCTCAAATGCAGAAGTTAAAAGGAATTTCATAAGTGGCTGACCTCTAAATTCTTAAAGAGCTTTGCTTGTTGGTGCTGAGGTAACAGGAAAGGCTAGGTGACCTACCAGCTGTCTTTCCAGTGTTCTGTAAAGGTGTTGCAACATTTTTTAAAGTACAGTTGTTCTGCCCTATAGCAGAATTGTTGAATTATGCTGAGGCCCAAGTATGTTATAAGGTATTTTAAGAATGCTTTAGAGCTGCATCCACTATGTGACCAGTTTAAAGAATCACCAGTAGCTATCAAGAGTTGATACTTATGATCTTTGTAGATTTTTTTCATTTGAAAGTTCCATTTTATATATTTTTAGCAAAAAACATCATTTGATATGGTCTGTCTGTAGTACAGGAAAGCAGAAAGTGACTTTAAGAATGCCAATTGCCCAGATTGGTCTAAATGTAATTCCAAGATCTGGCAGAGTACTTTTCAGAAATTGAAACAAAGATCATGGTGATAGGTGAAGTAATACATTTTAATGTTTTAATGCTAAAAAAAAATTTTGTTCTAAAGAATGTGAAGTCCTTATAGTTCCTGTTTTATCATGTTAAAAGACAGTTTATTTAATGCCCATTGTTCTTTAAAAACAAAACAGTCATAATTTTCTTGGACTGCTCTTTAATGATTAACATAATTTGGGCCTTTGTTAGAAATAACGCTTGGTGTTTAGAAGTAACAAAGGTGCACTGGTGGCTATCATGCTAATTTAGTGATTTTACTTTGGTAACATGCTAATGAATAAAATTTTGTTTTTGTTTTGTTTATAGCAGAAAAATATGGCTCAGGAGACTAACCAGACTCCAGGGCCCATGCTGTGTAGTACAGGATGTGGCTTTTATGGGAATCCTAGGACAAATGGAATGTGTTCCGTTTGCTACAAAGAACATCTTCAGAGGCAGCAGAATAGTGGCAGAATGAGCCCAATGGGTAAGTTTCCAAGGAAAAACCCATTTGAAGAACTGGTGGACAGAAAATATAGAACCAAGAATTGGGGCCTAAGACTGAGAATCAGTGCTGAGAGCCCAAGGGGAGAAGACCTGAGAAAAGCTTGAAATTAAAGCAACAGCCCAAGTACTTGCCACGACTGCATCAGGAATGAATGACTATCTGTCTGCAAGCATCTTCTAGCTTTTTTGTTTCATACTTAGGTTCACTGGATGTGACTTTTTCATATATGCTTTTGTTTGGATACTCACTTAATTATAGGATTCTGCAGCGCAGTGAAAGTGCTTAAATCACTAATCTAATTAAATGCAAGTATTTGTTACTTATTAATAGTCTTGATACTGAGTGTTTGTAGTCTTGCTCTTTCTTACAAATCCTTTTTTAAAATAGGAACAGCTAGTGGTTCCAACAGTCCTACCTCAGATTCTGCATCTGTACAGAGAGCAGACACTAGTTTAAACAACTGTGAAGGTGCTGCTGGCAGCACATCTGAAAAATCAAGGTAAGATTGACCATTTCAGGCTTTTTATAATAATGCAGGGAGGAACTAAAGATATCTCTGCTATCCATACTGTGCTAATTATGAGTGTTCTTGTATAAGGATGTTAATTTATCAGATGCCCTTGGCTTTGCTTGTGTTGCACAGTCTGGGATTCCGGGATCCTTTTAATACATGATCTTATAGGTCATTGAATAAAGATGTATATTGTAACACACTCTGTGATACTCTTTCAGGATTCTGTGTTGAGAATGCTGTGCTTTTATTTTCTTGTAATTGAGGTTTAGAGATTGTAGAGAGTACAGCTCTGCAGACTCTATTCGAATGCTACATGTGACATTCCGACAAAGCCGCCCCTTTTGCCCTTAAATTACAGGCATAGCTAAAAGTTCCCAGTTGGCTATAGTAGAACATTGTAACCCATCCAAGTGTGCAATCTTGAATCGATGAGCCATTTATCAAATTGTTTTCTTTATTCTCAACCATGTGTGCTGGGCATCAACACTCTTTAAAATTTTTAGAGTATTTAGCTCCATTGATCATGTTGGAAATAATACATAATTTAAAGTTGAACTGACAACTTATCTTGCAAAGAAGTACCCTTAACATCTTTAAAAATGTTTGCTTGAACTCAAATAGAAATGTGCCTGTGGCTGCCTTGCCTGTAACTCAGCAAATGACAGAAATGAGCATTTCGAGAGAGGACAAAATAACTACCCCGAAAACAGAGGTGTCAGAGCCAGGTATGCTTTTTGTTTAATACTAGTTCCATTCTGGATTTAGTAGTATGAGGAAGTGTTGGTGGGGGCATTATTTCCTTCCCGTTGAAGGATTAAATTGGAGAGAAAGCTGTAAAATACAGGCCAAGCAAGAACCAGTATCTTGAAAGTCCCTCAAGTGTAACAGGTCATTCTTTATTCTTCTTTCTTCTCTGCCCATGCCCCTTCCCTAACCCCACTCCACAGATCAGCAAAATTTATAATCTGGGGACTGGAGCTGTTAAGAATGTAATGAACTTAAAAGGTAGTTTACCAATATATTTTAAAGATCTTTAAATCACTGAAGAAAGTATTATTCATAAGCGGGTAATTATATAGATTAAATTTCAAAGCCATGAAGAAAATTTTATATCAAAAGCAGTATCAGTCTTGATATTGTCAATATTGTAGAAAGTACTGAGGACAAAGAACATGTTGAACACTAAGAAACTTTGAAATTGAAGAAGAGTAGGATCCCTGTCAGATTTTGTAGGAGTTGAAAACTCATTATGGAAGAGCATTTTGTTTCATTGAGTGGCTTCGCATCTCTGCTTCTGTGGCACAGTGGGAAGTGCACTGGTGCTGCCAGAGATTGGCTCGCTCTGACTTACCTGTATTGGGCCCTGGAATAGGCAGCTCTGTGCTCTTCAGGGCACACGGCTCTTTTTTTCCTGTACACAGCGTGGACTGAGCACATTATGAAATTTTATTGTGAGGGAATAGTATTTGTGGATTTGTAATCTGCTTTGGAGGCTGGCTTTTGCTAACATCCCATCACAAAGCTTATGTGAATTATAGCAGTGTTAAATCTGTAAAGTTAAGGTAAAAATTCTTAAGTTCAGGTGAATCCATATTTAATATTTTGAAATGAGTTCAATCCTTCTGAAAAAGCTGACCACATTAGTGTGTTTGTGAGGCTTTTCTTCGGTTTGGGTTTAACACAAAATTACTTTGACCTTGGAACAGTACTCACGGTTTATATTTGTAGCTAGTCTCTGCTATTATTCTTAGTAAGCATTCTGTAGTTTGTTCTTCCTTGCCTTTACTGAATCATTTCCCCCTTGTTAACTTGTCCCAGGAATCACTCTTCAGTTTTCTGATGTAGCCACGGCTGTCACCCACCCACCCCCAACTAGTCCCATAGATTCTTTACCATCATACCATCAGGGAAAACTATATTAAGGTTGTCTTAGAAGATTATTAGGATAAATAGTAGGTAGAATATTATTCTTTTAGTCTAATATTAAGCTATTAGTCTAACTGAGTATGTTACTAATGCAAATGAGTTATACATTTGGGGAGAATTTTAGAGTGAGCTGCCCTGAAACCTATCAGCTTGCTCTAGAGTTTGGATTTATGCTTATACCATTAGTGCTGGTCTTTTGTTTAAGCAGTAATTTTAGCATTGCATACATTACTTTGCTATTCTTTGGGTTTGGATTAATACTAAAATTCATTGCTTCTGGTATAGTTGAATTTTATAAAAGTAGAATTAAATTTGGTATTTTGTTTTAAATAACTAGTGGTAATGTGGTGAACTGTAATTTTATCTTCATATTGACAAGTTTTATTTATGTCCTGTATGAATTAAAATTTAAAGCCCTTTTAGGTGGAGAAACAGACTTTTTAAAAGTAGAATGTAGGGACGCTTGGGTGGCTCAGTTGGTTAGGCAGCTGCCTTTGGCTCAGGTCATGATCCCAGCAACCTGGGATCGAGTCCCACATCGGGCTTCTTGCTTGGTGGGGAGCCTGCTTCGCCCTCTGCCTCTGCCTGCCACTCTGCCTGTGCTTGCTCGCTCTCTCTCTCTGACTAATAAACAAATAAAATCTTTAAAAAAAAAAAAAGTAGAATGTCTATCTCATTGTCTAAGTTCCACACCGGGTTTAGATAAGTATTACAAAGTAAATAAAAGCTGTGCTTTAAAAATTCTTGTTTTGGGGGCGCCTGGGTGGCTCAGTGGTTTGAGCCTCTGCCTTCGGCTCGGGTCATGATCCCAGCATCCTGGGATCGAGCCCCACATCGGGCTCTCTGCTCAGTGGGGAGCCTGCTTCCTCCTCTCTCTCTGCCTGCCTCTCTGCCTACTTGTGATCTGTCTGTCAAATAAGTAAATAAAAAAAAAATTTTATTGTTTTTAAATTCTTGTTTTGCCTGTGGACTCCTTAATGGTCAAAATTTCACAAGTACTTAACAGTCCTAAAGACTTTGTTGATCTTTCGAAAAGTTTTTTAAGAACTGTTCAGATCTTCTACCATATAAAGCATTTATTACAATGGCAAAATGATTATTGTAAAATGTTGGGATCTGAAGTTAATTAAGGTTTAATGATTTAGGTTTTATTTGTTGCAATTTGCTGGATTTATCTATATAGTCTGTCTTTTGTATCAGTATAAAACTGACTTTATTATAGTCAAGTACCTTAGGAGTTGGCAACCTTATTTACTCAGTAATAATGAATGTGAACTGCCCTAATTAGGAAATTTGCCCTTAGGCAAGTGCAGTATGGAAAAACTAGGCATTTGACCAACATCTCCCAGATCTTTAAAACTTAGGATTGTTCCCTAGTACTAGCTGTTAAGAGTGACTTAAAAGGAATTTGAGTGTAGTAATCATTTTACAACATTTAGAGGAGTGAGTATGTGTTGATTGGCAAGAAATTCTCAGATTGGAAAGAAGTTCTGATATTAAAGTAGAAGATTCTGTATAGAGCACATTTTTAAAGAAAGGCTTAGTAAATGTTTTCACTAAAAATCTTGCTGTCTCTTTTTTTTTTTTTTGACTTAAATAATTGTGAGTGTGAACTCTTGACGGATACCTCATTTTTCACCCTTGTTTTTCAGTTGTCACTCAGCCCAGTCCATCAGTTTCTCAGCCCAGTACTTCTCAAGGTGAAGAAAAAGCTCCTGAGTTGCCCAAACCAAAGAAGAACAGATGTTTTATGTGCAGAAAGAAAGTTGGCCTTACAGGTACTACAGAACATAGAAGACAATGCGTATTTTATTGCTAGGATTTAACAGGGAGCTCCCTAAGAGACTGGTTGGTCTTAACACCTATAACAAAATGCCTGACTTTCAGGAACTGAAAGTTTCCAGAGTGGACTAGAAAGGGGGCAGGAAAGTGGGGAGAAGTTGTGTTTGATTTCCATTTTGTGTCTCTAATTCTCTAAAACCTGTTACTAGCTTGAGGCCTTCTGAATTATTTTGCTTTATTGGACTGATACAAATTCATCCTTTTTGATTCTTCCTTTGTTCTCCTGGGGGGAAGGTAGCTGAACTAAACAATAAGCATCATCTTTGAGCCAGCCAGAAAATGTTAAAATACTTAACTGTTCCCTTTAAATCTCAGAACCCCATGGTTCTCTTTCCCTGTTTTTCTCTTGAGGATGCCTTACCCAGTTTATATGTGGTAGGAGGAGGATTTGCATCCAGGTCAGTCTGGCTCCAGAGCCTGTGTGATTTCTACTCTGTGGTATCTATGGGAGTTTATGGAAGGGTAGTTATTTGAATTTCTTACTATGTCAAAAGAGGCTGAAAGCTCTTTCACAATCTAAAGTGGCAGGCTCTTTAATATTGCAGAGAACCATGAAAATCTGGTTCCTTTTCTGTAGTGACTGAGGCTTTTTTTCCCCTTTCCTTTTAATTACTGCGAATTCCCAAGTGACTCTACTTCCTCTTGTGTGTACAGGGTTTGACTGCCGATGTGGAAATTTGTTTTGTGGACTTCACCGTTATTCTGACAAGCACAACTGTCCTTATGATTACAAAGCAGAAGCTGCAGCAAAAATCAGAAAAGAGAATCCAGTTGTTGTGGCTGAAAAAATCCAGAGAATATAAATTACTACTTGTGAAGAGACTGAAACTTTGTTTTTATTTTAATATATCGTAGGAAAACATTAAAGAGCAGATGCATGGCCATTTTCCTTTGATGTTCTCCAGAGTTTTACTTTACACTTGTCTGTCTTATAATTGAAATTTTAGGATGTTTGGGTGTTTGTTACAGGCAGAAATGGATAGATACAGCCCTACAAAATGTATATGCCCTCCCCTGAATAAAATTGGATGGAAATCTGCACAGCAAATTGAAAATACACAGATAGGGACAAAATTTAGTTCCCATGTGCCAAACGTAATACATGAAATCTCTGCATGTTTGCAGCATATCTGCCTTTTGGGAATGTAATCAAGGTATAATCTTTGGCTAGTGTTATGTGCCTGTATTTTTTTAAAAAATGGTACACCAGAAAAGGACTGGCAGTCTACTTCTACCATAGTTAAACTTCACCCTGTTAATTTCCACAACATGTTCTTTGGAAGCAGGAGGAAAACTATAAAGAGGATCAGACCTTTTCCATGAAACCAGTATTTGGTGCCATATGTAGACCTGGTTAATTTGTCTTCTAAAAGCTGTCAAATAAGACATTCTGTGAAAGGTAAACATCGCAACTGGTTATCATGAGTAAAGCCATCAGGCCCACAGGGTCTTGAGTGATCTTTGAAGCTTATTGTGCTAGCCTGCACCAGAAGATGTCTGCATTACTCTCATTGCTAAAAATGTGTAGCACAGAACTGCACTGGGATTAATTTGTTTACAAGAAGAAATTAAAACTACATTTGGTTTTTACATACAGCAGCTCTATTGAATAACATGCATCTGAATTTTAAGTTGCAAAGGTATCTGAAAAGTTAATTTTTCATGTGCATCTTTTGTTGAATGTTTTGGTTCAAGAAAGAATGTTTAAAGCTTTTTTAAAGACTTCAGTTCTTAATGTAATTGTACCCTTCTGCATGGAGAACCCTAACCAACACGGCTGCAGTAGACTTCTTAGTGGTATCCAGCACCACGTGCAGAGGGCCGCTTTATCATATTAATTGTACTTGGGTGTAGGACTCTAGTGTTCTTGGGTGTATTGCATGGGCTGCATTATCTACAGCATTGTACAATAACAACTAGAAGAGGCAGTATACTTCACTGATGCTTGTCTGGTAATATCACTTCTGTGTTATAATGGAAGGTTTTTGTGATGTATGAAACTTGTGTTTTTTATATATAAATGAGTATAGTTAGATTAGTATTGTGGTAATGCCTGTTTTCATCTGTAAATAGTTAAGTATGTACACGAGGCACTACTTCTGATTTATTGCAGTGTTCGGTCCTAGTTTTTACTTTAATTAAAGCATTCGGTTTTGCTTTCAATTTTATGTACCTTAGTTCTGAGTTAGATCTGCAGATGTGTACAGATAGTTCATATTTATGTATTGCACATAATCATGCTATTCAGCATTGATGCTATATTGTATTATGTAAATAATAAAAGCCATGTACAGAGGGAAGCTTCCACTTGTCCATTGGGTTTTTAAGCCATAGTTAGAAGTCATAAAGGGGAATAGTCAGAAATTGTTTCAGCCTTTGTAGTTGCATTTGTAGACTTTGCATGGCTATATTGTGAATTTTTTGAATTGCTGTCCCTGAATAGGATATGTTCAAGTGAGAACCATACATTGAATTTTGTGAAACATCAAGTATGGTACGTGGTGGGCAGTTTATTTTTGAAGAAATGAATAGGCACTTTCTAGGATCACAACCATCTTAGAACTTAGGAGAAAGGAATGGTATTTTAGTTACCATTGCCTATCTCCCTTTTCCATTCTTTTGCTTTACAGGTGACACTTTAGACATGACAGTTTGTGTACAAAAACAGGCATAGTTGTGTTTTGGGTTTGGTTTCAATATAGAGATGGGCCCATGAAACATGACTTTCAAGTGATGGACTTTGAAATGGAAATACCCTGGTTTGTGATCATCTGCACCAGTCCATTAGGTGCTGGTACTTTTGCTTCAAGTGGGGGAAATCCATGAGATAATACCCAGAAATAAGAACATACTGAAGAACCACAATTGAGGTGAAAATTACAGTATTAAGAAGGCCAGTAATTTTTTTTTCAAAGTTTAACATTTATTTCCCCTCAGTGCTTCACTCTTGTCAACATTTGCTTGATATATTTTAAATCCGAATCAAGGTGGTACCTGGGGGATAAAGAAGACTTAGTAAGATGATGGGTCCTTCATTGGACTGTAACTTTGTGCAGCATGAGATGGTGGTAATGTTTCCATAATTTTTTTAAGCAATATTTAGAACAGATTTGGACTTGAGGTTAATTTGTCAGGAGCATCAACTGATGGCGGAGAAAGTGTAAGGCAGCTGGGAAGATTCAATGCCACCTAGACTTGATTCAGACCCGAGTGTTCTTTGGGCAAGACGGAGTGGACATTGACTGGAATGTACATTGAGATCTTAAACATTTGAAGAATATACATGTCTGCACACTCCCACTCCAAAATGTTTTGCTGGGACAGATCATAGTAAGAATTAACTATGACCTTAGGCTAGTCCTTTCATCCAATCTATTCAGTGGGCCTTTTCTGTAAAACTAGAGTTTCCAGTTTGAACTAAGGTGGACTTCTGCAAAATTTGCAGAATTTGTGAAGGAAAGAACTTTTTTGAGTAGTATGTCATAATGGTTAAGATAACGGATCTGGAATCAGGATCTGTGAATAAGGATGGTAACAGTGGCTGGCACAAAGTAAGTATGCCCTATTAAACTTTAAAGGCTATCTTTTTATAGTGGCTTTTAGATGGACAGAAAAATTGAAAGTACAGACATAACCCCAGATACCGTCTCCCCTGCCCCCAACCTGTGCATAGCCACCTCTGCTGGCATTTGTCACCAGCGTGTTATATTTGTTAAAACTGTTGAACCTACGTTAACACATGATTAGTAGTTGACAGTTCACCCTGGGCGTTGCACACTTTATGAGCCTGGACAAATGTATGGTCAACTGTATCCATCACTATAGTATACGGAGTATTTTCACTGCCCTAAAAATCTGCCTATTCCTCAGCCTCACCCTAAGCCCTGGCAACTACTGATCTTTACTCTTAATTTTGCCTTTTCCAGAATGTCCTATGGTTGGAATCATGCAGTATGTAACCTTTCAGATTGGCTTCTCTCACTTCTTAGGAATACATGCGTAAGTCCCCTCCATGCCTTTCATGGTTTGGTGGCTCATTTCTTTTTAGGGCTGAGTAATAACATGTTGCCTGGAAATGCCACAGTTTATCCATTCATCTACTGAAGGATATCTTGGTTGCTTCTAAGTTTTGGCAATTATGAATAAATCTGCTTTACAGTGTGCAAGTTTTGTGTGAACATAAATTTTCAACTCTTCCGGGTAAATACCAAGTGTGATTGCTGGGTTGTGTGGTACGAATATTTAGTTCTGTAATTCCAAAGCGGTGCACCATTTTGCATTCCTACCAGCAGTGTGAATGATCCCACTGCTTCACATCTTCACCGATACTTGGTGTTGGTCCGTGTTCTAACAAGTGCAGTAGTATCTCATTTTAATTTGTATTTCTCTGACGACGTATGATGTGGATCATCTTTCTGTATGCTTTTTGACATCTGTGTATCTTCCTTGAGGTCTTTGGCCAATTTTTAATGAGTTTTACTGTTACATTTTAAGAGTTCTTTCTCTGTTTTGAACAACAGTCCTTTATCAGACATGTCTTCTGCAAATATTTTCTCCCAGTCTGTAACTTGTCTTCTCATTTTCTTGAGCTATTACTAGTTTTAATGCCCTAGAATAATGACTTCCAAAACTTGGAAAGTCAATTGAATTGAAATTCTTTGCAAGTAACTAAAAATGGGTAGAGGTCTACTAAGTAATGTAATGGCAACATGTTAAGCATTGTGAAAATACAGTGTTACAATTGTATTTTTTGGAGTTAGTAACATAGTTCAGAACCTGATTTATCAATACTGCAAAGCCTTGCACATCTTGTCCCATACTGGCCACTTCAAAGACACATGTACATTTTAGGTAACTGTCAAAACTTGGAAAGGCTGTTTTATCTCTTCCACATCATGTAAATACTGTGCGCAGAGACTTAATTTAACTCCTGTTTGCTTAATTGTTTGCAAAGTTCTTACAGTGATTTTTGTCCATTAATATTAGCTTATAATTTTGGAGATACTGATGGGTGTAGTTGCTGGTTGTTAACAGTAAGATTGTGTAGTCTTAAACTCATAGAAGGGTGTCTGTGGGGGAAGCAGCTGGTATGGAAAGTAACTTGACATTTGACAAGACAGTTTCTTGTGTCTGTAGTCTTCTTTAAAACAAACATACATGAACAATATTACAAAATTGCCACTTGATACCCATAGCTATTTCCATATACAAACTTTAAATTCATACAAAACCGAAGAGCACTGTTAGTGTGTTTCCCCGCAGAGCACATTTCTGTTCTTACCCTAGAAGTGAAAGTTAGACCATTTTGTGACATAACTGTAGGACTCCATTTTGTCCGCAACAAAGTACTACTTTATTAGCTTAGATACAGACTTTACAAAGTCAGACCTCATGTTATATTTAAATTAACAGCAGATGATAGAATTTAGAGGTTGCTTTCCGGTTGGTTAATCTGTCGTGAATAAATTTTTTTCCTGATGGTTTTGACTTAAATGATCACAGAACCTCAGGTTGCATATATCTGAAATGATTGATAATGTAACCTTGGCTGTTCAGGAATTAGGGTAATGGATTAGTTTACTCAAAAGTTAACAGGAAACCTAACACATTCTTAAACTTTAGTTGAGTAGATCTGTTCACTAAATAGCGTTAGAACTCAAGAGTCAGCTAGAAAAAAATATAAACTAACCCAGATGAGCTCAATTCAAACACTAGTGTTTGTGTAAATTTCTCAGATTGACCCTTTGTATAATCCATGGCAAATTAACAAATGGTAGTTGATCCTTGCTACGTAATATGTGTCTGCCCTCTCTCCTCCCTGTCACTAAAAATGTGTTCAAGCATGCAAATTAGAATACCATGCAAATAAATATGATTTAGATTTTCTGTTGTGTGGCACTACATCTGCTCTTTTATAGAAATGCAAGGACTGATAATAAAAAAAAAAAAAAAAAAGAAAAGAAAAAGAAAAAAGCATTTCTTTGCAGAAGACTAGCCCTAGTGTTACGGTTCCACATCCACTATTAGGAGAAAAGTATTTCCTTACTTGGGTGCTGTTTCTTAAGGTACCCCTCCTCTAGACGTACCCCATGTGCTTAGCAGTATCACCCACATATTAAAATACTTGGTCTCTAATGTCTTGCACTAATAATTGCCATTGTAAAAGTGATTCTGCTATAAATATTATAATACTTAAATACAAATAGTTAATCTGCCACCCCATCCATTAGCCTTTACCATCTGTGTTATATTTAAATGTCTGCTAAAATTACATATGCTTAAACAAGTTTCATTTTCAGCTATTCTGCAGTTTATCTATTTGGTCGGCATGAAAATTAGATTGGTTTGAATATCTGGACCAGCATAACCCAGTTTTTTCAGGGGCTAGATAATTGCAGGTTACAAAAACGAGACTTCAGAGATTTCATAAATAATGACTCTTGTTAGAAAAAGTGCAGTATCGGAGTACGTGGGTGGCTCAGTGGGTTAAGCCTCTACCTTCAGCTCAGGTCATGATCTCAGGGTCCTGGGATTGAGCCCCGAATCAGGCTCTCTGCTTGGCGGGGAGCCTGCTTCCCCCTCTCTCTCTGCCTGCCTCTCTGCCTACTTGTGACCTCTCTCTGTCAAATAAAATAAAATAAAGTCTTTAAAAAAAAAGTGCAATCAATAAGTATCAAAATACGTGTTTATATTCAGGCATCGCCCTTCAGTATTCAAGCGCTAGGCAGGTTTCTTTGGGTCTTTGATTAAAAGAAACTGAGTCTTTTAAACAAGGTAACAGTTTTTTACTTGGTTAATTGGGACCAAGAATTTTTGAACTAAAAAAGGCATCTTTGAGGACCCTAGTCAGTTGTCCTAGCTAACCAGTGATCGAATCTTCCCGGTAATGTACAGCCCTCACACAGAAAGCCAAACTGGATTGAATGTAGCACTGAATTACAGCATTTCAGACTTTATACTGAAGTTACTTGTTCAGTGGCATGCATTTGTAGAGCTAAGGATCAATGGCTGCTTTTTAAAATAAGCTAGATGGATAACATGTAAGAGAAACCAGATTAAACAGGCCTATTAAAGTTGATACAAGAGGCTCCTCATGGTTTGCATCTATTGAGGTTATGTTAGCCTCCACTGAAAACTGAGAGGAGTGAACAGATTTATCTATTTGACCCTGAGCTTCCCCCGTGGCCAGGGCATGCTGAGTCTAAGCCCAAAAAGTGAGGCAGACATGGTTCTGGTTTTCAAGGAGATCATGAGCTAGTACAATGATCTTCTGAATTGCTTAAGTGGCCATGTGGATTCTAGAATTGAGAAAGTAAATTTCTTTTATTTGATTTTTGGGAGGATGTGTGGTCAGAATTAGTGTTGGACATCACCAGATATAGATAGTTACTTGAAGCCTCTTCTCCCAAGAATAATACACCTTACAAAATTTGCCACCATTGCAGGAGAGAGTAAATTTTTCATTTCAAGGTGGGAAAGCAATAGAGTAAATGTTTTAATATTACCAATGCAGCTAATAACCCCTGCCAGAGACCATGCTCACAGATGTTTAAGCAGCCAGATTCTGATCTGTGCAGTATAACCATCAGTCATTTTGCAATCAATTAAAATTAATTTGGTGGAGCGCAAACGAAATCCCACTGCTGGTTCCTCTCTGCAAGGCCAACAACGCTTAAGCCAGGATCCATAAGTTCCTGAAATTGCATGCAAAACTTGGTGTCCGTGTCTCTTGGTAGAATTTTCAAACAGATCCATGACTCAAGATTCTGGATCTAAATGGCCTTCCTGGGAAGATATTTGAGTATTTTAAGAGGGACCTAGCTGTTTACAAGCTAGAGATACTAGATCTGCCTGGTTCACCTGCTGCCTCTCTCAGACAGTATTTCAAGGAAAAGCAGTACCTTTTCTCCTACTGTTAGAAGCATCAACAATGTTTCCATCGACTGAGAGAGGAAATGAATTGGTGAGTCACAAATACAGTCCTCCAGTCCTTGTAAAAATAATCTTGCCTTGCCATTTTAATTTGCTTTTCTCTGATACCCCTCTCAAAGCCAGACCAGGGTCTTAAGACATCATGCTTTGCATGCTAAACATGCTTGCAAGCCAAGAAATGTGAGTTTCAAGTGTGTTGTCTTACATAATGATTGTCTTAACCCCCTTAGTCCAAATGTCCTCTCACAGCACTGCCTGAATTGTCAGGGTACTGTTCTGTGTGGTGAAGAGAAACAAAACCATGTCTACAGTGTTATTTCCAAGGCTAAAATAGAACAGAGCTTGAAATTTTACTCTAAGTCAGTTCAGTACAATATCACTTTATTACTGACGCAAACTTTCTCCCTGAACTTGTAGTCCAGTATGCTATTCCTGAAGGGATATCTTGGAATCCATTTTGAACCTCTTCCAATGCTTACAGTCCTTACCAGTGCATTGATCCTGACACTAAAAATGGATGAGATTTGCCTAATTCATGCCTAAGAGTGGCAACGTGGCCTAAATCTTTTAGCAGAATCATTCCCAAACCTATGGACCACCAAAATCAACTGGAAAGTTAAAAATATATATATTTACACATTCTTGAGTCTCATTTCATTTCCACTGAGACTATCTGAGAGAATCTGTATTTTTTGACAGATTTTGTCAACCAGATGGAAAACACTGTTCAGAATATACACCTCCTGGGGCGCCTGGGTGGCTCAGTGGGTTAAGCCTCTGCCTTCGGCTCAGGTCATGATCTCAGGGTCCTGGGATCGAGCCCCGCATCGGGCTCTCTGCTCAGCAGGGAGCCTGCTTCCCCCCACCTCCTGCCTACTTGTGATCTCTTTCTCTGTGTCAAATTAAAAAAAAAAAAAAAAAAGAATATACAACTCCTCTCCCACAAACTAGCCCCATACAGCATATGGGTGAACTTGGGCAGTCCAGGGCCTCACTTATTTGAATTATTGTAAATGTAGCTTTCTATATCTATGCATTATCCCCATTTTAAAGTGCCAGTATACATGGTCTCTTGTTAGAACTCTTTTATGTATTGTTTTGTATCCATGTCTTCTAATACCATGCGAGAGTATTTGCAGAATGCTAACATAAGAGCAATGCCATTTTGGTTGTAATCTAATGGTATCTCAATATATAACTCAGACATTTCACCTGGAAAATCCTTCCAAAAAGTAACCACTTAACATTGTTCTTTGGAATTCAGTGGAACTCGACAATAAAACCCAAACAGTAAATACTGTTCCTTTAAGCTTCAGAGCTTATTCCAACCTCACTTTCAAATTCATTCATGGCACTTGCTCACTTTTCTGCAGCTTCTCTGCCTGGGTGCTCTACCCATTTTACTTACTTATGCATTGATACCTTTTTATTTACCAGCCTTGAAAAGAAGCTATTTAAATCTGTAGTCACACTTCCCCAGCTCTGGAGGAGGGTTAAGGAAAGGTGGTGGGAATAAAGGATCTTTCTTCCTCTTTATTATCTAGAAAAGGTGAGCAAGAATCCAGGACTAGGAAATCAGATAGCTAACAGTATACCCACTGTCAGTTTTCTGGCACAAAGTCAGAATCTCGTTCAAAAGCATTTTCAGAACAGTAGACACCCATTTATTTAAAAGTAAGCATATAACGAAAAGATAGATGTGAATATGCAGTTGTCACCGAGTCTTGGTTTCATCTCTGCCAATGCGACCCAGGGCTGCATGAACTATGCTGTGGAATGTGGAAGAATTATTGGAACGGCTTTTTGATCCCCAAACAGATGGGACTGAGTCATTCAGAGAAGTGGGCCTCAACATCTTCCCAGGAACAGAGGAAGGGAACCATGGCCCAAGGGAGACAGAGGTGACCTTAAATGAAAAAGTATGGCATCCTTAAGTAACTGTGTCTCAAAAAGGAATATAGTAGAAAATATGGAGGACCTTGAGAATGGATAGATGTGGGCTCAAGTCTTTGCTTCAGTTCTTCCTAGCAATGTGGTTTGAGGCGAGTTATTTAGTCCCTCTGTTTTCTCAAGTGGATCTAACAAGATGACTTTACAGGATTCTTGTCCCAATTAAATGAAACAACATCCAAAGAACTGATTATAGCATTTAACACAGAGTTGGTGCTGATGTTTAAAAATACTTGCACACTCTTTGCCATCTCACCTCACCTCTCCCACCTGCCTCCACACACACAAACACACACACTGGCCAAGTGAAGGAAGATCTGAGCTAGATGGAAGTAGAGGAGACATCGATGTTGAACTCTCAGTAATTATTGAATAAATAGGATGGTTCATCTCCCTCCTGTGGAAGGGAAAGGGCTATAATCACGAATGCTAGCAGTGAAGACCCTCAGATTAATATTTATCTAAGCCAGATTACCTGGTTGCAAGAAGGTCATCGGTTACAGCTCCAGATGGGTGGAGTTGGGGGTCCAGGGGAGATGCAGACCTCTGGTAGGTGTTTAGAAGGATCCATGAGGTCCCTGCTATGGAGAGCAGCAGACTTTGGGAAGTGGTGCACATAGTGGCAAATGCAGAGTAGGCTGAATGACCACACACAAGGCAATAGAGTTCTCCTTGAAATGGGAAATGTAATGATTTGGGGGACCTTCTTAGGTGGGGATGAGCTATGTACAGCTGACATGGCCGCCTTCAGATAGTAGCCTATTAGCTGAGTTACAGTTTTCTCTTCTTGGTGCCTTTTGACCTGAGTATTTGCTATGTGCTGGGCCATCTTGTAATTTGGCCACAGCCCCTCCATAGTGACCAATGATTCAACTTCAGAGTAACCTGTTTTTGTAAATTACCCGGAGACGATTCCCATACTCCCGTGAATGGGACTGAACTAGATTTGACTTTATGTGCCAAACCAGGACCAATTTGTTAAAAAAAAAATTCCTCATCTTTTCTCTGTTAGGGAAATGTATCACAGTGCATAAATATTTGAACATGACAAATTTAATGTGGCATTTTCCACCAGTACTGCAAAAATTGAGTGAATGAGCTTCACTGAATTTGTCCATTATGAGAATCCTATGATTGGAAATCAGCAGTTAGTCATTTGCTTAACAAAGTTGGGTCAATAATGAAACTTTAAAAAGCCATGAGTCACACAGTCATGGAGTATCACCATGGTTCTTCTGGAGTGAGCTGACAGTGATCTGGTCTCATACTTAGCAGATGTAACCAAAGGGACAATTCCGAAAACAGTCAGGCAATTATCAGTATTCTTTATCTGATTGGATTTTCCTGCATCTACCCAGCTGCTGACAGTTGCTGTTCCTCATGAAATGGCTTCTAGTTAGTGGCATTCCAAGTCGGACATCCCAGCTCCAGCACAAAATAACCCTTTTATTTCAAAATCCAATTTGCATCATGGAGAACTGGTTTTGACTTGCCCATGTTTCCCTGGTATGTAGTGATTTCCAAGAATTGGGGGCTGTTGTATGCTTTTGAGCCTGTAGCAACATTCTAAAACAATTAGATCTTAACAGTGCTCGCTTCGGCAGCACGTACACAATTAGATCTTAACAAATACCAATACATCAATGATCTTTTCCTTGACACGTTGGGGAAAACAAATGGGATGTCTCCTGCACCATAATGTTATATAGTATCAATGATATCTTAATGTCTTGAAAGATCATTGTTGAGCCTATTTGTTGAAATGAACTGATTATTAGAGGAAGAATAAGAAGTGATAATATAAAACATAATTTTTGATGTAATATTTGTTTTCTTTTTGAGTTGGGGAGTCAAAGGACAGAATGCCCCCTCAGTTGAATTCAAATATATCTATTTACATGTCTTCCACCTCCATTCATTTGCAAGCCTCTTGTGCCCTCCTTTGTATCACTCATGTCTAGTGGTGCCTTGCACACAGTAGAAGCCTAAAGATGGTATCGTCTCTTAAAGTCCGGGTTCTCTGTAAGTCAAGTGTACCAGTTTCCTAGGGCTACTGTAACAAATCATCACAAACTCACTGCCTTAAAACAATAGAAGTATATTCTCCCACTGCTCTTGAGGAATCTGAAATCAAGGTATCAACAGGATTGACTCCTTTTGGAGGTGAAGGAAAATCCATTCCATGCTTCTCTTCTAGCTTCTGATAGTTGCCAAACATCCTTGACATTCCTTGGCTTGTAGTTGCATCGCTCCAGTCTCTGCCTCAGACTTCACATGGCTTTTTCCCTTCTATGCGTCTATGTGTCTCTATATCCACACTGCCCTCTCCTTTCTCTTAAGATGACAGGCATTGAATTTAGAGCCCATCCTAATCCAGTATGACCTCATCTTAATTGATTACATTTGCAAAGGCCCTGTTTCTAAATAAGGTCACATTCACAGGCACAAGGGATTAGGACTTGAATGCATCTTTTTGGAAGACATAATTCAACTCACTACATAAAGGATATAATGAAGACTGGATCATGTGCCCAAGGAGTCTTGCTTTAACTTTTATAATATGATGTAGAAAAACCAGTTATGTTGATTACAATCCAGATGTGTTTTTACGTGAATAGTTACCAAGGCTTTATTAACAGTCTTTCCACAGATAAAAGTTATGTTGATGCATGCTATTTCCTTAATAAAACAGATTCAGTAAAGAAACACATAGTGTTCTCTGAGAGGTACCATGATGATTGTAAAAACATTTATTTTCTTATGACTCTAAGACATGTATGTGGGCATTTATTTTCATGTTGTTATGTGTTCGTTTTTTTTTAAGATTTTATGTATTTATTTCACAGAGAGAGAGATCACAAGTAGGCAGAGAGGCAGGCACAGAGAGAGGAGGGGAAGCAGGCTCCCTGCTGAGCAGAGAGCCTGACGCGGGACTCGATCCCAGGACCCTGGGATCATGACCTGAGCCGAAGGCAGCGGCTTAACCCACTGAGCCACCCAGACGCGCCAATGTTGTTATGTGTTTTGAAAAAATTCAGAGGAAAGTGATCTCTGACTATGTGGCAGAAACAATGCTGAGGACTCACTCACCACCCCGCCCAGATCCTCCTGCCCCCCGCCCCCACACACACACAGGAAGACAACTATTCCCAGGGTTCCTTGCACTCAGCCAGGTGCCAGACTCTGAACAATGAACTGTAGGCAGAACTGATGTAAACCACATCTAATTTGACCCTTGGAAACATTCTGCTTAAGTCTCCTTCACCCCCTTCCCTGCTAGTGTGACTCTGGGACCACATTTTCCCGTGGCGTAATTACCAAATGGAGAAGGGCTACCTGGCCATCCTGCAAGGTGACCTGAGGGAGGAATGAAGGTGCTTTGTGTTACTGCCTCGGAGCCCAGCGTACTCACACAAGCTCTGCATCGCGCACGTTTGTAACATCACCCAACTGGAAGGAAAAAGCGTTATGTGTATTTAAAGTCCCTAGAATACAAAGACTGGCTGTGATGTATTGATCTTTGCCCCTGCACCATGATTCCCAGTGTCTTGTTCCTCGTGATGTTTTTCTTTATATCAGGAACTGAGTTCCTTCTAAAATCCGTATCCCCATTTTTTTTTCAGCCGTCATACTCCTCATAATGAAAACTCATTATTTTGCCTCTTATTTTTTAACTAAATAAAAGAGAAAGATAAGCAACAGTAAAAACAATGAGAGTCTCCCATGGGTCAAGCTCTCTGCTATTGAGCAGGTAGAAAGTATTGGCTTTAGAGGAAAAGATAATGATCGTACCCTCCAGATTTGGGGAAACAGCCAACAAAGACATCAAACCAGCCTGCAATATCTACCAATCGGTTACTTATTTTATTCATAAAAAGTTTACCAACATATAGAAAAAGTCACCTACGAAACCTCAGCAATTCATAAATATTCTTAAAAGGGAAAGGCTTCAGTTGCCCTACCCCCACTGGAGAGCAGCGGCTGTTCCAGGACCAGCCAGACCCAGAATGAAGCAGGAGAGTTTACAATCCGACATGTTCACAAATACCGAATCTAGTTGCGACAGTCGGGACAACTGGGGGAGGAGGTTTGGTGGGCTGTGCAGACCGAGGAATTTTAACCAAAATGACTAGAAAAGTAGGAAGAACAATCACAACAGATCCGAACAGCCTGCTCCGATAAGCTAAAAATGAGTCAGACCTTCAGTCTGATGACAACTTTGACAAGAATTCTGGAAGTGACAACAAAAGGAAGGCTTCTGGCATCCAGATCAACACAACTGTTGATGTGGCCCCCGGGGGGTTCATGCATTTAGCAAATTATTGTTTTATGTATGTTTTACCTTTCAAACGCTTCAATAAATTGAGGATAAAAATAAAACTTCATGTTCATATTCTTGAAGTGAAGATGCTTAGAGAGTTTGGTAAATCCCCCCAAGTGTCAGTCCAGAGTTGGTGGAGGTGAGAATGGTTTGTTTGCTAAGTGTGTGGCAAAGGTTTTAGAGACCGCTCCCTCTGCAAACAAATTCTGCAAATTCCTTTGGAAATATACAAAAGAACTCCTATGCTGATTATGGCTCATTTTTTTAAAAAATTATTTCAATTCAATTAACATAAAGTGTTAATTGTTAGTTTCAGAGGTAGAATCAGTGATTCATCAGTTGCATACAACACCCAGTGCTCATAACATCACGTGTCCTCCTTAATGTCCATCATCCAGTTACCCCATTCCCCCATCCACCTCCCCTCCAGTAACCCTCAGTTTGTTCCCTTTAGTTAAGAGTCTCTTATGGTTTGCCTCCCCCTGTTTTCCTCTTATTTTACTGTTCCTTCCCTTCCCCTATGTTCATCTATTTTGTTTCTTAAATTCCACATATGAGTGAAGTCATGTTATTTGTCTTTCTCTGCCTGACTTATTTCACTTAGCATAATACCCTCTAGTTCCATCCACATCATTGCAAACGGTAAGATTTCATTCTTTTTGATGGCTGAGTAATAGTCCATTGTGTGTGTGTGTGTGTGTGTGTGTGTGTGTGTGTATATATACATATATATATATATATATCTCACATCTTCTTTATCCATTCACCTATCAGTGGACATCTGGGCTCTTTCCACAGTTTGGCTATTGAGGACATTGCTGCTATAAAATTGGGGTGCAGGTGTCCCTCTGAATCACTATGTTTATATCCTTTGGATAAATACCTGGCAGTGCAGTTGCTGGGTCATAGGATAGCTCTATTTTTAGCTTTCTGAGGAACTTCCACACTTTTCCAGAGTAACTGCATAAGTTTGCATTCTCACTAACAGATTATAGCCCATTCTTATCCAGCTCCCCAACATCTTATTTTTTTATCTTAGTAAATTGAGTATTCTTTTTTTACTTTAGTAAACTGCTATTAAGTCAACTTCTTTCAAAATATTCGTAACTTGGATTTGCCTTTTTTCCTATTTAAACAAACTGATGAAGTTTTAATCATTTGGGCTTTAATAATATTTCACTAAATGTGTAAATTTTAAAAAATTAATGTGCACGTCCCTGGCACTGAAAAATAGTATTACCAGAATTGGGAAATTTCAATGGTAACTGGGGGTGGATCACGGGAGTGGGGGCAGCATCTAAAGGTCTAGGTACCATGTTGGTCCATCTTCTAGAAATAAGAGAATTTTCTTAAAAAGAAGGAAACTTTCCAGTCAGTAATCAAGATTTTTTTTTTAAGGAATCTAAAATCTTACTTCATTTTAGTTAAGGATTTCAGTCCTCTTTCCCCCCTGCTTATAATAATATGAACAAAGAGTGGCAAATCCTTATTTTGCCCCCCTTCATGATTAGAAAATAAATGCCTTCCCAGACCACTGCTAAGGAAGAAAAGTATTTGCAACACCTGTTCAAGAATGGAAGGGCAGGCTTTATTCAGAACCATCATATAGACCACCACAATGTACTCAACTCAAAAAAACAAGAAGTGGGAATTTAAAGCAAAGAAGCAGGGAAAGGGTCAGTGGGTAGAAAATTACTAAGAAGGTGGGTGCCTGGTGGGGTCAGTCGCTCAAGTGTCCAACTCCTGATCTCAACTTAGGTCTTGATCTCAGGGCCGTGAGTTCAAGTTCTGTGTTGAATTCTACCTTGGGCATAGAGCCTACTTTAAAAGAAAAAAAAATTACTAAGAAAAAACCTCCCTAAGAGGGGTCATGAAGGATACTGGCAAAACCAACCTGACAAGAGTGTTGCTGAAGACAGGAAGGCCAGGTTGACCAGCCAGCACCTGCAGGTGATCTGACCAGGTATCAAGGGCGATCATACATCGAGAGTGGGGGAGTCTGTGCAAACCAACTTAGCAGGATTTCTCACTAAAACTGGACAAGCAGAAACAAACACGGAAGCCCAAAAGTGAAGATCTACTTGAGAACAGAGGTCAGAGGAGCCTGTGTAAAGTTTGGTCAAGGAGAGAATCTTTGTCACCAGATAGAAGTGACCTGGGTGTCAGCAGAATCTAAGGCTGCTTCCGCATCTGTCCTAACGCAGCTCTGTGACTGCAGGCAAGTCACTGTACCGCTGGGATCTTCCGTGTTCCTGACCCGTACAATGAAAGGGCTGCTTTAGACAGCATTCAGGTTCTTATCTGCTTTAGTATTTTGAGATTCCAGAAGAGGAGGATTCTTATTCAGAGCCTCATTTCATCTTAAATAGGAGGACAGAATTAGAACTCAAAGTTAGAGGCTCAGTCAGTGGCTCTCTCCAGTGAAGCGCTCCTCATTTTGTCTGAACATATGCTGGTCTTCCAAAGTGTCCCCATGAGGCGTTCTTCCTGGCCACAGACATCTCTGTTTAGACTTCTCCAGCACTATCCACCAACAAGAGACTTTCAGGTTCCTTCAAGCCTAACTGTGGGACAGTTCAAATTCAAGTATAGAATCTGACAATGTCTATACTCTTGTTTCTGGAACGAAACAGTAGACTCTGAGGGAGGAGGCTGAGAAGACAAGGGAGTGATAAATGCATGTAAGTGGAATTAATATCTTCATCGGCCTCGTGCGTAGTGTATGAACTGAGAAGCCAAAAATCTCCATAATCCTCACTTCTCGACTGAAACTCGACAGAAAGGCCTGAATTCGTTGAGGCTAGAAAAACATGTCCACGAAACAAACTTCTGGCAAATGTTGATGACAGAACCAGAGGAATCACGTTTTGAACGCTCAGTCTCTTCACAAAGGCCATGACTTCCTCACACGGTTAGTTTCGCTGACAAATGTTCTCTCTCCTCAGACAGAGCTGAGCTAAAACGTGAGAAGCCTCCCGCAACTGGCACCACTTGGCTACTCAAGAGCACCACTTGGCTACTCCACATTTCTGAAGAGGGCCGCCTGCACTTGCCCGGATGGAAGCGGGATGCAGCCTCCGTAAGGTGATGGAAGCCATTGTTCTCCTTCCCCCCCAGCAGCTTCTTGAGCTTTTAGCTTAAATCACATCTCTTTGAGGGCCTGGAGTTCCCTCTTCATTTCTCCACCAGCCCCCATAGCAGAGCACATCCCCTTTCCAAATAGCTTCCACCTTTGATCACTAATCTTCCCATCAGTCGTCAGTGAGCGGTCCATTCAACATTCCAATCTTGAAATCCTGATGAAGACAAATGAGAAATAAGCTCGTCATGAAATAGCGCCTGGTGCATTGAAGTCTCTTGATTCCCTTTGCTTCCCCTCTGCTCTGAGGCCTGGATATAGAACGGAGACTGGGTTTCAGTGACAGATGGCAGAGGATAATCTTCCATTTTGTCATAAAGTTAACCCTCAGAGGGGCTGGAAAAAGCTTTCTCTTGGAAAATCGGTGGTTTCATATTTCCTTGCTTTTAACTAGAAAAAGCATCTCCTTTCTGATTTCCAAGTCAGAGAACATGCC
This sequence comes from Martes martes, assembly GCF_963455335.1. Taxonomy (NCBI): domain Eukaryota; kingdom Metazoa; phylum Chordata; class Mammalia; order Carnivora; family Mustelidae; genus Martes; species Martes martes. The sequence goes on along the minus strand of NC_137900.1, from coordinate 13,552,779 downwards.
TTTCCTTTTAAGTGAGCCCACCCTGCAAAATGCTAAGACCCTCTCCATTTCATTTTATTTACACTTCCGGGAGTGCCTTGCGTGTTTTAGTCAATGCTGATTTGACTGCATTTGAAGCTTAGTGATATATAAGAAAATGGGGCTACTAAGGACATTCCAATAAACAAACTCCAGAAAAGCTGTCTTCCCGTATTATTTGTTGACATTTTTATAGAGGATGGAAAACTAAAGGAAATACATTACTGAAATTAATTGTTTAAAGTTGATAAACAGGGACTATACATGTGACTAAAAACATGTCTTTAGATCTTACACTGGCTAGAAAGCACAGGTTGGTATCTAGAACAAGTTCGGCCAGAGGGGGTTATGATTCTGTGAGTGAAGAGAGTTTGTGCTAAGTGTTAGAGCAAAGCAGGGAGAATATCACTGAGACCAATAGCTTCCAACCTTAATCAACAGATGACAAAGAAGTCAAAAGACAAATTACCAGTAAGGCAAGAAACCCTGGGTGTTTTATGATCATTTAAGAAAAATGAGAGTGAAAAAAAAGAAAGAAAAATGAGGGACGCCTGGGTGGCTCAGTTGGTTAAGCGGCTGCCTTCGGCTCAGGTCATGATCCCAGCGTCCTGGGATCGAGTCCCACATCGGGCTCCTTGCTCAGCGGGGAGCCTGTTTCTCCCTCTGCCTCTGCCTGCCACTCTGTCTGCCCTGTGCTCGCTCGCTCTCTAACAAATAAATAAATTTTTAAAAAATAAAAAAAAAAAAAGAAAGAAAAATGAGAGTGAAGATGATTCCAGGTATGGTGGGAGAGAGAGGTCTAGCTCAGAAGGAAGAAAACACCTTGCCTGGGCGGGTGTCTGAGCTAAGTCACAACACACTCAGGTATAAGCACTCACACTTGGATTTAGGGAAAAGCTGTAAAAGGAGAGTAATTCTTCATGTGGCTTTCAATAATAGTGATGCCCATGCTCCTTCATATGGCTCTGCAGAATGGTTATGATGGAGAACATACATACACAGAGCCGGGTGGGGAAACCTGGATTCCATTAGAATCCTGAACAGGGGCAAGCCATGCCCGCATAAGTTAATAATCTCCCTCCCTCCCTCTCTCTCTCTCTCTCTCTCTTTTTCTCTCCCTCCCTCGAATTGCTCTCCTACACTGAGCATCTGACCCTAGAGACCTTGAGGAGCAAGAATAATCCTTTCATAAGGAATGAGGGTGTGCAGTAGCTGGAAGGAGAGGCGCCCAAGGTTGAAACCTGGTTCTCTCGCCTCACACGCCATTGCTCTGACAAAGTAATTGCTACTTCTGCTCCAAAGGAAGAGACTCTTCCTGGGCCTGAGGGATACTGCAATCATTGTTAAAGGGGAAAGGCAACTGAGGTAGCAAAGAATGACAAAAAAGGATTAGCCGGGAAAGAGAGGAGCTCTAAGACCCATAGCATGGCATTTTTCTCCAACGTACTGACCATCATCACATCCCTGAAGGTTTTCTTGAGTGCTCCCTTTTTCCGGGTAGTGACCCAAGACCGGGGACACTCCAACCTCCCTCCTAAGTTTTCATTATGTAGTTCCCCATTAAGAAAGGAGCTTGTCCTTGAAGCTCAGAAGACTGTGTTTACCTCTAGGCAGAAAAGTGATGAAGGACAACATCTTAACATGGAAAATAAACTCCATCTACTCGTCCACACATTTCTCAAGTTTTTGTAAAGGAAAGTTTCTCACAGAGAAACTCCTAAGTGCTGTTTGGGACTTATAATATCATGGGTATATTTTGTTATGTAAAATTATCTTTTGAGTGCTATTGCAAGGACTGGACCACCATTTCCCACAATTTCAGCCCCCAAAGTAGAAACAAAACAAAACAAAACCCTCCAAATAACTAAGTCACAAATTTTGGATCCCACCAAAGTAGGAGCTATCTGCACTCAGATTTAACAGTTACCTTTAGGTGCTGGTGACAAAGGGAACAGTGCAGCCTAACTCAGAAGTGGCACATAATATCTTCCCATTTGCCCAAAACTAAGTTAACTAAATCAGTGACCTTGAAGATACAATGGTCAGTAGAGTGGCTGAGGTTGGAATCAGGTTCCAGCTACCTAAGAATGAAGAAGGCAGGAAGGGAAGTTCCTCAGGAAGGAGAAAGGACAAGGCAGATCCAGGTAAAGCTCTGTAGGATGGGGCAGAAGTCAGCAGACTCGGGAAACACAGTTACTGCGGTATCGAACATTGGTTGGAAGGGTAAAGGCATATGGCTCTACCACTATCTCAAAAACGCACAAACTTGGGGCTTCTGAGGACTACAGACCTAGCCTCTGGATTTATAGTTCTGCCATGAATTCACTATGCTGGGTTATCAGTTAAGGACTTGACCTTGGGCCTCACTCCATCAACAAATAATACCACATATAAAGAGGGTATAATATTATATTCCATAACAATTGCCACAAGAAATACATGTGGGGGCACCTGGGTGGCTCAGTGGGTTAAAGTCTCTGCCTTCAGCTCAGGTCATGATCTCAGGGTCCTGGGATCGAGCCCCGCATCGGGCTCTCTGCTCAGCGGGGAGCCTGCTTCCTCCCCACCCCTCTCTGCCTACTTGTGATCTCTCTCTCTCTGTCAAATAAATAAATAAAATCTTAAAAAAAAAGAAGAAGAAGAAGAAAGAAAGAAATACATGTGTAGGGCACCTGGGTGGCTCAGTTGATTAAGAAACTGCCTTTGGCTCAGGTCATAATCCCAAAGTCCTGGGCTCGAGTCTCACATAGGGTCCCAGCTCTGCAGGGAGTCTGCTGCTCCCTCTGACCTTCTCCCTCTCATGCTCTCTCTCTCTCTCTCTCAAATAATAATAATAATAAATGTGTGTAGCAATTCATACATGCATAACCTATATCAAGAAGATGCTTTGAAAGTAAATGATATGAAGACAGCAGTCAGGAAATGCTGAGTGTTATTAGCAAAATGAGTGTTGCGTCTACTGCTACTACGTGCCACTGCCTACTAATGACATTATCCATTCTGGTCTTCAGAGTTCAAATGCTGGGACTATGGGACCTGGTGAATGCAGGCAGAGGGGGAACACAGTACTCTTACCAGCATGTCATCTTGGAAGCAAAGGAGTGATTTCAGAAATGAAGAGGTCACAGGAGAAGCAGCAGAATAATAATGTCTCAATAATCAGTGATTATCTCGAGATAATGAATGCTTCTATGAGGCAGCAAGCATGGGGGAGGAGAGGAATGAAGTGATGAAAATGGCCCTAATTAGGTTTTCCTGTAATGGAGTTATGCAACAGTCTGAATTGGTCAGGTTAGAACACTGGGTAAAGATCCCTATGTCGGTCATGTGAGACCTCTCCTCCCTGAAAGCATCTTTTATTTTGTAATTACTTTTTAAAGGCGGGTTTGTGTGAGCTTTGGGAATTCTCGTTTTTATTTCTTTCCAACTTATTTTTGGCCTTCAGATAGCTACTCAAAAGTTAATGAAGTGGCAAAGTTATTCCTAGTAACAAAGAAATCGTTGAGAGAGGGGTGGGAGGTGGAAGGAACAGGAGCACGTCAAGATAGCCTTCAGTCCTTCAAGCCCTGAATATAAACAATTTAAAAGCTGACACTTTGATCATACTGAGCGCTAACATACGCCAGTGTTTTACATAAATAATCCTATGAAATAGGTACTATCATCAAGGTTAACTGGCCCAGGACACCCAGATAGGACATGGCAAAGCCAGCATATTCAAACCTAGACCCAGTGTATTCACGCTCCTAATATTGTGCTGTCTGGCTTCCTGGTGGGCCCTAACTGTGGGTGGCTTTGTATGACCAGCATTTGGTCCACGGAGCCTTCCCCTATGGAGGGGTCCAATGGCAACTGGACACTTTGTTCTCCATGACTCACCCACCAACAGGCCATGTTTCCATTGCTGACATCTGCCCGCTGCTGCCTGGAGTTGCAATTCTTATTTATTTTCCTTAATGGAAACTAGAAGCTAAGGTTGTTATATGTATTCAAATTAGAGCTGCTCAGGGGTGCCTGGGTGGCTCAGTTGGTCAAGCATCTGCATTCTGCTCAGGTCATGATCTCTGGGTCCTGGGATCGAGCCCCATGTTGGGTTCTCTACTCAGCAGGGAGTTGGCTTCTCTCTGTCCCTCTGTGCCCGTGCTCTCTTTCAAACAAATTTTTAAAAAATTAAATAAATACATAAATAAAATCTTTTAAAAATATTAGGGCTGCTCAGGGAAACGGACTTCTGTGAAGGCTTAAAAAGCAATCAGAAACCTTTTCTTTCTTTTTTTTCTGATAGAGAAAGGAGAGAGAGATTCTATTGTCTTGATCTGAGCAGCAAACTAATCTATCCTTGTTCATCAAGAATAGGTTGCTAGAAATACTAAAAAATTTTTTCTTAAGATTTGGTGGGTGAATTTTTTTCTTGAAATTCAGTGGATAAATATGTCTTTAATTTTTAATACTCTTAACAAGAAAAAAATTTTTTGTGAAAGTAGAATATATATTTTATTTTCGTGGAAGTGTCTGGAATTTCTTATCACAAGTGAGATGATAAATTATTTAATGCAGGCAAAAAAGGGAGACAAGAAAGAAGGGCTGTCAGAATAGTAGAAATCCAATTCGAGGAATTTCAGCCCCCAAAGATGGAAGTCATTGCCCAACATTTTCCCCATCTTTTTTAGGGCATGTAAAATGCCAGATGAATAATGAAAAAGACTCTGAACAGATAACGTTGACTAAAAGCAGGGGACTCTTCGGTCAGATCACCTGGCTTCAATTCTGCTTCCATCACTTACTAGTGGATTGAATCTTTGTGCAGGTTACTCAGCTCCTCTGAGTGTCGGTTTCCCCGTCCGAATGAGGCATAAGCATGGTTCCAAATTCATTAGATTGTTGTGAAAATTTAATACAATCATCTATGTAAAGCTGCACAAGATAAATGCTAAATAAATATCAGCGATTACTATATTAATATTTAACTTACAGGATGGTTTCTTAGCCTTAACACAGCAGTTAGCACACACCAAGTGTTCCAAAACAATAGGGATTTTCTCACGGTTCCGGAGTCAGAAATCCCAAATCAAGGTGTTAGCGGGGCTCTACTTCCTCTGAGGGCTCTAAGGTAGACTCCTTGCTTGTCTCTTCCAGCTTCTGGCTACATCACTCCAACTCTGGGTTGACCTCAATGGTCCACTACTCTACGTGTCCTCTTCTCTGTCTCTTATAAAGACTCATGTCATTGGTCTTAAGGCCCATGTGGGTAATCCAGAATGACCTCATCTCAAGATCTTTAACTTAGGGACGCCTGGGTGGCTCAGTCAGTTAAGCCTCTGCCTTCGGCTCAGGCCATGATCCCAGCGTCCTGGGATCAAGTCCCGCACCAGGCTCCTTGCCCCGCAGGGAGCCTGCTTCTCTCTCTGCCTCTGCCTGCCACTCTGCCTGCTTATGTGTGCTCTCTCTCTCTGACAAATAAATTAAAAAAAAAAAAAGATCTTTAACTTAATTCCACCTGCAAAGACTCTTTTTCCAAGTAAGTTCCCATTCACAAGGCCAGGGTATTAGAAGGTGGACACATCTTTTCAGGGGCCACCATTCAATTGGCTACAGGTGTCTGGCATGTCGTTCCACGTCTCTTTCAGTTTTATTCTTATTCTTATCTTATACTGTTTCCTAAATGCTGAAGGGCTGGCCTTGACCCAAGAAACACTTGGGCCATGGCAGATATAAAAATAAAAGAGCTTAACCCACAAAGTAATGCAAATCAGAAACAACGGCAGCTGTGAGAGAGGCGCAGATGGAGACCCTGGAGGAGGAGAGGCCATTTTGTAAGGGAGACGGTAACTGAACCAGGCGGTGCGCACCATGTGAAGGTACAGGGACGGGAAAATAAACATTCCACGTAGAAGAAACAGCAGAACAGACGCAGAGAAGTGGAAGAGCATGGGGTATGTATTTAAAATAGCAAAGGGTTTTTGCTTTAGAACAAGGGTCTGCAAACTATGACCTGTCCATCCCTCTGTTTTTGGCTGGCTCTGAACGAATGATGTTTTACATATTTTTTAACGGTTGGAAAATACCCAAAGGATAACGAGAAGTTTGGAACATGTGAAAGTTATACAAAACTTAAATTTCAGGGACCATACCTAAAGGTTTATTGCAATCCAACTACCCTCATTCATTTACGTATCCTCTATGGCTGCTTTTGTATGACAATGGCCGAGCTGAGTAGAGGCTAAAGAGCCTGACCATTTGGTATGGGAGTCCTCACAGAAAAAGTGTGCTCTTTCTTTAGAAGAAGTGTAAGGTGCATAAAGGCAAGTAAGGGAAAAGACAATGTGCTGGTTCCCTCTACTCACTCAGCCTTTTGTAATAGTCTCTGTTCTCAAATTTGCCTCATTTTTTCCTGCTCACCTAAATATACTATTCTAACTCTCTCAAGGCTTTCTTTGGTTGTTTGCTAAATTACCTCATGGCTGATTTTGCAATCCTCTTTAAGCTGTGGTTGAATCACAGCAGTTTAATGCGTAACTTATTATACCCTCTAGGTAATGTATTTGGAATTTGGGAGACTCCAAAATGCAAAACTGCCCCCCTCCCCGGAGACTGGTGGGACAGAGGGGATTTATTTGCAAACATGGGTCTTTCTTGACCCTTCATGATGCACCACATAGGCAGCCAATTCTTCTACCAACCAAAAACAGATTTAGTTGACTGTTAGTTTTGTTATTTTCTTTTCGATTGGTTAAGGTAATAGCCATTTGCTGCTTAACTGCTCCTTGGGGGAAGCAAAAATGGCAGGAATTACCATGCAGTAATTGTCAACCATTGAGAGTTGTGTCTCTGTGCCCCCTTTAGTTAATAAGGCAGCCCTGGTAGCGATCATTAAGATGGTGATTTTTCCATGAAGGAGAAAGCAGCTCCCTGATGAACCGGAGCTGAGATTAGAAATGGTAGAAGCAGCGTTCTCAAACTTCAGCATGGGGAAGAATTGCCAGGGGAGCCTGTTAAAATGCATTTTCTCTCGTGTCTTCCCCAGGGAATCTTTGGGCCTTCAGCGGAACTCAGGACTCTGCAGCAATGAGTTAAAAAGGAAGAGGAAATGGGAGGATCCAAACTGCATCCCACAAATGAATCTTGGATATTTTGTTCTTCACCTGGTCCGAGAATCCCTCAGTCATGATAGTTACAGATATACTCGGGCATAACACAAGAATATAGACAGGGACATCGCTCTGAAAACTTTCCTATTCTCACGTTCTGTTTAACTACCTTTATTGGTCCCTAATCTAAGTAAGAAATAACTAGATTTGGGAAAAGGGCTGGTCTTTGAAGGCTGGTCTTTATACAATACAATGGAGTATTACTCAGCCTTAAAAGGAGCGAATTTCTGCCATATGTGACAGCGGAGATGAACCTTAAAAACATTACGCTGAGTGGGGGCACCGGGATAGTGCAGTCTTAGCTGAGTGACCGACTCTCGGTTTCAGCTTGGGTGGTGATCTCAGGACCATGAGATCGAGCCCCACGTCTGCCTCTGCACTCAGCAGGGAATCTCTTTTAGTTTCTCTCTCCCTCTGCCCCCTCACCACCACCCCCACACTCACTCTCTCTAAAATAAATAAATAAATCTTTAAAAACAAACAAACAAAACATTACACTAAGTGAAAAAGCCTGCCGCAGGAGACAAATTCTGCATGATTCCACTTCTGTAATATCTAACATAGTCAAACGCATAGAAATCCAAAAGTAGAACGGTGGTGGTTGAGGGGAGCGAGAGGGAGAGATGGGGAGTTGCTGTTCAGTGTGTAAAGTTTCAGTCATGGAAGACGAAAAAGCTCTAGAGATGTGCTTATAGTTAACCATAATGCACTGTTCACGTAAATATTTGTTAAGAGGACAGATCTTGCGTGTGTGTATGTGTATGTGTGTGTGCATGTGTTTACCACAATTAAAACACACACACACACACACACACAGGCAGTATAAATGGAGATTCAAACGGGAACTCTGGACAGAGGCTGCTTGACTGAAGCTCACCTCTCTCAGTAACACTGTAAACTTGGATGGGATCTTAATCTCTCCATAACCTAGTTTCTTCATCTGTAAAATGGGAATAATACCATTACCTACGTCTTGGAGTAGTTGTGAGCATTAAATAAACAGAACAGAGACTGGCCTGCAGCACATTTCAATAAATATAAGCACTTGTTGGAGAAATTCTATGTGCCTTCATGTACCTCTTAAGAATGATCTGAGCATCAGGAAATGTCATATTTAACTGAGTTATACTGTTTAAAGATTTTATTTATTTGAGAGAGAACATGAGTAGAGTGAGGGGCAGGAGGAGAAGCAAACTCCCCACTGAGCTGGGAACCCCAAGAGGGGCTCAATTCCAGGACTCCAGGATCATGACCTGAGCCAAAGCAGACACCTAACCAACTGAGCCGCCCAAGCGCCCCAAATGAGTTATAATTATGCCAGCACATTCCAAATTATGCAGGGACGTGTTCCTTAGAGACAACCCTCATTTTCTTTCTGTTCATGAAAATGATCCTCGTATTTATAAATCTCAGGTTGAAACTTACTTCTGCTTTTAATAACTAATGTGTACTGAGCACCATATGCCCAAAACTTTGATAACTGCTTTATGTGATTCAGTTCTTGTATTACTAAACTTATGGGTTAAGTACTACTACCGGCCCCATTTACAGATGAGGAGACAATGCCACATAGCTGGTAGGTAGGGAGGACCTGGGACTCAAATCAAGGTCATATGACCCTATTCTTTTGGAGAAGTAGTTCTCAACACAGAGCGATTTTGCTCCTCCGGTAGGCTGAATAATGGGCCCCCAAATACATCTATGTCCTAAGCCCCAGAACTTACAAACATTACTTTATGTGGTAAGAGAGACTTGGCAAATGAGATTAAGGATCCTGAGATGGGGAGATTAATTTACATAATCCAGGTTGCCCAACGGATCCTTACAAGATCCTTTTAAGAGGGAGACAGGAGAGTCAGAGTGGAGGAGAAGGTCATGGGAAGGCAGAAGCCAAGATTGGAGTGTTGTGTTTTGAAGTTGGAGGAAGGGGCCACTAGCCAAGGGATATAGATGGCCCCTAGAAGCCAAAAAAGGACCAAGAAACAGATTCTCTCCTCAGAGGCCCCAGAAGGAACTAGGCCTGCCAACAACTTGATTTTAGCCCTATAAGACTCATTTTGGACTTCTCCAGAATTGTAACAGAATAAATTTGAATTGTTTTAAGCCACTAATCTTCTTGTAATTTGTTACAGCGGCAATAGGCAACTGTTTTAAGCCACTAATCTTAAAAGGAGAGAAACAGATTCTCTCCTCAGAGGCCCCAGAAGGAACTAGGCCTGCCAACAACTTGATTTTAGCCCTATAAGACTCATTTTGGACTTCTCCAGAATTGTAACAGAATAAATTTGAATTGTTTTAAGCCACTAATCTTCTTGTAATTTGTTACAGCGGCAATAGGGAACTAATACAGTCCTCCAGGGGACATACGGCAATGTCTAGATAAATGACATTTCTATCTATTATTTCTATCTCAACTGGGTAATATCTAGTGGGTAGAAGCCAGAGATGCTGCTAAATGCCATCCAATGCACAGGACAGCCCCCGCCCCCCACCCCCAGCCCAACACACGCACAAGGAACTCTTCAGCCCAAATGTCACTAGTGCTGAGGCTGAGAATTCTTGCTTTAGCAACTGGAACTGGTAGGTCTTCAGGGAACGGCAAACATTTCTGATTTTGAGTTTTCCATTCATCGAGCACAACTCAACCAGATACTGAGCACTTCCTTGATGCGGACGTTGTATTTGCCTGGTTTATTGTTAACTCACTCAAATCAGTCACGGTATCAAAGGACATTTTTTATCTATAGAGTATAGTTCAGGCTCCTCCCTCTGGGTTTGAAGGTTCACCACAGCTGACCCCAAACTATGTTTTCAATATATTTTTTTTAAGATTTTATTTATTTGACAGAGAAAGAGAGGGCACGCGTGCACGTGAGCACAAGCAGGGAGGGAGGCAGGCAGAGGGAGAGGGAGAAGCAGGCTCCTGGTGGAGTAGGGAACCTGATGTGGGGCTTGATCCAAGGATCCCAGGATCACGACCTGAGTTGAAGGCAAATGCTTAACCGACTGAGCCACCCCAGGCATCCCTCAATATTGTTTCTTATTAGTCTCCTTTACAAACCAAACAACCTTGAAGAGGGAGCACCCCCATGTAGCCCCAGTGGCAGGAACAAATGAACTATCTTCTTGATGAAATAGCTCTATGCTCTTCCAGCCATGGTATTCCATTTTAGATTCAAATTCCACAGGAATAGTTTGCTTGTTCTAATGTGGTCACGTGATCTCCCCCAGACTAATCACACTCATGGCCAGAGTGATCTTTTCTCACTTGGCTTGGAGAGAAACATTGGTGACTTTGAAGACTTCTCCAGAGGACTCACTCTAGTGACTTGCACACAACCTATATGCAAATATTGCTTCAATGAAAGACTGAATGAAACACCAAGTCATTGGCACTTATTCTGACCTTTATCTCTGCTCCTTGTTTTGTAAGTATAGCATGGTGACTGTGTCAGGTTTAACCCAAGAATTATGTGGCAAAAAAAAAAAAAAAAAAACTTTTTAAATTAAATTTCAGGGCACCTGGGTAGCTCAGTCAGGTAAGGGTCTGCCTTCAGCTCAAGTCACAATCCCAGGGTCCTGGGATTGAGCTCAGGTGGGGAATCTGCTTCTCCTTGTGAGTGCTTTCTCTTTCTCTCAAATAAATAAATAAAATCTTTAAAGAAAATTACATTTCAGGTTCAGAAATATGCTATTATTAAACTAATTTTCAAAGCTTTCTGCTTTATAATAAAATTGAACAAAGTGGGGGTGCCTAGGTGGCTCAGTGGATTAAGCCTCTGCCTTCGGCTCAGGTCGTGATCTCAGGGTCCTGGGATCGAGCCCCGCATCGGGCTCTCTGCCTGCCTCTCTGCCTATTTGTGATCTAATGAATAAATAAAATCTTTTTAAAAAAATGAACAAAGTGTGTTGAGCAAAAATCAGACTATGCTTCATACTCAGAAATATGTAATCTATTTTTTTTAAAGATTTATTTATTTATTTATTTGACAGAGAGATAGAGAGCACAAGTAGGCAGAGCGACAGGGAGAGGGAGAAGCAGGCTCTCCACTGAGCAGGGAGCCCAATGCGGGCTCCATCCCAGGACCCTTGGGATCATGACCTGAGCTGAAGGCAGCTGCTTAACCGAATGAGTCACCCAGGTACCCCAGAAATATGTAATTTATTAAATACATCAAGAAATAAATGTTTACAATTCATAGTCGATCAGTCTGGGCTCACTACACACTTTTTGTTCAGCCTTTAGTAAACTACAACCTAGTAAACTACAAACCATAGATTAAAACTGGCCCACTGTTTATTTTATAAATAAAGTTTATTAGAACATGACAATGCTTTTTTTTAAATAATGTTTTCCTGTGGCTGCTTTGGTGCTACACGACAGAGCTGAGTATTAATAATAGCAAATCCTGTGGCCTGCAATGCTAAAACGTTTTCTATTGGGCTTTTTACTAAAATGGTTTCTAACTTCTGATCTAGACTCTACAAACCTCTTTACTGGTGATGTACTCTAACCTCATGAAAAAGCTCAGGATCCCACCCTCACCCTCTTTTCGCACTCCAAGAGGAGATATTTATGATCTGAATCAAAGACAGACAAAGGGCATATAGAAGCTGCAGTGACATTTTGTTGGGGGGGAAGGGAGCCAAACTCTCTTCCTATTCATGATTTATTCTCCCCCTTCTCATGCTGTCTTTGGAGATAGATTGCAGGGGCGAAGTGGTACCACAGTGGTACTCAGAAAAAGTCATGCAGTTGTCAGAGCAGATTCAGTTTCCAAAGAGAAAAAGTCGGAGAAGAGTCTAATCAGTTTGCATTCAGCCCAGCTGACCAGGACAGGCACTGAGACAGGACTGGGGGGAAAAGTGAGCCAAAACCAGCATAACCATGGTGTTCACTCTTTAGCTCTATTCCATTATGGAAAATGTTAAGATATTACAAACTAATGCTTCTCACGCGGAACAGAAATTCTATGCATTGGGGTTGCAGTCTTCTAGAACTTTTTTTTCCATGTGTTATGGGCTTAATTATGTCACCCCCCCCATTCAAATAATTGAAGTCTTAATTTCCTGTATCTCAGAATACAGTATCATTCTTTTTTTTTTAAGCTTTTATTTATTTATTTGAGAGAGAGAGCGCGCGCGCATGAAAGGGGAGAAGGTCAGAGGGAGAAGCAGATTCCCTATGGAGCTGGGACCCCAATGCCGGATTGGATCCCGGGACTCCGGGATCACGACCTGAGCTGAAGGCAGTTGCTTAGCCACCTAAGCCACCCAGGCACCCTCAGAGTACAGTATCATTCTTGAAGATAGGGTCTTTAAAGAGGTAATTGGGTTAAAATGTGGTCATTAGGGTGGATCCTAATCCAAGCTGTCTGATGTCCTTAGAAGAAGAGGAAATTAGGACACAGACATACAGAGAAAAAAACATCCTATGAAGACACAGGAAGAAGAGCATCTACAAGTCAAGGAGCGCAGTCTCAAGAAGAACCAACCGTGCTGACGCCTTGATCTTGGACATCTAGCTTCTAGAATTATGAGAACATAAAGTTTTGCTATTTCAGCCACCTAGTCTGTGGTATTTTGCTATGGCAGCCATAGGGAACTAGTATATAACGTATCAGCCTGCACATACGAGTAGAAAACCATCATATCTTCTGCTCACCAGGTTAAATATTCGCTCTCCTCTCCTATGTTTCATTTTGGTTCACTGACTGGTCGAGTACCATTTCCGTTATTTTTTAATACACGTATTTTCCAAATGTCTCTATCCATTGATTCAGCAACTCTACCTCCAGAAATTTTCCATACTAAGGAAATTATCCTAGAAAAGCACAAAGCTTTATGCAAAAAAGATTTATGTCCCACTGAGGCATATTATTCTCTTCGGCTTAAAAAAAAGGGTATATTATATATACTTTATTTTACAAAAAAATAAATAAATAAATAACCCAAAATACACGTCTGGTGACATTTTCAAATAATACGAAGATATGGAAGCAAAAGGTGAAAATCCCCTCTTACATTTACCCACAAATGCACTCCCCAGAGAGAACCATGGGACTGTATCATTGGCACATATGATTATAAATATATGCTCCTATTTATTTTTAAAAAGAAATGGGAAAATTATTATACATAGTATTAGAATTGTTTTCACTTATGATATCACAGATATCTTCCCACATCAATTCAATTTCTCAGCCTTCCCTGTCTTCACAATTCATGCTCAGTTTCAGAGTCAGGTTGTCATCCTCCTGTCCTTCCCTAACGCTCTGCTGAGTGTCCTTCTCTATGCTGGGCATATTAACTAGCTTGCCTAGCACATATGACCATAGTTAAGAATAATGGCCCTGCAGTCCAGCTGCTTGGGTTTGAATCCTAGAGTGTGGGTTTCCTACAGCTGCTGTAACAAATTATCACAGATTTGGTGGCTTAAAACAACATAAATTTTTCTATCATACAGCTGCAGAAGTCAAAAGTACTAAAATCAAGGTCTCAGCAGGGCTGTGTTCCTTCTGAAGGTTCCAGGAAAGAATCTATTTCCTTGCCTTTCCAGCTTCTGAAAGCCTCCTGCCTTCCTTGGTTCATGGCCCCTTCCTCATCTTCAGGATCGGTGGTGTAGCCTCTTCCAGTCTGTCTCTCCCCCTCCATCCCTCCTTCTCTCTCTCTCTCTCACACACACACACACACATACACACACACTCCCACCTCTGGTTTCATTGTTACATCTCCTCTGACTCTGATATTGTCAGTCTCCCTCTTACAAAGACCCTTGTGAGGACATCGGACCCACCCAGATAATCCAGGAGGATCTTCCCCTCTCAAAATCCTTAACAATCACAGAGGCGAAGTCCCTTTCACAATTAAGGTAATGTTACATTTCACTATTTTACCCTACAGGTAATTTCCATGTAGAGTAATAGTCACAAATTCTGGGGATCAGGAGGTGGACATCTTCGAGCACCCTCCACCTACCCCATCTGGAAGCGCCATCTTGTTAGCAAGATACCCCTCAGCCTCGACATCTGTCAAAAGAGCAGAGATCATCCCTGCACATAAGGTTGCTGTGAACATCCAGTGAGTTCATTCATGTGAATGGGGCCTGCAGTGTGGTGTAGTGTGAGCAATTATTACAACTATACAGTTATCTACGTATCTTATTGGCCCCACAGTAGACTGCTAGTTCCTTGAAGAAAACAGCATTCCCAGGGACTAGCGTAGGGTCTGGGACATAATTACATGCTCAATAATGTTTGTTAAACTGAGTTGCTCTACCCAGGAGACCATTATTTAGCCTGCAAAAATGATAGAGAATTTGCAATGTTATTAAAGACATCATCGTGTTATGTTGTCATATTAAGTGACAAAAAAGAAATAAAATATGCATCGATAATCACAGCTGTTTTAAATGTGGAGAGCTAAAAATGATGCATAAAAATAGATTGGAAGGAAATATGCCCAAACAGGAACAGTTGGTGGTCTTCGAATGGTGGAATGACGGGCGATTTTGTCTTCCTATTTTTACCATCAGATTCTATTTATTTTTAACGTGTAAAAATAACATATAGCTGATTTACACACACACACACATATCTTGCTCTAACATGAGAGGCGACATTATACACTGAGTAAGAACACGGGCTCTGAGCCCCTATCTGGGCGACCGTCTGTCCCATCCGTCACTTAGAAGCCGGGCACACTGCCCTGGTAGATGTTGTTGTTGTGTTTCTGTTTCATTGTTTTCACCTGAACTGAGGAGAGTGTCCACAAAGGGCTGCCAGGGGTCCATTAAAACCCAGTGCCTCGCACGGCACACAAAAGAACCTGAAAAACTGTTAGCCACCCCTCTCAGTTATTCCCGAGGGGACGAAGCCGATTCAAACACACACAGAAAGAGCTGTGAGGAGGCATTTGTTGAGAGAAGGGAAGCAGAGAACATAGAGAATAAACCTGGCTTGCTACATCTCGGGATCTGGGAGACTTACTCCACGTAAGCCCCTCTCAGGTAAGGAGAGGCCAAAGCTGCTATTTCAAGAGCATTTTGCGAGCATTCCGTTTTTAGTAACAGGACTAACTCCCTGCCCTGAAATCTCATTCAGATCCCCCAGATAGAAAATAGATCAAAACAGCTGCCCTGGTAAAATGGGGGTCAGGCCGTGCCTTCTGAGCTCCACGACACTCTTACTTCTCTGAGAACACTTTGGAAAGCACTCTTCCCACACAAACCTAACGGGTTCACAAACTGTCATTCTGCCAACCTCTTCTGGGAAAGGGGGCACCGTGTCATGGGCACCCTAGTGTGGTTTCAGGGGGGCAGCTGGGGCCAAAGGGCGTCTGAGGAACAGCTGTACCCGGGCTTCTGAACCACTTGGCACCGCGTTGGTGCATGTCTCAAGACTGTTCCTTATGAGCCGTGTCCTTATTTGAGCCAGAACTACACAAAGGCATTGTCCTCAAACACTGGTCCTCCTCTTTCTTGACTGGCCCTTTGTTTACTCATTCATCAGCAGGTGGTGGCTGACATGTTCCTCTTTGATTTTGTGGCCCAGGAGCAGCAGGCTAAGACCTGAGCTGAATAAACATCGTATCATTTGGCACTGGCAGGGTTCCTGGTAGCCTGGGTCAGGCGAGGTTTAAGGAGGATTAGGTTAAGATTAGAAAGGGGGTTGAGTTATTTTTTTTCCCCCTGTGGTCTCTTTTAAGTGCCTTAGGGTTTTGTAAGAGGAAAGTGGGCTGACAGCCTGGGCTCAGTTGCTCCAGAAATAAAAGTGGTGAGCTCGGTGTTCTTTTCTGGAAGATCAGAGTACGTGTTTCTCCCAATTGTGGTTTCTCCCGA
The DNA here is from genome assembly GCF_963455335.1 of Martes martes. NCBI lineage: Eukaryota > Metazoa > Chordata > Mammalia > Carnivora > Mustelidae > Martes > Martes martes. Next base: position 13,536,774 of record NC_137900.1, on the reverse strand, counting down.
GAGGGTCGCAGGCTCTTAGGAATTTGCTGAAAGTTCTAAACCTTTTTTTCTAGAAAACTCTGTGCATGTGTGTGCACATACACACACACACACCCATGCACACAACTGTACATGGCTGGCATTCCAGGCCAGAGGGATTTTAAGAGACTGTACAGCTCGCTCCCGGGAGGCTGCTCTCTTCCAGGGCCGAGCTTGGGGGTGCCCCACCTGGCCGTCCTTCCCAGAGTCGCTCCTCAGTGACCACCGGTCGTGCTGAATGGACCTTGTTGTCACAATGCCAGGTTTCCTTGGCAGTGTGGCCTTGGAGAGGCTAGCGGGGGGCTCTGGCAGTGGCTCTTGTTTATTACACAAAGTCTTGCTCCACTCCCTGGAGACAGCTTGCAAACCAAAACTGTTTCATTTCCCAGCGACAAACAGGTTAGAATGGAGAAGGGAGAAAAACAAACATACGAACCAAAAAAAAAAAAACCAACCAGCCAAGGTTCACACCGTTGAAAGCTTAACTTGTCCTTAGATTCTCTGAAAGGTTGTCTTTTCACCCCGGTGTCTGATTTTGTTTCTGGGGTAATTGTGGTTAGTTCCGCCCTCCGACAAAAGAGACTGATGGCTGGAATTTTTGTTCTTGCTTCTCTCTTCTTCCCCACCACTATCATCTCTAAAAGGGGTGAGGTTAACGTTTTTTTTTTTCCTCAGATAAATGGATGTTCCCATTTATGGTCAGACACTGGAGGGCCCAGGCTACTGTTTATTTACTGTGTGACAGTGGGAAAGTCATTAACGTCTCTGAGCTTCAGTTCTTTTTCCTAGAGATTAAAACAGTACCTGCGGCATAGAGTGGTCGTGAGAAATCCAGGAGGGGCAGCTTGTTAGTAACGCTCTCACTCCAAGTGACCATTTGGGAATGGCTTGTCATATATAATATAAACAGATTCGTATCTGCCAGTGGCACAATTTCCCTCTAGGAATCCTTCTGGGACCTTGAATACAAACATAAACTCTCTCTGATCTTGTACAAGGAATTTCTACACACTACATCTGGGATAAGCCACTATTTAGGTGGCATCGTTTGGGGACCAGGTTGAAGGTTCTAATCATAGATAATACTCTTATCATGAAGGTAAGGGAACTGGTGTGCCCAACCTAGGTTACTGTGTAATAAATGTATTTTAAAACATTCAGACTCTGCTCTTTATTTTAATACCACTGTCCTATCAGGGGGGCAGACCATATAGGTTTCCATAAAAGTTAACATTCATTGGAGCACTTTCCATGTGCTAGTAGATGTCCTATAAACAATTTACCTGGTCTAATCCTTCCAATAACCCTCCAGATAGGTTACTATTATTATCCCTGCCAGTTTATAAATGAAAACAGAGGCTCAGAGAGGTTAGGTAAATGGCCTGGGGTTACAGAGCTTGTAAATATCGGAGCTGGTGGTAAATCTCGAGCCTCCTGCATGATGCTGCTTTGATCTCTCCAAAATTTTATGAGGCTGTGTGGCCGCTCTTTACACTCCTGAGAACAATAATTTTCAGTTGAGAAGTTCATCCTTGCGCCCTTTGAAGGACCTGACAGTCTCTCCCTAGTAAAAATCTCAGATGGCTTAACACTGTCCAGAGCAAACTCAGCTTGATTTATTTAAAGCAGTCTTCACATTGTTTGTAATGCTACTGGATCATTTATTTTTTAACCTCCATGGAGAAGAAAATTATGTAAGTGTACACATCCTTCATTGCTCATCAGTCAGTGGGGGGTGTGATGGGGAGGTAGGAGTAACAGTGTCCATTTACATTATCCAAATGTTTGCTACCAAACATAAGGAACAGTTCTTGAAAACTGTGCACAGACTCCCACGGTGGTGCTTGTAAGCACTCACGCCCTGGGCTCCAGCCTATTTTCTCATTTCTATTGGCCCTGAGCATATTTTAGATCTGAACTAAACTTCTTTATGGGATTTTCTTTTTCTGATTATAAAAGTGATATACATCCATTGTAGGAAATTCAGAAAATAGAGTAGAGTCTAAAGAAGCCAATAAAATAGGGCTGAATTTCTTAGTGTGTGATCTGGGCCCAGATTCAAAGCTCGTTTGGCTTTGAATAATACCTGTGCAGTTATTTCTGTGAAGATCTATGAAGAAAACCTCTTTGATTCTAGGGCAATTTCAAGGTATTTTACCTTAAGTCATTTTAAAGCAGTCAAATGTGGAAAAAAAGAAAAATTTCCCTGCTTCTAATTGTTACAGATGAGTCTCTGGAGAATTGTTGAATGGAGGAGCAGTAAGTTTCTGACATTCCCAAATGCTTTGTATTGCACGGCAAACTGGATTCTTGCCTTAACACTTAAAACTTCCAACATGATCTAGAGTCTTGGAAATGAATGGGTCAACCAGGAAATTAAAGAAGAATTGAAAAAATTCATGGAAACAAATGATAATGAAAACACAACGGTTCAAAATTTGTGGGACACAACAAAGGCAGTCCTGAGAGGAAAATATATAGCGGTGCAAGCCTTTCTCAAGAAACAAGAAAGGTCTCAAATACACAACCTAACCCTACACCTAAAGGAGCTGGAGAGAGAACAACAAAGAAAACCTAAACCCAGCAGGAGAAGAGAAATCATAAAGATCAGAGCAGAAATCAATGAAATAGAAACTAAAAAAAAACAATAGAACAAATCAACAAAACTAGGAGCTGGTTCTTTGATCTAGAGTCTTGGGTTTCCAAAGCTGTGGTTTTAAAAGCCTAAGTAACTAGAAATGTGATTTCCCACTCTCCATTTCTGTCCACTTTCCTTCCTAGTCATGAAAGATTAAAATATTATATCTAAAAAAAGAAAATTACAAAAATTGAGTTTTCCATAATCTCATGAGGCTATCTGCAATATTCACTATTTATATCTCATCTGAACGTGATTCAAAGACTGAGTTATTCTTTCTTACTGTTCCGGCCATCAGATATTTTAAATCTATTGAAAAGTTGTTTTCATGCACTGACTGTATATGACCATGAAAAAGATCATACCATTTATTGCCTGTGTCCCTATATCAACTATATTCAACTAATACTGCGTATACAGAATGTCTCCAGCAGTATGTAAAAAAATTAAATAGATTGGAGCTTTGTTTTCTTCTGTTTCACTTGGTCTGAAAGATCAGAGTTGATTTTTTTCTAAACAGTGGCCCCTTCCATGTTATCTGTGGGTCTCCATCCTCTAAGGCAATTAGTGTTTCAAATTTATAATCCACAATTTGAGAGGCACTCATTGCTTATATAATTAGTTGTTTATGTAATATTATTTATTTGCATTTCACTTCACTTCATCCAGAGAACTCAATGTGGTTCATAAATACTAACACATCGTAATTATGTTTCATCGCAAGAAAAAGATGATGTATGGTCATTAGTAGTTTTAAACCATTGTTAGCTTTGCAACTGACCAAGAAAGCTGACAGTAAGATTTGTGGCTCTCATTTATCTCTAACTTACAATAAATCATTCTTCTTTTTGTGTCAGGGGTATGCTCTTACATACTGAAAAAAAAGTCTGGATGATATTTTAGCATTGCCAAGTGATAACCAGAAGAATGTGATGTTAAGTTCACTCTTCCTAAGTAATTCTGCCTCTGAAATATTAGGGATGTCTTTAATTACATGAGATTTTAATCAGAGTTCTCTAAATAACTGATACCCTACTTCTAAAGTGACCTCTAAGAGCCAAACAAGAAGTTCTATTAATTATGAGTTTTCCAACCAAACACAAAGTCCAATAATTGTAAGTTTGGCACTTCCTAGGATGAAAAACAATGAACAAGCCAGCAAACACTGTTTTGATACCTAGTTAGTCTGTCTAGGCTTGTGCCCTTCACCTTGCTCTCTGGATCCTTGGAACACTTGCGGTCTTCTCCTTCTAAATTTCAGATTCCTGACCTATATTATTTGTTGTCATTGTCTTAGCTATTGTCACTACTTTTTAGTTCATTCTCTTAGGGTGGTGGAGCTCTATGCTGTGAATTATGATTTATAATCTCTTGTCTTGTGTTTATGACATTCGGCTTCTTTCCAACATGATTTATTGCTGACCTTGTTTTTACCATTTGGGCATGATGCTTTTGTATTTCAAAGCTGACCTCTAATCTTTGTGTGTTATATTTTGTTAATCTTGAGCAATGGATCTGGGGAATTACAGCTGAGAGGGGCTGAAAACGCTGCCAGAAATGTGGTGGCAGCTGCTATGATTCACCAGCAGGGCCAAAAGTCACTGTATAGCGCCGCTCAGAACAGGAACTTGTTTGGACTACAAATCTGAGTCACTCTCTGACCTAGTAATGCTCCATCAGAGCCCCTGACTCTAGGAAAAGGATCATTTTCTGCTTCATAGTGAATAACAATGTCTGTTTTTCCAAAAGAATGAATAAAGTTGTATCGTCCTCTTGTTTACTTTTAATTATACATTTTTCCTAGCAATATACCAATTTAATAAACAAGTACCTGTATATATCTCAACATCTCAGTAATAGTCCTCATGTTCATGTTAGTGTCTTTAAATGCTGATAACTCTATCATGCTAGCCATTTGGGTCTGCAAACTTATGAAAAAGAGGTGTCCCCATGGGGACATAGTTAGATGGTCTTCTCAAAGCTTTCAATTTGGATACATTTAAATTAATACTAAAGGAAGTAATCACATTATAAAATTATAGTTTCCCCAAAGGCTTCTGAGTTGAGATCTCTACTATCCTAGAAGTTGGCGATCATTGGTCTTAGGTACACCTTAGACATCATAATTTTCATTAAGATTAATTCTATTAATTGCTTGGTGGTCCATCCCTACATTTAATGACCCATTTTCTGAAATACCTTCTTTAAAAGTAATAGAACTTTCTACCAAAGTAATGTAAGACCAGTATTTTTTTTAATTATTATTATTTTGGAAGAGCCTTCAGTAGAAGCAGAGAAAAAGGACCATTTTTTCCCTACCTTCCTTCCCTCCGTCCTTCCCTCCTTCTTTCCTGATTTATACTCTAATAAAAAGGAACTATATCCTGGACACAAGTCATTGGCTAGCAAGGCAGTATTCTATTATCAAAGCTTATTTCTTACCTTTACCTGGTTGTAGATTCACCAAATTCTACAAGATATGGACCACTGAAGAACACCTTTTGGAAAAAGCACAGGTTTTATATTTAGATGTAGCTGCATCCAATACATCTCTTCCATGTAACCTACTGTGTGACTTTGTACAAGCTAACCTCTGTCTCAACATTTGTAAAAGGGAAAAAACAATAGCTAACCTGTAGAACGGTGATAAGGATTAAATTAGATTAGAAATATAAAAACCTAAAACAGGGGCGCCTGGGTGGCTTAGTGGGTTAAGGCCTCTGCCTTTGGCTCAGGTCATGATCTCAGGGTCCCGGGATCGAGCCCCACATCGGGCTCTCTGCTCAGCGGGGAGCCCGCTTCCTCCTCTCTCTCTGTCTGCCTCTCTGCCTACTTGTGATTTCTCTCTCTCTATGTCAAATAAATAAATAAATCTTTAAAAAAAAAAAAAGAAAAACATCAAACTTTCCTTACATAAGAATAATAGTACCTTTCAAAAAGAAAACTTTGCTTTCTCTGTACCATCAACAATGACTTCTTATTCATCTTACTTATCTAGCCAAGGAGTATACAATAATTGAACAAGATGAAGAGAAATCAAGAAATTCTGTCCTGTCTCCAGGTTGGCCACAGTTGATAATGAGATTTCAAAGAGGAATAATATTGTAAACACACTGAATTAGAAGACTGAATGGCAAAAGAGCCAGAAAGACAAGAAGAAGCTGTATATGGTTACAGAACTGGGAAAAATCTAAGATGAAGCTGTTCTGATGTACTAGCAAAATGGAAGGGGCTGGTGGACCAACTCCTGGTAGTCAGTTAACCTTGGAAGTAATTACAAAGAAAAAGATCCACTCAGGAGGGTGTCTAAGGAGATAAGTTCTAAAGAGGCATACAAAAAAAAAAAAAAAGAAAGAAAGAAAGAAAGAAAGAAAAAGTGATTAATAGGAAATAGGAGGGGGACCAGAATAATAATGAAACTTCACCATGTCCCAAAGGCTGTTTGAGCCTGTCATCTGTTTCTCAGAGCAGCCCTGAAAGAGGGGAATCTCACTATCATTATTTTACAGATGTGGAACTGAAGCTCAGGCATGGGTAAGTGACGTCCCCCCAGTCAGAGTAAAAGAACTTGAACACAGATCTCCAATTTTAAGTTCATTATAACCCTTCTCTAAAGGAACATCAGATGTGGCGGTTCCACTGAGGACTAATGACTTTCATTAGCTTTATTTATGACAGAAGGTGGACTATCTTTCTGCCTTGACTATGTTCACCTGAATAGTATGGAGAAATGTTTAGAAGCCTTGATTATAGTCACTGTCTTTCAGGTTATCCTGTCTCTAAATGTTTCTTATGTCAACATACTAAGTCTCTGAGGAATGTATATGTCCCAGAAGACACCTCAGGCACATATACCCATATTTTTTTTTTTTTAAGATTTTAATTACTTGAGAGAGAGAGAGCACAGAGAGACAAGGAGAAGCAGGATCCCCACTGAGCAGACAGCCAGATACAGGGCGGCTCCATCCCAGGACTCCAGGATCATGACCTGAGAAGGCAGACACCTAAACCACCGAGCCACCCAGGCACCCCAAATACGCCCATATTAATACCAATGAGGACTTGACCCCAAACTCATATTGGGTTTTCTACCCTCAGGACCTCAACCAGGCTCTAACTTCAACTTTGGGTAACTAAGACTTAGTAGAAAAGCAGATTGAGGATAACAGGCTTGATGATCACACTCAGAATCACAGAGACATGTGTTGGTCATCTTGCAGGATATTAAAAAAATAAAACTAACTGAAACAATAACACAGAGTAAAATACATACATCTTAAAGTGTACAGCTTGATGAATGTTTACACATGTATACACCCATATAACCCATATAACCCATATAACCACTACTACCAAGCTATGGAACATTCTTGGCACCCGCACGAGTATCTATAAAAATGAACTTCCCAGGGATGCCTGGGTGGCTCAGTCCTTTAAGCCTCTGCCTTCAGCTCTGGTCATGATCCCAAGGTCCTGGGATCCAGTCCCGCTCCGGCTCCTTGGCTCGGCGGCGAGCCTGCTTCTCCCTCTGCCTGCCACTCGTCCTGCTTGTGCTCTCTCTCTCCGAGAAATGAATAAAATCTTAAAAACAAACAAACAAAAACTTCCCTTCTCTAAGCTGTCAATGTGTAGGAAGATGGTTTTTGGCTCCAGACTTAATTGGACAGACACGTTCAAGCAATTAAGACTTCAGGGAGTTAACTATTCAGAGGGAGGCCCCACGGTAAGTACGCGACTTGGTTAAGCTTGTACCTGCTACTGCCGGTCTGGGCTGTTGCTCTGTGACACGTCACCATCCTGCGCCACTCCCAGCTGGTTTCCCTCTGAGTAGCCACTCCACCCTTCCACGTGGTTTGACTCAGCCTCATCCCACCCCCATCAGTTGCAGCCACGGAGGACAGGAACTGGGCCTGAGCCAATGAACACGCTGCATTCCTTTGCGCACCGCGATAGGCTGAGGCATAGGCATGTGACCCACTTGCAGCCAATGCAATCCCGCCAGACTGCCGAGACTGAGACCAGGCCCAGCCCCTTCCTTCAGTTGGTGTGAAGCTCTGGAAGTTGTGTGTCAAGCGGGCAAAGGCCGTTTGCGAGGGAGCCAGTATCAGCGAGAGCAGAGCCAACAGACGGAGAGAAGGGAAGCTGATCTGCTGACACGGCGGAGTCCCTTATCCACCATTCCTGAAATAAGATCCAGCCCTCGATATTGCAGTTATCAGACTCCTGGAAACTCTTAACGGAAACAAGTTTGAACTGGGTTTTCTGTCACATGCTGTCAAAATGACCGGACTGATAAGTGTCTGAAAGGGCTAAGTCATTCTCTCTAAGAGAATGAGGGAGATTTTTTTTTTTTTTTTAAGAAGTGGGCGCATAGGGAGGAATAGAGAGAAGCTGTCAAATTGTTGCAGATAAGGACGAAAGCCTTGGTTTTTGAGGACAAAGATGATTAATATTGTAATCATGCTTTTTGTATTGTGTGTTACATAACTTTCACCTTCCCAAAACTTTAGTAAATCTGGCTTCATCTAAGAATACCTCTTGTGACTGGTGTGCATTTCTGGGTGTGCATGTGTCTGTGTAAGGGGGGGGGGGCAGGGAAGGAAGACTGGGTTCTGTGCTGTACTGACATAATACAGAATAAAGAAAGCAATAGGTTAGGAAAAGACCATCCCTAAACTCAACGAATTTAGCAGAATAGGAGCTTGGGGTCAAAGCTGGCCACAAGAATATAAGCCCTCTAGAAATTCATAGAATCATTAAGAAATTCCTTCAACTTTCCACAAATCATGGGATGGAGGATTGAGGCTATCTCCTGTAGGTCGTAAGGGGGGGTCGAATAATCCCAACCATGGCTTACGTTATTTCTAAGTCTACTTGTTCGACAATGACATTACTTGCTAGTAAGCATTCTCTCAATCAATCCTAAATTTAGATCCGTTAAAGGAAACAAAAAGGCCAACAAAAAACTATATGCAGAGCTGAAAAGAAAAACAGCAATGGCAAGATGTTTTCCAAAAGTGTCTCGAAATAAGAAACTTGACAGTTAACAAGCAATTTCAGTTTACTGCGTTGCAAGAGGCCAGTTTCCCCATCCTCAAATATATCCAAAGGAAAACAAAATGCATGCACTTTCCAGTGTTTAATGTTGCTGCCCAAGTGGTAATGGTAGGCCCACGTGAACTTCACTTACTTGCAGTCCTCTGAAGTTACTAGTTAGCCCCAGATAAAATATTTAGCACTTTAGAGTAATGATACTCACCACTCTACCCCACCCTGGGGCTTTGTCTGTTCAGTTAACATTTATTATATCCTAACTGCACTAGATGTTCTGTGGGTATAGACTATAAAGTAGGCATAGTTTACACCCTCAGAAATTTCATGCAGACCAAAAAAAAATTATTTTATATATATATATGTATATATATATATATATTCATTCAAGACATTCTCCACAGGCTTGTTCCACTTACAAGAGAGCAGTAGTATTTAAAAGCTAAGGCAAAGAGGAAGTGGGAGATTATAGGTTGGGTTCCCCAGGAAACAGACCCTGAGATGAAAATACTTTATTAGGAAGTGCCCTTGGGATGAAAACCCATGGATGGGAAGGAAGGAGAGAGAAGAAAGCAGGGTGGGGCAGAGAGGGGGAAAAAGTAGTGGCATAAATCAAGGCCTGAGGTGGCCCGATGAGGAGCACTGAAGCTGGGATGGCCTTTTGGGGTTGCTCTTAGTTGGGAGGGCGAAGCCCAGACCAATTATTGGAAGCTGGCTGCCCCAGGAAGGGCTGTGACATTGGCTAGAACAGTTCTGAGGATAGTCAGTGGACATCCTTCCCAGAAACAGCTGGAGGAATAAATTCTCCAGTCCTGACAGAGGGACCTGAGTGGCAGGGCACCTGCCATCGGCACCCCCAGAAATTATTTAAGGTTTTGGAATTCAATATAATCTAGTGATGCTCTAGACATATTAGCCCCCCGAGTCTTTTGGGAGTTCAGAGTGACTTTTCTAGACAGATTGGCTGTGAGCAGGTACTCTCTCCATACATAGCCACCTTATTAGCCTAGTTGGTGAGAAAATTTTCCCAGACTGAGAAAGATGTTAGTCACCTTACTTGGGATAATAATGAAATTATTCATATTAGAGCAAAGTGGTTCCAAATTGGTTCTGGAGTCAGACAGAATGTCAGTCCTTTCACTGGAGTGGTCTGAGTGCTTTGCAAATAAATTCACTTAGACCTTTGTCTGTATGGGGGGCACCAGATGGTTGACAATGTCTGTCATGGGAAGGCAGCTGGGACGCAGCTCAGTTCTTACTATTTGCAACTTAAACCTCTGCTGTCCATAAAGAGAGCAAAAAATCAGGCTTGTGGAGATGCCTCGAGTTCAGAGCTATTAGCTACCAGCTCTGACTTTACACATTATTTTCAAGCACATTATTAGTGCCTGGGAAGTGACACAGGACAATCAAATGAGGTCTTTCTGAGCTCTCACCCAAAAAGAAATAATAAAATTATCCTCTAAGAAATTGAGGATCCTGTCCTGTCAAGAATGTTCCACAAGAATCCCAAAGGTAAATTTCTGCTGTGCTAAGTATTGTCCAGTAACATGGAAGAAAAAGAAATGCAAATTCTTTCCTTCATTATTCAGACAGGACTATGTGCAGACACTTAAGAAACATGGGAATAACGCTGCATCTACTTATTTCACAGATGTGGCTGGAACATGCCCCATTTCAGGATAATGGGAACGAGCTCAGTGCATTATTGTTCAATTAATTCATTCATATAATGGTCCCAACCACATTATAAAGACCAGCACCTTGCAAATGATTGGCTTAGTGTAGCAGAAGCAAGTGAAAATAATACGAGAGACGGTTTGGCCAGGCCCTGTGCTAATTTGATTCATCATCACCTAAAAAATATAAGACATATCAGATGCTCTTAATTGGAAATTTTCTCTTCATTAGAGAAATATGCCTTGACATGTTTTTATCTAAGAAGCACCATGGCGTTTGTACAGAGTTTGGGGACAGCTCTGTGCAAAGTTAATCATAGCCTGCTCAGTTGATTATAGCATGCATTCTGGTTGCTTGTCACACGAGTAGAGGGAGCTTCAACGGCATGACATAAAGGGACTGGACGTGCCAGAGAATTATGTATTGTGTTATTTGTTAAACTTTAGAAATGAGACCAATGTTTAATGCTGAAGACCTCTAATCAGCATTGGATTGTTCAGACTCGAAGCTGTGTTTATAATAATAGCAGACAGTAGGATGGAGGTAGCTTCCATTTGCAAGGAAACATGGTAATTGAAAGCCCATTAAAATTTCTACAGATAGAGTTAGAAATTAATAACGATGAGTTTATTGGGAAAAAATGGGAAAATATTTGTAAAAATTCTTCAGCTGTTAGAACTTTGCCTGTCCCCGAGGAAATACTGGGAGACCGACACAGAGTAACTCACCCTAATTTATTAGTCTTGAGACTAACTGAAAAGTAGCACCTAAGAAAATGAAGATACCATAGTTACTACACTAATAATTGTAATAAGCCAAGGTAAAGTGAGAAAATACTCCCTTTTTTCCCACAGTGCTTTATCAAAATCTGAATAGTGTGCTGAGGAATTTTTACATTTTATTATAGTAAAGTGTACTACAGTAGAGCATTGGTTTTAGAATAGTCCTTGAAAACTATCCGGACATCTTGCTCTGTTTTGCCTTGTTCATAACCTGATGAGCCATTTTTCTTAATGAGGAAGGGGCCTTATTACATTATTTTTTTCAGTAGATAATTTTTTTTTGTAGACTTCGTTTTTTAAAGCATTTTTAGGTTCATGGCAAAATTGAGCCGAAAGTACAGAGCTTTCCCAGAGAGCCCCCCCAACCCCCGTACCACCATCTCCCACCAGACTGGCGCATTTGTAACAGTTGATGAACCTCCACTGACAGATCATTATCACCTAAAGTTCATCTTCTCCGTTAAGGTTCACCCTTGGTGCTGTACATGCTGTGGGTTTGGACAAATGCACAATGACACGTACCCACTGTTCTAGCATCATACAGAACAGTGTCACTGCCCTAGAAATCCTCTGTGCTCTGCCTTTAGATAATTATTTTGAGCATAATTAAAATAACAGATGAGCTCTGAAGACAGTTCTTAAAAATCAGCAGCCTGAAAAAAAAAAAAAAAGTCTACCTAGCTCACAAGATTTAGATTTCTGCCTATATTTACCACTGTTGTTTATTGTCTTCTGAGCTGTCAGCATTTCTGCTGGGGGCTCACCATATAGAGGTCAAGAATATCCTAGCCACCTGAAACAAATACATTCCCAGCTCACCTGAGGCAGTGGACGGAGCGGATTTCCATGAGAACTGTAAAGGGAGACACATTTTCATTAATCCTATTCAAATATTCAGGCAAGAACCCCTTTCTGCTCTGCTCTGGTCTGTGGCTTAATTCTTCAGTTCATTCTCTACTTCCCCTTCAGTTCCACCTCATTTGTTTAAATGAAACAGAAAGCAAATTAGGAAAAGCCCAAAATACTTTGACGAATTTAGGTCATTGAAAAGGCCCAAGGATTTTTTTTTCTTCTCATTAGAGGATGGAATCCATTGTTTGCTCAGTTGGCCAATCGAGAAGTATACATGGCAAGCCCATGGATCCCAGTGCCCGAAGCCCCCAGCTGGGGGGGAGTGGGTGGCGGGGAGCACACAGCAATGATGAGAACATAGACTTTGACTTTGCGAAATGGAGAGAAGTCCCTGTCTCCTCTCCTCCCTGTCCCCTCTTCCTTCCTTCCCCTACTTTTCCAATATACATTTACTCAGGCATAGACCTGAGCCTCCCTATACATCATCTTACTAAGATCATGTTATGGCCTTGAGTAGTAAGGGTTTAGAAATATTTTTTAAATGATTTTAAGAAACTGGATTTTCTGGGGCGCCTGGGTGGCTCAGTTGGTTAAGTGGCTGCCTTCGGCTCAGGTCATGATCTCAGGGTTCTGGGATCGAGTCCCTCATCAGGCTCCCTGCTCAATGGGGAGCATGCTTCCTCTCTCTCTGCCCCTGCCCCCCAACTTGTGTGCTCCCACACGTGCTCTCTCTCTCTCTCTCTCTCAAATATGAACAAAATCTTTAAAAAAAGAGAGAGAGAAATCGAATTTTCCCTTGTCAGCCCGTGTTTGTGGATTTGATGCTACCTCACAGTCAATTGTACTCAATTCATAAATGAAGAACCACTTTCTTGGATCATCAGGGCAGTAAGGACATGTGCTGGTCTCGTTAATCACTGAATGACTGATTAGTATGTGGATAAAATACATCACTGGCGGTGGTGTGGGAGAAGGTGCGCGGTGTCCCATGGAGTATGAACTGGGGAGTCACAAAGACCTGTATTTGAATCCTCCGTTATTTAGTTGCTGTGTGATCTTGGGCAAGCTATTTTCCTTCCCTGACCTTGCTTTCCTAGTCTGTAAAATGAATCCTTCCTGCCTTAAAACACAGAGAGTAAGAGTTAAATGTGAGTCGCCCCCAAGTTGCCCCAGGCCTCACCAGCCTAGAGGCATGAAGAGGATCTTCTTTAAGATTGGTGTACTAGGGACGCCTGGGTGGCTCAGTGGGTTAAAGCCTCTGCCTTCGGCTCAGGTCATGATCCCAGAGTCCTGGGATTGAGCCCCGCATCAGGCTCTCTGCTCAGCGGGGAGCCTGCTTCCCCCTCTCTCTCTCTGCCTGCCTCTCTGCCTACTTCTCATCTCTGTCTGCCAAATAAATAAATAAAATCTTTAAAAAAAAAAAAAAGAATAGTGTACTAGTTTGCTAGGGCTGCCATAAAAAATACCACAGATAAGGTGGTTTAAACAGTAAAAATTTATTTTCTTAGAGCTCCAGGAGCCAGAAGTCCAAGATCAGAGTCCTGGGAAAAGCCTCTGGCCTTGCCACGCAGATGGCTGTCTTCTTGCCTCCGTATGGGCTGCCCCGCCCCCTGTGCACCTGCGCCTGGCATCTTTTCCTCTCCTTGTAAGGCCACCAGTCGTGTTGGATTGGCGCCCACCCTAACAGCTCCACTTTCACTTAATCACCTCTTTAAAGGCGTCATCTCCGAATTCCGACGAACTGGGAGTCAGACCTCAACATATGAATTTGGAGGGATACAATTCGGTCCATAAGAAGTAAGCACCTGACCTTCACTCTTGCGTTCATTTGCATGATGCACAACCACAGCTCAGTATGAGTCCCAGAAGGTGTCCTCCAGGTGCCTCCAGGGCTTTTCAAGGGCTTCTACTCTTGCTCTGCCCAGGAAGCCACTTTGGGGCCCCCCTGCCTCACTGTTCCTGCTGGAGTCCTCAGTGAGAACACAAACGTCTGCACCCAGGGTGCCCTGCCTAGAGCGGAGGGTGGCCAGGCATGGCGGCACACCTACCCTGCACCACAATCACGCAAGCCCAGCTGATGCTGCTCGCTGGGCTCCACGTCACAGTCCATTGCTGGGGCTCCAGCCAGGCTGCCTCTCCCTCTGTGTCTCAGCATCCCTCATGAAAACAATTGCTTTATCATCTGTCTGCCGCCTCTGGCCCTAGAGGACTCCGAGAGTATAGAACCGAATGCCATACTCTGTTCCTTACCTTCCTTTCTCCACATCGGGCACCAGGACACGCCCTGTGCCACCCCCCTTCATTGACTTCCCCCAAACTTGCTACCAGGTCGTGCACATGCTCAGACAAATCAGAACCCCCATTTCGGTTTAGGGCAGGTCTTCTTTACCTAGAAACCTCTGCACCTTCCCTGCATGTTTCTTTAACAGGGGTCTCGACAGGTTCTTTGCTACTTGGCATCTTGTAGTGGTTAAAAAGGGGGGCTCTGCATTCTCATGCTCATGGATCAGAAGAATAAATATTGTTAAAATGTCTATACTGCCCAGAGCAATCTATACTTTCAATGCCATCCCGATCAAAATTCCAAGAGCATTTTTCAAAGAGCTGGAACAAACAATCCTAAAATTTGTATGGAATCAGAAGAGACCCTGAATTGCTAAGGAAATGTTGAAAAAGAAAAACAAAACTGGGGGCATCATGTTGCCTGATTTCAAGCTTTACTATAAAGCTGTGATCACCAAGACATCATGGTACTGGCACAAAAACAGACACACTGACCAGTGGAACAGAGTAGAGAGCCCAGATGTGGACCCTCAACTCTATGGTCAAATAATATTCCACAAAGCAGGAAAAAATATACAGTGGAAAAAAGTCTCCTCAATAAATGGTGCTGGGAAAATTGGACAGCTACATGTAGAGAAATGAAACTCAACCGTTCTCTTACACCATACACAAAGATAAACTTGAAATGGATAAAGGACCTCAACATGAGGCAGGAATCTATCAAAATCCTAGAGGAGAACATAGGCAGTAACCTCTTCGACATCGGCCACAGCAACTTCTTTCAAGATATGTCTCCAAAGGCAAAGGAAACAAAAGCGAAAATGAACTTTTGGGACTTCATCAAGATCAAAAGCTTCTGTACAGCAAAGGAAACAGTCAACAAAACAAAGAGGCAACCCATGGAAAGGGAGAAGATATTCGCAAATGACACTACAGACAAAGGGCTGGTATCCAAGATCTATAAAGAACTCCTCAAACTCAACACACACAAAACAGATAATCACGTCAAAAAATGGGCAGAAGACATGAACAGACACTTCTCAATGAAGACATATAAATGGCTAACAGACACATGAAAAAATGTTCATCATCATTAGCCATCAGGGAGATTCAAATCAAAACCACATGGAGATACAATCTTACACCAGTTAGAATGGCCAAAATCAACAAGACAGTAAACTACAAGTGCTGGAGAGGAAGTGGAGAAAGGGGAACCCTCTTACACTGTTGGTGGGAATGCAAGTTGGTGCAGCCACTTTGGAAAAGTGTGGGGAGTCCTCAAAAAATTAAAAATAAAGAGCTTCCCTACTCTATACCACTACTGGGTATTTACCCCAAGGATACAGATGTAGTGAAAAGAAGGGCCATCTGTACCCCAATGTTCATAGCAGCAATGGCCACAGTAACCAAACTGTGGAAAGAACCAAGATGCCCTTCGATGGACGGATGGATAAAGAAGATGTGGTCCACATATACAATGGAGTATTATGTCTCCATCAGAAAGGATTAATACCCAACTTTTCTATCAACATGAACGGGACTGGAAGAGATTATGCTGAGTGAAATAAGTCAAGCAGAGAAAGTCAATTATCATATGATTTCACTTACTTGTGGAGCATAAGGAATAACACGGAGGACATGGGGAGATGGAGAGGAGAAGTGGGTTGGGGGAAATCGGAGGGGGAGATGAACCATGAGAGACTGTGGACTCTGAGAAGCAACCTGAGGGTTTTGGAAGGGAGGGGGTGGGGTTGGGTGACCTGGTGGTGGGTATTAAGGAGGACATGTATTGCAAGGAGCACTGGGTGTGGTGCATAAACAATGAATTTTGGAACACTGCAAAGAAATAAAATAAAATAAAATGGAATAAAAGGGGGGGGTGCTCTGCAGCTGGCCTGCCAGGGCTCCAATCCTGTTCTGTGATCATGGGCCAGAGACCTCCCTTCCTTAAGCTTCAGCTTACTTGTCTATAAAATATGTCTAAGGAGAGTTCCTACTTTGTAGAACTGTAGTAAGAGTTAATGGTAATACACGGAAAAGAACGCCTCCTTTGCCTGGGACGTCATGCTTATTATCATTCCCACCTAACACTCTCTGAATGGTGACTCTTTCACTTAGTTCTTTCAGTGATCCGCTCACTGAATTCTCAAAGAATCCCAGGAGGGAGCTGCCATCCTGATCTCGATTTTACAGGTGAGGAACTGGTGACATCAGTGGCCCTGATAGCAGGTTGACCAGCTGCACTGTCAGGATTCAGTCCAGTTCGGTGTGACTCCGGACTGACTGCTCTCAGCACTGTACTCAGGAAATGGTATTTATTGTGACTACAGTCATGATCAATTAGTCAACAGATTTTATATAGATGTTAGGTGCACTTCAGTAGGTGGAGTGAGAAACACAAGGGTTTATAAGAAGCAGCATTTTCTTTCAAAGATTTATAACTTCATTGGGATCTATAATCTCATTGAGCTATGGTTTCTAGTGAAACCAGAACTGAAATGACATGGCACTGTGTGCAGACAAAACCTGGGAACAAAAGCGTGGCTCAGTCGGTCAAGCAACCCACACTTGATTTCGGCTCCAGTTGTGATCTCAGGGTGGTGAGATTGAGCCCCACATCGTGCTCCACACTGAGTCTGCTTGAGTTTCTCTCTCCCTCTCCCTCACTCTCTGCCCCTCCCCCAGCTTGCATGCACTCTCTCTAAAATAAATACATAAATCTTTAATAAAATTAAATAAATCAATCTTAAAAAAAGGGGGGGTGGGAATGAAACACACTATGAGCCCATGGCCAACCACTATGGTCAAGGGAGGCTTCATGAAGAAGGTGGGCATGATGTCTGGAACAAAGGAGCTTTGTACCTGTTTGATGGTTGACTAAAATTAGGCAGGCATTGAAAGAGTAAGTAGAACCTGGAGAAATTAGGAGGAGGAAGGAAAGGCATTTTGGAAGATTGAGGGGAGCAAATAAACTGCGAAATTGGAGGAAATACCAATATTGTTTAGATTCATAACTTAGAATGACCCTAAATGCGTGGATCCCCAAGACATTGGAAGCAAAACTACTTCTGCCAAGCTCCCTAACCTCTTTAGCTTCAGGGCATATTGGGGTAAAGAAATGAAGCTTCCAGAAAGTATCATCCAGGAGCCACAGAGCTGAGCCAACCCAGGCCTCGCCAGCTGCCTGAGGACTGAAAGAAATAAGTATCTTGGTTCCAAGCACTGTTCTAAACAGCTTTAAAAAATACTTGAGGAGAATAGAAATGTACCAATGTTTCTCAGTGTGTTTTTATGTAATTATAACCCAAAAGTGTCTAAAAACGATAAGCTACATGTTACCAAAGCAAACAGAGAAATTGTGCAATTAATTTGACATAAACCCAGTGATGAAGCCAGACTGAGGGCTTAAAACTGAGACAAAAGAAAGCCAGCTATGATGAACGAAAACAAATGAAGACTTCATGGTGCTTGATTTTCAACATTTGACCACAAAAATCAAAGAGTAATAATGACAATAAAAAGCAATTTTATTTAGTGATGTCTGGCCACACAGAATGCTGGGAACTGGGTTTTATGTATGAAATGCTTTCCTAGCACAGTCCACCCGAGACAGCAGGACAGGACATGCATGGGTGACAGCACATCAGCTCCTGCCTCCAAGGCTTTTTGAAAGAGAACATGCCAGGCACTGTGCATGATTAGAAAATTGGAGTGGACATCAGGACACAGTGGTCTTACTTTTAGATCCAGGCAGGAGGGCTCCTGTCCTGGGACATATGGTTTTAAGGGTTCTTTTACAGCCTTCTACAAACAACATCCCTCCTTATGGGCAAGGAAGTCATGGGGCCAAAGGGATGTGGAATACAGCAGTCCCTTCCTCTATCTCAACCAAATGTCTTCCTTTTTGAGGTCTTCTGCAGACCTTGTCCGTAAGGTCGAGGACAGTAGACTTCACCAGTGGGGTGATAATCTCCAGCCATAAAGTGACCAAAGATCTGCTGCTCATAGGGGCAGTCTGGGGTGTTTATACCCCTTGCATTAAAGCTCCTCATGACTGAGAACAGGGCTGGGGTAAGAGGGGTGAGCAAGAGTTAGGGCTCAGGTCTCCCTATCCACCATGTTCCAACATGGTACTTGGGACAGTCTGAAAATTCTAAATTCAAACCTAGCCCTCTAGGTCATTATAATGGTACATATGTCAAAGTGTACCACTTCTCAGATTGTCTACTTCTTTTATAACTTAAGGTATGTGGATCACCTTGGTATCCTTGCCCTGGGCCCCACAAATGTTGGTGATGGACCCAGGACATACAAGGGAATCTTACAGAAAGCAGAAAAAGGAAAAGAACATAGAAATTCTGGGTCCCTGAACCCTGGGCTAGGAAGTCCGTGGCATGAATGGGGATCTATGAGACCTGTATCTATCACCAATCCCATTCTCTTTCTCTTTCTTCTATCTATTCTGAATAAATAGTATTGACAACGGGCAAAACCGAATTCTTAATGAAATGCCCCTCAAGAGTCAGATGGAATTTAAAAAGACAATATTTTTATTTAAGGACCCAGAGATTTGCTCATTATTTCTCAGTAAACATGTTAGCGTAGCAAAGGCACACTTCCCTGCAGCATTTCTATATCCTATTAAATGAACAAACAAAAAACCCTAGTAATTACTGCCTCACACAAAAATGGAAGGTCCAATGGGACAGATTTTTGTGTACTTTATTCACTGAAATATCCCTTGTGTATATACCCAGTGTCCGGCACAGAGCAAATGTTCAACAACTATTTGTTGAACAAAACGAATTAATATGCATATCTAGATTACTGCTGTAATTTGGGGGGCTAGTTTCCACAGAAAACTTGTATTTAGGAGAATCACGAATGAGGCCCCGGCTTTCTATTCCAAGGAGAAGTCTTTTGTTAGTCTAAGACTCTGTGCCTTAATGACTAAGGTGTCTTACATTTGAGGTTTGAGTGAATCTGGCCTCCCTCCAAGAAAGGTAATGCTCTACGATTCACCAAAGACTTTGCCCTTTGAGTATAGGGTCTCCAACCAGGGGGAGAAGAGCTGCAGGACCAAGTGTCTCCCATTTAAAAAATAACTTAGGTGTCTGCAGCTTAATTATTTTCAAAGCCTCTTTTACATGGGATATCTCACTTGATTAGCTCAACAACACAGGGAGGCAGGCAAATGATATTTTCTCTATCTTTTTGGAAGTTGGGCCCTTGAATCCTGGTCTCCTGACCTACTGCCCTCCCCAAGATGTATGCATGTAGTCAAAACGAACAGGTGGCTCATTGATTGTTTAACAACCGAAAGATGTGTAAACGCAAAAAAAAAAAAAAAAAAAAAGCCAATTTAAACAATTGTTTGGACTAAGTCAAATCACTTTCAATTGAACATAAATATCCCAGAGATGTTTTCAAAACGCGTTACTTTCGTCTCGGCTTTCTGGGTAGCTCCTCCTCTTCACTTGACCTTACAAGCTTGAACATGGGCTTTGTCGCACTTCCTTAAAGCAAAGCGCTCATTACCACCTAGTTTTTTTCTGATGAGTACAATGTTTTTTGACTTCTTGTTTGTGATCTGAAATGAACCTCGTTTTAAATATTTCCTATTTCCTGCACCCTAAGCAAATTACAGAAGAGACAAATGCACAAAAATGAAAGTTCACGAACCAAAAGTAAAAAGGATGTGACATCTTATTCGTGAAGGAACAGAATTTTAAAAGCACGCCCCCTGCTGGAGAAGTGGGGACATGACATCTGGAAAGGAACAAAATTAGAAAGAACCAAAGAACCGTGCAGTCATATTGAAGATCTAATTAGACACCCAGAAGGTTCCACTATCATTTAAAGACCCCTAAAATTAGAGTCTTGCTGCCTGTTCCAATAAACCTCAGTCACAATCTCAGTCCAGAAAATTCAAAGTTCAAGAGTAAGATAACACACTGCTGAGTCCTCTGTAGATAGAAAAGTCCGTATTAGACCAAGGGATTTTTCTTTCACATACTATTTATGAGAACACTTTAGAAGCAAATAAAAAATTTACCTCTTGAAAAATTTTAAATAACATTTAGAAACAGAAAGCCTACTAGCTGAAATATTGAAAAATATCATCTTCCTACTCTGCCTTCTGTAGCTCGTGAACTCCTATGTCTCTCTCAAGACCCAGCTCACGTGTAGTCTTCTTTGTAAGCTTAATCGTACCCTCTTAAAGAGGATTAGCCATTTTCTTTTCTGTGCTCCTATAAATAAATTTTGCATTTATCATACTAGAGGGAAATCGTTTATGTATCTTTCTCCCCAAAGCAACTCCAGAGACATTAAACAAGAACTACAAAAATTATATAAAGAGTTCTCCTTACAACTGAATTTCACGCAGTATTTTAGAAAATTATGGATTATTAGAATGAGAAAGTATCTGAGAGTTTACTCATTAAAATATACATCTTCCCCAAGCTTTCCCTCCCATTTTCATTATCTAGATGAAGAAACAGAGTCTATCAAGTATCATTCTATCAAAATAAGATAACTACACCCATTCTCTCACCCAGGAATTAGCAAATTAAAGCTATTATCCCTGTCTTTTGATTCCAATCAGTGTTCTTTCTGCTTCAACACAACCACCGCCTCTCTACATGATCCCACAATAATACATCCTGCCAAGCTCTTCAGGGGTACTTAATTTCATGTCCTTGAATTTCCTAAAATTATGTGCAAAATCTGTATGCATATATTTAAGGTCTGCCTGTAGAAGAGAGGCCTTCCCTCTGTAAACATTCATGCATGCATAATTCATGCATTCATTCAACAAATATTTGTCAAAGACACTACGTGCGATCCTCAACAAAATACAAGCAAACTGAAACCAGCAACAAATAAAAAGGATTATATATCATGACTAAATGTGATTTTTTTCTAGGAATGCATGATTGATTCAACATCTGAAAATCAATCTCATAATATACCATATTGCTCTAATGAAAGTCAGAAAATAATACGATCCTCTTTTTGTAGACACTGGCAAACTGATCCCAAAATTCATATGGATATTCAAGGGACCCACACTAGTCAAAACGATCTTGCAACAGAAGGACAAAGCTGGAGAACTCAGACTTTGTTGTTTCAAAACCCACTATCAAACTACAGTATGGGCCTAGCATAAGGGCTGACAAAACGGATCAATGGAACAGGATTGAAAATCCAGAAATAAACCATCCCACTTACGGTCAATTGCTTTTTGACCAGGGTGCCAAGACCATTCACTGGAGAAAAGATAATCTCTTCAACAAATGGTCCTGGAACAACTGGATAAACGCACACAAAACAATGAATTTGGAGCCTCTACTTTACACCACATACAAAAATTAACTCAAAATGGATCCAGGACCAAAATGAAAATGCTAAAACTGTAAAACTTTAGGAAGAAAATATAGAAGTAAATTGCTGTTGGATTACACAATGGTTTCTTAGTTACAACGCCTAAATCACAAGTAATAAAAGAAAAATAAACAAAGTGGACTTTGTATAAATTAAAATTTCTTGTGTTTCAAAGGACACCATCAAAAAAGTGAAAAGACAATCCATAGAATGGGAGAAAATATTTACAAGTCATAAGGGGCTTAGATCTAGAATGTATCATAAAGGATTTGTACTTAGAATATATACTTACAATTAAACAATAAGAACATAAATAACCAGTTTTAAAAGGGACAAGGGATTTGAATAGGACTTTCTCCAAAAAAGGTATACAAATGGCCAATAAGAACATAAAACAATACTCAACATCATTCGTTAATAAGGAAATACATATCAAAACCACAATGAGGGGGGCGCCTGGGTGGCTCAGTGGGTTTAGCCTCTGCCTTCAGCTCAGTTAATGACCTCAGGGTCCTGGGATCGAGCCCTGCATCAGGCTCTCTGCTCAGCAGGGAGCCTGCTTCCCCCTCTTTCTCTGCCTGCCTCACTGCCTACTTATGATCTCTCTCTCTCTGTCAAATAAATAAGTAAAATCTTTAAAAAAAAAAAAAAACACAATGAAGAGCACCTGGTTGACTCAGTCTGTAGAGCATGTGACTCTTGATCTCAGGGTTTTGAGTTTGAGCCCCCCATTGGGTGTAGAGATTAGTTTTAAAAAAGAGAGAGAGAGAGAAAGACACACAAGATACCATCTCATGCCTGTAGGGTAGCTAGAAGAAGAAGACTACAGCAAGCATTGGTGAAGATGTGGAGAAACAGAAACTTTTGTACATTGCTGGTGGGAATGTAAAATGGTGCAGCTACTTTGAAAAATAATCTGGAGGTCAGGCATAGTTGAAAGAATTTTGTTCATGGCTCCTCCACTAAGTAGTTTAAACTCACACCTGGCCCGAGGGCTGCACTTGGAAATGGAGTCTATGCTTTGGTAGCCCCAGTATCAGACACATGCCTGGCATTTAGTGAGGACTCATTCAGTGTTTGGCTGGGGGGTGGGGGGTGGGGGGAGGTTTGAATGCTGAGACACCCATTAGAATGTGACTTAGCTAGAGTAAAGCTGAGTCTCAGAAAGGGCAACTCTACCCCATTCCCCCATTCCCAGCTCTCCCAAGATGTTATGTGTATCTTGGGTTGATCAAACCTTCTCTAAGTCTGGGGAAGTTTGGGGGAACCCCTTAAAATACAGTCCTTGTTCATGGAAGACCTTTCCTGTTCATTACTCTTCTACTTCTCCTTGCCCATCCAACCCTCGAAGAGGCTACTTAAATACCCCTGTTTGGCTGAGGTCCAACAGTCCCAGGGGAAGGACATGAACTTTCCCACAACTGAAGTTCATGCACACATGTGTAGTGGGAGGTTAAAATTCAAATTGCAAAAGACGTTAAGATGTAGTAGCTTTGAATGTCCAGTGTGAGGCACTAAATCACCATGTACAGAATCTTAAAGGCAATGAGTAGGAACTTGCTGCATGATCATTACAATCTCACGCCACTCTAAGGATGCAAAGGGTATATAAAAGGCCCGAGGATAGTGGGGAAGGGATTAGGTGAAGATGCTCTCTTTGGAGAGAGCTGGACTAGGAGTCCCATTTCCTCACCAATCTAGTGTGGGACTGGATTCTTCAGTGGAAAATCTCAGAAGGTCTGAGATGCTTCTCTGGGGAGTTGAGAGTCTGACTCTTGCCTGGGTCATTCAGTGGGTGAGAGAAAAATTGCTTAACTGCTTTGATGACCATGCCGGGAGAAATCTGAAGTTCTGGTTGGGAACGCCAAACATTTTCAGTTTCTTGGGTCAGTGGATAAATGGGTGCCTTCTGTAGGCCAGAGGTGGGCCATGTAGCACGTGGAGCTGGAAAAAGGTCATCTTGGGCCTCTCTGATTGGAGTGCCAGGAGAAGGAGGTCTGTAGCATCAGGAGGCTAGGGCAAATGCTGGGGCCTGAAAAAGTCACAAGTCATATATGGAATAAGCTGCATCTGCCCAGGCTCAGGGCACTTGAAAAGGGGGCAACAGCATGAGGGGGAACATCTTGAAAGCAGATCTTCCAGCTCCGGCCAAGACAATGATAGCCCTGGCAGACATTCTGAAGTCACCCAAACTAAAATCACTCAGCTAAGCTGCTCTTGGATTCCTGATCCACAGAAAGTATGTGAGAGAACAAGTGTTTATTAGTGTTTTAGGCCACTAAATTTTGAGTTAATTTGTCACGCTGTAGTAGCTAGCAAATACAGAGTCAAAAAAACGGGCAGTAGCTCTGGGTACAGGAGAGATACCAGCCAGCAGAGGGAGCACGTTCTCTCCCTGCCACATGGTGGCTACTGACCCAGCCCACAGCCAGGCAAACTGAGGAAGTGCCCTCTTCTGGGGCAGCCTTGCAACAGCCAGCCGTAAGCAGTAATGTTGACATTACTGTCAACATTAATTAATTAATTAATTAGTTAATTGGAGACCCTGATGAGCTCAGGACAAAATAGGGAAGTAGATCAGTTTTTTTCCCAAAACTATCTTTAGAATCTTCCTACTGATTTATAACTCCCCCTCCAGGACCCCCATCCTGACATCTCCCCGCAGCACGGCTCCCACCCTTCTTTCACTATCTCGTTTTATAAACCACCTCAAATCAGCACATACGGAGAGTCGGCTCTGTGCAAAGCCCTCAGAAATGAACAAACCACTGTCCCTCTCCTTATGGAGACTTCCATGTATAGATTACTTGGTGTTAGAAACATGGTTTTTTTGCTTCTAATGTCAATGGTGGATGTTAAATTTCAGAGGCCGATGCAGGAGGTCTGAGATGAGGCTTGAGAGTCTGGATTTGCAGGAAGATCCCAGGTAAGGTCACTACTGCTGGTCCTGGGACCGTGCTCCAAAGCACAAGGCTCTGAAGCACTCGGCGTGTGTAGAGATGGAAAACAGCACAGAGCAGCCAGCATGTGCATGAACTCTCAGAAGCCCTCACTGCCTGCAAATCAAAGCACATGTATAGCTCTTGCTCCTTATGAAGAGGTACAGGTTGGTCTTGTCTTGTGTGTTTCTTATGTAGGAGGTCTTCACTAAGAAGTAAGCAGGGCACTACAAGAACAAAAGCATTCTGTTTGTTCGGTTCCTAAGTCAAGACCTCTAGGTTGGCAAGGACCTTCACAGTCCTCTCCAATCACCCAACCTGTGGCCGAACCCACTCCATGTCATCCCTACCAAATTACTGTCTGAGCTATATTTGGATACTTCTAGTGATGGCAAGCTCACCACTTCCAACACAGTCTACTTCCCCTCAGGGCAGCTCTGATTTTAGAAAATTCTGCAGAATGAACCAAAATATTTTGTCTCTGAGTTTCCAACCACTGTCTGAATTTTACTTGTAAAGTCATTTAAAACAAGTCTTCATACATGCAGAGACAGCTCCCTCATCTGTGTCAAATGTCCCCTTCTCTGCGTTAGAACATATTCAGTTTTTTCACTTGGTGCTTTTGGGCCATGCTGTTTGATTTTAGTTGATTCTTGGATGATTCCACTGAACATTCTCCAGTGTGTTTCCTTTTGGAAACAATGACAGAGTCCGTGTAAAATAACAAAAGAAGAAATTCTGGAAGAGGGAAGAAAAGTGAGAGTAGAAGGCAATTTTTTAAAAAGATTTTATTTATTCATTTGAGAGAGAGAGAGTGAGAGCATGAGCAGGGGGAGAGGCAGAGGCAGAGAAGCAGACTCCCCACTGAGCTGGGAGCCTGACGTGGGGCTTGATCCCAGGACCTGGAGATCATGACCTGAGCCAAAGGCAGCCACTTAACTGACAGAGCCAGCCAGGCACCCCACTGAAGGCAATTTTCTAGCCACGAGTGATACCCTGCTGAACCCCAGAGGGCTACGGTGGCACTGAGCGAGAGCCCTTAGCAAAAGCATAACCACAGCACAGAATAAATAAAGCAAGCAGCGCAATGAGCTGGGGTCCGCACTCTCCTCTCCTGTAGGAGGTTTAGCCTGAGATCTTTTTGCCTGGAATACTCGGGCCCAGACCAGGTCATGGTTTCTCAAAGCAATGTCCTCAGAACACCTGGATTAGAATGACCTCTCAGGGGCCTGTTTCAATATGCTGATTCATATGCCTCATCTGCGCCCTACGAAATCAATGTTTTTGGGGTAGGGGCCCAGGAAGCTGCGTTTTAAACCAATTGTCCAGCTGATTCTGATGAGCATGAAAGTTTGAAAACCATTGCTCCAGGCCCTACCCTGATGGCTCTTTGTTGCACCAACTGACAGAAAAAAACAAAGGGCAAGTCTCCAAAGAAAAAGGTCAAACACTACAAGCCTTCTGAGAGAGAGACTGGGAGAGACTGTGACAGAAGTCAAAACTTGAACTCCCTTTTTTTTTTTAAGATTTTATTTATTTATTTGTCAGAGAGAAGGAGAGAGAGAGAGCACAAGCAGGCAGAGAGAGAAGCAGGCTCCTTTCCGAGCAAGGAGCCTGACGCAGGGCTCGATCCCAGGACTCTGGGATCATGACCCAAGCCAAAGGCAGCGGCTTAACCCACTGAGCCACCCAGGTGTCCCTCAAACTCTTTTTCTTATAGCCCAAGATCTCCCTGCCCTAATCTTACTGCTTAAACTTGACCCAGGGTCAGCACACCTGTCTGGGTTGGCATCAAGGGCCTCGGCTCCCTCTAGAGGCCAATTGGCATAAGGGCAGGGAGAAGACAGGTAACTGAAAGAGCTTGCAACAGAGGGCGAAACCCTGGAGAGGTTCATAACTAACCATAACTAACCCATCTGGCACTCACATCCTCTACAGCCTTCTACCACAACAGTTCTCAAAGTGTGGCCCAGGGACCCCCAGGGGGTCTACCAAGTCAAAACTAGTTTCATAATAGTACAAAAATTTGCCCTTTTTATTCTCATTCTCGCATGGCTATGAAGAGATTTTCAGAAGCCACAAGACATGCTGGAATCACAAGAGATCGCCTGTAGACGCAGCTTTAAGAATCCAAATGTCTTTCATTAAGCCAGACATTAAAGAGATTGGAAAATGTATGTAAAACAATGCCACTTTTCTAAATTTTTTATTTTGAAAAAATATAGCTGTTTTTCACAAAATTATTTATATTAATATACAATGGGTTTATTACCACTGTTTTTAAGTGAATTAATAATTCTTTTTCTGTTTTGACAGCTCATCTACTAAGTGTCTATAGAGATGATGCACGTAAACAGAAACTCTTCGGGGTCCCCAATAATTCTGAAGAATGATAAGCTTCTAAGGTTGAAACACTTGGGAACCCTGCTCTCAACCTTGGCTGTATGCTGGAATCAGCCTAGGAAGCTTGAAACAAATATTGATGCCTGGGTTCTATGCCCAGAAATCCTTATGCAATTAGTCTGGTGTGTGGCCAAGGTATTGGGAATTTAAAAAGATCTCAGGCAATCCTAACGAACAGCAGAGGTTGAGGACTGCTGCTCTAAGCTTCAGGCTTTTACTGGATGTCGAAACAAGCTTGGCCATGACCCAGTAACAGAAAAGCAAATACAATCCGCAAAAGGCAATCTGGGGAAGAAAAGCAGGAAACAGTAGAGCTATTGAGTTTTC
This sequence comes from Martes martes, assembly GCF_963455335.1. Lineage (NCBI taxonomy): Eukaryota > Metazoa > Chordata > Mammalia > Carnivora > Mustelidae > Martes > Martes martes. Next base: position 13,509,415 of record NC_137900.1, on the reverse strand, counting down.
TCCCCCAAAAGAACAACAGGAAAGGGAGATATTGTGAGCCTCTCTCTACCCATCGGAGTTTTTCTCTGGCCAAAGATGTTGGGTTTATTCATAGATCACTGTGTCACTGGATGGGACAAAGGAGGATACATTAACATGTGACCCAGGTGAGGATTAGAGCAGCTTTGGGGGACATAAGGTAGTAAAATCTATCCACAGAGCTGTCCCCAAAGAATAGGAATCAAGACAAATCGAAAGGAAACACGCCGGATCATCAGGATGCTATTCTGATTGGGAAAAAGCCAGGAAGCAGCTGGGGGTGTGGGGAGGGGAATTTAGGCCGCATAAGGAAATGCATCCCCCAGCATGATGGACACAGGCGAGTTTTCACAAGCTCCAGCAGCTCTCAGGTGACCCACTACTTAGCATGACCAGGGGGATGCGAGGAGAGGCGGAAGGTGTAGCTAAGCCCTCGGGGGCAGGGGTGGTGTGAACTGGATGGCAGGCTATGAACCGAGTGATAATCATACTTTATGGCTCTTAAGCTGGGAGAACTCTCTCGGGGTTTCAGGTAACCTTTTGCATTGGTTATTCAATTCAGGTAGAGAGCCGTCTCAAACTCTTTCCATAACACGGCCCCTAATAAAGATAAATTATAAGTATACAACTGCTACGGGGGGCGCCTGGGTGGCTCAGTCAGTTAAGCGTCTGCCTTTAGCTCAGGTCATGATCCCGGGGTCCTGGGATCGAGTCCCACATTGGGGTTCCTGCTCAGTGGGGTGTCTGCTTCTCCCTCTCTCTCTGTCAAATAAATAAATAAAATCTTTTTTTTTAAGTACACAGCTGCTATGAAGATGGTCTGCTATTGAGTAGAAGGAAGAAAAAGGAAGAAAGAAGTTCATAATAATAGGAGTAACTAGTATTTGTTGAGCATTTACTATTCCAGGCAAAATATTAAGAACTTCATACGCATTATCTAGTTTACTGTTCTCAACAACCCTATGAGATAGTCCTATAATGATTTCCATTGATAAAGAAACTGAGGCTAAGTGAAAGTCGGTTTCCAGATGACCTCCAATAATCCTCCCCCTGGAATTCCCCTCATGCAGACTTTCCTACATTGAATCAGGACTGGTCTGTGCACCAACAGCACACAGAGGAAGAAACTGTGTTGACTCTCAAGGCGACATAATGAAACGCAACGCACATTCCATCTTGGCCTTTTGGATCACTTGATTTGGGGAAGCTAGCTTCCGTGCTGTGAGGGCTGTATGAAGGGAGCTGAGGCTAACTTGCCACTTGAGAGTGAGTCAGTCCCCTTAGAGAAAGATCCTCCAGCCCTAGACAAGCCTTTGGATGACTACGCTTCAAGGGAAGGTCTACTGGCAACCTTATGAAAGACCCCCAAGCCAGAACTGCCAAGCCAAGCTCTTCCCAAATTCCTGATCCACAGAAACTGTATACTTTTCAGTGTTCCCAGCAGGAATGAGCTCACGGCCATAACCTTGATAGTATACCTTTATACTGGCTTTTCTTCCCTCTCCATCTCTCTCACTCACACTCTTGGGCCCCTCACTCTTGCCTGTGGGGACCACTTTTCAAAAAACTACCTACATTCAAGTTCTTCTCTCAGGCTATGTTTTTAGGGAGATCCCAAGTGAACACAAACATCATGCTAAGTGGGCTTTTTCACAAGTCCAAATGATGTTCTATTAAAAATGTATTGGGAAAGGAGTTTAAAGAACAAGTTCATGCCACCCTCACAAAAGATTGTTTTTTTGTTTTTCTGGTTCCCAAGAAAATAGATTCAGGAATTCCTGAAAGTAGAGAGCTTCGCTCAAATTGACTTGCAGGACTCAAAGGACTTCGAGTTTTGTTTCATTAATGTCCATAATTTTCAACCCTGAGCCTTACCCATCTGCAGAGCTGACCTTGAAATGTTGTTGGTGACAACATTTCCCACAAGATTCCAAGGGCAGCTGCCCTGCCGACCGGGCTCCTGGCCAGCATGGTCTCACCGGCCTGCCTGGAGTGAATTTTGACCACGAACCAGAAATCATCAAATGTTTCATGAGAAATCTCTAAAGAAAAACTCTAGTCACGGCTTGGCTCTTTTCGTGGGCCACTATAAAATATTTCTTTGACTCAGCCAAGACACACATATTCTCTTAATATCTTCGGTATCCTAGGTTTAGTCTATATAAAATGTTCCTGAACATTAAGAGTCCGGTGAAGCCGTCAGAAAATCATATTAACATCCCTACATCTGCCGACTTACAAGCCAGATCCCACTGAGCAGGTGTGTCAAATACTTTCCAACAGGATGTCTCCAGAGATTGTAATCCCTGAGTTGACTTGAAATCAATTGTTTGGAGTGAAGAATGTTATTTCCCCACAGAACAGTTATGCCTAATGTAATCAACTCACCGTGGTTACTGAGGACTTTTCCAGTTCCAGCACTGATCGTTCAACATCCCAGAAACACCCTCAGCCCAGAAAACCAACAGACCTGGCAAACCAAGACAGAAGGTCACCCTACTTATTTCAGATGGTTATGTTTCGGGTTCATTCACAGAAGCCTGTTCAACCCTTGGTCTGGCTGAAATTTAGTCCTGATCGTGAGTAAGTTCTGAATAATGGACAAGATAAGGCAAGGCACATCAAACAAACAAACAAACAAAAAATCCCGAACTCTTGCCATTTGCAACAATGTGGATGGAAGTAGAGGGTATTATGCTGAGCGAAATAAGTCATCAGAGAAAGACATTTATCATATGATCTCACTGATACGAGGAGTTTGAGAAACAAGACAGAGGATCATAGGGGAAGGGATGGAAAAATAAGACGAAACCAGAGAGGGAGACAAACCATAAGAGACTTTTTTTTAATTTATTTTTTCAGTGTTGCAAGATTGTTTATGTACCACACCCAGTGCTCCATGCAATACGTGCCCTCCTTAATACCTTTCATCTCAGAAAACAAACTGAGGGTTGCTGGGGAGTGGGGGTGGGAGGGATGGCGTGACTGGGTGATGGCCCGTTCGGGAGGGTATGTGCTATGGTGAGCGCTGCGAATTGTGTAAGACTGATGAATCACAAACCTGTAGCCCTGAAACAAATAATACATTATGTTAATAAAAAGGAAAGAAAAGAAAGAGATAAGGCAAGGGGCCATGGTGCATTGGAGAATTTCAGGGCTGATACAGGAAAAAAATGGACCAGGAGATGGCAGTATGGCACAGCATGCTTCTCGGGCAGTGGTAGGATGGGCTTGCTTGAGAAAGGACGTCCCTCTCTGCAGATCTTCCAGATACTGTGGGGAAGGGCCGCCCGCAAGGGTAGTTAAGGCCAGGGAACTCTCAGGGAAGCAGGGAACTGGGAGAAGCGGCTGTGTGCCTAGGCAATGCCATTCAGCTGTAAGGTGGGAGGCTCTGATTCAGAGTCCTGGAGGGCAGCAGCAATTTGGGGTCTTGCATAGCCTGTGGGGTTTATCTTGCACATGGCTTGCTGTTGCTGGGTGCAGTTCCCTGAGGTAGGCACACCTGCCAGGCTCTAGATCCTAAAAATATACTTGTTTGGGCTGTATTTAAAGCAACTGGCTGTGTAAGGATTCGAGGTTCTTGTCGGCAGGCTCTGGTCTAACAGTCCAATATACAGAGCTCATCTCTGCATCCAGACTTCTAACCGTGGGTATCAGAACACAGAGCACTCTTGCTGCAGCCTTGACAGTGAGAACAAAAAGTTTCCTCTGCTGATGGCCTTCTGCCTCCTCCTCCTCCCATCTTGGGCTTCCTTCTTCAAACACCAGCCATGCCTGGCTCTCAGACTTGGAGGGAAACAGCCAATGGGAAGGGGGGGGATGGCAGTGGGGAGCATCCCCCACTGATGGATCAGGAGCACTGGGACGAAATAATGGGACGCGTGCAGAGAGGATGTAAGGAACACAAGTGTTGATCTGGGACGTGAGAGGAACTGTCATGGGACCTACAAGTCAGAATCTACCTGCACCCTAGGGATGAACATTGTAAACAGTTGTTATCTTTATCCTGACTGTCCTCTGACACACCACTTTTTTTAATTTTCAGGAATACTCCACTCTGTGAGGTGTCCATAGAATGTGGTACCCCACCCCATCCCTGAGGAATGTCTGGATGGGGTCTTCCTGTTTCATGGAATCCAGGGGCCCAGGATGCCCGCTGGGTCATCAGATGGCCAGGAACCAAAGTGGAATGGCAATTAGAATCATTCCCCAAGGCGGTGTTCTCTGATGGCCCTGGTGGTCACACTGGCAGTGTCCCCTGAAAGTGGTGTCCGCAGAGCCCTGAGCACACCATTCCTGTAGCCCGATCTTCACTGTGGTTCCAGTCAGTCAGCTTCACATTGGATCATGCCTAATTTCTAAGGCTGATCCTACAGGCTCTGTGATGAATTTGTCAACAGCTATCCTTCAATTAGTTGGGGTCATTCTGTTGTTTACAATCAAGAAACCTGATCAATACAAATGCTATGGCCTCTTTCCCACCCAGAAGTTGTAGATTTCTATGTCTCCAGGCTAGTCCAGATCTGTTCTCAAAGTCTTAAAACAAAGATCAAGCACATTTTTTTCCCCTGAAAGACAAATTGTTTCCAAGATGATCAGTCCTCAAAATGTAATGAACATTTCCATTATAGTAAGTGGATAGGATATGTATCAAACTCTTCTTTTGATGGATAGGAAAAAGATCAATTAATTAGCAAACGTGAAAACATTTTTACTGACCTGAAGATAAAGCAATTTGAGAAAAGCAAAACAGTTGACATTGTTTTCAATTATTGTCACAGCAAGATGCCTATAAAATTCGTGTAATTGGATTGAGTGGCACTGTTAATGACTCTTTGGATATGTACACATCCAGTCACACACGTTAGAATTTACAGAGGCAAATCAATTTAATATGCCTTATTCACTTCCTGGGTTGGGCACTGGGTTATATCTCATTTGAATAAAACATCAGATGGGCTCTGGTTTGCATTTTTGACCATTAACATACTTTCCAATTCTGCCTTCTTCCCATCATTATTTAGCACTGTGATTGTGTCAGTCATTTCTTTTTTTTTTTTTTAAGATATTATTTATTTATTTGACAGAGCACAAGTAGGGAGAGCAACAAGCAGAGGGAGAGGGAGAAGCAGGTTCTCCACTGAGCAGGGAGCCTGATGTGGGGCTCGATCCCAGGACCCCGGGATCATGACCTGAGCTGAAGGCAGTCGCTTAACCAACTGAGCCACCCAGGCGCTCATGTCAGTCATTTCTTAGAAAGGACATTAATCACATTCATTACCAGCTGAATGACTTGATTCAAAGGGCAGTAACAAATCACCATCAACCTAGACAACTGAGTATCAAACCCTTTTAACTGTGGTCTGCCTAGGTTGGCTGAAAGAATGTTGGTCCCAGCTATTCTAGCTGCTCCTCCTTTCCAAGGAACAGCATCTGAGCAGCATCATCAAGTTTGACTCCGCACTCTCTCTACTGTTCGGCTAGTATCTATGGAGGGTTATGCATGTGTCTGATTCGGTGAGAGGATGTGGATTATTTGTTCTCCTGGTGAACAACTTATATATGAGCATCAAAACAAAAATTTACAGGAATGTGTGTCAGTGTCAAAGGCAAATTGTGGGTCAGTTTGAAGGCCAAATCATAGGGAATTCACTGTTGCCAACCAGGAGTTCAAACAGTAGAGAAGTACAATTCCATGACCAACCTTTCTTCCCTCCAATATTGAAGAAAATATTAAGTATATATATTTTATATATATTTTGTAATTTCTACATATGTATTTAATATATACGGTGCCCAAATGTGAAGAAAGCTGTGTCCCACAGGCCTCTAGCAATCATCCAAGCACTGGAAAGGAGTTGCTTTCCCCAACCTAGTGCAGAGCCCCCTGGAACCCTTCCTCTCGGACTGTGTTTCCAGCGCCCTCTAAGGATGAAGCTTAACATTGTGCCAGAAAAGGGAAGAACATTTAAAGGGACCGGGTCACTTTCTCATAGATAAGGTAACAAAGCATGAATTTGAAATTAAGAGGTGATAAATTGAAAACTGCTGGGGTGCCTAGGTGGCTCAGTCATTTAAGCATCCGACTCTTGCTCAGCTCAGGTCATGATCTCAGGGTCATGGGATGGGGATGGGGCCCCAGGTCAGGCTCTGCATTCTGTGTGGAGTCTGCTTGTCCCTCTCCCTCTGCTTCTCCCCCAGCTCATGCTCTTACTCTTGTTATAATAAATAAGTTAAAATCTTTTTAAAAAAATTAATAACTTCCATAACACTGTGCATATTGCTCCAACCATTTGAGTCTAACTGTTGGACTAGAAAAAAAAATCCCTAAGTTGAGTGCTTTAAAATAACCACTGTGTAATTTTTTCTCATGGGTCCGCGGATTCCTGGGGCCAGCTGGGCCATTCTTGTACTCCACATTATGACCTCTGGGGCTGTGGTCTTCTGGAGGCTCAGCTGGGCTAGAAGAGCCAAGGTGGTTTCCCTTCATATGTTACATCACCCAGAGATGACTAGAAGGCCAGACTCAGTTGAGATGCTGGAAAAGCTGAGTCTCTGTCTCCATACAACCTCAGACCTTTTTCATCTCCACGTGCCTTCTCCATATGGTCATTCCACATGGTCTCTTTAATAGGTCTTTTTAGCCAGACTTCTTAAATTGTGGTCTGAGAATGGAAAGAGCTTTGGGACATAGCCTTGAGCTCCCTATCACTCCACAGGCTTAAAGGAGGTTGAATATTCATTGGTGGAGATTTTAAAGAAGGGATTCAAGCATCAGCCAGCTGGCCAGACTGAACGCCCTTCCAAGCTGAGATTCAAGATTTCTAAGACTTGACATTCTTCATTGGACTATGACAACACCAACGTCCCAATTTCCCTGCTAATGATTTCACTGGACTGTCTAATCCTAGCAGAGGACACGGTGCCTGCTAGTTGGTAATTGGTTTGCATAAGCTAGAGTAAGCCGTATTTGAATCATGCATGTATCTGCAGAAATTGAAAATAATTGACCAAACCACAAGCGGTATTGTTGAATTTCATACTTGGTGAATATGTAAGACAGTTTGCACTGCATTCTCACTTCTTAAGCCACATTTAACATACCCATGGAAATTCGTCATTCTGAAGTATTTCCACATGCATGATTCCTTTCTGATGGAAACATCTTTGCCTTTTATCTTCTAGGAACTGAGGTGACTGACTTGAGCAAGCCTCATTTGAGATTTTATAATTTTGTTTCATGTTCTCCCTTGTGAAACTGTCTTCACTAAGAATGATGGGTAAATGACATCTGTTTGCATTGAGAATACAGTTTTCTTTATGTCTGGTCTTTTTTTTTTTTTTTTTTTAAGTCTGGTCTATTATTGAGTCTGGATTCGACCTAAGAGATTATTCAGTGTTTGCAAAGGAAAAGAGTATGTCCAGCTTGCTACTAGAAAAATACTCTCCCAGATTTTACTGTATTATTTCAGTATTTTATGAAAATTGTGCAACTGTGTCCTGCTGGGTGTCAATGTAAAATTAATTTGGTCTTTTTCTCCCTCTGCATCTTGACTTTTTGGTGGGGGACTTTGGTTGTTGCCCAGAGCAGTTTGTTCAAGCTTTGGCCACTAGGTGGTGCACTCGGTAAACATTATCTCCACCTCCTGGGACTGCTTGCAATCTCACCTCTTACTCTCAAAATGCCCATTTTCTATCTTGGGCCAGAGGGCCAGTTTCATTCACTATGAAATAATTATATTTATCTTAGCATTTAAGCCACAGCGAACTATAATTTCTTTCAACCCGATACATCCCCTTCGAATTCATCTATGTGGTCACAGAATGAAATTGAGCTGCTTAAAATGAGTTCCTCATCAGTGGGGGTATGCAAGCAAAGGCAGGAGAGCCATCTGGTGGAGCCAAGTTGGAAACACGATGACGCTTTATCTCGGAATACTTTTAAGTGTATTTTCAGGTCATGATCCTGGGGGCCGGATCGTTTCCACCACACTGTAGGGCCTATTGTGTTACGGAAGGAACCTTGATTGGATCCTGACGGAAGAACCAAGAGGCACTGGGAGACTTTGGAGGTTTATTTAATAAAGGGGGTGGGGTGGGGGTGGTGGTGGTGGTGGTAGGGGGTTGAGAGGAGACTGTTCTCCAAAGTTCTGAGCCCCGAGCACAAGCAGGGAGGGTAATTTATACCCTTCTACTTCCACATACTTGGTGCTTTTGGTGCGTGTGGGAAACGGGGTAGGAAAGAACCCGGAAGGGCTTTGAGACAGGGACTGGAATTCCCATGCTGGTTTGGTCGGCCATCTTAGAGTACAGTTTTTTCCTTATCATTCCTCTTCGATGCTCCTTTAAACACCTAGTTTAGAGGGCCATCATTATCATCTACTATGGGCTGATAGCCCTGCAAGGCTAGTATCTGGGCAGCAGCTTGTCTGGTACCAATGCTTTCTGTGAACTTAGCAATCCACCTTAAGGTTCCCAAGGTTGCCCAAAAAGCAATACCAAGTTTTTGGGAGAAAGTCCAGTCAGAAGGGGCAGCAGCGTAAAGTCCAACTCCTGAAGTGAGGGATATCACGCCGATGATAGCCAGGGACCATAGCAAACAGATGTCCATCTGTCAGTGGGTCTCACCGAAAGTCAGCTGGGGCGGGTCCATGGGTTTGGCTGGGCTTTCCACTGGTGTGATTCATCCGACTGGTGACCCTTCTTTACTCTAAAGTGGGGGACCCACTGGTTGATACCTGAGACCTTGAGGGCAGTAGGCGTGGTCAGAACAATAGTGTGGGGCCCTGTCCACTGTGGTTTTGGGTTTTGAGGGTGTCCTTTCTAAAACTTCTCAGGAGATGCGCCTTAGAGTTTTTCCCAGGGTTTGGAGTTGTTGGGACACTTCTAAGCTTCCAATCTGTTCGAGGTCTCCTCTAAGCCTGCTTATTATGGGCGGTGGCCTGCATGGAGCCTTTGAGGTGAATTATAGCTGCAGCAATCTTTTAAATCCCGTTGACTAGAATAAACAGTATCAATGATTGCCAACAGTCATGCTGTACAGAAGTATGACGTTCAGGTCCAGCCATAAGGGTAGCTGGGTTTCAAGTCTGACAGGTTTTAGGTATTATTTCAGGTGTATCTGCAAGCGTAGCCTGGTATTTAATAAGCCAGCCTCCATCATCCATGATGGCATTAGGTTTCTAAAACAAACCTGGACCTCATGCGAAGTCATTACAGTCAGGGACTGTCCCACAGTGAGCTTTGAGCATCCTTTTACCAGAAGGGCTGTTGTATAGCTTAGCTAAAGCCTTTGTTTGCAATTGTACCTCAAAAGAGGTGGCTTCTAGGATAAATATGACTAAAAAATTTAATACCATTAAGAAGACCTCTTTAAGGTAAAGTGTTAATCTAATTACAAAGGATCACTGGCTGAGTGGGAGAAAACTTATCTCAGGAGATAAGGGCATCCCCAAGCGCATCATCCAATCCAACCACAGAGAAAATGGGGCCATCCATTATCTCTACAAGTCTGTAGTTAACCCTATGGAGTGGTGCATGCTCTGGCTTTTAGGGAATGATTTCATCATTCCAAACACACAGAATTGGTCAAAGTGCTAGTTGAGTTATACAATTGTTGGGGAATTAATCCCATTTTCCAGCTGTTTAAATAATTATGTGTTCATGGAATTCTGTTATTATCCCCACAGAATAACAAACAAGAAGACTGTCTAAATGAGCTATTGTGCAACTTCCCTGAAGTTTACCTCAAGTTGTCTAGCTCAGGTAAACAACAAACATTTGAAAAATCAAATCTAGGGGCGCCTGGGTGGCTCAGTGGTTTAAGCCTCTGCCTTTGGCTCAGGTGGTGATCTCAGGGTCCTGGGATCAAGCCCTGCATTGGGCTCTCTGTTCAGTGGGGAGCCTGCTTCCCCCCCACCCCTGCTCTCTCTGCCTGCCTCTCTGCCTACTTGTAATCTCTCTGTCAAATAAATAAATAAAATCTTTAAAAAAATAAATAAAGAAAGAATCAAATCTAGAATTTAACATCCACAAAGGTGGGTTATTTAAATGTAATTCTTCTAAGATAACCCTCATTTCCAGAGACAGCCAAATTAGGACTTATTTATTTGAAAAACAAGTCCAGGGGCACCTGGGTGGCTCAGTGGATTAAGCCTCTGTCTTTGGCTCAAGTCATATCTCAGGATCCTGGGACTGAGTCCCGCATCAGGCTCTCTGCTTGGCAGGGAGCCTGCTTCCTCCTCTCTCTCTCTCTGCCTGCCTCTCTGCCTACTTGTGATCTCTGTCAAATAAATAAATAAAATCTTTTTAAAAAAAATTAAAAAGCAAGTCCAGTTTTAACAAACTTGACCTAATTATTTACATAAGCTCAGCAAGAACAGTGAGTGATCATATAGATCTTTTAGAATCTGCTTTGCTAGAACTTTTTATAAGGAATCTCTAGGTTGAACTTTCAGGAGCCTCTCCAAGGCAGAAACCAGGCCAAGTACTTGCCATCAGACATGCCTGCAGTACCTGTAAGATTTGGGCAGATTCCTCTTCACAAGGTCCCCAAAGTATCCAGAGGTTCCTGCACCCGCCAGGAAGTGACATTCTTTACTCACCTGGTGAGGCTGCTGGGAACTCTGTAAGCAAGGTACCAGGCCAACATTTCCAAGGGGCTTTATGGCTCCCGGTTTCATAAAGCTGTTTCATAAAGCTGTTCATTCCTTAAAGCTGTTTGGTCCTATCTGAGTCTATGCATGTCTCTCTCAAATATGACATTCCAGTCAAAGCCTTGGTAAAATAACCAATGTTTCCAATGGTGTCCTGTTACATGGAGAACGGATTCTTAATGAACTTATGCAAATGACTAGGACGGCCATGGAAGAAGGACTACTTACCGAGACTTTTGAGTTTCAGAGAGTTCAGATAGAAAAGTTGAATGCTTTAATTTGCTTACAAATGATTACTTTATCATGTTTCTGTAAGTCATAGAAATCTTAAGTTTCCTTAATCAGGAAGAGCGAACATTAAGGAACCAGCAATGTTTTTCGAACAAGGATCACAAAACTACGATCGCCTTTTTAGTTCATTCAGTCCCCGTCACTGATTCCTGTTCAGTCTGAATGCAGCTTTTACTTAGTTCTGGAAGTTCTTTATTCATTTCAGTTCTGACCTTAAAGATACTGGGTACCTGCATTGTCCTAAAAGTCCTTTATATTAACCTCCTTGAAGATGAAACTCATTTTGTAAGGCATTAAGAACAATTATAAATGACAAAAAACTCAGAAATGAACATTGTTAATGATCTGACAGGAGATTCCACTATGATACAATTGACAAGGAAACTCAGTTATTCTGTGATACACTTCAACACTTCAACAGCCAGAACCAGAATGTTACAAACCAACCAAGCAAGCCTAATTCGTCGACTTTTTTCAGGATTTTTCAGGATTTAATCAGGATTTAAATCTTGGGGAAGTTTGTTAAAACCTTAGAAAGTTTTAAGCATATGCCTAAATAAGATTAGGGATGTGAAAGACGTAATAAACGTTAAAGACAGAGAAACTGGTTTTCCTAGGCAGGCAGAGAGAAAACGACTATTTGCATTTTCTTACCAAAAGCAGACCAACAATTGGAGAATACTTTCTTTTTGAACGGAGAGAAAGCAGAATTTCAATCTTATACCAATGCACTTTAAAATCCATTCATTTCAATCTTGGTCCGTCCTGACTACATCTAAAATTCCGTTCCAAAGTTTTCCCTCCATAAACCTTCTACAACTTTCCTTTGCATTCAGATTTTGTCCCAAGCCATTTGCTTCCAAACGACCATCTCATTTAGGACAAAATTACCTTCTTTTACCTTCGTCAAAAATTCATTCCCATTCCTCATCTTTCTTATGTATCTCATACTTTTCCACATACAGAGTTGGTTCCCTTCTTTCCATCAGTCTTAGCAGAATTTTGCACTCCTTAGAGACCTTTATCTCCAGTGAAGACTAAGGAGTAACCAATTGTAAATTGTTACATCAGAATTCTTTAGATGGCAAATCTGTGAATCAGTTAAGCACAAAACATGTTTACCAACAGATTTAAATATCCTTAGTTTCTTTCTTTTTTCTTTTAAGACTTTTTTTTTAAAGGTAGATTTTTCTTTTAAGATTTTATTTGACACAGAGAGACAGCCAGATAGGGAGTAGGGGGAGTGGGAGAGAGAGAAGCAGGCCCCTCGCTGAGCAGGGAGCCTGATATGGGGCTTGATCCCAGGACCCCAGGATCATGACCTGAGCCGAAGGCAGATGCTTAACAGACTGAGCCACCAAGGCGCCCCAATATCCTTAGTTTCTTTACAGTAGGAAGTCAAATTACAAATCTATGTCCAGTAGTTAATGATTTAGCACTTCATCCTATTTGGGATGTCCAATGAACTCAATTCCCATTTATCATCCAAGCAAAACTTTAAGGTTTTAGTTCACCAAAGACTTTGAAAGCTCTTTCAATTACCCAAGAAAACTTCAAGACAATTCACCACCAGTGTAGTCATCCTTTTGCTAACAAATTGCAACAGAGACAACAAGACCTTCAGTAAAACTAAGACAACATTTGACCTTCAGTAAACCTTGACAGAATAAAAGTTTCATGTTTACTGCTGATAACTGCAAAGACACGTCTATCTTAATTAAACCAAGAAACTTGAACACTGAATTATGTTCCACCTGGATCCTCCCCATGATCACTTTTCACCTGAGAGACACGTGGGGAAATCTGGAGTGGGTGGTGTCAGGTGGGGGGGGGGGCACTCTTCTCACTCCTAGACAGTGAAGGGAGGAACCACGGTGCCTGAGGCACAGGGGATGGTCTAGAAGCCAGTAATGCAGGCTGCACCCAAGGTGGTGCAGAACTGGGAGACGGGGCGTGGGGAGGCAGAAGAGACAAGGTGCTGCCAGAGGGCAGAGAAAGGGTTTTGGGTTCAGGAGCTCATTAACTCCAGAGGGGCAGACGGCCATGTTTTACTGCCAAGAAGGGTGGGGTTGGGGGGGGCGGAATAGGCAGTCCATGTGGGGCCAAAGACTGGGAATTTCCCCGAGAAACAAAGGGAGTTTCGGCAGCTGCTTGGGAACATTCCTTAAAGTCCCTGACCTGAGGTACGCCTTGGATCATGACCTGAGTGGAAGGCAGGCGCTTAACCGACTGAGCCGCCCAGATGCAACCCTCCCACCCCACCCCACCACCCCTTAAACGTAAGTATGAGAGCTCCTGTTATTTTACATGCTGCTTCTGTCTGGGTCAAGTGTCCCCTGGGCTGTCAGAGCTGCTAAATCAGATGTCTCCCCGCACATGCCACTGAGAAGCAGCAGGAGCACTGTCCTCCTGCAACTCAGCTTTAGGCCCTGGGTCGGAGGAGGACTGTGGTCCCTGTGCTTCCTGTTGAGCTCATCCTTGTCCAGAGCTCATCCCCGTTGCTGCCCCTGATGCCCCTGGGCAGGGCCTCCCTGATAGGCTTTGCTTCCTCACAGCCTTTGGGCTCTTTTACTTGGGTTACAAATATCCTACTTTGGTCCTTCCTACTAGCACAGAATTGGACCCATGGGGGCAGAGTCTGGGCTACCTGAAGCCAGGAATCAATATATGGGAATTGGTCAGGGTGTCCAGGAGTCCCAACCATTAATTCTGTAAATGACCTGGATAGTGGGTAGGTCTCAGGGCACCCTCGGAGGGCCAGTCGACCCCAAAGGTGGCCCATTCCAGCTCACACAATGTGCCTAATTTTCCAGGACATGTTTTGATCTCATAGTCTCCTGAGAAACCCTTCTTAAAATTTTCGAGCTTACAGTCTAAGACTGTAGGTTTTAAAGAGTTTCCACCCATGATGAGCAGGGGCTCTCTCATCCACCTTGTGTGTGCCCTCCCTGCATCGTTGGCGCAGAGACAAAGGTGAGTGCCTCTCCAAAGCACAGACCAGTCAGATGCCCGCCGGTCCACCCTTCCAGAGGACACCTGGGTGTCTCCTGGCATGAGCGAGTCTGTGTAAACTCTGGACTGGTGCCCCAGGGGCTCGCCTTAGACCTTATGAGGTCACCACGGAAACAGGTTAGGGCCCACTCGGACTCTGTAGGCTTCTGGGGACCCTAAAGGTGCCCGCCGGTGGAGCTGTAAGGGCCTATTCAGCCAGAGCGGCCCCACCCCGGTTGAACTGCCATTTTGTTGTAAAACTTAAATTGACACCCCCCCCCCAAGGGGAACTTACTTAAAAGCAAGTCCGGGAAACCAGTCCCGGGTAACAAAGTTCAGATACAAGGGTGGGTCAGGCCAGGTGGAGGTATTCAATCAGTGGGGGTGCATACTGTCTCCTAGCTACCAAGGAGTATGGGCCCCGACCTTTGGGCACCTTTTGGGTGCCAATTCTGAACTAGGTGATAGGCTGGTTCAAATGTCTACTAGGGTAAATTGTAATTCAATGGGTCACCTAGCATCACTGTGGAGTTTCCTGTGTGTGTTACAATCTCATTGGCCACCTGTGCGTGGCCAGGCCCAACCACATGGCCTTTGCTCTATAAAAGTTAGTCTGGAAAGCAGGGAGGGGTCGTCCTCTCTGTAGGGGCGGCCCCGACCAGACGGTCAGTCTGATTCCTGATGCTTGGTGCGAAATAAAGCTTTGCTTGACCTTCGCTTTGTATCAGTCTCGCTCCTTTAATCGCGGATCCATTATTGGGGTACGCTGTTTTTGGGGGACCCAACAGAGCCACAGTCAGTCCGCCTGACAAGCCAGGTCAAACAGCACATTCATTCCGGCATTCACTCCAGAAGTTATTACAGTTCCTCCCGCCCTGGGAGGCCCTGACCTGTGGTATTCCTTTTGGAAATTCCTTCCTGTCCCCCCTTTGGGGGGGTGGGTTCCTGACCCGAGGGGCCTCCCCCCTCCCTGGGAGTCCCTACCTGTGACTCCTCTAAGAGGTCTCTGGGAAGTAATCAGTTTCCCCTTCCACCCTGACTGGCGGGGGGCGGGGGGGAGCGCTGACTGGTCCTGGGGTCCCAGGCCTTACCAGAATCCAACGTGGGGCCCAGGTCCTCAGAGGCCAAGTCTCCTTTGAGTCCGAGTGGGAACAGCGGGGCGGGGCCGGTCGCGGGCGACCCGGCGGGAGACTGCCGGAAATCAGCGGGGCGCGCCTTCTCCTTTACGACCCTCCTTCCGTCCCCACCGGCCGTGGCCCCAAAGCAGTGGCAGCAATGGGCCGGTGCTGGCGGCTTACCGGGATGTTATGGAACCTGGACTGGATCTTGGAAGAAGAACCAAATGGCCCTCAGAGACCTTGGGGGATCGGAAGTTTACTTAACACCGGTGGGTTCAGAGAAGGCTGATCTCCAAAGGTCTGAGCTCGGAGCACAAGCAGGGAGGGGGATTTCTACCCTTCTACTTCCGCATACTTGCTGCTTTTTGGCACACGTGGGGGAAACGGGGTAGGAAAGAAGAACCTGG
This sequence comes from Martes martes, assembly GCF_963455335.1. NCBI lineage: Eukaryota > Metazoa > Chordata > Mammalia > Carnivora > Mustelidae > Martes > Martes martes. The sequence continues at coordinate 13,493,935 of NC_137900.1, read as the reverse complement.
AAGGGCTTTGAGACCTGGAATTCCCGTGCTGGTTTGGTCCGCCATCTTAGAGAACAGTTTTTCCCTTTATCAGTTGTAGCTATGGATGCTTTTAAATAATGGAGAACTACCTAACAAGTGAAATTTACGTGAAGTTCTATTTTTAGTGCTGCAGAGACAGAGTTGAGTAGTTGTGACAGCGACTTCTGAGGGGCTCTCGTTGCTGGCCCACAGAGCCCCAAATGCCTAGTCTCTGGCCCTTCCCAAAGACAGTTTGCAGACCCCTGATCTAATCTGCAAACATTATTCAGATCTTGCCAATTATCCCACCAGCGTCCTTTACCAGGCCTTGAATCCAACCCTGTTATTTAATTTTTGGGGGCCTCAGTCTCTGTTGTGAAAGTAAGATGATGATGGTCCCTTCCCGTTAGGTTCTTGTGAAGATCGAGTGGCTTCAGTATGAATCAGTTGGAACAGTGTGTGGCATAAAATAAGTACTCCTCTCATTACATCAATCTTAGTTTACTTCTCATCTTTTAAAGAAAAGTAAGAGAAGACGTCAGGAAATTCTGTTCCTTTTCACAGAATGGGGGGTTGTACCCGGTTGGGGTGTCCTCCCTCTGGGGCATTTGTGTCACCCTACCAAGGACTGCAGAGTCCTGCATGACTCACATGTCCCCTCCTCTTAGAAGCTAAGAGACATTCTCTCCTGTCCAGTGTGTAGCTGAGAAGCCCGCAGGACATGGCAGCTATTTAAATGCAAAGGATTAATTTCACAGACATAAAGAATTTCATTTGGTGGCCAAACCAACTGACGGTCTGTGTTTCACCTCACCAAAGAAGAATCCTAACTCTAACTTGTGTGACTGTCAAAATGGCAGAAGATAGAGCCCCACGCCTGCCTCAAGGCGATGGAGTGTTACTAAGCGAGGATACAGAGAAAGCTCTCAGGTGTGAGAAGGGGTCCCAACTGGTTGCTGTTGGGGACTCTTCATGGGCACTCTTGCTGAGAACTGGCCCAGAAACATGTGGCCCTTAAATTCCCATGGCATGGGTTGTTTTGTTTTGTTTTGAGTAAGGATTCATGAATGGTGAACTTCTCCTTTGAGGCCTGGTCATTTTTTATTTTCTGTGGTCACAAGTGTAATTATTAGGAAAACACTTGAACCCCAGCAGTTGGGAGAGGGTGGTCTGGTTTTTCCTCCTCATCTTTGTTTTTGTTCTGTCTTAGCGTCTGCATGCCTGAAATACCTTCTGAGCCTACTCAGGGACCTCTTACCTCTCCGTCTACACCTGGACCCTTTTCCAGCTCAAGTTCAGCTGCATTTGCCGGGGCGAAGGGATGACAGTGTTGCATTTTAATGGCAGATAGGTCTTTAGGTAAGAGTTGTGGGATTACCAAAGAAGGGATAAAGAAGAAGAAGAAAAAAGGCTTTAGAGGATTTAATACAATAAATCTTTTGGGACCTGCAACAAGGAAGCACATACAGATCTTTTGGGAGTCTTTTTTTTTTATGATTTTATTTATTTATGTATTTGAGAGAGAGAGAGCGTGCGTGTGTGTGTGCATAAGCAGGGGGACCAGAGGCAGAGGGAGAAGCAGACTCCCCACTGAGCAAGGAGCCCAACACAGGGCTCAGTCCCAGGACCCCAGGATCATGACCTGAGCTGAAGGCAGATGCTCAACCGACTGAGCCAGCCACCCAGGTGCTCCCTTGGGGGTCTTAATTGGGGCCAAAAAAAAAAAAAAATTACCAGAGATCCAACACAGCTTCTCTTCTCTGCTTCTCCCTGTGGTCCTATTTTTCTCTGCTGGCTGAGTCTGCTTACACATCTGGCACACCCACGGCTGGTAAGAGCCAACCCCAGAGGAAGACACACCCTCGGCCTCTGAATACAACTGTCATTAAGGATCCTGCCGTATAACCCAGTGGTAAGTTTATTTGGGTCCTGAATCCTAATTCCAGGAAGACAGCATTGGGTTGGCCTAGGTTGGATCAAGTACAAGGACTAATCATCTATGAAGGTGGGGGATCCTACGTGCAGGAATGACCCTAACCCTTTTAGGATAGACGGTTCAGCAATGGCTGCCTGCTCTCAAGAGAGCACATTCCTTTTTTTCCCCCCACAAATGAAACCTTTTTGACTGCATAAAATTTGAGATGTTTTAACAGCAAAGAATATCCTTAACAGGATAATTAGGGCTAAAAAAGCATTACAAAAGGAACAAGTACTTGCAAAATATCAACTCCTCCAAAATAACATAAATTTAGGATAAAACTAATAAAAATATTCCTATGTTTAGCTGGGAGTGTGGTTATTTGAGGGTTTTTTAGCATTGTATTTAAAACTTACTGATATGAATATTTAGTAACTTCTTAGGTTTCTGATAAAAACTCACGGCATATACACATAATCTTTATTGTTTTAAACATCTTCATCCAGTCATGTCAAACCTCTATCAATTTTGGGTTAGTGTAGTGGACTTTTCATTTCAATCAAAATAAAGTACTTATACTATCTTAGAGGAGACAGAATTGAAGTGGAAATAATGTAGTCATAAGAATTATATTAAAACCATCTATATTGGGGGTGTTGTTACTTTAAGAGAGAGAGGGAGCTGTGGGGGGGAGGGGCAGATGGAGAGAGAGAATCCCAAGCAGACTCCATGCCCCAGTGTGGAACCTGGTGCAGGGCCAATCCCATGACCCCGAGATCATGAACCGAGCCAAAATCAAGAGTCGGACACCCAACCTATTGAGCCACCCAGGCGTCCCTAAAACCATCTATATTTGAAAAACACTGCCTTTGGCAATAAGAACAAATGTAACACTAATTAAGTAACTGCAGTCAAACTTGAAAAGAGAGGAATCAAAGTTATTCCTAAAGAGAGAAATCAGGTGATTGCAGATGTTCAGGGTCACCTGTTGCACACCTAACCAAACCCACAGGTGACTCAGATCCTGGCCTCAGTGCTTCCTTGGGGACCTGATGATCCAGGAGATTGTCTGACATGGGGCCTCTGCCCTTGGCTGCATGCGGAGCCGCAGGGAGTCATGAGGGAAAGAGCTGGAATCTAAACTCAGCTTCAGCCAGTTTGTGTCTTTTTGGACCATGTTCTTTGCTATGTCATTGAGCTTTCTCTCATGGACAGAGCTGCCCACCAACCATCTCTGCTGGCAGGACGTGGTTCTTTCCAGTCCTTTCTCCAAGGCTTCTGCTGTCTGCCAGTAGGGGGCGCACTTCTGAGGGCAGTGGCTGATGTTTTCACACACCGTGGAAAGTTTCTCCTCTCTCCAGGGGTTACTCCCTCCTCAACTGGTTTTCTGTCAAGTTGCGTTACATTCTTGAGGCAGTTCAGGCAGTATTTCAAGGCTTAGCAGAAGCTCTTGAATCTCACTTGCGAGGTGTGAATGTTTACCCTGTAAACATACTTGCCCAGGCTGCTGACTTTTTTTTTAAATTTCCGGGCTCCTTATTCCGTTGGCTTTCTTCACGTAATTCTTCAATATGTCCTTGTTTTTCTCTTTCAAGTCTTTTAAGTTAACAGCGTCAATGAGTTTCTTCACATCAACTTCTGCTTCACGGACCAAGCAACCTCCACTTTCTGATTTATTCTGTCTGTTGTCAAGTTACCATCATGTAACATTTTCTGGAAAGAACAGGCAAACTTACCATCTTCGGTGCAGTTTTGAGTATTTGACCAGTGCTTGTCATGTACCCCCTTGCTTCCTCCTCAAACATTTGCTTCCGCCCCTGAGGTTCCTGCACCGCCCCTTCTCGGAGCTTCCCTACTTGGGAAAGCACTTTGGGGCTTCCCTGAAAATGAGTGTTTTCAGCCAGAGCATCCATAATCTCCCTCAAAAGTTGTTGTACGTTCTTCTGAGATGCTCCTAAAACGTTGTTGCCATCAGTCACTAGGGGGCGATGGGATTTTGATGCATTTTTCAAGTGGTTTTGTCTGTCCTTGAAGTCAAGCTTTTCTGTTCTTTTTGGACAAGGTCTACCCTGTCCTCCGGAGAAGATGCTAACCTGTTGGGATATTCACGGACTGCTGCCGGACTCGGCGTGGGTGATTCAGAGGACTGGCCTCCTCCCGGATGACTCTGGGGCTCCAGCAGCCTCTCGTGGAGTTTTTAGTATCCTTCAAACCGAGCAGAGAATCTCTTACTAGCTCTTTTCTCTCCTTGTAGTGGGTTGGTTCTTTTCTGAAACAAAAATCACGGCACCTTAGACCAGAGTCTCCGAGAGAGACCCGAGGACACTCAGGCCTGACCCAAGCATTTCTCCACCTCCACAGGGCACTGAGCAGCACCCCAGGGCTGGCTGGGGAGATGACATATGGCCTTCGTCAGGCCCTCTGTGACTCCAAAGGGACCGCGGCTCTGTCTCTGGTTGCCAGTATCCTGTGGGCCACCACTGACCCATGTAGGTGCCTGGCAGACAGGAGAGGCCATCAGGGGGCTGGAGGTCAGGCTCTGTTAGAACGTGCTCTCTGATACACGTCTGCTTCCTGCACAAACAGAAAGTGATCTTCTTTGTCCACTGTCATTTGCACTTGTGGAAAACACTGCTGCCTGAGGAGTCCAGCCATGAGGTCTGAGTACTCCAGACCTGACCTAACACTGTGGGGCGCTGGGGAGGTCAAAGCAGTGCCATGTCATTACCCATTCTCCACCCAGGAGAAGGGCAGGGCATAATGACAGGGCACACAGCAGTAGAGACTCCTGGCCCCACACCCAGGGGTGAGGTTCACTCTCCTGAGTTCAAGTTTCCTTTGGCAGTAGGGATGCCTGACCCTGCCTACCAAGGTCACAGGGGTCTCCCTCCCCAGGAAACTTCCCACCTGGTTTTTTGGTCAGTCCAGCTGGGTAGGGGCAGAGCCCTGAAAGGCCTCAACAAAGGTATTAACTGACAGCCCTGGATTTCAGTGTCAGAACAGCTGTGTGTCAACAGCTGGTGAATTTTCAGTGGGACCAGCGTTCTCCTTTACATCCATGGATTTCTGGATCAGGGGGGTTCTACTGGGGACTTGAGCCAGGCCACTTCCATCATGTGACTGTACCATCTTTAGCTCTGACTCCCAAGGTTGTCCCCCAATTTTCCTCCACTCTGTGAAGTCCCTTTTGGAGAGGGAACAGGTTCTTGTTTTGGCTACACTTGCCGCCATTCACTTCTTTAAGCAGCATCTGACTCTCCTGGTATCCCACCTGGGACTCTGCCAGGAGCAGCTTGTCCCTAGTTCCTTTACTGGAGCGAAGCTAGAGAACCGTGAGTGGAGGCTGGTCTGGGGTCCCGGAGGGCACCAGGTTCAGGCCCTGGGGGCCCCTATGGATGTGGAGGAGAGAGAGCCTCTGAGCAGGCTTGGGCTGTGGACATGGCCAGATTCCTGGTGAAGTGGTCGTTTCTTTGTTTATCCTTCAGTCCTTTCTTTAAGAAGAAAGTTTATAACCTGTTCCTGAAGAATTCAGCCATATGAGGGGAAAAGAGATTAGAGGGATGTTAGTCTCGGCTCTTTGATTTGCAAGTGGCAGAAACAAAGCTGGCAGGAGCATGAGCCCCCGGAGGACAATGAGGTAGCCCACAAAATGGCAGAGCATTGGGAGCCCCAGCAGCCCTGGGGTCTCTGGTTGGGTCAGGCAGCACAGGAGCTCCTCGGTCTCCAGTCCCAGAGTCAGGAACAGGCATCTGGATGATTATGAGCAGGGTTCACCCTCTCACATTTCTCCTTGTGGCAGGAACGTGGCCGTCAGCATCTCTCCCCCCACCAGCTGGGGTGTAGGTCTGTCTGTACTGTGAGCTCATCACGTATTTGCCCAGGGAACAGGTAAAGGACCCTTGTTGCTCACAAGGCTCCTAGTTCTGGACTCGGTGGCTGACACGTCTTCTCTCTTCACGTTTCATGCCTCTGATCCCATCTGGTCCTTGTCTTCACCAGGATGGTCCTCGTCACTACAGCAGCTTCCTGTCCTCACCAAGGTACTTGTTCGTAATAGTTTGGAGGTTCTAGTCCAGACCCACTGAATCAGAGTTTCTAGGATGAAGGACCTGGAAAACTTCACCCCTGGTGACCTTTATGGTCAATGGATTAGTCCACCTCAACCTTATCTTACTTTTTTTAGAGGTCCAGCTCATGGTGACTGCTGTTGCTAATGCCAAAGGCTCCTTTGGGAACACCGTTTGGAGAATCTTCACATAGAAAAGTCCCTGTTCTTCACAGCTCAGACCCTGCTTCCTCTGTGACACCTTCACCACTAGACTTTGCCCTCTCTTTTCCCTGCCCACCATACACCCAACACGCCCTAGCTTGCCCCTCTGAGCACTCCATACCTCTGTCATTGACTTCTCTACATCTCTTACCTACCATCCCAGGTTGAGTTCCTCAGAGATGGACGTTGTTTTTAACCCTCAGCACTGGGCCATGTGCCTGGTATCTGGTGTGCATTTACTAAAACATCACTTGAATGAACATGGTCTAAAAGGTACCAACTTCATGATCAGCAAATTAAACATTACTTGATAGGCTGTTATTTATGCTTCCTGCAGATACGGATTTCTGTCTTTTTTAAAAGAAGCAACTCGGGGCACCTGGGTGGCTCAGTGGGTTAAGGCCTCTGCCTTCGGCTCAGGTCATGATCCCAGTGTCCTGGGATCGAGCCCCGCATCAGGCTCTCTGCTCAGCAGGGAGCCTGCTTCCTCCTCTCTCTCTGCCTGCCTCTCTGCCTACTTGTGATCTCTGTCTGCCAAATAAGTAAATGTTAAATAAATAAATAAATAAAAGAAGCAACTCATTAATCTTCAGTATTCAGTTTTACCAACACATGAAAGGCCTAGGAGAACAGCTACGTACATTTCAGGGCAATTTGACTTATTATCTGCAATTTCTGTTAGAAGCCATCATGCCGTGAGACATGGCCTATAGTACCACAAACTAATGAAGTCTTGCACATGTATGTTGATTTCTCTCTTATTTTATCTGTGCAGTAATTTTACAAGGAACATGAGGATTTTGTACAAGTTATACATAATGGGTTTTTTTCCTCCTATAGGTTATAATAAAGAACCCACTTGCGAGAGAGGGCACAGTTGTCCTGGGCATTTAAAAAAAAAAAAAAAAGGAAAAAAGTGTCCCCAAGCTGAACACAACAAACACAAGCCCCCCAAACCCCACAGCTTCTCTTTCACACCCATATCCCTGAGTCATCGCTGTGTGGTTTTACTTGGATGCAGACATCTAAGACATGTTCACGATGCCGGAGGGTTGGTGGTGCTTACATAAATTAATCCAGAATATGTAATTGGCCAAGCCTGATTCATCTGTCACAACTCTGCCTGGAGAAAAATGTACATGAATTTTGAAAGAAGTGTGAGCACTGCTTTTTCTGAGCCTCTGAAATTCTCCTTTGAAATAACAAAATTCTCTCATTTCCTTATCTATGGGTTTGGCTTCCATGACTCAGTAGAGATTTCAAAGTGCTTTCCAAGCACAAAGCCGTCCCTCGATTTGTTCTCAAGTTCAGGTGGCAAAGCAACTTTTGCAGGAAAACAAAAAACAAAAACCACCACCAAAGCTGCTTAAAGCCTCTCAAACGCTCCAGGAAGCAAATTGAGCCATTAACACACAAGAGTCAAACTCATCCTTGGATTACTCACGTATGCACTGTGGCTTTGTTGGACAGAAGTAAAACACAAGTCTGATTTGGAGACCGTCCATGATTAGAACAGAAATTAATTTCACAGTGAAGCTACAAGTTTCAGTCTTCAAGCAAATATGAGAACCTTTTTTTTTTTTCAAAGATTTTATTTACTTATTTGACAGACAGAGATCACAAGTAGGTAGAGAGGCAGGCACAGAGAGGGGGGGAAGCAAGCTACCTGCCAAGCAGAGAGCCCGATGCGGGGCTCGATCCCAGGACCCTGAGATCATGACCTGAGTCGAAGGTAGAGGCTTAAACCACTGAGCCACCCAGGCGCCCCTGTGAGAACCTTTTGTCATCAAACTGAATGACAATCTTTCCAGGGACTTTATTTCTTGTATGTTGGATTTTTCTGCTATGACTTTGAGCTCTCTTTCTACAAGAGAAGAGCGAATGTTTGCTGACTTCCCTGTAAGGATGGGCAGAGTCCAGGCAATCGAGGAGGGCTCAAGGGGCTTACGAAACTCCATGTCAGCTATTCATATTTTCTTGATCACTTTTTATGTTTAGGTAAAAATGCTTTTTTTCTGAGTTTCCGTGGAAAGATTGCCCACTAAAGGTTTTCCCATATTTTTTTTTAGCAACCTCTCTTCCCATCCCAAAATACAGACACAACCAATGTAGAAGCATGGAAAAACCCAAGAAGTATGACAGATCTAAGGTAATTTTACAGTGATGGTGGAGGTAGGCTTGATTGTAAGAGGGGATGAGTCTGAATTCGTGAAAAAATTGAATTATACTCTAAAAGAACGTTCTATCACTTTAAAGAACAGAATGCTTTCCTTAACTCATTTAATTTTTTTCTCTTATCCCATTTTAAAACAAGATTAATAAAAAACCCCAAAACCCAAAACCTGCTCTTATTGGTGACAATACTTAAGGGTCCTTGTCCTCTAAATGAGTGGCCTCTAGAGGCATGTGGTCCTGAAAACACCCTAGTACAGGTCCTATTTTGCTATTGACAAGTATTTTTATATCTAAACCTTACTTTATTTAAATGACTAATTTAGTACCATGCAATAATTTGCACGTGCCTGTTGATTAACTATTAACAGAACTCTGTGCCCAGTTACAAATTAGGCATACATTTTTGCTAGATTACTCACCTGAGAATTCTCTCGAGTTTTTTTTTTTAAGATTTTATTTATTTATTTGACACAGAGAGAGAGTGAGAGAGAGAGCACAAGCACAGGGAGCAGTAATCAAGCAGGCAGAGGGAGAGGGAGAAACAGAATCCTGCTGAGCAAGGAGCCTGATGTGGGGCTCGATCTCAGGACCCCGGGATCATGACCTGAGCTGAAAGCGGACGCTTAACCAACTGAGCCACCCAGAGGCTCCTGTGTGAACTAATTCTTGATGTTAATGTGCATTTCTTACTCTGTTGTGACTTTAGGAAATATGAAATTTAACTATGCTGAAATCAAAAGCAACAGCAATCTAAACGGCTGACACTCTATAGCTTAATTTTTAAAAGTTATGTATGTTGTCTATCATAAAATGGAAGATACACATTGGCCCACAGCTACATATTCTATTCTACTTTTAAAAACTCATGTTAAAAGGAGAAACACATTGCAAGATTAATCTCCCTCTGTCAGAGCGATAGAACTCACAACAACAAAAAAATGTAAACACAAAATCTCATTTATTTTTGTCTGAAGCACAAAGGAGCTCACTCAGCACATGAACAGGGAAGCAAATCACACAAATACTGAGTAAAAATGTCCTCATGAATACACACATACATGTCCTTAAGAGCAGCAGTCCGGAGTTTGACATATAATGTAAGGTGGTTTTTGATAGAGAATGCTTTCTGACAGGCTCCTGAACAGGAAATAAACAGGCAACTCAGTGCCCCATGACGTCTGTTCCCCGTGGACGCTGAAAGCGAGTTCCATCACTGGTCTCTCAAGTTTTGCATTTCAGTAAATTTGGACTAGATTTACTGACTAACCCCTCAGCTCTCAATCTCTCACCTTTGGGACTGTGGGCGGGAAAGGGAGAGGCTGGGTGTGAAAATATGCATGGGGTTCAATGCTAGGGCTTTCCAGTAGTGTCTGTTCATCTGTGTACTTCTTCACACACTTTCCTTTACAGACACTGAAAAGGGTCAGGGCCCAAAATCATACCGAAAGGGGCTAGGTAGATCTGAGGTTGCAAATATCTCTTCTAAGACTCACCAAAAAAAAAAAAAAAAAAAACAACACTTAAAAATTCATAACAACCAAATTAAATCAAATCAAATTAAATCAAATTTAATTTGAGAATTATTTCAAGACATTGCCGTGACACATTTCTTAGTCTACCTTTTAAAAACTCAGAACGCTCCTTTTAGACATGCGAATGTGTCCAGCAGCATCAACAACCTTAAAAAATGGACAACAAAGAAAAGATGTCCACTAGGGTACAAAAGCACCCAGGTCTGGGTATCTTCCGTGTACGCACAAGGTAGAACTGATACAATATGCCTTCCAGCTTGCCTTGAAAGCTTTCCATATGTCTAGTTCTGAGGTGAAAAGATTAAAAATAGAAGAGTCTGGAAGGGAATGAAGATTCAGAATACATTGCTGGATCTCACATCCACCATGTTACCTCTGTGACATCCCAGCTGTAGTTGCCAACAGGGACACTCCAGGGCTCAAGAGCAGCTAAGCATAACAGGAAAGTTTGCAACCACTTTCCTCCCTTTGCTATGCAGAATTCTCAGGGAAGTGAAAAAAAGATTCCATGGGGTTCAGTGCTCACAATAGTAACTTAGAAAGACTTCCTCCTGGCATGAAGGTAGCTGGGTCCAAGATATTCTCTTGGATTCTAGAACCTTCGACAATGAAATCAGAGAAAGAACCAAAGAAGGGAGCAGATTCTTAGTCTCAGGTTACGATTACCAGGACAACCTCTCAGTCCTAATCCCATGTTTCATTCCCTTTTAGAAATTCAATTCACCTTAGCCCATCAGCCCGCTTTTGTGTTCTGTTGTAGAAAATATCTTGTAGATGTAGGACTGCCAGCACTATTAACTCTGTTTTTACCTGTTACAGTGTATTCCATTAACAAATGCCATAAAACCCGAGGCAACCTGTACAGGGCGAGGTGGGGGGCTGATAAGAAGCCTTCATTCTTTCTTTCCTGTCAGAGAGCAAAATATTCGAACATAAAGTGACAAATAGGGTTGGCTTGAAAAAACGCCTCTCCACAATTCAGAAAGTCAAGCCACATGAGGCCAAGCTAACATTTCTAGGTGTAGAGGCTCTGACCACATGTACGGCCAATGCCTGCCATATTGCACAAAGCCTACGCCGCATTCAGGACCACTGCGCCGGGACCCATGAAAACACAGAAGTTCTAAGAGATGCAGGGAGAGCGAACTACACGTAAACATTTCAACATATCCTATTTTTACCAGAAAAGATAGGTCTTAACATACTCCCAGGGCTAAATGGAATGTTTGACAGACTGGTTGTAGATGGCCACTCTTCTTGCTGCTGAGGTCACACCTGTTTATATACAGAATCCTTCTTGGAGGTGAAAGCTGGTGCTGGACATCAACACGTACCTCCTTAAGAAGGTACAAGTGTAGGATCTTGCAAAGGCTGGGAATGTAGCTGCTGCCTATGAGAGGATCTTACACATCTAATCCAAATTCTTAAGCCCATTCCTGTGGGTTAGACACCAGGGAACCATGTTCCTTTGGCCCCTGGAAGCTGAATTTATGGAGTCACTTAATATCCCACAACACAAACTGCTCCTATGTCAAATTGTATGTCAACTGTATTCAAGAAAGAGAAATTCTTTAAAAGAGAAATTCTTTAAAAAATGAAAATAAGACCAAAATTGTGTTCCATCATTAGATGTTGTGTGTACGCAATCAAATCTAAAAGTGTTTCCACCGGGAAAAACAGAAAACACAACGTGGGCAAATGACTGCTGATTTAGCACAACTAATCGAGGATCAAATTTATAGTACAAGAGGGGGAATTTTGTTCTTAGGTCTGTAAGTACAGAGTTAGCTATATTCTCTTCTATTCTCTACTCTAAGGTAAATTATAAGGAGTCACACTTAAGTCCTAGGTGGGAGTGTGAAGATACAGTAAGAAAATCTATTCCTTTTCCACATTGGTTCATAGTATTTGAAATTAAATGAGAAAACTGTAGTATTTAAATGACCTTCACATCAGTACTTCTTCAGAGTTTATTTAAAAAATTTGATTTTAATTGTAGGTTATGAAAAAGCACACTGTACTGGAAAGCATAAAAATACTCTTTGTTTTGTGTAATGTTCCTAGATGTCTAGTGCAGGTTAGTCCTATTACTATAAACCTTAAATGGGGCATGTACTTTCATTATCCTAAAATTCGAATGTCCCCAAAATCATTAGGAATTAAAAAGACAACAGGATAAAATGGAAAAATCCAGTGCTTTCAGTAAGCAGGGTTTAAAGATTTTTAATAATGTATTTAACTGAGTTTGTCTTTCATTTTAAAGTTCTACCAGATTGAGATCTGAGGATGAAATTTCAGCAACCACGGCATACCTCTTAGGGAGACCCCATCATTGCTGTGAAACCCTTTTAGTATTGGTAGCTCCTTACTGCCCAGCACGTGACCCAGTTTATGAAGACTCCAGTCTACACTACAGTGGAGTATGGAATTTGTTTCTTTTCAAATAACGCTGAAGCAATAATAGCATCACACATTTATACATTAAGGTGATTTTAAAGTACACAAAAATACCACTATTTGTACCCTGTAGTTATATGAATAATATTCCTAAGAGACTTTAAATCTTTAACACCCAACCTCTGTCAAATACTCTGCAGCACAGAACTATATGAAGAAAGCATGTAGCATTCAATTTCTGACATTTCATCCCCAAAGAAGGCAAAGTACAACAATAACACGTCTCTGAAATGCAAATTCCATTAAGTGCAAACTTCAGAACACAAGGTCAATCTAGAAACACATTTTAAAATTCAACAAGTTCTCCTCTGAAATTAATTAATTTCCTCTGAAATTAATATGCTCAGTACATAATTTTCAATCATAATCTGAAGTGATTTTCCAATGCATGTTCATAGTCTAACTTTTTCTCCCTCATAAAAATATATTTACTAGTTCATTTTCCATTTTCTGATTTTTCACATTTATTAGCTCAACATATCTAGCCTTACAGGAATACCTTTTCTCTCCACATTTCCAAATATGAAATCAATTTGACTTAAATCTCACAATAAGAACCCCACCATGAATAACATTCCCTTATATTTGAGCTTAAAGTAAATCCAAACAGCTCAAAAGGGAGAGATTTTGAATCCTCCCAACCGGAGGGCTGGGAATTAGCACGACCTCCTTCAAACGATTTGTCAAGTGAGTACTGTAACTAGACACAGAAAGATAGAGTCATCCCAAGAACAAGATACTATTTTTGGACTTTCTAACTCAGCCTGGGCACCAGGGAGATGCAGAACCACGTGATCCCAGGAGAATTCGTAGAGGCCGAGGGTCTTACACCGAGCTTGAAAAGGGGACGACCTGTTTTCCGCCCACATAAACCTCCTCAATATTTCGGTCATCTCCTGAAAGAAAAATGAAGGAATCATTCATAAAGTGTTTTTTTTTTTAAAGATTTTATTTATTTATTTGACAGAGATCACAAGTAGGCAGAGAGGCAGGCAGAGAGAGAGGGAGGAGGAAGAAGGCTTCCCGCTGAGCAGAGGGCCTGATGCGGGGCTCAATCCCAGGACCCTGAGATCATGACCCGAGCCGAAGGCAGAGGCTTAACCCACTGAGCCACCCAGGCGTCCCTCATAGAGTGTTTTTATGTCAAAAGGTATTTTTTAAAAAGATTTATTGATTTGAGACAGAGAGAGAGTATGTGAGTGTTGGGGGAGAAGAAGGGCAGAGAAGGGAGAGAAGCAGATGCCCCACTGAGTGTGGAGCCCGACTTGGGGCTCAATGCCATGACCAAGCAGAGATCATGACCTGAGCTGGAACCAAGAGTCCCGTGGCCAGCGGACTGAGCCACCCAGGCACTCCTATGTCAGTAAGTATTTTAATTGCCACAGGGAGGGATTTAAAAACAAATACCACTTCTAAGAGGGAAAATACAAAAGCTACATTTTTTTCCTCTCGGACTGTTCATAATCTGGACAAGGGGACATGACCAAGACAAGGGGCTCCATCGAACTGGAGGATTAGGGTCTGAATTCTGCACCGAAGGCAGAAATGACAGAAAGTTGAGTTCACTTTCCGCGGGCAGCCCTGTCAGCTGGAGTGGTTTGCATTTCCAGCCCTGGCGGTAAAGGAAATGCTTATCTTTACAGGCCAGAATCATCCTCAGCATGGGGAGCTGGAGGGCGTCCAGGAACGGAGCTCTAGAAACGGCACCTGCATCTCACCTCAAGTTCACCCAGGACTCAGAGCTCCCCAGACCAAGCGGGAGGCAAAGTAGAATCTTCCGTACTATTTATTTCTCTCAGTGAACGGAATCAAATGTGAGTACACTTTAAAACGAAACAAAACAAAACACACACACACCAAACATGGGTGGTGAGACTCCACCACAAACTTATCATAAATAGAACATGGTAGGGAGGACTGGGGCGGGTGTTCAGAGTGAACGGGGAGCAAGGGACCCGACGGCCTCTTCCCTGCACCTGCCATTCCTCAGCTTTGGATTTATCTTCCAGAGGAACACAGGCATTTCAGATAATGCCCTGAAATGGGCTTTGATGCTGAGGAGTGTTAAAATAATAAATGAAATGGTCACGCATAGAGTTTAACCTATGGGGCCAAACATGCAGGGAGCCATACCCAAGAAAGACCAGGAAAGATTTTATTTAGCACAGAGACATATATCCACCTACCTAGATAGAGGAACTTCTGGATTACAGCCTAAAATGCAAAATGAAGTAATAATAAGAAAAAATATTCTGTGCATTTAGAAGAGTAAATTCACAGTCAACAGGGGTTGGTAAAGCGCAGACATACAAATTTATTTCTCAGAGGCAAAATCTACTTCCGTTAATGAAAAAGAAATGGACTTATTATAGTCAAATAGATTCAAATATACAAATATATTCAAAATACAAGTTTTTGTCAGTACCATTATTCTTAATAATACATTGACAAATTGAAAAGGATCTACTTTCCCTTTTAAGATTCCCCTGTATTCCCTTAAAATGTTTCCATTTCTATTTTTTTTTTTTCCTCCAGGGAAGATATGGTGACTACTTCATGAAAAAGATGCCTTTTGACGAAATTTGTTTTACTTACTTCAGATGTATCACCAGCCAGATCCCCAGAAAATAAGTCAATGGGAGAGTCAGATGCTTTGGGGTTGATCAGGAGGGCATCGAATTCCTTGCCCACTTCAAAGTTTCCAATCTCTTTATCCAGCCCCAGGGCTACAGAGTGGAATAAATTAGTAAACAGTCAGTATTTGGAGCCATCAGATGGTGAAAATGTCCCCATTTGCAAGGACAGAGTCTGTCCTTGCAGACTATCACTAGAAAAAAACTATCTTAATGGGAAGCAGAGAAGCTCTCATTCTAAGAAATCCTAAAACATTGACACACAGGAAGCAGAAGAAGCATGTGGAAAGCAAAATCTGAGAATAAAAACAGGTCCCCTCATCACCACGATCTCTAATTCAGATGTGTCTGTCTGTTTCAGCTCTATTAGCGCCCTTCACAGTCCAGCTGGCCTATGATTTCCATTCATCCCTCTAAGAAACATGGCGATTGACATAATGTCTTCTTTTCCCTTCCTATTCTCCCCCCACACTCCAACTCTTGCCCTTTTTGTTCTGTGAAACAGCTGACGGGATCTATTTTCATGGCAGTGAAGTGAACCTCAAATAAATAAAATAAGCATCCTTTTGCATCTTCGTCAGTGCAGGCCTGTCCATCCTAAGTTCCTTCGTTTAAATCCTCTGAATGGAGAAAATTGACTTCTGAAAGTAAGTATGTCCTCCTAACTCAAGAGTGCCAATGCTTTGGAAAGCAGACCAATTTCTTGGTAACCTCAAGGACTTTCTGGTTGCCAGGGAAGAATGGTTTTCTAAAATAGGTCAGTACTATCTATTGACTTGATCCATCTCGTAACGAGAATTCACGTTCCATGAATATCGGATGTCAAGGAGGAACATCTGTCATTTTTATGATTTAGTTTCAGAAGATGGGAGTAGTTGGCTTTCCGAGTCAATAAAGATATTAAATCTAAAGCTCCTTAAAGCCTGTAATCTGAGTGCACACTGAGCTACCCAAAGGGAGCGCGCACAGACAAAGGCCAGCTGGAGGGCACCACTGTTTATTTGAATTTTTGCACGTGTTGGTTGAATTCTGTCCCATCAAGATAGAGTCCGATGTGAAAATATTGGATCAGGTACCTCCATTAGACACAATCTGGTACATTCTCTTTCTCTGTATGGATATCCAGCAGACTTTTTGGCAGTTCCCTAAGCACTGATTAAGAAACCCTTCTTGTTCTTAAAAGATTTAAAGGGTAACTCTTTTATTCTCAGAAAAGAACAAGATTTTATAGCTAAAGAACTCTTATAGGCAGACAGGGGTGCAAAAGTAATTAGAAAATGTTAAAGGCAGTTAGGTGACTCCTACTAACTGTGTGGGAAGGACCGAATGTAGTAGAAAAATCATTGGAAATTCTCTCCTCCTTTGCCAATTACAATCTTTCTGCCTTTGATAAAGAAGCTTAACAAAATAGAAGTTTTAATGACTGTATTCAACATAAAATTATTGTGTGTTTAATAGGTCAGATGACCAGCTTCATTTGCCAGAGTTTTGATGGTACGTATATATATAAACTGAGTAGATAGTTCAGACCTGAAGGTCAGGCATGTGCTAACCAAAAAAAGGCACAACTGCTTTAACAAATTTGTAAATTGGTCTAAATTCAGATTATTACAGAGAGGCCCGGGAGGGCTGGTAAGCCGTTCAGACGCATTTCAGGAAACGCAGTCTCGCTGCCTTTGGAGCACATGTGCCTGTGAAGGGGATTTATGCACATCTTGGTCTTGAGAGTGAAGGGAAAGGCTGTGACAAGCTGGGGAGGTGCCGCCATTTAAACAGTGATCCAGTCATCTCATGTCACTCAGAGTCTCACAGAGACACGCACTTAGGAGAAGAAATTCCATCACAGTAAGCGCGGGGCCCAGAAAATAGATCTAAAAGCTACACAACAAGATAGACATGATTTGGTAAGCACCCCATGCCAGCTTGATCTCGTACAGGATCCGGATGAAGCACCTCGCAGAGAGCCTAGAATACAGAAGGCACTTAAGTACAGTCCACTGGCACCATGAAAATCAGACGGTGGGCCAACAATACCAACAGGGATGGGGAATTCTAAAAAATGGATGATTTAAAACTTGGAACTTTAGAAAACAAAATCATAAGACTTAAGAAAATGCAAAGAGCATGACCTCTGCTTGTTTTCCCTGAAATGTTCTTTATGGCATTCATCATAGCCCAGAATATCCAAAGAGCCAGAAGGTTTCTCTTCCCAGGACACTCTCAGCTTCTATCATCCTCCATTTTCTAAGACCCTGGGTATCTTTCATAAATCTCTCTCTATATCTACACTGTCCCTGTTTCGATGTTTTCATTTCCCAATAGCTACCTGAGTTTCATGCTGCGTTCACCATGCTCCATCCAGATCACACTAAAATATGGAAGTGACTAAAAGCGATACAATTACCAATTTCTTTTTTTCCTAAAAATAGGGTTACAGGTGAGAACTGGAAAAAGCTGATAAACAGTCTTTATATATCAATCAATTACACTTTTACATCTTTTTCCTTTTAAAGAGTTTTGGGTAATTAGTGTCCTTAAATATATCAACAAAATGCAGAGTTGAAGTTGGGATTTCCAGAGGAAAGGTAGGAACCTGCACTCTGGCACCAGATTTTCTGGATTCAAATCAGGGCACTCTGTAGCTTGACAACCGTGTACGCCTGGCTCAGGTGCCTCGCTGGTCGGAGGAAATTAGCAGCGGTCGTGAGGTTGAAGTCACAACACAGCATGACGCACAGTGCCTCTTACCTGGTAAGAGTGAAGTCTGGGCTATTATTTTACTATTATTATGAATATCATTACTCTCATCCCTCAGGCCAATAGAGAACATGTTACTCGGCTCAGTGGGAAAAAGCTGATGATTTTCAAAAACTCACCCACATGCGACCATGGCAAATATCCGTCAAAGCATTAATATAATCGTGTGTTGAACATGTCCTCTGCCAAAGACAGGGGATTTGCTGAAGAAAGGATACCTCCACCACATGTCTGAACATTACCCACTAAATTTGGAGTATGGTACATGAGACGCAACATTGGGGTATGAATATGGGGTGCCTGCTGATGCCACTCTCGTGAGCCTTCATACCGTTTCCAAGGACACAGACTGGCGCAGTTATATGCTGCTCAAGAAAGAGACAAAATGGTCATTACCTTGGCTGCCTCCAAGCGTAGCTAGTCTGAAGACCTCTTTGAGGGTAAGGCTTTTCTCGTTGATCTTATTAATTAGAAGGATATTGGAAACCATCACTGCTCTTCTGATCGCATCCAGCATGGAGGCTGAATAACCACCAGCCACATCTACGGTAGATGAAATAAAGCCACAAGAGTAACCTCATTCGATAAATGGAATATTAGGTGTATGACATTGGTTTGGGGGTTTTAGTGACTGATACTCTGTCTGGAATATACTTCCAAGAAAAGATCTTATCTAGACACAGAACAGACACAGACTAACAGTTGAAAGAATTCAAAACCTGCAATTAGTATCAAATGCATATCAAATGTATTCATTTCCTAGGGTCCCTACAAAAAATTACTACTGATGTGGCAGCTTAAAATAGTAGAAATCTATTATTTCACAGTTTTGGAGGACAGAAGTGTTAAATGCAAGTGCTGGCAAGGCTGTGATCCCTACAGAGCTTCTAGGGAGGACTCCTTCCTTGCTGCTTTCAGTTTCTGGAGGCTCCTGCAACGGTTCCTTGGCTTACCGCAATATGATACCAGTACAACATCTGCTCCTGCCTTCAAATGGCCTTCTTCTCTGTCTTTATGTGTCATTCATTTTCTCTTATAAGATATTAGTCATTGCATCTAGGGCCTACCCTAATTCAGAAAGACTTCATCTTTAAATTTCTACCTTAATTGTAACTGCAAAGAACTTTATTCCAAATAAGGTCACATTTTGTTCAGTAGACATCTTTGGGGACAAGGAGTGACAGTTCAACCCAGTGCAATGCCCAAATGGCTAATAAAGCTAAGAGAAGAAACTCTATCTGGATAGTCCCTGCACTCTCACAGAAATATGCCTGAATAGTTATGAAGATAATTTGAATAACATGAGACTTAAAACAAGCTCACAGTTCTATGCCCTTAGAAACTCATCCTAGGGGTGCCTAGGCTTTAAAGCCTCTGCCTTCGGCTCAGGTCATGATCCCAGGGTCCTGGGATGGAGTCCCGCATCAGGTTCTCTGCTCAGCAGGGAACCTGCTTCCTCCTCTGCCTGCTTCTCTGCCTACTTGTGATCTCTGTCTGTCAAATAAATAAATAAAATCTTTAAAAAAAACAAACAAACCTCATCCTAGCTCTATTCTAATACAGATGAGAACTTTGGGAATTAAAAGCTACTTCTTTATGATAATTTTTCAGGGAGAGCTTTTAGAGGGAATTGTGTTTATATTTGTTGTTGTTGTTTATTGACTTTATTGAGAGCAGTTTAAGGCTCACAGCCAGCTAACTTTTTTTTTTTCCTGCTCACTTTTTTAAGGTATTACTTTAATACTGTATATATGCTCTCAAGATACATTTTTGATTTTTGCTTTCATTTTTTAAACTCTTTTACAACTTTTTATGTCTTATTTCTAGTTTAACTGACCTCCCTGATATGCTGTTGTCCCTTCATTTCCCTAGACCTTGGCCCATTGTTTTGTCTCATAACTCACTGAATGCTGTACATTTTCAAGTAATTTTTTCCAAGAGTTCATGGGGAGCATATTTTCCAAGACTTTGTATATTGGAGAATTTTGTTGCCTTTGCAAATAAAGGAGGATCTCGTCCAATATAATATCCTTGGGTAACAATGATTTGGCTCTAAACTCTTTCTTGATCTTGCTATTTTTCATGCCAGCAAAAACACCCGAAACCAAACTGGTTTTTAATTGTTTTATTGATAACTGACTTTTTTCTCTGCCTTACCGTTTTCAGATTTTTTTTTCCTTTTTCTTTGTAATTCCAGTATCTTACCAATCAGTTACGATTTAGCGTGGAACAGGGTAAGTTCTTTGAATATGATACATAGTTCTATCTTAAGCCTGGAAAAGATTTATCCTTCACAACTTCTGTTCAATTTGCTCTGGGTCCCGGGTCAGGAAAACCCCCCGTGTTGTTGTTATTCTTTCTCTGCTCCATGTGGATCATTCTCAAACACCCCCTTTGATCTTTGATCGATGTTGTTTTCCACATCATTGATTTAATTTTCTGCAATAGTTCTACTCATAGCTTCCTACACTGTTTGTTATAATTATAATTAAGACAACATAAAATGCATAGAACTCAGGTGTCTAGTTCGACGAATGCTAACAATTATACTAGCCATTTAACTACCTTTCAGAAAGACAAGATGTTAAACATTTCCATCACTCCAGCAAGCTCTCTCTCAGTCCTTTCCAGTCATTTGCACTCCCTGCCCCCATCCCCAATCCTTGCAACCACTTTCTGATTTCTATCAACATAATGTTAGCTCCACTGGTCCCTAGGTTTCATGCATATGGAAACATACAGCATGTGCTCTTTTGTGCCTGGCTTTTTCCACTTAACAAAATATTTGTGGATTTACCTTTGTTTCACATAGATCAGTGGTTTCTACTTTCTTGAATGCTGAGCAGCATTCCACTCTAAGAATACACCACAGTTTGCTTATCCATTCCCCAGGCCATGGGATTTTGGATTGTTTCCTGCTTGGGGCTATTACAAATACAGCTGGTATATACATTCGTGTACGACTCTTTCTGCAAACATATGTGCTCATTTCTCTAGGGTAAATACCCCAAAATGGAATTACTGGGTCATTTGTCGATGTATATTTAACTTTATAGGAAATAGCCAAACAGTTTTCCAAAGTGGTGGTTGTTGGGTCCATGGTCAAAGGAGCGAGACTGATACAAAGCGAAAGTCAAGCAAAGCTTTATTTCGCGCCAAGCATCGAGAATCAAACTGACCAGCCAGGGACGTCTCTTGCAAAGAGGCGACCCCTCCCTGCCTCCCAGACTAACTTTTATAGAGCAAAGGCCATGCGGTTGGGCCGGGCCACACTCAGGTGGCCAATGAGATTGTAACACACAGAGAAAGCTGCACAGTCATGCTAGGTCCCACACGGGTGGCCAACTGAATTACAGTTCACCCCATAGTAGCTATTTGAACTAGCCTATCACCTTGGTCAGAATTGGTGCCCAAAAGGTGCCCAAAAGGCAGGGCCCACACTCCTTGGTAGCTAGGGAGACAGTATGCGCGCTCTATTGATCGGATGTCTCCACCTGACCCGACTCATCCCTGCATTCCTGCATTCGGGGCGTTATCTCCACCTGACCTGACCCACCCTTGTATTTGGGCTTTGTTACCTGGGACTGGTTTCCCAGACTTGCTTTTAAGTAAGTTCTTCTGCGGGGGCAGGGTCAATTTAAGTTTTACTGCATAAACAACAAAATGGCTGTTCAACCGGGGTGGGGCTGCTCCGGCTGAATAGGCCCTTAAAGTTGTAAAATTTACCCTCCCTCCAGTCATGTAGGATTGTCTACTGCTCCTCACTCTTATTTTCCCCCCAGTTTTCTTCTTTCATTTAAAACATTTCTTTTTCCATCACAACTTGTGGTCTTTTCATAGTACCATGTCTTCTTGTACTCCAAGGATGATGGCAATTTCCTGAGATTTTTCTTCTAAATCCTGAGGTAGGTCAGTTTCAGAGATAAGATCATCTTCTCATTGGTTTTTTTGTTTTTATTTTTCAGAGACAGCATGCGCACGTGCGCACGAGTCGGGGGGAGGGCAGCGGAAGAGGGAGACAGAGAATCTTAAGCAGCTTCCATACCCAGTGTGGAGCCTGATGTGGGCCTCGATGCCA
Source organism: Martes martes (assembly GCF_963455335.1). Classification (NCBI taxonomy): domain Eukaryota; kingdom Metazoa; phylum Chordata; class Mammalia; order Carnivora; family Mustelidae; genus Martes; species Martes martes. Next base: position 13,472,115 of record NC_137900.1, on the reverse strand, counting down.
GGAGCCTGAGATCATGACCTGAACTGAAATCAAGAGTTGGATCCACCCAGGCACACCTCATTCTTTTTGATATGACTTTCTCTGATTTTGCAATACTTTTGTTAAGCTTCATGTGAGTTTCTCCTATCTAATAATTGAGAAAGTCCAGATCTGCCTCTTCTTGTTGTAGACAGGGTGAACAAACCACTTTTGGACCTACTCCCGGCCCATAGTATAGGGTTAAATGATCTTCTGAAGCCTACAGGAGACAGGCAGGTTGATATTTAAAGGTCATGTTTCCAAAAGAGTGGAATGCAGTGGGACTATTGCAATAGAAACCATGTAAAATGCAGCAGCATTCTCCCAGTTCATAAGTGAATATGTCATATTTAATCAAATCTTTGGTCAATACACCAACATTGCTCCTTCCCTTTAAACCAATCTTGATTGACTAGTGCAATGTGTCAAGTATGTGCTAATAACCATTTTGTATGCACTTTTTTCTCATTAAGCCTCAAAATAAGCTTATAAGATAGACATAGTTATAACTATTGTTATTGTTACAGAAATTAGAGAAATGAAGTCTTAGAAAATTAAGGAAATTTGCTCAAAGTCTTACAGCTAATAAGTGACAAAACTTTACCTAAACATTTTACCCACCACTATACAACCCAAAGTCAGGAACTGGAAGTCATGTCATGAACTTAAGTCAGGGAGACAAAATCCTAGAAAACTGGAAAGAAATACCTACCTGATTTTTGGCTATCTACAAGATTTCTCATTAATAGACTAGTGTGTAACAAAAGTTCTTGGCCATGTTTTTTCTTATTCATTAAAGCTTTTCTCTGATGATAAAATAACTACCTTAACACCTGTGACTATATCCAAGTATTACCATGGTCTCAATGATTGGCGTCTTACATGAGAATTTTTTAAAAATCATAATTCTTTTGACTTACATAAAATTGGAGTGAACATCTAATCTAGCACACCTCCTTAAAAATATTAATAAGTCAGGGCGCCTGGGTGGCTCAGGGGGTTAAAGCCTCTGCCTTCAGCTCAGGTCATGATCCCAGGGTCCTGGGATTGAGTCCCGCATCGGGCTCTCTGCTCAAGAGGGAGCCTGCTTCCCCCTCTCTCTCTGCCTGCCTCTCTGCCTACTTATGATCTCTCCCTCTGTCAAATAAAGAAATAAAATCTTTAAAAAAATATTAATAAGTCACTTCATTTTATTGTATATCTTCCCGACATTGCTGGTATAAAATAAACTGACGTGTGAGTTATTGCAGGAAATGATGACAACCATCTTCACCATTATGCAAACATCCCAATGCTCTTAAGTATCAGGAAGGTAAATGCATCAAGAATGAAAATAAATCCTTGTGCCCCATACCCATTTAAAAAAATTTTTTTTAGTTATTCATACACAGAAATAAAATGTTCACAGGGGATATGCCTACGCATTTGGGCCTGTCTCATACTTTCAAAGTGAGCAGCACTGCACACAGTCAGGAAAAACAATTAAAATGTATTGTGAGAAAAAAAAAAGGCACCACTAATTCATCAGCCACCTAGGATGTCCTTCATCCCAGCAAACAACAGACTGCCTGTGGGAGTTGGAATCTCATTTTGTTAAACACTGATCAAAAGCAAAGCAAGTTCTTAATATATCTCCAAATTCTCAATGCTGGCATAGACCGAATCTCTGCTCCCTATGGCAAGGTCAAATAATTTTCTTTTGAGATGGTATCTGTAATGACAGAGTTACGGAAAACTAAGACCATACGAATCCAAACCATCAAAACCTAGCCAGAGGGACCAAACGAAAGGTGAAAAAAATCAAGGAGTTAAACAACAACAAAACCAAAAACAATAAAGCGCTACAACACCTTAGAAGGACTTACCCTTTGTCAAGCAATCCCTGATGGCCCTCAGGAGGTTAGCATCATCAAAACCTCTCCCTTTCCATATAGTTTCTTACTGCTGCCATCCCACTGTTTTATTAGCTCGAGATAGGACTACCAGATAAGAAAACTAATTCTTTAAACTGTTACCTGGAAATTAGTCACATCATAAAGTTAGGGTCAACCACTTTGCCCAAGTCCAAATGGCGAACTACTGACCTGTACCCAGCCCTATTTTCACTTCATGTTTCAAGACTTCGAGCACATTGAGAAAGCCGCTGCTGAGTCTGTAGAAAGAGGAAATAGTCAGGACAAGGAGACGCATGTGCTTCCAACAAAAAAAGGACACCAACAATAATGATGGTGATTTCACTAAAATTGTGTTTCCCGTCATAACAGCTCTCATGTTGACACAAACACATTAGTCAAATCAGATCATCTGAGTCCCGAAGTAAAAAAACAATCATAAAGGAGCTCTGCTTATTGGGTTGAGGTTAATCTCAGGAGGGTATAAAGCAGCAAGAAACAGAAGGAAAATGGGATCATTTGTAAGGAAAAATAAATGAAGGAATTCAATCTTGCTGTTCATGCAAAAATCTACTGGTCCTCAGTGTTTTTTGTTTTTGTTTTCGTTTTTAATAAACTCATCCTTCTATGTTCAAAAGTACAAATTGCAAAACATTGTCTTTCCTCTGTGTCTGGGATACTTTGTTACCCTGAATGAGTAGTGACTTGCGAAATCAAAGAAGGAGGGTACTACTGGGAAAGGGGGTGCAGGCTGATGAGTCAGGACCTAACAGTTCACAGGCTGCAGCTGAGGACCGCAGCAGCTAGGAGAGAAGGTTCCAGACTGAATTCCGGACATTATGACCCTGAGCTTACTAGATGTGCTGCCTTTCTATAGAAACAAAGGAAAACCAAAGCGTTTCTTAGAAGTCTGAGAAGAGGCAAAGGTCACAGTGGTCTCCTTGAAGATGCACGTAACTACCACTGTCAAATCCCCAGTGCCCGTGCAATAAATCAAAGTTGTTGGAGAAAGTATAGCAGTGACCATCTAAACAGAAACGTACCCATAAGGAAATTGAACCTCCAACCTCAATTTGCAAAACTGGATCATATTTTAATTTAGATATTGTGTAACTAACCCCGGAAATGTTAAATCCTTTCCCTGTCTGGCCCCCAGACTGTAATTATGGTCACTAGCCATACATAGGCCAGATTCCCTGTCATGTGTGACCACTTAATGTCTGAAAATCAGAAGGCTCTGGAACCTCTCAAAAACACACCAGAAACATAGCTCTGTGGCTCTTATGTCTTTCCTATACTTCTATCTGACATACATCTCTTTTTGCTGGCCAACTCCCTATACTTCCAACTGCCAGCACCTCCGACTCTACCTCGGGGCTCCTTCCCCATCACAGAGCCTGCTCTGCCCTTGTTCCGGGAAGGTCAGCAGTTTTAGGGAATTCATACCTCTTCACTTCACCCAGCAGCCCTCCACAAATAACTGATAGGTGTGTGGGAATAACTACCCCCACTTCCTTACCCCGAGGGCAGAATGACTTTGAGGTCTGTTTTGTACATTGGTCCCCTGAAGTTTCTGGAAGAATTAAACTCCAGGAGCCCACAGTGGTAAGCTGCTTGATGACGTGCTCTTACTGACTCCCTTGCCTTTTCTGTCTTACCCACGGAAATCCTGGGATCACCTCCACATAAACTACTTGTACACGAATTGTCTCATGGTCCGCTTCTGCAAGAACTCAAAATAACAGAGGATACAAAGTAACCCTCAAAAAACCTGAAACCTAGCAGAAGCGAAATACGTTTGCTGAATGAATACATGAATGATCCATCTCAACCTGCTTCCAAGTGGGAGGAACTCTATTCTGAATCAACGAGCACCGGAAGTGAGATCCTTTCTGTATCGAATCCTGGAGCATGGGTTCTTAACCTAGCATCCACAGATCAGTATCATGGGATCTATGAATCCCCTGAAAGGAGATGTAATGTTTCTCTATCCGTGAGCTTTTTTCTGAAAATACAGACCATCATTTCCATCTGATTCACAGATCTATGACCTCTCAAAGGGTTGAAAACGAGTTATAAATAAAGCTTTGTATTCCAAGGAATTACAACAGGACACGGTCCCTCCTGTGTGAACTGGTGTGCTGTTGGATCTGGCAGCACGGTACACACTGTCGGACACTAGCTCGCGGCAGCATTGCACCTTCTCCTGACCTCAGAGCATGCAAAGTAATGGGAAGTCAGTACTCTCTCCCTGGAACACCTGGCCGGCATATGCGTTCTTGGGGTCCTTAGTTGCAAACCCTGAAATGCTGGAGGTTTTGAACTCTTTCTGTTGTATTTCCTATTGTCCCATTTTGTGCAAACGCAGAAATTTTAAGAGATGCTGTGTTCTTCAAATGCATACTCTGCAAAAACTGTCCTCTACTGAGTGCTCTTTCTCCCCCACTGAGGCAGAGGTTGGCCTCGGTGCATCTATCTGGTTCCTGTCCCAATTAAACAGAACTCTCAAAGGGGGACCCTGGAGGCAGGGCTGAGAAAACCGGAGGTATCCAGGCCGCTAATTCGCAACCCAAACACTCACCATTGACCGACCGAGGATTGTCTACTTACGATAAGTTAGAGTTGGGGCAATGGGCGATAGCTGCTCCCCGCTCCTTGAACACCTGTAGCTCTTCTGCTGAAAGGTAGCAGCCGTGCGCCATCACTGTCTGGAGAGAAGAGCGTCCTGTGTGGAGTCTGCCACTTAAAAAATGTTTCCCTTAGTCTTGACTCCCAGCAAGATGTCACAGGTGCAGACTGAAGCTGTGACTTATCTGTGAGCCTCTTCCCAAGAGCACTTACGATTACTTGTATGTTGAAAATCCCTGTGTACAAGTTACCCCTCCCAAAAGGCCTAAAAAATAACAAGGGTCCAGGTGATCTACAGGCTGGGATATCCATCCAGCTCAAAGATACATTGTTGCCTTCAGGCATGCTACTTTATTTCCTAATTCTACATGGTGAGCAGCTGGTGGGGCTGTGTTTGCTCCTATCTTAATCAGAACTTTCTAGAAGTAAGCTTTTCTTTGTCAGCACATGGAAGCTGTGGGCGTAATCCTGGAAAGAGTTGTTCTCATTTCTGCTCCTAGTGAAATACAGGCGCCGATGCTCTTGATACACAAAAGCAAATAATCTTTAATTATCTATATTTTAGGTATTTTTTTAATTGGAATATAGTTGACACAACCAAATAAACTGTTTTATCACCCATATTTACATTTTCACAAAAATTAGGAAATATAATATTTTATATGCATTAATTTGGAAGATGAAGTTGTTCTAAGAAGGCAGGCACTGCCCACATATGACACTTCTCTGTTTAGTCCTGATGGTATTTGTGGGTTTTCCTGAATAGGATTTAAGTCTTTCTTGTGGTATACATACAGTGTAGTATTACTCAGCAATAACAAAACATGAGATCATGCCACTTGCAACAACATGGATGGACCTTGTGGGCCTTATGCTAAGTTATTAGGCTAAGTGAAATAAGTCAGAGAAAGACAAATACCACATGATTTCACTTATATGTGGAATCTAAAACAAAGAAAAATTAACAAGCAAACAGAATCAGATCTGTAAACACGGAAAACAAACGGATGCAGAAGGGAAGGTGTGGGGGGATGTGCAAAATGGGTGAAGGGGAGCGGAAGACATGGGATTCCGGTGATGGAATGAATATGTTATGGGACCAAAAGGCACAGCCTAGGAAATAGTCAATGGTGATAGGTTGTACGGTGACAGATGGTAGCGAACTTGTCATGAGCATAGCATAACATAGAAAAGTTGAGTCACTATGTTGTACACTGGAAACTCATGTACCATTGTGTGTCAACTCTACTCAAATGAAAATAATTAAAATTGAAAAAAAAGGCTTTACTCTTCAAAATTCTTCTTCCTTCAGCACAAAACCTATTTCTAATAGCTTTCTCCTTTGGGAGGCACAGTTCAGTGACCAAAGAATTATTAATAAAATAAAATTTTCCTGGAGCACCTGGGTGGCTCAGTGGGTTAAAGCTTCTACCTTCGGCTCAGGTCATGATCCCAGGGTCCTGGGATGGAGCCCCGCATCAGGCTCTCTGCACAGCAGGGAGCTGCTTCCCCCTCTCTCTCTGCCTGCCTCTCTGCCTACTTGTGATCCTGTCAAATAAATAAATAAAATCTTAAAAACTAAATAAGTAAACAAATAAAATTTTCCCACGCTCTGTGCAAATAAAATTAACATGCAAATGGCAGGTTGATTTATTAATCACATGGAAATATATGTAGAGAAGGCTGAAAATTACAGTGTAGCATTTAAAAGATCTATGTAGAGTATTAACCTTTCAAATGAGTCATATTCAGCTCTCCCTTCACAGTCCCGAAGAATTTATTTGCTGCAGTAGGTTCAACTCTCCTCGCAGTTTGTACAAGTCACTGAAGGCCGAGGCCCAAGGCCAATGAGTATATTGTTGTAACGAAGAATCTCCCCACTCTATTAATTTTAATTAATGTGAAATTATTTAATGATGAAAGTATTATAAACTCATTTTTTTAAAGCATTACCACAGTGTCTAAAAATAAAAACTAACTAGTCCTGTTTTCTCCCTCTTGTAGATCACATTTAATAGTCAATGTTTGTATTCCAGATAATTTTTTTTTTAAGAGACAGAGAGAGGGGGAAAGAGTGCGTAAGTGGGGAGGAGCAGAGGGAAAAGGGGAGGCAGAATCCCAAGCAGGCTTCACACTCAGCACAGAGCCGGAGGCGGGGCTTGATCCCAGGACCCTGAGACCAGGACCTGAGCCCGAATCAATAGTCAGATGCTTGACCAACGGAGCCACCCAGCACCCCAGATACTATTTTCTAAGTGAGCATGTAACCACACATCTATACCCACACAGCAAACAATACCCTGTAAACATTCTTCCTTGTAAGCCCGTATACTTCACTCTCCTGAATGCTGGATAAAATTTTAATTACGGATGTTCTGTAAACTAAACAATCCCCCACTGATAGACACTTCCTAGCTTCCACATGAGTTAACATTCCTATTCATATTCCTTACAGAACGGATCCTTAGAAATGCATCTGCTAACTCAAGGGAATGCGCATTTACATTCTAACGGATACTAACAAAAATGTCCTTGGACCAAGTGACAAGCCCACCCTCAAAGAAGCCTTGAGAGTTATTTACTGGGATGAAACTGTAGGCCGATTTTCAACTGTGCACCCACGCATGCGCATCCTCTGGGCTTTAATCTAGTTTGGGAAATGCACACATATTGGAAAAATCTGAGGATTACCATTGAGATTTATTTATTATTTCATTTTGTTTCCCGCTGCCCCCAAATACTGAGATTTACTGAGATTTTAAAACGTAGATAAAGACCCCCTCCTTGACACTGATTATGTCATGATATGCAACGTACCTTGTTTGTCAGAAGATTGTTCCTATCGTACACATCTGTGTAGTTTTTATAATCTTGAAATAAGTTCTTCACAGCTTCAACTTCACTGACAGTTTCACTTATATGGCTCTACAAGAAAAGAGGTAATATTTTCAATTTTCTAATGTGAAGTACCATTAGAAATTATACTTCCTACCCCAAAAATGATATGGATGGTGTCTACTTGCAAGGTAACACAACAAAGATGCTACGTGGGTTTTACTGAAAACAATTATATGTATTATATATAATACCACATCTATATGAAAAAGAAACTATGAATGTGAACATGATAATTACATGAATATGTAATGTTCTAGCCCTAACCTTAACCCAGGTTACATTCTTTCTATAGCTAGTGGGAATAAAAATAAAAAGTACTTGAAGAGAGTACTTGAACCTAGCTATTTGTGGGAACTTGCCTCTTCCCATTTGGCCATTTAAGAAAAGAGTTTCGCGGCCATAAAAGGACAGATAGCATGGTTCACTCATAAGAAACCTGGAATTTGAACAAGGAGAGCTAAATGTTAGGCCAAGTTCTGAGCCTGGTTATGGGTCTTAGGGTGAGTCACTTCTTTCCTTTGGGTCTTTATATTCTCATGTCTCAAATATAAGGGTTGGTTTAAAGGAGTAATTTTCTAAACTCTTTCAGCTTTGAGTATGTTATCCATATAGAAATTTACAGAAATCCAATATGTAAAAGGCATAAACAGGTTTCCTCTCAGGAAGAAGCAAAGACTGGGACTTTAGAGCCCTGTCCTCTTTCTGTCCCCTTCATCTGCCTCCAGAATGAGTTCTTTACAGAAAATGGTTTAGAAAACAGCAGCTGGACAACCCTGCCGTCACCAAAAAAGGAGCCCATAAACATCCACGCCCAGTCAAAACAAATGAGTCCTGGCTCCCACACCAACCTTTCCTGAGGGCACCATAAGGCCTCAGAGGGCAGAAAGTACTTTGGAGACACGACACTTAAGCGTAACCACCCCACACCCTTGCCTGAAACAAAAATCCTTCCAGACCAACTGGTAATGAGTACATATAATGGGAAAAAACTCATGAGCAAGTTGCCGCTTCCAAGAACGGCAATGCCATTTCCTCTTCTCCATGACGTAAAGTGTGCGCCAAAGAAATCAGAGAAAAAACAGTAATGTCCTAAACACAGAGTGTTCCACCTAGAGGGTGAGTTCCGTGCTCGCCTGGAGGGAATCTAGACCACTGAAGAAATGCACGGGCATCTGAAGAGAACAAAGGACAGCCAGATGATTCTTTTCACTTTGATAAATTTGAGCCAATGTAGGCACACATGCTTACACCCCCAGCACTCGATTTTGTTTTGTGTTCACGGAGTTCTGGACACACAGTCTCCAAACATGGCACCAGGGCACAATGCATAGTTTCAGCTGAAGAAAAATAACTGAAGGTCATTCTGACCTTCCCCCACCCTTCCTCCCTGAAACAGATCATAAAGCTGTTATGTGAGGGGGGACCACCCTATCCTTGAAGGAAAGGAGCAGCCTTATCTCCCAAGACAAAGGGATGCCCCAAAGAATCCAAACAACTATATTCCTCCATGACTGGGCACTTGTCACCAAACCTAACCTACAAATGCTCCTATCTCTTTCTTTGGGTCTTCATTCCCTTATGAAGGCTTCTTATCATGTAAAACTTTTATTAAATACATTTGTATGCTTTTCTCCTATCATCTTTGTCAAGTTAGTGTTCAGACCCAGCCAGGGACTCTAAGTAAGTCAGGGAAAACTTTTTCCTCCCCTATGACTGTGTGGGATCGAATAAAAAATACAAATGTTGGGACGTCTGGGTGGCTCAGCCGGTTAGACGTCTGCCTTCTGCTCAGGTCATGGTCCTATGGTGCTGGGATCGAGTCCCGCATCAGGTTCCCTGCTTGGCAGGGAGCCTGCTTCTCCCTCTCCCTCTGCCTGCTCTGCCTGCTATTCCCCCTGCTTGTGTTCTCTCTCTGAGAAATAGATAAAGTCTTACCAAAAAAACACAACAAATGTCACAGTACCCCCAAAAGGGGGAGGGGATGGTGAGAAAAGTTAATGAGCCCCAACAAAATAAATCTTATCAAGAAAACAAAACAAAATACCCTCCATCGTGATAAAGAATCAATGTGTTGCCTTTCCCCTAACGTGCCCTTTGTTGTAAGATAGTCAACTCTTAAGAGGGAAAATTTTAGTGCAGTCCATCATGAAGCTTGGGTGGGAAAAGGGGAGCCTGCAACTCCCAATTTTAACCCAGCTGGAAGCTTTAAAAAGTGTTTCAGTCCCAAATCGCAACCATTTAATGACAAAGTAAGATATACTTTCTTGTTCCTGATTTTTAAATTAAGAAACTCAGAACAAAAGGGTTTTAAAATGTATTTCTGTAAGGTAGAAATTAGGTTCTTTTTGCTTTTCAAATAATAGGTGGTTCTTCCAAAAATGAAGGACTAGAACACTGAGGAAAGGGTCAAATAAAAGAGAGAAGTAGGAAAGAAACGAATTAAATTTATCCCACAGAGAACAGGTAACCAGTGTGTTATCGATCTGGCTTTGTTACAGATGATGTCCTTGTCTCTCTAAGTCTGATCAGAGAGGTGGGGGGGGTTATTAAAGGAACTTTAAGTCTCTTATCTGAGAAATTAAAGAAGTGGATTTAGGTGATGTCTATAAGAGCCCTTCTTATCTTATGATGTTATTTCTCTAGGAAATTTCAGAAGAACTAGAGATGACTGCCAGAATTTAGGGTACTAAAAAAGTCTTGCAGGCCTGGACAGGGGCACAAACAGGAGAAAAATACCCACCTGAATATGCAAATTATGAGTCTTCGCCATGTTTCCCAGTTTACCCAACAAAGTGTCGGAGCAGGAAAGGGAAAAACGTGGTGTCACTATGGGCTTCACTCTAGAATACTGGAAATAATTTTTAAAAAAATTGATAAGGAAACTATAGCTATCGTGAATGTGTGACATACCCCAACATGCAAATCATACAACATGATAATTTCATATCTTCATTTAGGGGGATAGTCCCCCATTCTAAGAGTGGGTGGAAGCAGTGGGTTTCATGGAAACAGCTCCTGGCTGAGGACAAGAGAGAGAATATTCTACAGCACCAAGTTCAATGGAAGAAGACCCTGTCTCAAATGACAGATAGTCCCAGTCCTACATCCATGTAAGGTTCAGACGAGGCCTTGACTGGGTGGCCCTCCTGGAGAGAAAGGGGAAGCAGAAGAACTTCTAAAGGGGCTGATATGGGGAGACTCAGAGAGAAGTGGTGGCCTGTTCCCCATCTACATCTTGGGGAGGAATGCTGGCCATGGCCTCCTTCAGGACGTCTGGTGGTAGCACTGGCTCTGGAGTCAGTCAGTCACCTTCAAGGTGAAGGCTGAGCAGGACAGAAGGGCTCAAAAGAGGGGTGGGTTGCCAATCTAAGAGATTGCACAATGGAGCTACGAACTGGCCTGCTGGGAGTGGGGGAAGGGACCCGTAATGCCTCTGTAGGCTCACAACACCAGGGCAATGCAGAGAGGAGTGGCTGGCTGAGTGTCTGCGGGCCATGTGACACACCACACGTTAGGCACCAAGGCGGCCAATGCCTGGGGCATCACGGGGGACACCACCTGTGCTCTAGACCAGATCAGGGTGTACAAGAGGCCAGAGCCAATGCTGACGTAGCCAACTTCCCATTGCTCCCAATCTGTCCACAACCGTGAAGGCCTCTCTCACCTCCCCAGGAACCAGTCCTGTGTGATTAGAAGGTTCCAGAGAAAAGGAAGGGAAAACCACTAAAGCCTGATCGCACAGAGCTGAGTGGATGGGTCCACGGTAAAAATAGTCAAAGGCTCCGGGGAAATATTTCTGCATGCATGGAGTAAGCCAAACATACACGGACTAATCTTTACCAAACAACTTAATCACCAATCTTACAAACGACACAAAAGCAATCCAAAATCAAGCTGGGAACAAGCTTACTTACATTCTTTTGGAGCATCCGTGACACAAATCTGAAATGAAGCAACAAATGGCTAAGATAAAAATTTTGGCATTTTCAAATAGATTTTTTAAAAGGGTGAAAACATGATCCTTACATGTCTTAATTTCCATGCAAACATTTCTAACGCCATACATGTTTCCCCAGCACTAATTAAAGATTAACAAGTAGTAATTACTCTGCTTTCTCATTTGCAGCCAGAGAGATAGAGTGCAAAATCACAGGGAAATGCATTTTTACCCCCTAACATCAGCTGGGCTGTTCATGAGTATTCCCATATCACTCGAGCCATTCCACTGGCTTAAGTTCTATTTGGGGAAATATTGCAGGATGTTATGCTCTGTGGATATTCGATCACTGGCATCCTATGCACCTGGAGGCATTTCAAAGCCGTAGGGCTCTAGGGGACAGATGATGGAACAAGGCTGTTGGAAGAGGCCAGAGATGGCTGTGAAATGGAGAGGGCAGGCCGAGGGGAAGGGGGGTGGGTGTTGAGGAACGAGACCAGATGGGATGGGGGTGGCAATCAGGGATGGCGGTATCCACAGAGCATATGAAACGGCGGTTTGTGCCCCAACCGAAAACATTAACTAGCTAGCTTTCTGCGTTGTGGTGGTCCTTTGTTTCAGAATAAAATGTGGATTAAGGCTTGCTATGACCACAAACACACATCCATAGACAAGTTCAGCATGTGGCCAATGGTCAGAGGAAGGTGATGCTTCGGTCCTTCCGTGAGCACATGGTGGCTCCTAAGCCATCCTTTCCAGAGGACACAGTTAAGGTGAAGGAGGTTCAGAATTGTAGAAAGCTGGGCTTCCAAAACTTGCATCAGGATAGGTTAGGTCTTGGGGAAGATTTACAACTAAAGAATGTTCTTCTATAACTCTTGGATGTCGAATGTCAGACAATGCAATTCCTTGTCAAATCAAATGCTCGGGGGACTACGGAAAAGCCATTAAAGAAAGGAAATTAAAGCCATTAAAGAAAAGCCATTAAAGAAAAAGAAATGTAGATAAAGTACTTTTGGGATCCACAGCCTATCCCAATGTAATCTAAAAAAATATAACAGAAGCTCATGATCTCAGGCAAGAGGATGATCTCACCACCAAAAGGAATCTGAAGCACAGACCATACACTTAAAGCAAGTTTAACTTGGGCGCCTGGGTGGCTCAGTGGGTTAAAGCCTCTGCCTAAGGCTCAGGTCATGATCCCAGGGTCCTGGGATCGAGCCCTGCATCAGGCTCTCTGCTCGTCAGGGAGCCTGCTTCCTCCTCTCTCTCTCTCCGTCTACTTGTGATCTCTGTCTGTTAAATAAATAAATAAAATCTTTTTTTTTTTTTTTTTAAAGCAAGCTCAATTTGTAGGAGAAGCCTCCATCTGTAATAAAGGAGAGGGAAGTGGTAAACCATTAACTTTTAAAAAGAATCCTTCATTTCACAAAGGGATTCACCGTAAGACTCCTATAGCAAGTTCCCAGAGGCTTCGAAATGGTACTGACATGCAACATTTTCTTTAGGACCAGACCACCTGCATAAAGAAGGGCAAACCCACATAGTGCCCTATGTGCGTCTGGGCCGGTTCACAGAGTTGCCTCTCTCCATCTCGTTCACAGAGTTGCCTCTCTCCATCTCTCACTCCATCGGTGCCTCAGAGGGACCGCCCACAAGACCACTCAAGATGCATGTACCTCTCTGTTTCCTTGATTGATTCCTCGGTGGTTTCCTTGTACTCTGGAACAGTAGCATTCATATCCATGCAGACCTTGCCCACAAGCGCCCGCTGCCCAAATTTATCTGTGAGAGGCGCACACAAACAGAATGTGAAGTTATGTTTTCTCCCCCAACAGTATATCCCTCCCGAGCCTTCAGAAAACACACTTAAATTGAAATCATCATGAAAACACAAGTGAGCACGTGAAAGGTCATCACACCATGAAAAAACAGGAACAACGACAACAAACCACACCAAATTCTGTAAGTAGTTCAAGGTTTTCCACTGACTATTCCTTGGATTACTACCAGGATGAGGATAATATTTGATTAAGGTCTAAACCCGTATGTGCCCAGCGTCCTCTGTTATGTGTAAGGTTATGAGGAATACACCCAATAATGTCTATAAAGTGTCTGGCACATAGGGCTTAGAAAAGATAGCCCTACTTTTCTTAACCGTAGCAAGGCCAATATTATCATCGGTGGGGAATTTGACTTAGTCCCCTAGCAGCTCTCAGCACTAAGGAACTGGTCCTCACTAGAGGTCCTAGAAAAATTTCATTTCTGCTAGAACATTGAAAATACTGTTTGTCCGATGTCTCTGCCTCTGTCATAAGACTCTAGCAAAGGTCTTTTTCCCTCTCTCTTTCCCCTGTAATCCACTGTGATACCTGACCATTAGATGACACTCCCCTGAAACACCACCTTCACCACATATCTCATCTTGCTCAAAATCTTTGAGTATCTGATGCATATTCAAACCTCTCCACAGTCGGAACCATCCCATCTGCCCGACCTCCTCTCCCATCCCACCGTGTGGTGAATCCTGTCCTCCAGTTCAGCTGTTCTGTTTCTTGCTTCCTCTATCCACTATGGATGTCCCTGTCCCCATACCTTTGTCCATGCTGGGAAGACATTTTCCTCCCCCAATTTGATGTTCCTGTATAGCCCCATTCAAAGGCCCCTCTCTGAATTCTTTCCAGATGATCTGATTCTGAGTCTTCTCTGTTTCCTCCAAAAATAGCAATATATATTTTCAGTGCTACCCTTTAAGCCTCTGGCAGAAACTACCTTGGACAGAGAGCAGAAGTATCAGCGCATCAGCCAGTGGTATTTACTGAGCATCTGCTACGTTCTGGGCGCTGTGCAAGGTACGAGTTTTGGAATTACTAATCTAAAGCCAGTCTCGGATCTGCTTACTAGCCGTGTGACTTGGGCATGTTATGGCCTCTGAGCATCAGTTTATCCATCTGTAACACGAGGGCATGAATGCCTACTTCCAAAGGCTGTTTGCAACTGAGCTGAGATAATCCACGGCGAGTGCTCTGTGTGAAGCCAGGCATCTAGCAAGAGCACAGCTGCTGTTAATACAGTTATTAATCAAGGTGTGCGGTTATTAATTGTTAATCCCGTCTGGCTCCTCAAGGGCAGAGACTATTTTTTCTATTTCATTGTGTTCCCAGCATCTAGCACAGTGCCCTGAGCCTAGCCAACAGCCAAGACATGTCTGCGGATTATAATATAATAAACTGTTGCCACAGTGAGAATTAGTAAACCTGTTCCCAAACGCCCTAAACTAATACACAAAATTCACACCCGTACACATCATTCTGGAACCACAACCATAAATAAATAATCAAATTATGTACACAATAAAAAGCATTCAAGGGCCAGACGCATACACCTAATTACTCACAAGAAACGCAGCGCTCAAATTCTAGCAATTAAAAGGCAGGACAGCCCACACGTATAAGTCACTGCCGGGCACGGTCTGACTGTCTTGGCTTGATGTGCCCATAAATCACACTTTCATTTCCTCACCTGTAATTTCTGCAAGGAGCAGAGATGAGTCAGTGTGAATTGTTCCAAAGTAACAAGCTGTGGTTGTTCCATTCTTCAGTGTTCTCCTCTAAAAATAAATCACAAAAAACCATGAATCGCGTGTGCCCAGAAAAGTCACATGGCAAATAAAGATGAAACAGAATTCTAGTTTTTAATTTTAAAATGTTTTTATTTAAAGGTATGCCACCTTGATATGAAATACGGGTAAGGTAAATGGCAAAAGTATTTATATTCCGGAAGTGTGAGCTGGAGAAGAAGCTGGTACTTCTGATTTCCTAGATTTCACACCGTTCCGTGCTGCGGAATTCACAAAATGTAATACTAATTAATTCCTTGGTTTTTAGGATTATTTAAGGATATCCAAACTTTACTGCATCAAGGGATGAGTAAATGAGATTTTTTTCCCATTTTCTACAAGAGGGCAAAATTATTCAGCCAGATTTCTAGTTTAACCTAACAGGTTAGTAGCACATTTCCACTAACCAAACAGTAAAGGAGTCTAAAATGTATTAACCCAGAAGAAAGAGACACGAGCAAAGGAAGCAATTCTTCATCCTCTTAGAAGAAAAAAAAAAAAAAAGGATGAAAACCTGGAGGTGACTCTGGAAGGAAGAAGGAAGTGTAGAGCTGTTAATAGAGAATTGGTTAGCCATCTGTATACAGATGATTAAACCTGGCAAGACCCTTCTCCTCCTTGCTGAAATCAGCCAACCACCCCAACCAGATACTTGCAGGAGAGATTTGCTCTTGCGGAAACTTGCAGTCGTATTTGAAGACTGGACACCCGCTATGGCAAGGTACGGCAGAGACTGGAAAGAGTTTTAAGTGGATAATCTGGTTGATCCTCTGGATCCTTGGTCACTTTTTCCCCAAAATGTCACATATGCAAGTCCCACCACTGCTGGCGGGACTCAGGAACTCTTTCCTAGAGAAGATGAATGGTTCTAGAAGGAAGATATCCTCACAACGGCATTTGGGGCCCACAGTTGAAAGGGCTGTTCACTGCCATCACTGTTTATCCTATAATGAAGTTCCCTCGTCAACAAGTGCCATCCCAACCAGACTTCCAATCAGTATTTTAAAGCATCGCACTTAAATATGAAATGTATGCTCAAGGTTCAACAAACATTGGAGGAAAGTTAGTATAAAAAAAGAGGAGGAGGAAAAAAGAATCTGGAGAAAAAAAATCTCAGAGGAAAGATGCAATATGTAAGGCTAGAAGGAAGCTTGATTAAAAAAAAAAAAATCTATGGGGGCGCCTGGGTGGCTCAGTCAGTTAGGTGAACTTTGAGTTAGGAACTCAAAATTAAAACAGAAGTATAATCTAACGTTTTCTATATTCTCAAAATTTTACACACATCGTGGCTTGAAGATGAACTCAAAATAGAAAGTGCCGGTTCTTCAGCAGGAAGGACAACGGAAGTGCCACACAGAGACAAGGACATGAAGTCTTTCTAAGGCAGGGGAGGAGGCTTGTTTTTACTAGATGAGAAATTGCACTTTCACATTGGCCTGGGACAAAATAGAAAGTTCAAGAATCTGCCCAAATTATAGTTAAAGAACAGGACAGAGAGAAACCACAGAGAAAAAAGGGCCAACAAAGGAGGGAGAGGAGAAAGGAAAGCATCCCCAAGCTACTCTTACTGGTTCCCACTGAGTTCAGCCCATTTAACAAAGCAGCTACATGTGTGCGACTTACGTAATTGCAAGAAAGGAGTTTGGCTTTAAATCCTAACTGAGGAGGCCACCTAACATACAGCCGCTTCCCTTCTTCATTTGTTCTATATTTGGGCATCCTGGACCCAATGCCACCCTAGTTTCTCATAAGCTTTCAAGAGGGCTCTTCCGTTAGTGACGAGTTTGTATTTTTCCCATTTATAAGAATCTATCAAGAACATCAGGCTGTGGGTAGTGTTTCTCAATCTTTCCCCAGCCTTCAGTTCTTGACAAGAAAGGTTTTGAGACCAAGCTTTTTGAGCTCAAAATAGATGCCAAACATAGGATGACTACAAACTTCAAGACGAGTAGCGCTGGCTTCTTAACAGAGTAGATGATCTGCATTTCCACTGGGCTGAACGAGGGAGCAAAGAGTGGCCTATTTTCTTTCGATTCATCTTATACCTCCAAGGTTTGACAGCTCTCTGGAACTAGCTGGATTCATCAGCGGAATCTTTGACAACCCCACGGAGTAAGCATATTCATTCTGTTACCCAGAATATTCGCTACTAGTTTATCTTGGCACCTTTACCAGGGATCTCAGTCTCTAATCCCTTGACTGCAAACGATATGATGTATAGATTCCTGAGCCTTCTAGTGTTTTTACTTTACTCCAGAGTAATTGGAAACTGTAATCTCTCATCCAGTTTGCAATGCTCAAAGGAGGATAATCCAGGCTTGCTTTACTGGGATTTTTCCCCTAAGTAATCTCAGGAGATGTTTGCTAATCTATACTTTAAATGGCTTGCATAGTAAATGATCAACATCATCTATGGCGCAAAACTCTAGGGTCTTGATTTACCCATTTGCTGAAGTATAGATCTAGAACTGTTTTATGAGGGAGAAAATAAAACAAACAAAAATGGCCTGGATCACTTCATATGCCTGGTTTTAGCATCCCTGAGCAGTCTTCAGTCTAGGGACGGGTTCTAGTTAACAAATCTCAACTTCTACAGATTTCGGCCATATCAGCAGCTCATCTGACTATTAAAGTATGCAGGCCTGCGCATCACCAGAAACACAGGAGTAGGCAATGTAAGTATCTGTCAAGAATAAAATCTATTTTGTACTCACTGACATTAAATACTTAACTCTGCTACAAGAAGTAGTATTTATGGAGTACTGCCTGAAGGATATATGGTACTAGATACTCTAAATGTCTAAACATAAAACAGTGATATATTTGGGTTTTTTTTTAAATACTATAGCACCTTAATAATATATATTTTGACAACATAGCATGCATCTATATGAAATATTATTGAAACTAATTTTTAAGAAAATCAGTATAAGGAATAAAAATGCTTTACCTTAACAAATATCTTCTTTTTTATCATATACACAGTGCAAATTACATCACTGATTTTCCTCCCTGGGTCAGCGGCTAGTAACTTAAAGCTGAACTTGTGGAAATTTCTAACAACTGCATGGACCCCCATGGTATACGTTTACCTCTCAGTTTTATTTTCCTTTCCCCCTTTTTCCCTCTGCCATGCTTTCGTGACTCATTTGCTTCCACTGTGTACTATGCTATTTTAAGATATCGCAAACCCTTTTAAGAACAATGAGAGGGATAAACAAATTTTGAGAAAAGATCTGGTGTGGTTAACACAATTCATTAACACAGTGGCCCAGCAATTTCATGCACTGTGTTAGACCTTCTCAGTTTTTCTGGTGTCACGTGGATGCAGGCTAATTAGGTAAGATCCACTATCACACTGAATTTATGATTAAGGAAGTCAAGCATACACAGGATAGCTCTCGCTTTTACTCCTCAAGGCTTGAATGATACGAGACCAGAGGAAATGGCAGAATGGCTAGGTAACTGTATAAGGCTTATAATATTGTCACCATCACATAGCCAACACTTTAGGAAAAAAACCATCCATGGGTCCAACAACAATGCAGAAATGTTTAGACTAAGCACACTGCATGACAAAAGGTAGGGGTCAGATAAGAAGGTACTAGCAAAAGGTATTCTTCATTGCAGAAGCGATTCCTGGTTGCTGAGTAGGTTTGGCACAGGGTTTGAGGTAGAAAGAAGGGGACTGATTTCCCTGAGAGAGTGGAAGTAAGGACATCTTCTGAGCCCTCACTATACAGTTGGTGCACTTGGCAGTCACTGGTCAATGACTTGAACTAGCTCCATTGCTCCCTCTAGTGGTGTTAATGCTCATCACATTCCCACGTACCCCGCTATAGGAAACCATCCTATTTTCCCTCCTTGGGAAGCTACTAAAATAACGTGAAATCCTTCTAACTGTAATTTTAACTTTTAATTTTAAATTTCCTTGAATTTTTTAAGGCAAACATACACAATGCTTACCATGTGTCAGGCACTATTCTGAGAACTTCACGAATATTAACTTATCATAACAATTCTATGAAGTAGTTACTATCATGATCTCTACTTTATATTACAGATGGGGAAAATGAGTCACGGAACTTTCCAAAGGTTACACAGCTATTCCATATGGTCCCCAGAACAGCACTGTGGATTGGCAGGAGTAAGGGAACACACACGTGCATGGAACTCAAATTTAGTAACTTGAAACACAAGAAGTAACAGATCGAGAGTCAAGAAAGCCCACCAGATAGGGGATTTAAGGACTTGGGTTCAAGTTTTCTCTCTGCTAGGGGTTAGCCTGTGTAGAAGACGTAGATGGTCCACACACCCCTGGGGCTGCGAAAAAAACTGAAAATGTCTCCACGGTCCACTCTAGCCTCAACTGCCTGTGCTTTGTAACTAAAATATGCCCCAAGAAATGGACGTGTCTACAGGTGATTTGGTCATAACACGCTGCTACTCACAAGCAATATACTTACGACAACTCTGGTATATACTTCTTCAGCGAAGTCGATGTTCTGGAATTTGAGTTCTGTAGGAAATGTGTACATGGTCAGCCAGTCCAAAAGTGGCAGGTCCACATTACTCCCAGCAAAAGAATACTGAGGGGCATGGATGTGTGTATCAACCAGCCCAGGCATGAAGAACTCACTGGAAATAAATATAAGGGGAAAAGAATTTAATAACATCTTCAATCATTTTCCATATCTTTAAATCCCATTTTTCTCCACAGTGATTTAATTGTTCACCCCACGTAGGTTAGAGCTAATGCAATCAGATGACTGTAAATTCTCCTCTTATCTAGCGATCAAGAAACAAAAGTGAAGCTCGCTGGGAGACCTACGGCTGGTACACTGGAATGGCAGAACGGCTGGTGTGAGGTTAACCAAAGATGATAGAGGCAGGCAGAAGCACTGCACTGAGAAGAAGCAAAGCAGTCGTGGAACAAGACATCCGATGACTTTGTTCTCATAACTGGAGGTTGTAGGATGGAGCAAAGATGAGAAAAAAGGTCTTTAAAGGTCCTAGAGCCATGCTGAGGAACTACTCCCAAGTCATTAAGGATGACTGGCAATGACAAACAGTGGCCGCAGTGCTAGACTCACCGGTCCTCTAGACCTTGGCTGACTCCAAGAGACCTGGTCCTTTCCCCTGTGAGGTAGGGGCTGGGTTCTGAAATGAAGCATCAGGAGCAAACTGAGGCTGGTTAGCGACAGGCCATCTTGGGAGATGAGACTGCCCTTGGGTGGGGGGTGTCAGATGGGTAAGTGAAGACACAGCCCCGGGGCTCCAACAGCCTTCTCCAGGTGCTGCTGACCCCTCCTGCTCGTCCCTTGGACCACCAACTAATTTTCATATCTCCACTGATTCTTGTAACAGAAAGTCCTGGAAAGATGTTTTGAAGGGTTTTCAGGGGCACTACCCACAGATTCGAGGCAGCCCCCAAACTAACAGACACTTAGAACGAATCCAGTTCACTGGTGTCTGTTAAGTGTCTACACACATCCAAACAGATATCTGTCAGAAGACTGTATGTACCACCACCAGCACCCCCTGAGAAAATATTAATTATATTTTAGTATGAAGAACTTGAGCTCAAAAGTTGACATAACAAAGAATCCCTTATGCTACCAATTCAAATGTATACCATGTATACCAACTCAGTGAAAGGCAAACAAAGCCCAGGGTATCTATAAGATGCATTATGTTTAAAGAAATGGGAACCAGGAATGGTGGCCATAATGTTGATGGTAACCACAGCAGATAACATTTACTGAAGAGGTACATGTACTGGGCATGCCATCCGTGTGTGTTGTTATACTTGTGGGAGGCAGTTTGTTACAGGGGTTAAGTATATACATTCTTGGGGCTCCTGGGTGGCTCAGATGGTTAGGCATCTGCCTTCAAGTCAAGTATGATCCCAGGGTCCTGGGATCGAGCCCCACATCGGGCTCCCTGCTCGACAGGGAGTCTGCTTCTCCCTCTCTCTCTCTCCACCGTCTGCCCTGCTTGTGCTCTCTCACTCTCTCTGTGAAATAAACAAAATCCTTAAAAAAAAGAGAGAGAGAGAGACTTAAAAAAATATATATATACATTCTTGGCTCAGACTGCTTGATTTTGAATTCAGACCCCACCATCTACAAACAGTGGGATCATCGACATGTTATTTAACTTCCTTGTGACTCAGTGTCCCCTTACGTACCACGGAGACAGGAGTTACACCACAGGGCTGTTGTGAGGATTGTTAGCAAGTGTAAAAACAGTGCCTGGATAATAAAAAGCACTCAAAAAAATAGTAGTTATGATGACATAATGCTCACAATAAACTTACGAAGTAAGTTATCCTCATTGACAGAAGAGAAAACTGAAGCTCAGAAAATATAAGTTAAAAAAAAAAAATCACTCAACTAGTCAGCTTTGGAGCCTAGATTCCAATCCAGGCAGTTTGTCTGCAGGCTCAGTACTCTCGGTCACTATCCTTCGGAGGACACTGTCCTCCGCTTTGGCCAGGTAGAGCCGTGACAAGCTCGTATGGCAAGAAGGTGGCGTTAAGTGAGCCTACAACGTGGGGGGCCGCGCAGCACGGGGGAGGATGAACTATGGATTCCTCTCAGGCGGGAGTTGCTGACCTCTCAGGATACCTCAGTCCTGGGGCTTTTCCTGTCTCCAACACCACGAAATGAAATGGCTGTGTGATTTGTTTGTGTTGTTGTATTGTTCAATCAAATAAAATTTCCCAAATATCTGGTAAATTTTTAAAACTTTCCTAAGCCTTGTGGGAGGTCCCAAGAGAAATAAGCTGTCTTCAAAGAGATTATAATCTAGTTGAGCAGATTAGGGGTGGGTGAGGCTATGTCTAGGGTGGGTGGGGAGACGAGAGGGAGATAGAGAGAAAAGCAGATCTGGTCAAAATATAAAGGATCTTAGTGGGCAATTTCACTCCTAGTGGTTTACCCAACTGAAAAAAAAACAGACACTTATGAAAAAGCACTGTACAAAAATATTTAGAGCAGGTTTATGTATTCTAGCCTCAAACTGGAAACAGTTCAAATATCACAGGAAAACAGATAAAGGAACTGTGATATTTCAACACAATGGGATACTATTTGGCAATAAAAAGAAAGAACTACTGATATAAACAACAAAATGGATGAATCTTGGAAACATTATGAAGAATGAAGAATCCAGACACAAGAATTACTGATTTATTTCAGTCATATGACTGAAGTAATATGTGTGAAGTAATCTATGTGATAGAAAAAAATTGAACAGGGACGAGGGGCTGGAAGGGGCACAAAGGAACTTTCTAGGCTGATAGGAACGTGTTATATCTTGATCGGTATATGTTGGTCACATAGTTACAAGTGTCTGTCAAAATTTATCAATGTACATACCTAAGATCTGTGCACTTTACTTCATAAAAAAAAGTTTCAAAACAACAGCCCCCCCCCCAAAAAAAACCCATCTTAGAAAGGGTCTTGAATAATCAGCTCAGTGAGTTAACTGGTGTTGGTTATTCTCTAGCCAGGAGGGAGGGGATGGTGAGGATACTTGTTACTTTGTTTTTTCTTCTCTTTTGCAGAGCTGTGACACACTGAACCTCGGCTGTAAGATTTGCAGAATTTGGCCGTGGCAGGGATGTGCTGGGAGACTCCTTCCATGCATGTCCCAAGCATGACATTTCTGAATAAAGATTATGGTGATAAGAACAAAAAGGAAAAGATGGATACAAAAGAAAAAGCTTGATATTTTATTAGCTCTGGGCAGCAAAGGAGAGGAATGAGTCCAAAAGAGAGGTTCTGAGCATGTGAAGCTGATTATAAGACATGATGTGCAGGGAATGTAGGAGGAAAGCACGTTGAGGGCAGGGTGATGTTTTTAAGTCTAGAGTCAATGTGATCTCCAACGGTCCAAAGAGCATCAGAAACATGGGATAAGAGGTGACCGACTCAGGTCTGAGAGTCTGCTCTGCGGAGGTAAGCCTCGAGTTTGGTGGCGCCAGCGATTTCTGTGGATAAAGAACAAAACTGAATCTTGAGCAGCACCGTCCACTTACAAGAGTAAGAATGAGGAACACAAGGCCATGCTCCTTCCGGGCAGAGCTGTCAGGAGGACTGAGGGAGACCCAGGAAAGAGAGGTATCAAGGACAGCAATGAAGGGAAAGGAGTACAGGACAGAGACTTGTCAAGGGCAAGTGGTCTCAGGCAATGAGAGCTCTCATTTCTATGCAGTGGTTGGGGAGACACCTGATTTCATGTGGATTCAGTCCTACACCGTAGAATACTTACCAGATCTCTAGAATGGTTTAGTTACTGTCCTACGTGCAGAAAAGAAAACCATGAACACGAAAGATCAGTGTTTAGAGAAAGTACTGGGCAGAGGGAGAAATCCCTTTAAAAATATTCGGTAGTGGGAGAATGGGAAGGTAGGGGGAAAGGGAAAGGCATGTTTTGTTGAGCATTTTCTTAAGGAAGCAGAGAAGAAGGAACTCTTTTCAATTTTGCTCACTCACTAGCTTCATTGTCTTAGAAAAGCTCAACTTTCCCATGGGTCAATATCATTAATTTCATATTCTAGACCTGTAGTGCTGGCCAGTCTGTATCAGAATCTGAGGACAAAGAAGACTTCTTTGCCCCTATATACACTTATCAAAACACCCACTCATATTTTAACCAAGTGGACAATGTTCACGAAAGCTCTACCATCAAAACATATGACTATCTAGAAGGTTCTGAGTTGCCCAAGCTGTTTGCTCAACATCGTCAACCCTCATTCACCTGCCAGCCAGGAGGTGTGATGGCCCTGTGGGCTTGGGAACCTCAGGCTCTTTGAAAATGACCATTTCCTTGCCCAAAAATGCAGGGGTATAAAACAATCAATAACATCTTGCCTTTACTTAAAATATTGGTATTTGGTCCATTATGGATTTTTTGCATTAGTTTTGATTTTTAAAAATGGTGCATCAAACTATTACTTATCTTGATCCCTGAGTTTTTTCCCTTCCCGACTACCCTTAAATTCCTTGCCCAATGTGAATGCCTCACTTGTTTCAGCCTAATCCTGGCCCTGGTCCATGGCCACAATCTGATCCACTTCCATTAAAGCTCTGCTCAGAATGCTCCGGTCGTAATTTTCATTTAAGAAAACCCACATCCTGGGCCACCCGGGTGGCTCAGTCAGCTGAGTCTGCCTTCAGTTCAGGTCGTGAGCCCAGGGTCCTGGGATCAAGCCCCACGTCAGGCTCCTGGTTCGGCAGGGAGTCTGCCTCTCCCTCTGGCCCTCCCCTTGCCTGTGCTTGCACATGCACTCTCTCCAATAAATAAAATCTTAAAAAAAGAAAAGAAAAAGAAAATCCACATCATGCTGAAATAGACCTGCAGGTACAATTAGTCTGTTAAACGCACTATCGGAGACACCATCTTCTGTGCTATCTTCCTTGTGACTTACAGAAATTCAAGTGCACCTATCTGTGTGTTTGGTGTAAGGTTTTCTACAAAGACCTCAGTCTTCCACCAAGGTTTATGTTTTTTCTTACCACTTCTCTGTGTGTGGTGCCTACAGAGGCCCCAGAACCTATATTTGTCTGATGGACTTTCCAACAAGGGCAGCCTCATAAAGAGGAGCAGAAGGATGTGAAGACCCACAGCAGTGTTCACCCCTCCCCCCACCCTCAACCACTCCGCCTCCTACCCTCAGCTCATCTGCTCCCACAGGTTCTGCCCCCTTATCCTGAAGGCCTGCCGGCAGGAGACCAAGGTCAGTCATTCCTCAACATACATTCTCATACCAATCTAGCAAGAGGAAGTAGACAATAACACAGAAGTGGCTAGAATTATCTCCCTGCCCACTGGATTCACTTCCGGGCCCACTGCCCAAGACCTCCCAAGCCCAGAGAGGCAGCAGGTAGGAAACCTGAACACAAACACGGGTGCACCAAAACTTCATTATGAACAGTCACCCCATCTGTCAGGACTGGGGCCAACCCCTCTGCCTCCAAGCCTTATGGGTAACCCAGTTCACGGAGCTGCTGCAGGGTCCTTAGGAGGCATCCACCATCGCTGAGAACAATTATTTGCTAACAGCCTGGGAGACGGGCTCAGAGAAGGGAAGTGACTTGCTTTCACGCTGTAGCGAGAGGATTCAAGCCAGGTGTTCCAGTTCCTAGTTCACTGTTCTCACCACACCGCTCTGAAGTCACTTCCCAAGTTAAAACAATGCCTGTAGGGGCGCCTGGGTGGCTCAGTGGGCCTTCGGCTCAGGTCATGGTCTCAGGGTCCTGGGATCGAGCCCCGTATCCAGCTCTCTGCTCAACAGGGAGCCTACTTCCCCCTCTCTCTCTGCCTGCCTCTCTGCCTACTTGTGATCTTTGTCTGTCAAATAAATAAATAAAATCTTTTAAAAAAATGCCTATAGAATGAAAGTGATTTTTATTGATTCTGGAACTTCCATTGACTTTGGAAACATACTTGCCCTGAAACAAGATAAAATCTTTGAGTTCAAAAAAAGTATTTTCCCCTTGGGTACCTGGGTGGCACAGTGGGTTAGGCAGTGGGCTCTTGGTTTCGGCTCAGGTCCGATCTCGGGTTTGTGACCTTGAGCCCCGAGTCTGGCTTGCACTCAGCAAGAAGTCTGCTTGAACTCCTTTTTTCCTCTCCCACTGCCCCTCCCCCTCCAAAATAAAGAAATAAATCTGTAAGTTAAAAAAGTATTCCCATCTCTACAAAACAAATCAACCACGCTATGAAGAATGAGCCAATCATAGCAAACATGTTTTGAACAAATATTAAACGCCCCTGATACACAGGGCGCCTGGGTGGCTCAGTCAGTTAAGCACCTGCCTTCGGCTCAGGTCTTGATCTTCAGGTCCTGGAATGGAACCCTGAGTCTCGGGCTCCCTGCTCAGCGGGGAGTCTGCTGCTTTCTCTCTCTCCCTCTGCCCCTTCCCCCTGCCCATTCTCTCTCTCTCCTCTCTCTCTCACTCAAATAAATGAATAAAATATTTTTTAAAACCCATAATATAAAACCACAGCTCAAATGCACTTTGGGGGATGGGTGTTCCCTAACTGCACTGTCACTTACTGCTCCCCAAGCCTCCCCATCTCCCCCCAACCCCCTCACCCCTGGCAGTTTCTCTCCCTCCCTCTTTATTTCCTTTCTTCCTTCCTATATACCTTCACGGAAGGTAGCACAACCTATCACTGGCGTGCTTCCCTATCTGCGTCCCTGCTTGCTCTCTGAGATCCCCGTGGGTTGTAAACCCTGCGAGGGCAAAGACTCTACACATCATTTTCTCCAGATCCTGGTTGTTGCACACAGTAAACTCCACAAAGATCTGCTGAAGAATTAAATGGATGATGGCAGCCTCCCATTCTCAAAGTTTCCATCCTTCAGCTTCCTGTTCTCAAATTCCCTTCTCGTTCTCACCTTGCCCCACAAGGAAAAAAATAAAACCTCTCCGTCTCCGAGGCAGGTTTGTAATCATCTGAGACTAGTGAAGGGCACTATTTAACAGCAAAAGGGAAGACGTTGACTGTACTTACTGGTTGCTTAGTTCTCTTACTTCACATGGCTTGAAGCACCATTCTTTGGCCAGCTTTTCTTGTTGGGATGCCTCTTCTAAAAACACTATCTTTAAAAGAAAGAAAGAAGAATAACAGATCAATAAACCATAGGCATTTGCTGTAGTTAAATATCTAAATCTTTTTAAAAGGTGTTCGATAACCAAATGGGATACAGTTCAGAGACAAAAGGACAGGGGTTTGCCTTTGCTTGACCAAGGAAGCAAACTGCATGAAATTTCTTTTTCTGCCTTTCTACAGATACACATAAGACTTCAAAAATCCTAATTTGAAGACACGGGGTGTTAAAAATGGCTAATTGATATCTATTTCTCCCCACATCCCAAAATGATTAAAGGAAACAATTACTTATAGAAGGTGTACCTCACTGCAGATGAATAAAAGACTTTTGTTAAGCTGTTAAAGGAAACCCATGTCCAGAGTATGGTAGTAGTATATCATGGGGAAAGTTATTAACACTGAATATAATCGCACATAATAATTGCCTGACAATCAAATCTTAGCATGAATGATGTTGATGCTCTGGTTCTGGCCATCTGCCATAAAGAGGTCTGCTATATTTTTCTAGTACTGTGGATGAGAGGCTAACAGAGCGATCTCTTACGCTAACAGAGCACTGACAACATGCACAACAGCTGGGGAACTTTGGAGGGACCTCTTAATTCTCTCTTGGTCTGGGTTCCCCATCTGCACCCTGGGGATAACATCAGTACATATTTCATAGGGTTACTATAAAGACTAAATATGGTAACATGTTAAAGATATTAGCACATCCCTAGAATATATTAAATGCTAGACACATTGTATCTATTGCTGATTCTTTTTTAAATACAGTATTACTGTCTTCTCTCTAAAAGTGGACTGCAAAGCCAGAAAAAACAAGGGACAATGGAATATATATGCAGGAAATATCCTGTATCTCATTTCTAATTGTAATATTGGGAGAATAAATGTTTTATGGAACATAAAATATTGAAAAAAGACTGCTAAATAAAATGTATCTAATTAATTAGAAGCAAGGCACTATACTGTGCAAAAAACAGTGGAACTGAAAATAAAGTAAAATATGTTGATTTCTTTATTCATTGACGATGCACTTTTTTTTAAAAAAATGGGATTTTTTTAAATCTCAGAAGAGAAAATGAAAAAGTAATTCCTACAAATGAGAAAATATAATTTGATGATCCTGAAAACAGACTGGAATCAATAAGTATCAGATCTGTAATTAATTTAAAAAACACAAAAACAATTTATCTCTATAATTCAGAGGTGATTTACCATTAAACACATAAATACATACATGCATACCTACGTAAAAATAGTTGTAAAGCACCTGTATTCATACATTTGAACATATATTTGAAATAAGTGGTTTCTGAGGAAAACGTAAATGATCAAAACTTACTCTGGAGAGACAGGGAAACTGAAGGAACTAGTAACCCTGGAAGAAACCGAGTAAGTTTATTTGCTGTTGTTTCTTTGGGGTTTTTTTTGTTGTTATTTTTTAAGAGAGAGAGTGCAAGCAGGTGTGGAGGGGCAGAGGCAGAAGGAGAGAATCTCAAGCACACTCCTGCCGAGCGTGGAGCCTGATGTGGGACTTGATCTCATGACCTGAGCCAAAATCAAGAGTCATTCGCTTAACTGACTGAGCCACTCAGGCACTCCATGAAGTTTTACTAACACATTAAGTAAGCTTGTGGTTCAGAAACATGCTGTCTAATAGAACTAAAATCCCTGTCACAAATACAAGTTCCTCCCTTCTAATAATTGGGGCTCTCCCCTGAGGACATGGTTTTCCCCGTGCTTCTCAAATGGCAGGTGTTCACACATCAGAGTCAGGGAATGAATTGGTTCCTTCCATACCCACCACAATCCTTTCCAAACCATTTCTTCTGAAGCTCCTTGTAAACTAAATTCTTTTAAGACCCGCCCCTTCCAGCTTTCAAGAGCCCCTTTCTCTCATTTTCCAGATTTGTTGATGCCTGGCTCATATTCTTTCTCTCCACTCCAAGCCCTGCTTTCATTCCTTTGAAAATCACTGTGGACTTTTGACACCATGACCACCTGAGTTCCATGAACTCATTTTCAGCGATTCTTGCATGAACAAACGAACAAATGAAGTTCACAAACTTCATATTATGGTCACACCTCGGACATGTTCATGACCCACAACTGCTCCACCTCCAAAACTCCTGCATCACACGTCAGACAATGACCTCTCTTTCCAGTTTGCTATTTCAACTACTCCGACCAATCTCCCACCTGGAAAAGCCCTCCTTTAATCTTCTCCTCTCTACTCTTCCCCAGTCCATCAGCGGTCTTCTTCCACAGTGTCCTTGTCTGGCTCAGAGTCTACCACCTATTATTTTATATTTCTTATGTCTTAGTCAACACACAACATTTAGCCTTAACTGAATCCAACTCTCCTCCTCTCTGGGCTACACCTGCGGAGCCAGACAGTGTTGGAGCAAAGCACACGATATGATAGAGGGAATATCCATAATCATCAAGGTCAAGTGTGCTCCTATCAATGCCTATGCCTTGCACCCTAAGACATCTCTCTAGCACTTGCGGTCTTTACTCCCAGTAAAACTTAAAGGAAACATAATTGTATAGACACCAAGAGATCATTAAAAATGTTTTTCCAGTAATAGATTAATATTATCAAATAACTCAGAAGGAATTCAAAGAATTGAGAGATATTGCTATAAAAAAAGATCCTCTCAGTCACATCTACTTGATTTATGTGAAAATGTTTCTTAGCACTTACAGCTACAAAAATGGAAAATAAGAAAAAAATTGATGGCGCTCCTATTTCATTCTACCAACAAGTAACACTTGTCCATACATATATTATCTAGTTGGAGAAAAAAACAGCTTTTTGTATTTTACATTTCACAAATTACCATATGGTCCCAGGAAATTTTAAATACATTTATCCACATAAATTTGATGGCAATGCTTGATTAATAAAAGACTTTCCAATATAAAACTATATCGCATTAGCATAGACTAAGGAAAGTAGAATAGAGTTAATAGTTCCAAGAAGAAAAAGGGACTATATAGCATTTCAGATCATTAAAGAGAAGCTAGTTCATGATTTTTTTTAAAAAATAGACTAAGGTAGATATCAAGTCACTATATTTTTATTCTATCAGATAGATTTTAAAAAGTAATGTCACAGTTCAATTTTAACAGGTACGTATTTACAATCTGCCAAAAATTATGAGCTTTACATGTATTTAAATTTAATAAAAACTGCATATATCAACTTTTAAAAGTGCAAAAGCAAATAGATTTTTAAAAATTCCTTTAAGGGGCACATTAATTTAAAAAGAAAAATGTGAACAGCATTTCTCTAGTCAACTCGTTCTAGCCCTCCAGCATGAAGATTTGAAATCTACCCTCTCTTCAAGCTTCTCACCGCCCTTACCCCCAAAAGCATACATCACACATGCACAAGAGTGAAAAATTGAAAACAATTTCAAAGTCAGTCAATAAGAGGTTGGTTAAATACAATGCAACACAAACTAAGAGTGAAGGGGTGCCTGGGAGGCTTAGTTGGTTGAGTGTCTGCCTCTTGGTTTGGCTCAGCTCATGATCTCATGGGTCACGGGAATAAGCCCTGCGTTAGGCTCCGAGCTCAGCGGGGAGTCTGCTTGAAAGATTCTCTCCTTCTCTCTCTCTCTCATCAATAAATAGATCTTAAAAAAAAAAAAAAGTTACAATGAAGGCTTAATATCTACCTAATGGAACATTATCCCTGATATGATCTTTCGGTGTTTTTAAAAATTCAGGTTACTAGATAACATGTATGGTATAATCACATTTTTAAAAATATTTTGCTTTTCTTTACTAGTCTCTCCCTCCCCACCTCCCTGCTTTTTAATCACATTTTTTGGTAAGAATATGGTGTGTGTGTTGGCATGTCTGAATGTTGATAGTAGTGATCATTTCCTTACAGTACATTCTTTGGGATTCAAAATTGTTAATAAATAGTTTCTCGTAACAAAATCACCAAAGTTAATTCCATTTTAATTGTACATGAAAATGTAAAGTAAAAAAAAAATAGAATACATAAATGTAATCTCCACTCATGGAGCCTATGGTTGGGGAATTAAGATTCACAAAGACAGACGATACGTGAGACAAGGAAGGGATAAAGAGAGAGTGCAGTGCCCTGGGGTTCAGATGGACAGACAGTGGGTGTGTTCAGTGAAGGTTTCAAAGGCAGAACTCTGGCCAGAGTATCTGAGGTTGGAAAGAAAAGGATGGAAAGAGTACATAATGATAGGAACAGAAGCACAGAGGCAAAAAAACTGCAAGACGTAGTGTAGACAGGAGTCTTCTTTAAATACCATTGCAACACTGGGTTGGAGAGAACTTTAATCCACAAATCAAGTACTTACTAGACGGTTTTCTTGCTCTAGCTCATGTATTCACTCAACCATTACTGTCTGCATGTCAAACACTATCCCAGGGAGTAGGAACAATAAATCGATAGGTGAATATGAGATATATTGCTTGTATTAGTGAGCGCTGTGATGAAAGATAAAGCAAGGTAAATGGATGAGATAAAATGTGGTGTGTGATGGATCTCTCTGAGCAATGACAGACTTGCATAAAGGAAGGTAGTAAAACGCTCGCATATTCTGGGAGGAATAGTCCAGGCAGAGGGAAAAAATCAGGACAAAGGCTCTGACACGTCTACTTAAATTTAAATTAATGCTTGGCAAGTTTTGAGACACCAGGGATGCCAGTTAGGGGTATGGTACAAGGACTAGAAGAATAGAGATGGTAGCCAGGGGCTTTGTAGATCATGGTACAGCCTTGAGATTTATTTTTAAGGAATCTCTAAAATTATTTTAGAAAATGAAAACAGCAAAATTATAATATATCACTGATATTCTCTTTATGGGGCAATGGCTCTTTGATCCTGAGTTTTTCTGGGCTTATGGGGCCATTCATTCCCACTTTCCATCTTTCACCATTTCATGGTACCTGTTATAACTCATGACTTTCCTCCACAAGCCACAGTTTAGGTGGGCTGTCTGGCACATACAGAAATCATTAAAAACCAGGTTTCATAAAATCATAAAATCAGACATAGTGCCAGCTGACCAGAACCTTCTCATCTGAGTTCCTTGTTTTCCAGATGAGGAAATTGAATCCCTTCTGTTAAGGAAACCACTCCAAGTGCTCTCTCACTTGAAACTGTGCTGTTTAGGATGAGCAGTACTGAGAATGTCAGCAATACTAAAGCCAAAATCAGATGAGTAATGACTGTCAGCTAATGAAAAAACTCCCTGCAAGACAGAGGCTTCAAACACCAGATGGCAAATTTGGGCAAGATGTTTGTTGTTATGAAGAGTAAACTGTTCTTTGGGTCACTGCAAAATAGCTGGGTCATCCAACAAAATAAGTTTGCCAAACTCTGCTACAGACTCCTAAAAAGACTCATGTAAGTTAAAACTGTATAATTTGAAAACCACCCCATTAGCTTACATGAACATGTCCAAAAAGCTTTATCCTATTTATGACTGGTTTTTTGATTGGCAATAGCTTTTAATAATTATTCCTTTTAACTTTAGAGTTTAATAAAATACTCTTGGAGGGGCGCCTGGGTGGCTCAGTGGGTTAAAGCCTCTGCCTTCAGCTCAGGTCATGATCCCAGGATACTGGGATCCAGCCCAACATAAGGCTCTCTGCTCAGCAGGGAGCCTGCTTCCTCCTCTCTCTCTGCCTGCCTCTCTGCCTATTTGAGATCTCTATCTGTCAAATAAATAAATAAAATCTTTAAAAAAAAATACTCTTGGAAAAGTGTAGATTTTGGCTGTCTTATTTTTTTCTTCTGGCTGTCTTATAAAACCTTATTTTGCTATAGAAAAAATGTGGTTTTCGGGGCGCCTGGGTGGCTCAGTGGGTTAAAGCCTCTGCCTTCGGCTCAGGTCATGATCCCAGGGTCCTGGGATCGAGCCCCACACCGGGTTCTCTGCTCAGCAAGGAGCCTGCTTCCTCCTCTGTCTCTCCGTCTGCCTCTCTGCCTACTTGTGATCTCTGTCAAATAAATAAATAAATAAAAATGTGGTTTTTGATAGATAAAAAAGTAATTGTAGTAATTCTTCTGATCTAATGACATTTAGTAACTTTTTGGCATTTAGTAACTTTTTATTAGAAAAATAAAATGTTCTAAAATGATGGGACATCTGATAATAATAATAATAAATATTATTAAATGTACTTATTGTATGCAGACACTGTCCTACACATTTTACATGTGTTAACTCATTTAACCTCACAAGAATCCTTCTGAGGTAGGTAGTATCACTAACCTCATTTTACAGATGAGAAAACTGCGGCACAGATATATTAAGCATTTTACCTAAGAATACGCAGCTGGGGGGCGCCTGGGTGGCTCAGTGGGTTAAAGCCTCTGCCTTCGGCTCAGGTCATGATCCCAGGGTCTTGGGATCGAGCCCCATGTCGGGCTCTCTGCTCAGCGAGGAGCCTGCTTCCTCCTCTCTCTCTCTGCCTGCTTCTCTGCCTACTTGTGATTTCTGACTGTCAAATAAATAAATAAAATCTTAAAAAAAAAATCTGATTGACTTAAAAAAAAAAAAAAGATTACGCAGCTGGTAGGTATCTAAAATTCGAACTACAGTCATTGTCCAGGCTGAGGGCTATTAAACACTATACATTTTTAGAAATTGTCTTTCATGCAAAACTTTTAAAGAGAGCTCCCCCTACAATTTCTCTTTTCTTTATAAAATATTTTTTGGTCCCTTCCCTTTCCTTTCCCTTCCCTTAATACATCTCAGGCTGGTGGGCCTGGGGGGGCCAGGAACATAAAAGCAGTTGGGGTTAAAGGGATCGTCAAGGCTGAGAAAGCTAACAGGGCCACAGGGACTGGGGTGAAGAAGTACAGAGTCAAGGAGGCAGGTTAAGTGGGCAGGGATGGTGAGGAGGCAGCCACAAGGGTCAAGAGATTGATTCCACACAGGGTCTCCAGCAAGTATGTAAATATACGTGGTTAGTGATAGTCTTCTCAGAGGTGAGCTACAAATATGGAAAGGAAGGACTAGCATACGGTGGTACTGGACTTGAATTGGAGGTACTGGTGTCAACTCATAGTTTTAATTTAGACAGATCAATAAAGAATGAAAAAATATATATGTATACACATGCATACTTACATACATATCCACATGCATACATAAATCCTTCCTAACTCTGTCTGCTAAGAGGCATAGAAACAATGACACCTTGTAACAATTAGCACCCACAATGCTCAGATGGTGATTTCTATATACTATTCTCCACTACAAAGAAGCGGATTAACTCCAGGGCTGGAGCAAAGCACAAGATAAATTGGGAATGTAACTTTGTACCAAAAAGGAGGCACACACACACACAAAAAAATAGCCAAAGACCTTGAAGAAGTTCCAGCTAGCAAAATATGGATCAATTTGAACATCAAATAATAATAATTTTATTATTATTTACAATTATTTATTTATAATTTGTTATTATGATTGTGAATTAAGTCCCAATGAATAAAAGATGTATTCCTGAATCCACATGAATGAATGAATGAATGAATGAATGAGGGAGAGTTTTTCATTACAGTAGAACACCAACTAACACATGTAGAAGGAATGATAGAAAGTTAGCATTTGGCAACCATCATTGTAATAAATGATTCATGCAAAAATTATCAATGAATGTGGTGCATAAACAATGAATTCTGGAACACTGAAAAGAAATAAAATAAAATGGAAAAAAAACTAGTGAGTGAAAATTTTGTAGGAGAACAGGATAGTTATATAAATTCAAAATATCTCCCCACAAAATTTATTTTACATAGAAAATAATAACTTCTCAGTGGAAAAATCTGGCAATCACTACCTGAACCAAGTGAACAAAGTTAACATTAAGAATAATGGGATTAAAAAAAAAAAGAATGGAATAAACCAGTATCATGCGTCTGGGCTATGATGCACCAAGAGCACAGCACCAGTTTCTTGGTATTCCTGCCAAAAAATGCAGAATCTGAGTCTAATCGTGAGGAAACATCAGTGAACCCAAACTGGAAGACATCCTAAAACAAAACAAACAAACAAACAAACTGTCCTGTCTTCTTGGAACTTACTCAGGACAGTTATATCTTTTTTTTTTTTTTTTTTTTTTTTTTTAAAGATTTTATTTATTTATTTGTCAGAGAGAGAGTACACACAAGCAGGCAGAGAGGCAGGCAGAGGCAGCGAGAGAAGCAGGCTCCCTGCTGAGCAAGGAGCCCGGTGTGGGACTCGATCCCAGGACCCTGGGATCACGACCCGAGCCGAAGGCAGCGGCCCAACCAACTGAGCCACCCAGGCGTCCCAGGACAGTTATATCTTGAAGACCTAAAAAAACAAAACAAAACAAAACAAAAAAACCCCAAACAAACAAAAAAAACAAACAAGGGTGCCTGGGTGGCTCAGTGGGTTAAAGCCTCTGCCTTGGGCTCAGGTCATGATCCCAGGGTCCTGGGATCGAGGCCCGCGTTGGGCTCTCTGCTCAGCGGGGAGCCTGCTTCTTCCTCTCTCTCTGCCTGCCTCTCTGCCTACTTGTGATCTCTGTCTGTCAAATAAACAAACAAAATCTTTAAAACAAACAAACAAACAGGGGTGCCTGGGTGGCTCAGCGGGTTAAAGCCTCTGCCTTCGGCTCAGGTCATGATCCCAGGGTCCTGGGATCGAACCCCGCATCCGGCTCTCTGCTCACCAGGGAGCCTGCTTCCTCCTCTCTCTCTGCCTGCTTGTGATCTCTGTCAAATAAATAAATAAAACATTTAAACATTTAAACTTGAAGACCTGTCCCGGGTGAAAGGCAACTAAAAATTCATGGTGTATATACAACCTGTGAAGTTAGTGGGCATCCTGACCCAGAAGGAGGAAAAAGCTATCAGGGACATTACTGGGTCAGTAGGCAGGGTTTGAAGAGATCTGTGGACAATAAAGCAGATTTAGATCTACATTAATTTCCTGATCTAGATGATTGTACGTGATTATGTAAGACAGCATCCTCATTTTTTTTGTTTTGTTTTGTTTGGAAATACATACTGAAGTATTTAGACTACAACAGGATGTTTGTAACTTATCCTCAGTTAGTTCGGAATAAAAGTATGTATATACATACAAAATACATACACACATATAAAACATGTATATATACACGTATCGGTGGGGGGAAGAACCATGAAACAAATGTGGTAAAATGTTCACGGTAGGGCACCTGGGGGAAGGCTATATGAGAGTTAGAGTATTCTTGTAGCTTTTTAAAAGAATTTTGCAATGATTTAAAAATAGAGAAATCTTTTTAAAAAAAAATTTGTCTATTTATTTGTCAGAGAGAGAGAGCACAAGCAGTGAGAGAGGCAGGCAGGCAGAGGGAGAAGCAAGGAGCCAGATGTGGAGCTCGATTCCAGGGCCCTAGGATCATGACCTGAGCCCAAGGTAGAGGCTTAGCCAACTGAGCCACCCAGGCGCCCCTAAAATCTTAACTACAAAGCAAACAGTGTACTGTTTAGAAATACAAATATTCAAATGAAAGTATAATGACAAGTAAGGACATGATAAACATAAAATTTCGGTAATGGCTCCCTGAGAGGGGGAAGGGAAGGGAATGGGATGAAAGGGGCATCTGGGAGGCTTCAAAGAAAGCTGATGGTTCATTGTGTCTTCATTCATACCCCACACACACGCATTATAACTTTTCTTTTTTATGTGAGCAAATATATGAACAAAAGCAAATTCTCTGCTCATAATAAATGTTATTTTTTAACATCGAAATCATATCATACAAAATGTTCATGCTTAGCATCTGTGGAACACTCAAATCACCAATAGGAAACACTGCAAGCAGGGTAGAGGCAGTGGGAAAACAGAATGACACAGATCTAATATTTACAGCACCCTAAACTAGCAATCTAAAGTGAAGTCATATTAGGGTACTTGGGTGGCTCAGTCAGTTAAGTGTTTGACTCTTGTTTTGGCTGAGGTCATGACCTCAGGGTCCAGGGATCAATCTGCTTGGGGACTCAATCTCTCTCTCTCTCTCTCTGTCTCTATCCCTCTCCCACTCACACTCTCTTTCTAAAATTTAAAATAAATAAATAAATAAATAAATCTTTTTTAAAAATTAAAAAAAGAATTAAGTGAGATCATATATGTCTCTTTAAGCAGTCAGTAACATGGTAGACGACCTCTACATGCTCCTGATAGTTTGTGAATGGCTTTTGGATATAAATTGTTACACCCAAATTTATTTGTTTCCTAAACTCAAAATCCCTTGAAGCCTTAATCAGTTTCGGGAATAGGGGTACAATTGTCATCAAACATTGAGTCTAATTCACCCCAAATCTCAAAACCAAGGTTAAACAACACATTTGAATCATTAACCTATTAAACAACCCAATAATTTCAGTTGCTGTCTCACAAAAGACATCTTCAGAAACAAATTCAGCAAGTGGACACCTGAGCATGAATTTAGGAAAAGCATTCATTTTCTCTTTTGAAAACTGAAAGGTGAAAGCAATAGTCTACAAAGTTTATCTCAACAGACTGTAGCAGGCACATAAATACTAGTAAGAAAATGCGGGCATGCACGAAAGTATGGGCCACACAAATTTACTCCTTTGTTTTTTTTAAACATGAAATCTGCCTTAGGGAGCTGGTACGGGTTGGAGTCAGTCTCCCTAAAATTCAGAAGTTGAAGTCCTAAACCTCCAGTACCTCAGAATGTGACTGTATTTGGAAATAATGTCTTTACAGAGGTAATCAAGTTAAAATTAAGGCCATGAGGATGGGCCTCAATTCAACAGGAATTGTGTCCTTACACAAAGGGAAAGAACACAGGGGGGGCGCCTGTGTGGCTCAGTTGTTAAGGATCTGCCTTTGGCTCAGGTCATGATCCCAGAGTCCTGGGACTGGGCACCATATAGGGCTCTCTGGTCAGCGGGAAGTCTGCTTCTCCCTCTCCCACTCCCCCTGCTTGTGTTCCCTCTCTTCCTGTGTCTCTCTCTGTCAAATAAATAATCTTTAAAACAAAAACAAAAACAGGGAGAAGATGCCATCAACGAGCCAGGGAGAGAGGCTAAGAACAGATGCTTCCCTCACATCTCTCAGAAAGAACCAAGTCTGCTGATACTTTGATCTCAGACTTTCTTTTTTTTTTAAATTTTTTAATAAACATATAATGTATTATTAGCCCCAGGGGTACAGGTCTGTGAATCGCCAGATTTATACACTTCACAGTACTCACCATAGCACATACCCTCCCCAATGCCCATAACCCGACCACCCTCTCCCTGGCCCCCCTCAGTTTGTTTTGAGAGATTAAGAGTCACTTATGGTTTGAGAGATTAAGAGTCACTTATGGTTTGTCTCCCTCCCGATCCCATCTTGTTTCATTTATTCTTTTCCTACCCCCCACACCCCCCATGTTGCATCTCCACTTCCTCATATCAGGGTGATTTCAGACTTTCAGTCTCCAGACTAGGAGACAATGAATTTCTGTTGTTTAAACCAACTGGTTTGTAGTACTTTGTTCCAGTACTCCTAGTAAACTGGTACCAGACTCTATAGGAGGAAGGACTGGAAGACTAGTCTAATCAGCAAAGGAAAAACACTGCAGAGACTCTCTTTGTTTTCCTTAGGCACCTCATCTGAGAAGTTTGAGGTAGTTAAAAAAATACTAGGGGTGCGTGGGTGGCTCAGTGAGTCAAGCATTGGGCTCCTGATTTCAGCTCAGGTCATGATCTCAGGGTCATAAGACTGAGCCTCGACTTAGGCTCCATGCCCAGCAGGGAGTCTGCTTAAGATTCTCTCTCTCCTTCTCCCTCTGCTGCTCCCCAACTAAAATAAATAAATAAATAGATCTTTTTTTAAAAAAACAACACTATACTGAAGAATCAAGATTCTGCTATTTAGGAGTTCTGTGAAAACAGGCAAATCCCGTACCCTTTCTGACTTACTGCTCTCAAAAATGTGGTAATAATATGTGCCACGTTTTTCGACCCTAAAAGACAAAATATTTTTAAATGGATATATATAAAAGTGTTGAAGCTCTCTGTAAACATCAGGTATCATCAGTAGTGTTGATTTTGGACACAGTAACCAGAGTAGTATTTCAGGAGACAACTGCTGACACAGTGTGCCTTGATTTCAGAAAGGCATCCAATGGCACCAGTTAGCTTTGTTGGACAAGACTGAGAAAGGGAACTGGGTGACGAGAGGGTTGGAGATTTCATATCTGGTTATCTATTTCTACTCGAAGAGTTGATTAATACAATGACCGACGCATGTCTGGAGATCTCAAGAAACATTACTGAGCTTTGCCCCAGTTGTGTTCTTTTTCACAGGTTAGATGTGAAAAGGATAACAATTTGGAAGGGATAATTTATTCCCCAGGTAGCAAAATCAAGTTTTAAAAAGACATCCACAGGCTAATACTAAAAGGAGAAAGCTTAACCAGAATGTAAGTAGAATCTGACATTTATATTTAAGAAAAATCAAATGCACAAGGTAAAGATGTTTGAAACTTGATAACCACAAGGACCATGAGCTCAAAATAAGCAGTGTGGAATAACTGCCCATAAAAACAGATTCTAACTAAGGTCAGATATGTAGAAATATACGCAACCCTTGCTTTGCATGGATCTGATACACATCAATTTCAGATAACACGGTTTAGTTAAACAACACCAGCTCCCCAACGACATGGTTCAAATAGCAGTTACTATGGTCTGTCA
The DNA here is from genome assembly GCF_963455335.1 of Martes martes. Lineage (NCBI taxonomy): Eukaryota > Metazoa > Chordata > Mammalia > Carnivora > Mustelidae > Martes > Martes martes. Next base: position 13,432,765 of record NC_137900.1, on the reverse strand, counting down.
TCTGTTACTCAGTTCACACACAGACAGCAAAGTGTGTAGTTGTGTTGCCTCCTTGACTTCTAGCAATAAACTCCTGTGGCATTTTACAAAAATAGAGAATCGAAAGAGTGAATTGACTAACACAGATGAAAGTTCAGCAGAGAAGTGAAAAGCAAGAGCACAAGAAGTGAAATTTGGATCTAACACAAACGGAATTAGAGAAGAGATAGCTGAGTACAGGAATTTTGACGGTGACATTATTTGAAAAATTCTAGATCTACAGCCAGAGGAACTTAGCAGAGTGGACATATCAATGTAAAGGAGAATAGTGATTATCTTAGAAGAAGTGATACCAGCAAAAGCTTCCCATTAAAGGAACTCTTAGAGAAGTATCTCAGAGAAATTTCATAACACTGAGAGTTCAAGAGATAAAATCTTGGAAGCTGATCTAGAAGCTGGATGACAGTTTGCCAAGGCAAACGAAAGACATCCACTCTGTGTAGTAAATTATAAAATTAGATGAAAAACGCAAGCACTGTCCAACTACTCTTGCTAACTGCTTTTTAATGAAGAAATAAAACACTGCAATTCCCTATTTCTAATGTTTTAAATTAGAGTGTACTAAATGAATACTAGTTTTACTGTTTTTTTTCCCCCCCATGTATTCAGATTGGAAAAAAAATCTTTCAGGTTTTAACAAAAGCTTTTAAAGATCTCAATAATCATCATTTTCTCATTGATTCTGATTCTTCTTCTTCTTCTTCTTTTTTTAAAGTAAGCTCCACGCTGGGCCCAACATGGGACTTGAAACTTGTAACCCTGAGATCAAGAACTGAACCAAGACCAAGAATCAGACGTTTAACTGACTAAGCGGCCCAAGTGTCCCTTCTCGTTGATTCTTAAGATTACTTTGCATGATTTCAGTTTTCATAGTCATTTTTTTTCAGTCCTGCCCTATTGTGCCAAGTGAGGACAGCTTTTTTTGGCCGTGTCCTTTTAAGCATGGGGTACAGAACTAGTTGCTGGTTTGCAGTTGTGCAGGGATGAACTGAATTGAGATATTTTCAGGAAGGTGACCAGATTGTGGAAAAACCCTGACATCAAAACATGAGAGGAAATTCTAAGTGGAAATGACAGTATTTCTCTGAAGAAAAAAGAAGCCAAGAAGATTACCATGTTCACAAAGAATGGATACAACATCACATAAATGTGTCACTCCAGAGCAGCTGAAGCAGCTTCAATAATAGAATATTCATCAACAGAGTTTTTCGATTTCATGAATAGAAGAAACTTCTAACAATTAAAAGTGGGTATAAATGGAAGTCACTGACTCACAACACAGTGAACTTCTCCTAGTTGGAAGTGCCACACAGAGGATGATTGACCATCTGTTCGGTTTGTTGTAGCAGAAATTAATTTCTACACAGGGTGAGAGGGGAGGCTCCCTCCACAGCTCAGATATCAAACACCCATGTGGTGGCTCGAAAACATGTCCACAGATTCTTTAGCACTCTTCTCTTCAAAAGGTGGGGTCTGGTTCCCTTCCCCAACCTTACAGTGGGTCAAACTTAGTGATACACTGGGCATGAAGCATGTATGACAGTATGTGCCTTCTAGCTTTCACCTGGCTCTCTCACTCTTGGGTTGTTTTATTCTGGGGGAAGCCTCTAGCCATGCCATGAGTTTACTCAAGTAGCTCTAGGAGAAGCTCTTGTGTGGAAATACCATGGGTTGCTGCCAACCACTGTAAGCACTAGCGTATAGTAATGTAAATAAATGTGAACATTGGAAGTGGATTCTTCAGCCTGAGTCAAGTCTTTAGTCTTGGCCAACATCTTGACGGAGGCCTCATGAGAGATCCTGAGGCTGAGTCTTTCAGTTGAACTGCTCCTGAATCCTTAACCCAAAGATATTGTAAGGATAATACAGTTGTTTCAAGCCCCTCCATTCTGAGGTAATCTATGATGCAGCAATAGTTAACCTAGATGATCCATTTTTGATCCAAGCACTATGGGTATGTTGCAGTCTCGAGAAGCCTGCTCACACAATCTTTTCTTTCCTTTCTTTCTTTCTTTTTTTTTTTTTTTTTGCCACTTCTCTTTTAATAGCTCCAAACCACAACTGCCAAAAATTAGTTCCTATCACTGAAGGATACATGATTATACAATGGTAATCTGTTGTAAAAGTAGAAAGTAGACAAGGAATTTAAAATTAATTCCTCCCACTCTGCCTGATTATTACCCCACATTCAAATCTGCTGAGAAAGATGAATGCAGACCTCACAATTAGATCTTTAAGTTCTCTTTAGTAGGAATGAAGCCTTTCAATAGTTCATCTCTCCGGTGCAAATGGTCAGTTAAACAAGTGCTGAGCCTTTCTACTCTTCATACATAAAGGAACCAAACTTAAAGGTCTAACCCAGACTTCTAAGAACTCCCGATTCGTGTATTTTACATTTTACTTGATATCTCATTAGTATTTCTCACAAGGCACTTCAAAGTCAACATGTCCAAAACGGAATCCATGATGTTAGTCCCAAACCTAGTTCCTTTCCAGGGTTCCTGTTCTAGAGAATGAGACCTCATCAATCCAGCATACAATGCAGAAACTTTTCTCACATCTCTTTCTTACCCTCTGCTTAAACCCTCAATGGCTTCGCAATTCATTTAAGATGAAGAAAAGATTATAACATGATCTACAGGGTGGTGATGGATGGTTGCCTAATCCAATTTCAGCCTAATCCAGCGCCTTGTCCACACCTCCCTTACTCTCTCTGCTCCACCACACTATCCCCATTCATACCCTGTAAGCACCCTACTCTCCCCACCATTGGGCCTTTACATAAACCTTCCCTCTGCATAAACACCTTTACCTTCCTTTCGCCCAATTAACCCTACGCCTCTTTCTTATTTCAGTTGAGCTGTCTTTCCTTAGGACACCTTTCCTGACTACCTCAAATTCCCCATCCCTATCCCCAATTAATGATTCTCAAAGCACCAGGCACCTTTCCTTTATGGAAATACAACATTGTGACTAAATGGACAAAATCCAGAACCAGTCTGCCTGGCTCAAGTCCTTTCCCGTTGCATGAATTTTCAGCAAGTTACTGAAACTCTCTGCTGTTCTCTCATCTATAAAGTGGGGATAAGAGTTACGAACACTTTGTGACAATTAAGTAAGATAACGCACGTAAAGTATTTAGCATGGTGGCCAACACATCATAGACATCATGACAGCCTGAACTATGGTTTGACTACAGTTGCAATTTCATAATCGCACGTGTATTCGTAATTAATGTTTTATTTATATCTGTCTTTATCATTAAATGGCAAATTCCACAAGGGTGGAGCTGTCTGTTTTTACTCGTTATCATACTTTCATTTCCTGCCACAGTCTTAGCATATGAGCAGTGATTGCTAAATCCTGGATGGATAAACACATGAATGTGATGTAGTGCCTAGACTCTGGAGAACCTTGAGATGTCACATTAAGTTTAGACTTTATGCTCTAGTAGTTTTCTTTAACAAGAGTCACATGTGAAAATTAATGGAACAATGATGGTAAGGTAAGTTGGGAGGAGAATTTAGTGACAGAAGAAGTCTTACTCTACCATTTGAATGGTTCATTTGGGTGAAGGCAATCGCCAGTGTAGAGTAGCAGGATGTGGGCAGAATGTTAACGAAGGATCCACACAATATGATAGTACACAGATGTGGGGGAATGGTTGAGGAAATGGGGTGTGTGTGTGTGTATACATTTATATGTATATATATACTAAAGACTCTGGATGAAAGAACAAGGACAGAAGGATAGAACTATGGAAGTATGGAAGCCAGGAGGAGATGTTGGTTTGTGGGTAGGGAGAAGAGATGGGGTTGAGGAGCAAGACTTGCAGACAGAGCTGCCCCCAAAACAGGGGCGGCCGCAGGACTGAAGCTCTGACGGTATCCAGGTCTGGAGACAGAGACTGGAGTCATCTGTACAGAGGTGAATGTCAACCCTGTGCAAGAGGCTGACATCTGGGAAAGACAAGATGGTGGAAAGGATCAACAGGAGTAGCCTTGGGTTTGCAGCTTATTTAATGAGCCCAGAAGGGTGAAAGGAGCCAGGAAACGAATTGTGAAAGGGAAAGTCAGAGAGACAGAACTGAGGAGTAATGACATAGAAGCTCATTTCCACCCACTCTTTAAAAATTCAGGTGAAGGGTCAACCACTTATTCCCTGCAACCTTTTTGACCTATGCCCTCAAGCAAAACAAGGTGCTCCTTTGGCACTGTTTGCATGCATCTGCCAACAGCAACGTGGAGGGCTGAAAAATGGCCAGTCACAGCCAGTTCCTAATCCTTGTAACCTGTGAATGTTATTTTATATAGCAAAAGAGATTCTGCATATGTGGCTAAATTAAGAATCATAACATGGGGAAATTATTCTGGATGATCAGAGTGGGTCCTAAATGTAATCATGGGTCCTTAGTGAAAGGGAGATAGAGATTTGACACAGAAGCAGAAGCCAAGGTGACCACTGAAGCCAGATGCTGGTTTGGAAGATGAAGAGAGGGTCCATGAACCAAGGACAGAAGGAAGGTAGCGCTAGAAACTGGGAAGCGCAAGAAAACGATTCCTCCTTAGAACTTTCAGAGGGGACAGGGCCCTTGATTTTGGCCCAGTAAAACTAACTGCAGACTTCTGACCTCCGGAAATGTAAGAGAATCCACATGTATTGTTTTAGGTTACCAGGTCTAGTTAATTCATTAGAGCAGCCATCGGAAATTCACACAAGCTCTTCATTCACTGCATTATCATTTTAAGTTAGGATATATGTCTCTCCATTAACATATAACCTCCTCAAAAGACACTGATGCTCTCAGACCTTGGTATTCCTGGCACCAAACAGAACACCAGACACACGAAGACACTCAAATAAATACTTGGAACATGGCTAGAAGGAAGGAAAAAGAGAATCAGATAAAGAAGAAAAGAGAGGGAGGGGGCTTCAAAATAGAGGGGTGTTTGACAAAGGCCGACTCCTGAGCTTGAAACCCATAATACGAGTGCGCAGAACTGGGGCAGGGTTGAGCTTCATGCCCTCCATTCCACTCCCCAGAAGCCAGGAATCCCAAAGCAAACTGGGAGCAGGCCATCTCTAGGCAGGACATCAGGGCAGAGATCAGGTAGACGCGAGTAGATCCTAAGCTGAATCCTAATCCCAGCCTTATCTCTAACCCTTGCCCTAAGTCGAACAGGCTAAGCAGGTCGATTCCTCTGAAACCCCAAAGGTAGCATCACCTGAGGGCTGAGTGTCCGGGCTCGGGATCCACGAACACCTGGTTTGCATCCGAGCTCTGCTTCTCACTACCTGAAAAGCCTTAGATAAGTTACTGAACTTGTGTAAGGCGCAGTTTCTCACCTGTAAAACAAAAATGAATAATTCTTCCCAAGATTAAGCGAGATGATGAATGAGAAGCGTCAGGCACGGAGTAAGAACTCAAGAAATGCGACTTTCTTTTTTTTTTTTCTTTTCTTTTTTTTTTTTTTTTAAGAAATGCGACTTTCTGACTTTCTTATTTCTATTTTCTATCAAAGCCAGACAGCACAGAATCAGGTAAGGCCCAGTCCCATGAAAATTGGGGCTGGAAACAAAGCAGGGAACAGGCCCTGGTCAGAGCTCAAAGATTCCAGGGGAGGCCATGGCCCGTGGCTGCACTGGAAACAGAACGGAGGTCCCTAGAGGTGAAAGAAGTGGGAGATCACATTGTCTACAGGGTAATCAAGGAAGTGGGAATTTGTGTTCATTATTGAAAAAAGAACCTCCCTGCTTCCAGACTCCTCTGCATCCACACTCTCCTCCCTAAGGCCATAGGGACTATCTTTCGACAACAGAGCACTGGTCACATGTCACTCAACTACTGAAAAACGTTTCTACCAACCATATGACTGGAGGGTTAGAGCTTTCAGTCTTACCCCCTGACCCCCAGGAGGCGAAAGGGGCTGGAGGTTAAATAAAACACCCATGGTCAGTGATTTAACCCATCCTGCCTACATAACGGAGCCTCCACAAGCCCACGGGGATGCAGTTTGGAGAGTTTTAAGATTGGAGTGCTCCATGCCCTTTCCCCACACTTTGCTTGTGTATTTCTTCCATCTGGCTGCTCTTGAGTTGTTTCCTTTTACAATAAGCCAGTAATCTAGTGAAAAATATAAATAAATAAGTAAATCAATAAATATGTTTCTATTTCCTCATCATTTCCAGAATACAGAACGGATGTCCAAGACAAAGCATCAAACAGTACATTTAGGGTACCACTATTTGCTAGGGGAAGAAAAGAACACATATCAATATTTTAATATATAACATATATATATTAGCTTGTATGTTTTGTACATGATCTTTAGAAAAATACATAAGAAATTGGAAACAGAGGGACACCTGGGTGGCTCAGTGGGTTAAGGCCTCTGCCTTCGGCTCAGGTCATGATCCCAGGGTCCTGGGATCGAGCCCCACATAAGGCTCTCTGCTCAGCAGGGAGCCTGCCTCCCCCCTTCTCTGCCTGCCTCTCTGCCTACTTGTGATCTCTGTCTGTAAAATAAATAAATAAAGTCTTTTTAAAAAAAGAGAGAAACTGGAAAAAGAAACCGGTTGCTTGTTGGAAGGGGGCAATACCATGTCAAGGCTACAGGAACAAGGAAGGGCACTTTCTAGTCACTACACCTCCTTTTTTGCACTGGAGATTTCCTATCATGTGTGTGGACTTTCTCTCCAGGTATATTTTTTTTAAATCCCAGTTCCAACATTTATCAGCTGTTCGACATTGACAACTCGTTACTTAATCTCACTAGACCTTTGTTTCCTCCATAAAATGACAATAAAACTACTACCTCCCTCATAAAGTGGGCATGAGCATTACATGAGATAACACAAGTAAAATGCTCCACAGAGTGCCTGGTATAAAGTAACATCAGCGCTACTGGTTTCCATAAATCCGCTGGGCAAGACACTCTCTCATCCAAGCACTAACCAGGCCCAACCCTGCTTAGCTTCCGAGATCAGGTGGGATCGGGCGCGTTCAGGGTGGTATGGCCATAGACTGGGCAAGATACTCCAAAGGGCCCTCCAGTTACAAAATAATTATATGTTGCCTAAGACCTTTTAAGTAGTGCTTTTAGGTAGCACTTGTAGGACATAGGGAAGCACCAGGGTCTTTTTTTCTAGTCTGAAAGAGGAGCAGTGAGCGGCAAGCTCAGAGGAAATGCACAGCAGCCCCAGAGGCCCCCAGCTCCCAAAAGAAGAAAATAAAAATCCTTTCGAGTGGACCACATCCCTGTACTCATTTCACAGAGAAGACACACAAAGAATACTGACTAGCCCATGATCACGCAATCGTCTGAATAACAGAATCCCTCTCCAGTTCAGGTATCCTAACTTCTAGACTAATATATTTTCCCATAATATTGAGTTTATAAAGTCCCCTTTACACACAGCTCCACAAAAGTCCAGTTTTTAAGGTTTGAAAAAGATCTGTACTGGATGAAGACAAAAATGAGCTTTATTTTTTCTCAGACTTTATGTATATTCCTTGCCTCTTGCTGTATCCTTTATATAGTTCCAGGAGAGTCATTTTTGCTAATGAGAGTTCTATCCTTAAAATTCATATGTGCAAATCCCCTCCCTCCTCCCAAACTACTGCAACTGGTTCATTTCAAGAGCTCAGGGATAATTATGTGTTTTCATGAACACAGCATCATTAGTCAAACCTGTGGGTCCAATCCAACTTTCCTGTTGTATTTTTGTGGCAACTATAGAATGGTATTTGACGTCATATTCTCTAAGTTTAGAGGGGAAAAAAAGCTTTATCTTTCTTTCTGTTTGTTTGATTTACAATTCATCTTTCTTCATCTCCTTTGCTCACTGGATGGGACACAGCTGTAAGAAATAATAAAGAGGGGCACCTGGGTGGCTCAGTGGGTTAAAGCCTCTGCCTTTGGCTCAGGTCATGATGCCAGGGTCCTGGGATCGAGCCCCACATCGGGCTCTCTGCTCAGCGGGGAGCCTGTTTCTCCCTCTCTCTCTGCCTGCCTCTCTGCCTACTTGTGATCTCTGTCTGTCAAATAAATAAATAAAATCTTAAAAAAAAAAAACAATAAAGATTGCCTCCTCCTCGAGGTTCAGATGTAGGGCACCATTCCTGGGTCTCAAAGCCACATTTTTAAAAATTTCTATTTTTTTCTATCATATATAGTGAAATTGAAAACATCTTTGTTTCAGTGGTCACACTAATCACAAAGCTTTTCCCAGTTCCCCTGGAAAACCAAATGTTTTTCAATTTCTTTTTTTGTTAGTTTGGATTTTTGGAGGGTATTTTTTTTGTGTGTATGCTTTGTTTTGTTTGCTTTTCAATTTTTAACGTCTGGTTGGTTGTTGTTTATTATTTGTTTGTTAATTAGATTGACTGCATGTGGAAAGTTGGATGAGAGCAGAAACGCAAAGTTTGGGTTGGTTCTTTCTGCCAAGACTTCCTACCTGTGATTTGGGGTAGTTCTTCAAAAAAGTCACACCAGGACAGTTGCTCCGAGGTTTGATTTGCGAGGCCTACTTACAACAAGGTCGATATGAGTATGTAACAAAATCATGGTGGCATCCAGACAGCATGCATTCACAGCAACTAAATTAAGTCAAATCATGGCTCCATTGCCAAAAGAGTAGATTTTAAAAGATCAAATCTAATTCTGACAAATATTTCATGTGACTTAAAACTCTCTCCCTCATTTGCCTGTGCTCTCTTTATAGTAGCTCTAAATACACCTGACGTTAGGTTTCACATGCCCGACGTATTGTAAGCTTCTCCGAACTCCACAAACTCAACTCCCAAAGCTCATGAAAGAGACTCGGACGTCCAGCTCGTGGCCTTACAAATTCCTCTCCTGGGTGAAGATGGATGGCGGCTATGAACCGATCCTAGTTTACTTTCCACCTCTCCCAAAGCCAAACTACTCACTGTTTCTAAAGCTCTCACATGTAACAATGCAACAGTGTTGTTGAAAACCTGGTTAAGAATTAGCTAATTGTGGATCTCGGAAAGGACACAGAATTGCTTTAGAAGGTGCACTGACAAACTGTCAGAACACCTTATGAGTTTTCTTTTGTGTGATAAAAAGCCAAAAGCAAGCAAAAATTTTACCACAGAAACTGCTGACTATACCCTGAGGCTGCCGTGTATCCCCCCACCCCACAAGGCCCCCGGCACAGCTGAGCAACAGCCTCGCTTTTCACTGGGGCCAGAGCGGCTCAAAGTACAGACTTAAGAACTAGACCATATGGATTTAAATCCTAACTCTGCTAGTTACTAGCTATGTGACCTTGAACAAATGTCCCTTAAACTGTTGATGACTCAGTTTCCTCACCTGCAAAATGGAGACATAACGGTACTCAAGTCCCAGAGTTGTTGCAAAGATTGAGTTAGTATATATCAAAGACTTAGACCAGTGGCTGATACATCAGAAGTGCTATACAATCTTTTGCCTTTATTAGAAATAATCATTTTCTTGGTTATTCATACCCCAATATTTGCTGAGCACATTCTATTTACTAGATGAGCTTGGAGCTCATGGCAACGGCACCACTAGTGAAAAGAAACTACTTTGATGGCGGTCCGTCTTCCTTTGCTTATCAGTTTTCTCAAGAACATTCCAACATTTCTAAAAATGCCAAGTTTGGGTTGTTTTCCAACTGTTTCATGAGAGTTACTGCATACACACACACACACACACACACACGCACGCACACATATATACACACACATATATATATATGCCAAGGATGGGGAATTACACTGAGGTGCGGGTGCTGACAAACCAGGGCAGCTCGTGTGCTCGCCAAGTGATACCAACCAGTAGGCCAACACGCGGCTTCTGGAATTCAGTCATAAACCTCCATAAAATTGGAGACACCTTCAGGTTCATCTGTCAAAGTCACATCTCTGCATGCCAAGAGCCTGTGACTGGGCGCCTGACAATCAAATCACTGCGTACAGAGTTGGGGAAGAGAAATCCCAAGATTTGGCAGGAAGTTGCTTAAAATATGCTTCTCGACCTCCCTTTTGTCACGTTGTGTCATGCATTTCAACTGGTAACAATCCAAGGCAGCACACATATATGCCCATCAGACTGCTAAGGATTCCGGTATCTGTAAGAAAGAATCCTCACCTTTCAAGAGTTTATCTTCTAGCTGAGGAAATAAAATATGGGCGCATATAGGAAACTGAAAACAACGCATGGCGGCATGTTTGCACGGGCCAAATTGGCATTACAGACCGAGCTGAGAAAACTCACAGAAGGGAGAAATCAGGGAGAACTAGAAAAATTCGGTCGGTTTTAGGGGGAGGTGATGGGTAAGGTATGCATAGGGGAGAATGAGAGACAAGAGTATTCAAGCTATGGACAAAAATATGGGGAAACCCAAAGACAGGACTCCATGTAACTGATGTGGGTTTTTATTGCCATTTGTCACTTCACTGTATTTCTACATTCTCTCCTCTTACTTCTTACTCTATCTGTCCAATGATTTGGCATTTTGGAAGCATCCAGTCCTCTCCGGGTTTCTGGGTATAATTCTCCTCATTCTAATTTCAACTTGCATAAATCTACCATAAGTTTTCCTATTTCTCTCCTTCTTCTACTTGATTGTCTGGACAGAGAGAGAAAATGAGAATGATTACACAAGCCTGTGTTCATACATGTAAGGATTGCACTTCTCCTTCTTAGCATGAGTCATTTATAGTTGTTTTTCTCAGCTGGATTAAATCTTCTTTTGTAAGCAATCCACCAGGAAGGAAGGAAGGGGTGAGGTTTTCTCAGTTGCGTTAGAGAAACTGGAAGTCCAAAACCACTTTCCTGTAATCAAACTGCATCTTGAAATAAGGAAAACATCTGGTTTTTGTGGTCTTTCCTCATTCCGTTTATTTATTTTTGTTCTCATTTTTTAAATCATTTAAAAAAAATCTCAAACCTAAGGAAAAATTATGCCTCTCCCATTTGATCTTACTAACATGAGAACAATTTCACTCCTGGAAATGGGCACTAGAAAACGAAAATACTGTCTGAACCCCCAAGATTTCCAGTAACAACGAGATGCTAAATTTTATTTCTGAGATAAGACAGTAAAATGATTATTAAGTAGGCTGCAGCTACTTCTAAGCTGTGGCATATACATGTTTGCCAAAGCCTTGGCATCTACTCAAACATTTGCAAGTGGGCAATACCAGCATGCTTACATAACTTACGGAAGTGAGACATTTGTATAAAGAGTCCTCACATAACCTAAGAATTGGAGAATAAAACATACGTGATTTATTTGTATTTTGTTACTATTAAAGGTACCCTATTATTTTCCTGGTGGGATAAGCAAAAATATTACACATTTATTCTCTCAAAAGAGTTGTCTATGATCACCATCTGCATTTTCTTATCTTCCGCCCATTCCAAAACCCAAATCAAGCAGATTGTCATCTTCTCTCTTTAGCAAAATAAGTTTTCTTAAGGTCAACAATAACCTCAGGTTGTTAAATCCATTGCATATTTTCCCAGTATTATTCCTTCTGTAATATCTACCATCTGCTCTGTTCCCTCCTTCTTGAAGTGGTCCCCCATGCTTTGCCTTCTATAACACCACCCTCCATGGTTACCCTCTGACACTTAGGTTGCTCTTCTCATCCTACTCATTCTCTTTTAATCCAAACTCAACCACTCGAGTTAATATATCCCTGTTCTCTTCTCAACCCTATTCCACATTTTACATTTCCCACTCAGATATCTGCTCGGAGCTTCAGACCTACAAGCCAACACCTACCTATTTCCACATGGATGTCACAAGGGCACCCTAACTCAGCATGACCATAACAGAGCTCTGTGTCTGCCCTCCCTGGATGGATCTCTTCTTCTGGTCTCTCAACCAGTGATGGTCAACACATCCATCCAGTTGTATAAGCCTGTAACCCAGGGGAAGCTAGTCCCTAGTCCTTTCTATCCAGCTGGTCACCAAATCTCACTGATTTTTACCTTGCTCTTGTGTCACAGATCTGCCATTTCTCTCCAACTCTACCACCGCCTATGTATCTCTTTCCTGGTCCAGTGCAATGACCTTCCAACTCATCTCCTCTAGCAATGACTCTTGCCCTTCTCCACAGTCCAGTCTGTTTACCTGCAGTTTTACTCTCTTACTCTGCAATTCTTGTTTACATATACATTTTTCAATGCAAATCTGATCTATCTTCCTCTACCTAATATCCTTCCCTGGCTGCCCACTGCATTGCCCTGGGATAAATGGAAAAGCCTACAATAGCCTGATGCTTCTCTCTCTGGCCTCTCTCTCTGGCCTCATCTATTTCCACCAGCCTTCCTTCTCCATCCTCCGCCACTCGGGTTCCAGTTCTTTCTCCCCATTGAGTCTCTGCACAGGTTCTTCCTCTATCTTTCTTTGCCTAATGATCTCCCTTTGAACCTTCAAAACTCAACTCCAGTGTCACTTCCTTAGGGTTGCATTCTTGGAGCATCTCTTTAAAATAAGCCAAGTCCTCTGGCTTCACACTTCATGACACTCTGCAGCTTTCTCTTTTAGAAATTATATACTTTTTCATACTCATTTGATTTTCAACTCTGAGTGCAAATAAGGCAAAACCTGCCTCTCTTTGGCTCACCCCTTTATCCCAACCCCTTGAAGTCTTTGCTCTTTCCTCACCAGCTATCAGTTTGTATGCGCTCCACGTGTACTAGCCCCACAGGACTGGGGAGGTCACAACAGGATGCATCATGGGGAGGTTCCCATGCTCCTACTGCCCGGGGACCTAGAGTGGCTTCTCTCTGTGCGTTATACTTCCAAAAAGGGTTAAGGTTTCCATGAGACCACTCTACACACGGCAGGAGGAAAACAACTTCTAGATGAATATTATGGAGGGAAACCTCTGCCCCATCTGTGCTCCCAAAGGAATAGGATACAGAGCACAGCAGTCTGTTCCGTCCTTTCTTTTATTCACAAGCATTTACTGAATGCCAATTTGTGCTAAAACACTAGGTACTAGGAGGGACAGGAGATGGATAATAAGAGCTATTATTCATGGAGGGCCTACCATGTTCCAGGACTGTAAATTGTAAGTGGCAATTTACAAGCAATATTTTAAGGAAATTACCATTTTATGAAGAAGTGAACACTTCACAAAGCACAATATAAAACCAAAGGGAATAAACAGGTCTCTATAATCTACAATATTCCAGATCCTTAACATAGTCCAAGTTAAAGACATTTGAGAATTTTATGAGGTCTCAGAGTTCCAATTAAAACCTACTTTTCCAGGTTCTAAATTATTCACTAGGACATGAAACTAATTACAACTCCCAGTGGCCAAATACGTTGTATCAAGCGTCTAGATTAGAAAAAACCCGAGTTCTTATTCAAACAATTGGTTATTTGGAAGATATTTTTAGCTAGCTGCACATTTTGCTGACTCCTAAAGTGAACTTTTCCAACCTGGTTATCTTGTGATGAGAAAATCCAAACACCATTTATTTATCCAACAAATATTCATCTGAGTGCCTACCGGATGCTAAGAGTTGTGGATACGAAAGTGATAAAGTCATAGCCTCTGCCTTCCACGTGAGGTTACAGGGGATATTCAAGAGATAAAAGCTGTAAAAAAGTGCCAAGCAGGGGCGCCTGGGTAGCTCAGTGGGTTAAGCCTCTGCCTTCGGCTTGGGTCATGATCTTGGGGTCCTGGGATCGAGTCCCATATCAGGCTATCTGCTTGGCAGGGAGCCTGCTTCCCCCTCTCTCTCTGCCTGCCTCTCTGCCTACTTGTGGTCTCTCTCTCTGTCAAATAAATAAATAAAATATTTTTTCTAAAAAGGAGGGGGTTGGATGCTGGGGATATAATACTGTTTTTGTAATATAGCATTTCCTACAAAATCTAAGTTTATACTTTGAGAAAAAAAAAAAAGAAGAAGAAGAAGTGCCAAGCAAAAAGTGGGGCACAAGGAGATTAGCTAGGCCTGGAAACAGGAGGGCTGGAGTGATAACGATGACACCACTGAAGAAGTGACACTTAAATTAGTCTTGAAGGGTGTGTTCATCCAGCAGATAGAAGGGGAAGGAGGAACATAAACAAAAACACAAAGGCATAAATGATATGGAAAGTTAGGTAAATACTCAAAGAGGCCAGGTGTAGGTTCACTCCATAGTTAAGCAATGGGGAGCCATAAAAAGATTTTAAATAATAAACTCGTTTTTTATTTTATTTTTTAAAGATTTATTTATTTATTTATTTGACACAGAGAGAGAGAGAGAGAGCGAGAGCGTGTGCCCAAGCAGGGGGAGCAGCAGGCAGAGGGAGAGGCAGGCTCCCCGCAGAGCAAGGAGCCCGATGCGGGACTCCATTCTAGGACCCTGAGATCATGACCTGAGCCGAAGACAGCCACTTAACCAACTAAGCCACCCAGGTGCCCCTAAACTGGTTTTTAAAACTTGCACAAGGATAGTGGTTGTGATAGCAGTGATAGCAGAACTGTTGATGGTAGGCAAAAGGTAGAAACAATTCAAACATCCATCAACTAATGAATAAACAAAATATACCCATAGAGTAATTATTCAGCCATTAAAAGGAATGGCGCTCTGACTCATGCCACAACCTGGGTGAACCTTGAAAACATTAAACTAAGTGAAAAAAGTCAGGCACAAGAGGTCACATGCTGTATGTGTCCATTTATACGCAACATCAGGAATACGCAAACCTAGAGAAAGCAAGTGAATTAGTGGTCGCTGAGGGGGGAAGGGAAGAACAGGGAGTGATTGCTCCATGGTTAATGGGTTTCCCTTACAGGTGACAAACACATTCTGGAACTAGGGAAAAGATGTGGCTGCAGAACATGGTGATGGTCATAAATGACACTGAAGTGTACACTCTAAGATGGTAAACTTTACGTTAAATCATCAAAGTGAAACAAAAACAAAAAACTAACAATACAAAAAGTTACAGAGTACAACATAAAAAATCTCCTAAACATTCCCAACTCTCCATTCCTACCCTACAAAAGTATTATCTAGGTTTGTAATATTAATATTGCCTTCTGGAAATGTGTTTTGTATATAAGGCTGTGGGTGCATGGAGGGGGGGCTGGGATCACAGGATACACTTTTTCTGTCCATTTCAGTTATCGGGGAACATTGGGTCTTTAACATTTCTAGAGCATTATATGTAAGCCTAGAAGAAGCTTTACTTCAATTAGTTACTGTATCATTGCTTTAGCCTTCCAAGATGTTTCTTAACTCATCAATCAATAGCTTGTCGATAAATTGAGATAGATACAATTGGGTTTTCAGGTGCGGTTTTTACTGAGAAAGGTTCATTCTGTCAAAATAATTTTTAAAAACCCAGTAACAGGCTGAGAAGAGAAAGGGCACTGTGACTATAGAAACAGGAGTCATGAGGGTACCAAACTGAGCAGGGCCAAGAGGGGAAGAAAGGACTTGAGGGTAGTTTGCTGTGAAATGGTTTCAGGTAATAGTGCCTGAATAAATAATGCCTGGGGGAAAAATCAGCATTTCACAAGCAGAAGCACCAAATACAATAGTTGAAAGGCTTTGAAAACCAGATCTCAATTAGAAGTTAAATTTAAAGTTAATGTGATTTATTGTTTAGCATTAATAGATCAATTTAATAAGGTTAACCAAAAAATGTCTTCACAAAGGAAAAGGATATGGCTTTTTAAAAAGTAGGAAACAATGTCAAAATCATGTGTGAGGTAAGATCTTCCGAGAGATCATCACCTTTTATTGCTCAATCTTAGAAAATGATTGCTGAGAAGTTCCAGAACAGGAAATGTTAGAGATGCAGAAGGGAAGCAAACTGTTTACACCCAGCAGTGTTGCTCCAAAGTCTCAAATAAGTCCAACTGTGCTTTTTAAAACTCTCTGGGGGGCACCTGGGTGGCTCAGCTGGGCAAGCAACTGCCTTTGGCTCAGGTCATGATCCTGGTGTCCCAGGATGGAGTCCTCCATCAGGCTCCCTGCTCAGCGAGGAGTCTGCTTCTCCCTATGACCCTCCCCACTCTAATGCTCTCTCTCTTGCCCTCTCTCATTCTCTCTCTCAAATAAATAAGATCTTTTAAAAATTTCAAAAAAAAAATCTCTCCGGGATATCATCTTACACCTGTCAGGATGACTAGAGTCAAAAAGATAAGAAATAACAGGTGTTGGCAAGGACGTGGAGAAAAAGGAACCCCTGTGCATTGTCGGTGGGAATATAAACTGGTGCAGTTGCTCTGGAAAACAGTATGGAGATTCCGCAAAAAGTTAAAAGTAGAACCACCATACGATCCAGTAATTCTACTACTGGGTATTTACCCAAAGAAAATGAAAACACTCATTTGAAAAAGATATATGCACCCCAATGTTTACTGCAGCATTATTTACAACAGCCAAGATATGGAAGCAACCCAAGAGTCAACAACAGTCATCAACAGATGAATGTGGTATGAATATATGATGGCCTCTTACTCGCCCTTAAAAAAACGAATGCGATCTTGCCATTCATGACAACATGGGTGTGTCTAGAGGGTATTTATTATGTTAAGTGAAATGAGTCAGAGAAAGACAAATACCATAGGATTTCACCTGTAGGGGGAACCTAAAAAACGAAACAGATGAATAAACAAACAGAAAGTAGAAACAGACCCATAAATATAGAGAACAAACTAACGGTTGCCAGAGGAAAGGAGGAAGGGGGATGGGCAAAACAGGTGAAGGAGAGTGAGAAATTCAGGCTTCCAGTTATGGAAAGAATAATTCACGTGGATGAAAGGCACAGTGTAGGAAATAGAGTCAATGGTATTGTAGTCGCGTTGGATGCTGGCAGATGGTAGGTACGCTTGTGGTGAGCACAGCATATAGACTTGTAGAATCACTGTTGTACATCTGAAATTAATGTAACATTGTGCATCGACTACACTTTAATTTGAAAAAAAAAAACCTCTGGAATTAGAAATGTCTTTTCTTTTTACACATGACACATGAAAGTCTTTGTATTACATGTCACATTCAACACACTTACTGACCACCTAATTTGTACTGAAACAATAGGACAATGCTTAGGGGCCCCATGGACAATAGAGGGTCAGCCCTCCTCATGATCGGAGGCATCAGGAACTCCTGGAAAGAGCACAGAGCTTGGAAATCAGACTGGCAGGGGTGTGGATCTTGGCTTTGCCATTTTCTTGCTGTGACTGCTGCGACAGCAGCCAAGACAAAAAACCCTCTGAGCCTCCATTCTTCATTTGTAAAGGAGGGATGATGAAGAAGAAAAAGACGATGATGATGCTATCTCATCTCAAGATTGTTGATATTCAAAGAATCTGTCGGAGTCCGACACACAGTATGTTACCTTCTCTCTAGCTCACCTCTCATTTGTCAAAGAACTTCGCATCAACTCAGTGAGTGAGAACGTTCTATAAAGTTAAGCTTGATGAAAGGTAAATATGCAACAATTACTTTAGTGAAAGAAAAATAAGAACAGTAGCCAATATTTATTGTGCAATTACTAGGTACCAAATGCTTTACACACACTATCTCGTCTATGCTACCATTCCTTCAGGGTGCTGCCATTGTCCACATTTTGTAAATGAGGCTGTCACGGCTCAGCTATGATAGAAAATTCATCCAAGTAAGAGGCAGAGCTGAGATTCGGATCTGCATAGTCTGACTCCAGAAGCCATGCTCCTGACTACTGGAAAGACACTGGTTTCACCATCCATGCCAACATTTATGGGAGAACGAAAGGTAACCCATTCCACCTGAAGGATGATGGCCAGGGAAATTGGAGAAGGCAACATCAGAATGGCTTCTTGAAGGAAAAGCAAGATTTTATTTTCAACAGAGGTAGAGTGGAAAGGGGGATATAAAAAGGAGGACTATTCCAGGCTCTGAGATTGGCACCCACAAAGGAGGCAAAAAAGAACACGACGTGCTGGAAAACAGTGAGAAATTGGCAGGGATAGACATCCCTCAGCTCATGGATACCTTGTGGTGTGAACCAGTCAAGGAAATCCTCCTCCTATTTGCCAGAGAGAAGGACGGAGCAGGAGGAAGTATTAGAAAAGCAGGCTAGAGCCAAACCACATCATGCGTAGAATGTCCATCGGGGGCATTTGGATCTTAGAGAGAACAGGGAGCCACAGGTAGGTTATGACAGAGGACATATGCGATTCTACCCACGCTCCAAGAACAGAACTGTCAGGCGTGAGGAGGCAATATCAGAATGGGGGACAGCAAACAGCTAGGGGGCTCCTCTGTTCATTTAGCCAGAGACAACAAAAGGCTAAACAAGGTCAATGACAATGGAGAGGATTATATATACAAAGATAGACAGAGGTAAACCGGCCAGGCTTGACTACTGACAGGAGTTCCTGAAAAGGCACTGACATTTTGGGTCAATAAGGAGAAGACAGAAATGGGAAAAGCAGAGGGCAGTGAGCAGTCCTTTGGAAAATAATACAATTCTTTGAAAAAAACAGTACAGTTGTTGGAGGTGCCCTGGGCTGCAATTAATAGAGATGTAGACAAAAAAGACATTTCATTATCACGCATAAGTCTGAGGGCAATGAGCAGCAGGAAGTTCTAGGGACAGTTAACTGTCCAGTGATGTTATTCATGGACATATCTGATGATGTTCAAAGACAGACTAGGTACGTGTCTCTGAGATTCTCTTAACGTTTTCCTCAGAGTCTCAAATGATGGCAGCAGCAGCAGCTCCACTCCTCGCATGAAAGTGTCCAAGAAAGGAAGACCTTCTCTTCCCACATTTCTTAAGGAGAAAAATATTTCCAAGAAGCCTCTTAGCCAACCTCCCACATGTAAGAATGTCATTCTTGGTCACCCTTTCACCACCAGGAAGCTGGGAAATGAGTGTCCCACCATATGATTCAATACAGTCACATATATCTCTCTACTCTTTCATCAAATCCCGATGACTTGACCTAAGTCACTGTCAATCCTGTCCACCTCTCTCCGTCTCCATTGCTGATAACCGCTGACGTCTACTGGGCATGTGCTACATACTAGGCATATTCAATGTACTTCACAACTATTACTTCACATAAGCTTTCCACCCAACTCTATGAGGTGGATTACACTAAGTATTTTATACATGAGGATACTGGAAAATAGAAATGTTAAGTAACTTCATCAAATTCACATAAGTAGTAAGTGACAGAAGCACTCTTAAGAGTTCATATCTTAAGGGCGCCTGGGTGGCTCAGTGGGTTAAGCCTCTGCCTTTGGCTCAGGTCATGATCCCGGGATCCTGGGATCGAGTCCTGCATCGGGCTCTCTGCTCAGCAGGGAGCCTGCTTCCTCCTCTCTCTCTGCCTGCCTCTCTGCCAACTTGTGATCTCTGTCAAATAAATAAACAAAATCTTAAAAAAAAAAAAAAAGAGTTCATATCTTACCTAAAACTAATGTAACATTGTGTGTCAACCATACTCAAGGAAAAAAAAGTACAAAAAGAAATTTGTATCTTGACACACTACACTGCCTCTTTTTTTTTTTTTTTTAAGATTTTATTTATTTGAGAGTGAGAGATAGCAGGTGAGAGAGAGCACGAGTGGGGTAAGGGGCAGAAGGAGAGGGAGAGGGAGAAGTGGACTCCCTGCCCAGCAGGGTTCAACCCCAGGACCCTGGGATCATGACCTGAACTGAAGACACGTCTCAACTTCCCCACCCATCAGTAGGAATAATGACCCAGTGGGACACTAAATATGATGTACTAGGGAATCTGTCAACAAATGCTTGTTAGCTCTTTCTTCCCAGATGCATCTTTGTGTCCCAGCAGGCCAGTGACATGAGCTGTGAGGCTTCAGAGCTGAGATCTGGTGGCTCCCTCTTCCCACATAGTGCCTCGCAGACCATGGTTTTCTTTTCCACTTGTTGGTCTGCAATGATGCCACCATGTGGAAATACGCAAAAAAAAAAAAAAAAAAAGCAACAGTGAGCAAGAGGTTAAGGGTTGGCTAGTGATGTGGGAAATTAAAGGCAGAAGGAAAGGTAGATAAAATTAAATGTCCTTATGACCTGCAGCCCATTGACAAACACTTGAGATAGGGAGGTTGCAATATTCCTCCAGGATCCTGAGTCTTCTTTAGCAGATGAGAGTCCTTTTAGAAGTTCCCTTATCTGTACTTCTGCCAACTCCAGGGTTGCTCTCACAACCCCAGAGCAGTATAGAACAGCAGGCAAAAGCTCTTCCTGCCCAAGGGTCCTGTCCCTGTACTTTAATAAAACCACCATTTTGCACCAAAGACATCTGAAGAATTCCTTCTTGGCTGTTAGTGCTGGACCTCACCCCACCAACACCAACCCACCAACATTCAAAAACCGTATCACTAGGAGCAGAGGGAAAGAAGAGGACAGAATGAATATGGTTATGTTAAGTATCCACTAAGTGCCAGGCATTTTCATAAATTATCTCCTTTAATACTTAGCAATAGAAAATCTGATTCTACAAATGAGGAAATGGAGATTCAGACAGGTTTAAAGTCTCGTTCAGAGTCTCGGAAAAAGTAAGTGGTGAAGACCGAGCTTGAACCCAAGCTCCATAGGACCTCCTCCTGCCACCCCAGGACACTACCCCCAAAATGAGTCTCTTCCTCGTGCTTGCTTCCAGGTTAAGTGTGCATTAAAAGACCCAAGGCATCTTTTAGGCAAGTTTAAAGTCAACCTGATCCTGTTCTATGTGGGAAGAATCAAGTATTTGGTAATATCAGAGCACAGAGAATCTCCAGACTTAATTAAATATCTGCAAATAAATTATACGTGCTGAAGTCTTTCTTTTTAAAAGGTACATGCCTCTCAAGTAGGAAAAACTAACTCTGAATTCAAAAAACCAACACTAAAAGGTTGACTACAGCATTTTATAAATTAACCTAATTTTGAGTGAGCTTTAATTAATGAATTCAAAGTAGTTAGTCATTATCATGCTCTGGGTCTAAATGAAGTTACAGGACATGAGAGATGAGGTCTAAAAGGGAGAGAGAGGATGGAGGAAGTCATGCCACTTCTCTCTCACACACAACCCCAATCGTGAGCTCCAAATGAAGAACCAGGCTCCAAGACCCCACACAACTGGTCCCAAGGCACAATGTATACACTGTGGTTGCCCAAAATGTAACCCACCACTACTGGCCTCCAAATCTCCTGGGACCTTTGCTGGAATGCCATTTCCTTCGGCTCGCTCCAGGCATATAGATTCACGTTCTCCAAGGACGACCCCCCAGGAACCAGCATTTTAAAAAACACCCCCTCAATGTTTCTGATCATCTCGAGGTTTGCAAACAGCTTTAGGAGCTCAGTAAAAATGTAAACGTCATGATGACTCCACACTTATTTATTTTATGGGGAGATAATTTGGTATAAGAATCTTGACATTTTTTGAAGAAATACTACCTCAACGACTATAAAGGCAAAGCATTCCAATCACTTTCAAAATGGGAGAAATCAAATCTTGCAATATATGGGGCACATATATGAGGTCCGCAATCAACTGCCTTGCAGCTAGAAGAGAAATCAACAGTTACCAATTCACTGATTAGGATGGTTTACAAGGCACTTGGTTAACTCACCTTTGTATCCAATTCCTAGCTAATTTTATCTTGTGAGGGAATGGCATTTTTCTAAATTTAAAACTTCAGTATGCTCCTCAGTGGGAAATAGACTCCCTGACAATGCCTTCCTTCTGTACAACCCCCAGAAGAGGTAATTTTTTTTTTTTAGATAAATTATTTCCTTTTCTGACTCCTCTCTACTGGTTGAAGACAGTCTTCAAACCCACCCTCTTGCCTGCTTTCTTACCAATTAAAGTTCTGGATATGGGAAATTAATTTTTAAAAAAAGATACCCAAGAGTTGAACAGCTCCTCGTGATAGGCAATCTTCTCTAATTTCTCCCCAGTTTAGAGGTCTCTGTTCCTTTGCTTCTTGGGACTTGCCCCAAGCCTAAGGTTCCCCCAAACTTGACGGTCAAGTACACAAGGCAATAATTAAACAGTCTGGGGGTTTACTGAAGTCTCCCCATTTGGGGGAGCTCTGAGAATTCCATCACCTTGGAAACACAGCAGCAGGCTCCCTGAATATGCACAGAGAGAATTTTTTTAAGCACCATAAGAAAACAGGGTTCACTTATCCCCAAATGTAAGAGTCACGATTCAAAACTGTCACTGACTGGGAAGCATCTTTAGTCAGGAATAGTATCTTCAAGCTGACAAGTCACAAATAGGTGTACTTTTGTTAACCAGATTGGTAGTTGGGAAAAAGCTCAAAAATATCCCAACCTCATCTTTATTTTTTTCTGCTAAAAATGGAATGGCTTCCACTTATCAAACCAGCCAAGCCACTGCTGATGCTATTACCACCTCCGATACCGTGTGTATGAACAGTAAATATCAGACATCAAGTCACCTAGGTCGTTTGTGCAAATTCCGATTTTGGAAAAAGAAGTATAGAAGATACACTCATAGAAGACATTTTGAGCCTTGAAATGGAACTGCTTACTTTGATGCAAATGGGCAAATGGCTATGGGGAGGCAGGGGGCACGTGGATAATTTCTCTCAGACTACCCTTTCTAGTATTATAAGTTATCTGGTTGGAATCGTTGGTACACTGTTGAGGGAGCAAGTGAATGAAATCAGTTCTTCGCTTATTCTGTGCGCCGAAAGGGCTAACCAACATTAACCAAGTGTCCCTCTCCTCTGTTATTTCTTCCACAATAAATTCAATCAAATTTACGGAGCGCCTAGCCTGTGCCAGGCACTGTGCAGGCGCCGGAGACACAAAGAGGAATGAAGCAAAGTTCAGGTTTCTTAATGATTTCTCAAGATTTGCGAGGGCATAGCCTTGCTCCCCCTTCCACTGCAGCCTGGACGGCTGTCTAACCAATCGTGGGAGTGCGTACTCCACAGCTCCCAGCTTCTGGGAACGTGTTACTCCCAGGCCAGCCCACGAACCTAGCGCCAGTGTTCTCCCGGCGTTCTCCGAGAGTCAAACCATCAAGTTCAACTCCGGAGCGGCGACTCCCGCTCAGCGCGGAGCAAATCCCGGCTCCGCCGCGCACCGCGCACGATTCCTTCCACCTGTCCGCGCGCCCGTCGGGGTGCGCCCGGACCCCGCGCCCGCTTACTTTGCCGCTGTCGCTCACGCCGAGGAGGTGATCCCGCAGCACCTCCATGGGGCTAGTCCAGGTGGAGTGGATGAATGTCCCTCGGAAGATGTGCGCCAGGGACGGCATCGGGGCGGCACACATGTCAGCGGCGGAGCGCGGCGCGGGGTTCGCGAACCGGCGAGAGCGCACCGGGCGGAGGTGAGACGAGGGGTCCCTGCAACTTGCGGGCGGCTGCCGGGCGCACCTGCTCAGGCCTCGTACTGCCCCCGCTTTCCCGAGCTACAGCCTGCCCCCTGCAGGCCGCGCCCAGGGGCGGGCTTCCTGCCTCCTCGATGCCAATAGGATTTTTCTCCTGTGACTTGGCTCCGCGCTCCCTCGGGGTGTGGTCTTTCTCTCCTCCCCGGTGTTAGTTTTTGATAGGTTAACTCTTTGTTTCCGAAATCACCGCTCACGACGCAGTACTTTTAACCTCGGGGGGCTGAGGGACCGACCCAGGGGAGACAAGAGAGGGAGATAAAGGAAAGGGCAGGAGGAGCGGATGGTTCCAGCCCTGTCTGTACCTTAGCTGGTCACTAAATTTGCTATTGCTCCCTGTCCCCCAGCCTCCTCCACCATCCTTGATTGGCTTACCTAGAGTTGCGTCCGCCTGCTTTCTCTTGCCTTGCAAACTTCGGGCTATTTTGTGACCAAACCTTGTACTTTCTTAACCTATAGCACCCTCAAGGTCTGAACACGCACAAGTTTGGGAAAAGGTGGAAAGGTCCGTTGGAGCTGCCTGCTTCACGGACTAGTTTCATTTTCAGTTCCTGCAGGTTGCAGAATCGGTCCTAATCTGGAGTTCTGACAGCATCTCTTAACGGAATTACTGGGGGGCCCCACCGGCCCAGGCTGAACTGTACCGCAAGGTCCCTCTCTTCCAGCTTGAGGCAGTGTTTTGGCCCTTGTGTCCATCCATAACATCCACAGACAATTCCATCTCCCATCGTTCTCACGCTTTTAAGCGTGAATGAATAAATGAATAAATGAATAAATAAATGAATCTCGTTGATTCAATTCCACTTGCGCCAGGGGAGATTAAGTTCTCCAGCCGAGCGGCTAGGAATGGCAGCGTGGCATGGCATGCTGGAAGGAGCCCTGGGTTAAGGAATCAAGACTGTGGGCAAGGCAGTGGCCTCGGAGGCTTTATCTTCATGTGCGAAAACGGCACTTAGATCGGGTGGTGGTGAAGACTGCTTCCAGTTGGGCATTCCTTCCTGCACTGCATTCCAAGTCCTTTACTAAGTTCCCCCAGGGAGATCACCTGGTTTCCACTCATGCCTCACACATTCCCCTCCTTTTGCCCCTAATGTCCCTGTGGACCTTCACATGACTGGCTCTTCTCATCACCCGCGTGCCTCCAGTGTAGCCCTTCAGGGTAAACTTCCCCTGAAGTAAACCACCAAACTTGTAGCAGCACCCCCAGCCCCAAACTTTCTATTCCATCCATCCATCTTATTTCTGCCATCGTAGTTATCGTATCTTTCCTCATTTATTTCATGTGTTTTCATTTATTTCTGCCTCTCTCCTCTCCACACACACACACAGAGTAAGGGAAGCGCCACAGACCAGGCTCTTATGCCTAGAACTGTGCTTGATGTTTCATACATATTTACTGAATGCATGTATGAATCGTTTTGGGGGGAAACCGAGCAATAACCTGAGCTAAATATGTTTCTGGCTCCTGCCTACAGGATAAGGGTTTCTCGTTTCAGTGCATGAGCGGGCTTTCTCTGAATTGTCACCATTACGACACAGGGCTAGTTTGCATAAATGATTCATTACATTCTCAGCTCCTTCCCCTCAAGGAAATGCTGCAATCCTAGGCACAGCGAGGTGGCTGGTCACCCTACCAAGGACTCAGAATTAGGAGCCCCTGAAGCTGAGAGCATTGCATTTGCCTCTTAGGGTTGCCTCATCAGCCCCTTCCCCTTGTCATCTCCTCCTGATTCTGCAGACTTTGCTCCCTCCTTGTAGTCCCCACGGCCAGAACAGTGAAAACATCCTCTTGACCCAGGCTTGTCTACCTACGAACCTCAGAAAGAAAAGTGAAGAAAATATGTGTCTTAGTTTTTTAAAAGGAGTCAATAAATGTTTCCAGAAGGGGTACTGGGTTCTCTAAAACAATGCAGCCAAAGCTCTTTTAACGAAAGCAACCTGAGTGACCAACAATAGAGACTAGTTTAGTCCATTAGAATCTAGTTACTCAGTAGAGTATTATGCAGTTGTTAAAAATGGGGAAATCTGTAGCCACATGGGAATTGCATATAATGAAATGGTAAGTTTTTAAAAATGTCATTTATGCTATGGTTAAAATCATGAAGAACCTGTAGGCACAGAGCCTAGAATTTCAAAGTGGATCCAAACAGTGGATATCATTCTGTTGAAGAAATGGAATTGCTGGGGAATTTGGTTTGGATGTTTGTTGACATTGTTATGTGTGGCTTATGCAATGAGTAATTATTGTGTAGCTTTAAATAAAGTTCATCTTGGGCGCCTGGGTGGCTCAGTGGGTTAAGCCTCTGCCTTCGGCTCAGGTCATGATCCCAGAGTCCTGGAATCGAGCCCCACATCGGGCTCTCTGCTCAGCGGGGAGCCTGCTTCCCTCTCTCTCTCTCTGCCTGCCTCTCTGCCTACTTGTGATCTCTGTCTGTCAAATAAATAAATAAAATCTTAAAAATAAATAAATAAATAAAGTTCATCTTAAACAGAAGGAATGGTCCTGGGCTTCCGGGCAGCATAGCATTAGCACTCCTTGGGGTTTAGCTCTTCCAAGCAGTGCTCTCTCCCACTTCAATTCCCAGCTGAGTTGTAGGCACCTCGCTTAGGATCTGGTAGCCGCAGCTCAGGCAGGTGTCAGGAAATCGTGGCTTTCCAGCTATTCTCATGTGTTCTCCGTCCTGGTCCTTTACTTCGCTGGTAGCCCTACAGTTTCGACTTCCACCTTGGTATCCCCAGGGAAATGTTCTCAAGGCCACCGAAGTTTGGAGGAAGGAAGGAGTGTGGCACTTTTATACTTAACCTTTGAAGCATGGCCCAAGGACATCACCAGACAGCTTCTGGTTAACAGGGTTATTCTGACTCAGCAAAGCACGTACCAATGGTATTTACTGTGCCTCCAAAGTCTCAAGGACATAGCAGTTTCTATTCATCAGCTCTTTCTATAGCCCACATTTATAGCCGTGCAATATTAGAACTGAAAGGACCTAAGAAGATAGTATTCAATGTGCGTTTCCCTGCTATTTCCTAGTATCCCTATTCCATCAGCAATGGCTCCTTTCAACCCTCACCAACTCAGTTTCTCAAAAGGAAATCCAACAATGGTATGCACTTCCAGTGCCCTACCCCACGTATCACTTCCTTCCAAAGAACAGACACGCTCCTTGGTATGGAGGCTTCCCGAAGCCCTCGCTGTTTCTTCAGGCTCTTCTCCCTCCAGTATCCCTCACACTGTGCACCTGCTTTGCTCACGATCTCTGCCTGCAGTGCCCTTCTGCCACCTTACACTGTGCCTGCCTTATTCTACTACCCACTCTCCCCTGGCTAAATCCTTCAGCTTAATTGCCCATTCCCAACCCCTTCCAGAACATCTTTACACCTCCTCGCTCTCTCTCAGGTACTAAATACTCCTTCTCTGAGCTTGTGGGGTGCTATAATTGTTCCTTTATTATCTGTCTCCACCAGAAGATTGTGTTCTACTTAAGGACCACGTCTCCTTCCTTTCTTTCTCTGTATCCCCTTAACATAGTACGTGGCAAATAGGAGGTACTCAACAGACTTATATACATGTTAGATTTCAAGTGTTGGCTCTCTTGAATTCTTCTCTTGTATTGAAAAATACAGATTTTAGGGGCGCCTGGGTGGCTCAGTGAGTTAAAGCCGCTGCCTTCAGCTCAGGTCATGATCCCAGCGTCCTGGGATCGAGCCCCACATCGGGCTCTCTGCTCAGCAGAGAGCCTGCTTCCTCCCTTCTCTCTCTGCCTGCCTCTCTGCCTACTTGTGATCTGTCTGTCAAATAAATAAATAAAATCTTAAAAAAAAAAAAGAAAAATACAGATTTTAGTGATAAAAGAAATCTCTAGAGGTGTGTGCTAATGGTGATCAATTGATTAGGACTAAAAGTGAAGAAAGAGTTTCATTTCACTTAGTTTTCCAACATTTTCTTATGAAAATTTTCAAATACACAGAAAAGCTGAGGAGCTTCATTTCTCAAGATCACATTTCTCCCTACTTTAGATGAAGCCAGTGGTCTCAAAACTCTACGACTACTGGTTTCTTCTTCCACTATCTTATTCTGAGCCTCACAAGAATCTTATAAAGTAGAGGATATATTTTAACCATTTTAGAGATGGAGAAACTGAGGCTCAGGGGAGTTGGCTTGTCTATCTAGTTAGTATAGGATGGACCTGGGTCGTGACTCCAGCTGCTCTCACACTCTGTCTCATCACAGTAGACTGAGAAGAATTTTCCACTCGATTTTGCCATGACTATGTCGGTGCATCGTGGGCTGTCATTTACAACTTTCACATTGTACACGGTTTTCCAACAGTTGCCAGTGGCACACAGATCTGCCCCAAAGTGAAACCAAAGCAGGACCAATGGACCTCAAGGAGAATAATCCAATCAGCACAGGCCAATAAAATGATGCAGGGCACAGGTCATAACATGATGCAATGAGTAACTCATGTTTTCATGAGGCACAGAGAGTACGGGACAGGCAGGTCAAGTGAGAAGCCACTTTGCTCTTCAAGGCAGGAGAGAAGTTGTCATTGCACAGTGAAATAAATGCCTGCCTATTTTATTTATTCTTCTTGTGTAGCTAAATCTATCAGTTTCCATGGTGCCCCATGTTCACCATGGAAACTCTGACAAGCTTGTTATGCTTTAGAGAAGAAAAAAAAAAAAGCACACCAAAAATCTGAGATGGGATAAATGCATTCCTTTTAAAACTGTGTTCTTCTGAGTAGGAAGCCTTGATGGATAGCAAATCATAATGATCTTGATTTTCCAGTTCTTAAGTGGGAACGCAGGTTTGCATTCCCATCAAAGGAGCACTCTTGCCCACCCCCAACACTACTTTATCTGTGCAACAATAGTTATCCTGTATCTCACTTCTGCATTTCCTGGCAACAGAGAGATGGCTCAGTCCTCACTTAGCTGATTTTTATGAGAATATTGCACTAATCCCCTATATATTTTTTTCAGTTCGTACATTCCACCTTTATTGGAAATCTAAGTTAGAACAGGCACTATGCTAAGTTAGAACAGGCACTATGCTAAGCACCGTTGATATGACATTGTATGAAACAGATATTGTCCTGCCCATATGTAACTTACACAATTCTTTCATGAATTGGTGCAGGAAGAATTTTTATGCACCCTCCCACCAGGAAAGCAAGCTCAAAGCAAATACAACTGACTGGTGTTACTTTGTCTACATTTCTGCCCTAACAGGGACTCTATTATCCAATATTTAATATCAAGGTATAAGCACTAGATAGAATTACTATCTCTGGGTCCCAATCCAGCACAGCCACTAGCCAATGATGCCTTGGGAAAGTCATTCTACCTCTTCTGGTCTTGGTTTCTTCTTCTCTAAGGTAGGAGGTCACATACTATCACTGGTTCCATATTCTTTTAGTCTCAAGGACTCATTTTTTTTTTTAATTTCTCCTACTTACACCTTGAGTTTTAAAACATTTCATCCATCAAGATGAGATAGATAATGTAAGTAGATGTTGAATGAATTATTTCCCCATTTTTCATGAATTAAAGACTACCAAGCAGAACTTCTAATCCATATGAACTGTCTAATATCACCATGCTGAGTTAACATACTTGAAACCCAAAACAGAGGTAACATTTTCTTTTATTTTTTAAAGGTTTTATTTATTTATTTGAGAGAGAGAGAGCAAGTATCAGCCGGGGAGGCACAGAGGGAGAGGGACAAGCAGATTCCCCTCTGAGTGGGGAGCCAGTCACCAGAGCTCAATGCCTGGGCCCTAGGATTATGACCTGCCTTGAAAGCAGATGCTTAACTGACTGAGACACCCAGGTGCCCCAAGATGTAACATTTTATTTAACCCATGCAATCTATCTCAAGTTGGACAAATTCTATTATGCTTTGTGAATTGCTATATATAGCTTAAGAGGAGCCTGGGTGGCTTAGTCGGTTAAGCAACCGACTCTTGGTTTCAGGTCGGATCATGATCTCAGGGTCCTGAGATGGAGGCCTGTGATGGCTCTGTGCTCAGCGCAGAGTCTGCCTGTCCCTCTCCCTGTGCTCCACCCCATGCTTTCTCTCTCTTCTCTCTCTTCCTCTCTCTAATAAATAAAACCTTTTCAAAAAATAGCTTAAAGAACACAGTTTTAAATTTGTTGAATTATCCTCCTGAGTATCCTGGGACTGTGGGTTGATAAAAACCAGAGCAGGGTAGAGACTCAGGGACATGACTTCACATGTATTTTGGAAACTAGTTGTCAATGCTTCTGCCTTTAACTACAAGAGTTTACACATACCTAACATGCCACATCAAATGGAAGGCCCAGAGGATCACAGGGTCTCTTCTGGAGACCACGAAGAAGGATTGGCTTTCGTCAAGGCTATCAAGGGGCTCGAGCACGTAGTGGTTATGGAGCTGGGAAGACACTGGCTGCGGCTAACAGCACGACACCAGATATGCTAGGAACCACTGAATGCAGGCAGAGTCCATGCTCCTGGAGGCCATGCCAAATCTGAGGCCTACCCTAGCAGAAAGCCAAATGCTACCATCCTTGGGGAGCTACACAATTAAGTGCCCCCAGTCTCATATGGAAATTAAAAACTAACTGAAACTCAACTTAAATGACAAAAAATGATGTTTTTTATGAAAAAAAAAGAATTTTTGAGGAATTCTTATAGTATTCTTTGGATATATAAAATTAAACATATTTCAGAAACTATAAATGTTAAAAATTTCTTCCTCTAAAGGGATAATTTTTAATATTATGCATAAATGAAAGAATTTATCCTTTATGGAATACTCTTCCAAATGACATGCAAAAGCCACTAATAATTGTATCTGTGATTAAAAGAAAAAAAAAAGCTAGCCCTAATGGGAGAGGGAAAAAACATTTTTGCTGTTGCTTTTATAAGTTTGGTTTGTGTTTTCAGAATTCTTTAAGCAATGGCACATAATAAGGGCTCAGTAAATATTAGATGAATTAATGTTAATTATATACATTAAAAGCCCAGTTCAGATTCATTTATTTCCCTCCTCCCGGAGCATTAAAACTGATGTAGTGTACATAATACTATAATATTCCATGAAATGAAGAAAATGTAATTTGAGTTTGGAGCATGTATAGAACTATGAGTTGAAAGTGGTAGAAGACTAGCTTAAGCAGTTTAAGCCAAAATAGAGTGTCTCACACAACCAAAAAAAAAAAAAAAAGAAAGAAAGAAAGAAGAAATCCGTGGTCACACTACCTTGTGGCACAGCTTAGTTGCAAATTAATCTACGTCTACTGCTTCCAGTTAGACTGCCCTCCTCTCTCTCTCATTCTCTCTCTCTTTCTCTGTCTCCCTATCTCTCTCCCCTCCTCCCACCCTCCATTTTCTGGCATCTCGCTCCTCATGGCTACAAGATGGTGGCAACAACTCTAGACGTTATATTCTCTCAAATTCGGGTGAGGGAAAAACCAAGCAATGTGCTTCTCAAATTCCAGGAAAACAAAAACAAAAATCCATTGCCTTATTTGCGCCCAGCTGAACTAATGTCTTTTCATCAAACACTCAAGGTAGCAGGCCGATATAAAATGTGGTAGCATGACCTGAGTCCCATGCTCACCACGCACAAGAACCGAGAGTGGGGAAGAGGGTGGTTTTCCAGACGGAGATGAAGTATCCAGAAGGAGGTGAATGGATGCTGCGTAGCAAAAACAACAGATACATATTAGGGTGTGATGAGTACCAGCTTCTCTATTCAAAGTTATTGACCTAATTCAGTGGAATGATAACTGCACACATAATTGGAAATATATCAGGCATAAATCTTGATGAAGTATAACAGAATGCATGATGTACATGAAATAATTATAACATGTTTCTTCTTTTCCCTCAACAAACTTTGTTTGTGCCTATTTCAGGGACGATAACGTGCTATGTGTTGTGCGGGATATAAAAATAAGTATGGTGTGGTCCCTGTTCTCACACTAAGAATCCCAAGTGTAAGGGACGTTTTAAAAATAATGTGCATAGGGGCGTCTGGCTGACTCAGTTGGAAAAGTACACAACTCTTGATCTCAGGGTTGTAAGTTCAAGCCCCATGTGGGTGTAGAGATTACTTAAAAATAAAATCTTTTTTTTTTTACGATTTTATTTATTTATTTGACACAGAGAGAAAGATCACAAGTAGGCAGGGAGGCAGGCAGAGAGAGAGGAGGAAGCAGGCTCCCCGCTGAGCAGAGAGCCCGATGGGGCACTCGATCCCAGGACCCTGAGATCATGACCTGAGCCTAAGGCAGAGGCTTAACCCACTGAGCCAGCCAGGTGCCCCTAAAGATAAAATCTTTAAAAAAATAAAAAATAAAATTAAAATAAGGTATATAGTAGAACTACTCTTTTAATTTTTATTTACAGACTGCTCTTACCTTAGAAGGACATGAACACATAGATCTGGGTCAGAGTTCAGCCAATATGACTCAGAAAAAAGACATTTAACATTTGTGATGCCATATGGAATTTCTCAAACACATAGCATTACAATGTCAATCTCATTATTAATCTTCACAGTTTTTATCTATCCCTCATGCAATCCTGAAATTGGTAACAAAATCTAGTAAAGTTGCAGTTTGACCAAATGCACCAGAATTCCTGGTTCAAATGGGCCACGACAAAAAGCCCTGCTTTGATCATTTCTGAGGCTCAAAACTTGACCTGTTAATCTTAAGGTAAAGTAATAGAAAGAGGAATGGCAGGCCATGCCTGGCTCATATTTTTTTCCTATACCAAGGGGTGTTAGGATAGGCGGCTACACTCATAAAAACAACATATGATGAAACTCATGAAAAGATGTCATGATATTAATGTATCAGAAACCCAACAAAAACTTAACTATATAAATTGTCCTCCACCAATCAATAAATATGGTTGATTTTGTTGTTGTTGTTCAATGTACTGGGTAAGTTACCACTTCCTACCCTTACCCCATCCCCTACCCTCTCATTCATAAGTCAGCAAACATTTGTTGAGCACCTACTATATTCTAGGCATTTAGCTAGGCTCTGGGAATCAAAAGATTAAAAAGATATGGTTCTCACCTTTAAGAATCTCACAAGATAATGATGGAAACAGATAAGCACATGGGTTAACTATGATAAACCCTATACAAGGCTGCCTCTTCTCCCCTCAACCCCTGGAATCCTACCCACCCATCACAGAGCTCTGTGAGGACTGGGTCTGTCCCCCTTACCACTGTAGCCACAAAGCTCAATGTGGCATCTGGCATATTGTACATACTCAACAGATGTCTGTTAGATGCATCAAGCACAATGGTAAAAGTATGCATGAGCTATAAATATTCTGAAAACTTCTTACTGATTCCTGTCTCAGAAGAGTAAATTATACAAAGAGAGAAGTGGTCTCAAGCAGTGATCCTCAACCAAGAGTGGTCTGCTCCCTACAGGGCACTTGGCAGTGTCTCAAGACATATTTGGTTGACATAGTGGACAGTAGACACAGTGGGAGGTTCTGCTAACTTCTAGTGTGGGTAGAGCCCAGGAATGCTGCCAAACATCCTACAATGCACAGGACAGCGCCCCCTCCCAACAACAAAGAATTATCCAGTCCAAAATAGTTGAGGTTGAAAATCTTTGCCTAGAATAAAATCCTCAGCCATAGGATCTTCTTTTTTTTAATGATTTTATTCATTTATTTGTCAGAGAGAGAGAGAGAGAGAGAGAGAGCGAGCACAAGCAGGGGGAGCAGGTTCCCCACTGAGCAAGATGCCCAATATGGGAGTCGATCCCAGGACCCTGGGATCATGACCCAAGCCAAAGGCAGATGCTTAACCAACTGAGCCACCCAGGCAACACCCAACCATAGGATCTTAAATGGTCTAGTGATCTTTAAGCAACAAAAAGCATCATGGAATCTTAGAGAATGATGGAATTGAAAATGATCTTGAAGTTCTAAAGGATCTTAGAGTTGACTCCAATCCCTGAAATAAAATCATTTCTTTAATATCAATCTTGGAAGATGGTCAGCTATCAATTCTCACGGGCAGAGACTCAATGCTTTGAGCGGTGGTGGTTTCTATAGCTAGTTTTAATATTCAAAGTGTATATCGTATGGAGCTGACAGTTGCATTTCAAAATGTCCCACAATTTGTCCTACTGTGACTTCCTTGGGCAAAAGAGAAGAAATTAGTTCTGTTTTCTACATGTTAGCCCTCCAGGATTTGAAGATGCTGGTGATTGTCCCAAGCCTGTTCTCTCTACCACATTCATCATTCTCCTACTCCTCAAGGCAATTACGAAGAATTGTAAAGAGTAGATGAAAAAAGTACTGGATATGAGCAACTGGGGGAACATAAGATGTCTTTACATGATGGTTCAAGAGATTATTTTAGCTGTCTCACAGATAGTGCATTAAACAGCTTTGAATTATGTTTAATTATAGTGAGATAATTACTTCTATTTGAATTTTTCAATCCTTAAGTCAAGGAGACCTTCTCAGTATGAAAAGCTTTAGTAACCTCAAAAGTTTCCTTTTTTTTTTTCAGAGAGAGAGACTCCAGAGCTAGAAACTTCCAAGGCAACAGTAGCTAGCTAGAATCCAACACTATTAATGTCTTTATGTTTGTGGCTTCTTCTTGCTTATGGCAAGGGGTGCTGATTTCTCTTTAATAGGTTTGGCTGGTTTCTCATTTATGGTTTTGTATACAGTTCTGTAGATAAAGTTTTAAAAAGGAGACTTTAAAAAAATAAATGAATTACAGTACAGATTTACAAATTGGGCAAAATCAATACGGGTGCCATGTGGAGTATCCAAAGTTGAGGAAATAATGGCCAACTATGGTCACTGAATCAAACAGATGAGTAGCCTGATTCTGATTCCACCACTTGTGCAACAGATGATCTTGGGTGAGTTATTTAGCCCTGTGAACCTGTTTCCTCATATGAAAATGGGGATGTGATAACACCTATTTCATTGAGTTACTGTATTATTAATCAAGGGAATGCATGTTAAATATCTAGCAAATAGTAAATGCCTAATAAATGTTAATTTACTTCTCTACTCTTACCCATATCAGTGCATTCCCACCCATACGTTGTTTCCTTCAGTGGCTAGTATCCTCTAAGAGCCTGATGTAGTAGAGCGGATACGAGCTTTGGAGTTATATCAATCTGAGATCAAATCTCAGCTTTACCGCAAACAACTTTGTTTTTTAAGATTTTATTTATTTATTTACAGACAGAGATCACAAGTAGGCAGAGAGGCAGGCAGAGAGAGATGAGGAAGCAGGCTCCCCGCCAAGCAGAGAGCCCAATGCGGGACTCGATCCCAAGACCCTGAGATCATGACCTGAGCCGAAGGCAGAGGCTTAACCTACTGAGCCACCCAGGCACCCAATCCAAGGCTTCACATTATCCTTAATGTTGATTGCCTTGTTGGTATTAATCTAATGTGTCAGTAATTTCTTAGCATCTCATGCCATTCATAGATTTTTATGTGCTAACTAAATCAACGATCTAAGGGACTGTTAAGAGAGACGAATAGGTCAGGGCTATGACAGAGCCCAGCGGCTCACCTCTAAAACTTCATGCCAGCTTGACTTTGACCATTTGTTAATAAATTTTAACATGGGGGCTCAAAAAATAATAGCAATGATACAGAGGACGATCAGTTCTGATTTCTCCATATTATACTGTCATTTACATGATATTTCTACAACTCTCCTTCAAAGATTTTATGAAACATTTCCTGATATATTACTTACACATATTCATATCCTGGGACTGAGCCCCACATTGGGCTCCTTGCTCAGCAGGAAATCTGCTTCTTCCTCTGCCCCTCCCCTCAGCTTGTGTGTGCACTCTCTCTCTCTCTCTCAAATAAATACATAAAATCTTTAAAAAGATCCTCAGAGTTTGGCAATTAGTCCAAGGCTCTTTCTAGCACCCCATTTGGTCTTTCATTTTTGCAAACTATTTCAGTCAAAAGGTGGTGTGTATCCCTATTTGCTGAGGCCTTTTCCCCTTTCTTCCTCACATATTTTCTTTTTCACAGTCGGTCTGCTCCCTGTTATACCAATGGCATCTACTGTTGACATGGAGTAAAGAGAGAATCTGGTACGTTCTTATACAATAAATGAAAAACACAGGGAGAGTCCGATGTGTGGCGCAAAGGACCAGATTGCTAAATGGCAAGCAAAACCTGGTAACACATTTCTGAACAGGACTGGGGATTGGATTCATCCTCACAGCGGGATGGCCAGGCTTCCGTCTTGAATTTTGCACTAACACGGCACTATTTTGAGTCCCATTCATAAACTATGTCAGTGATTGATTGATAGATTGATTTTAGTGGAATTTCTAGCACTTCTGGAAGAATATTTCTAGGAAGCCAGCTAGTATAAGAAGAAATGAGGGAGCTCTCCTAAGTCTCTCCTTAAATTGTAACCAGAGTCAACGTCTACCATATCCACGGGAAATCAGAATGATAGAAGGTCACAGAACTTAAAAATACAGGACCAGAGGGGTGCCTGGGTGGCTCAGTGGATTAAAGCCTCTGCCTTCGGCTCATGTCATGAACCCAGGGTCCTAGGATCGAGCCCTGCATTGGGCTCTCTGCTCAGCGGGGAGCCTGCTTCCCCCTCTCCCTCTGCCTGCCTCTCTGCCTACTTGTGATGTCTGTCTGTCAAATAAATAAATAAAATCTTAAAAAAAAAATACAGGACAAGGGACTAATTTCCATGTGGGCTAAGGTCACTTGGCTAATCTAAAAGGAGGCATTCTCGGCTCCACATTCCCAAATACAATGCTCATATAAATAAGGGATGTCCAACTAGTATCCAAACTATATACCATTGCAGATTTTTAAAATAGAACAGAATTTGTGTAAAATAGCTGATGTGCTGGAACCTGAAAATCAATAGGTAATATAGATTGAGGCCAGAAAAATGAAAGCCCAGAGATTGCTTCCTAAGCAAAAACTACTTCTTGTTATCAGAGAACAGTTCTCCTGAAATTGATTATCAGACTTTCTTTCCTCTTATTACACTTTGTCCTTGGAAATGATAGGCCCCATCTCATCGGTGCAAATATCCAGGGCTGCCCTGCCTGATAGGGTCTCATAAGTCAGAGCCACAAATCTGGACCATGAGGTCAGGTACAGGGATACTGTTCTGGTTGGGGATGGGGTGATGGGAGGTGAGGGAACTCCAGGAGCTATAATTACTTGGGTCCAGCAGAACCATTAATGGCCCAACAGTCTCTTGGTGTGTCTGGACTGCGGGGTCCCCGTGAGACATTCTTGGGGTACTATTTCTGACATCAATTTGCATCCTCTTGATTGATTTGGACATCTCTGGAATGACACAGCAATAATAAAAAATAGACTGAGATTGCTGCCCAAGTCATTTACCATCAAACCAGGCAAGGAAGGACAGGTGCCAAATACCTTCTTCCCTTTCTTCGTTGTGTAACGCTGTCATGGCAATTCCATCATTTCTACCGCACTTAATATGGGTCAGTGCTTTTTCCACGATTCTAGGAGTCACCCCACAACATGCTCACACCCTCTCTCAGGTCCTTGCAAGGGTATTATCACAAACTGTATTGTAGCAGAATGCTCCCATATTGGTACATTCTCTTGTATCCAAATTCATCTTCCACCCACCTTTGTCAGGCCCCCTCAGAGTCCAGTCCCAGGCATACTGTCCCAGTTGGCTGGTGCTGAAACTGGACTCAAGGAGTAATCGTTCTTTTCCTCCCTTAGCCATCGAAGCAGGTCCTTGGCAGAGTTATTCCATGACTTAACTCCAGTAATTAACCTGGTGATCAGGAGGGGCTATGGGGAGGATCCCAAATAAAGTACATAATGTCTTGCAAAGGAGAGGCCTCTGTACTAAATTCAAGCAAGCATGTGTGTGTCTAGTGCTTAACAGAGAAGACAAGTTGCCCATTTGTCCATTTGTGCAGGCTCAAAGGACTCAGGGTAACCTGGAGATTTAAAATTCTTGGAGGGACAGTGGCTCCTGGGTACCTCAGTGGCTGATTCTTGATTTTGGCTCAGGTCATGATCTCACGGTCATGGGATCACCCCACGTGGGGTCTGCTTGTCCCTCTTCCTCCCCCTCTGCCCCTCCCCTGGCTCATGTGCACCCTCTCTCTCCTTCTTTTTCTCAAATGAATAAAAGAAATCATAAATAAATAAATGAGTAAATAAAATTACTGAAGGGACATCAACACAGATGTACCCATACTTTCTGTCAGGGGCCCATTTGCCCAACCTTGGCATTGCAGACCGGCCTCAACTGTTCTTACAATAAACGCCTATCCTTGGTCTTCTTTTTGATCCCTTCTCCTCCCAATTTAAGAGATGAGAGCCTCTTTGTGTGTTTCCAGGGAGGCCCTCTGGCTTTTTCACTCAGCATTTAACTGTTGATTTATTTCAGCTTTTTGCTACCTTTTTCCAGGGCATCAGCAGAGCCAGATAATTCACTGTCCTTATGATTAATGTCTCCCTGTATCTCCGCCTACCATGGACAGCATCCTCACCGGCAGCCAGGAGATGGTGGTCGGCTCCAAAATCCCATCTCAGTGTTGTGCTTGGGACCCATCGCGGTGCCTAACGTCTTGGGCAGGAGTCACTAGATGCGGGTCCTGAGAAGGAGCTTCATGAGTGCTCTTGGGATCCACACCTGTGGAAGAAAACAGGCTCAGGCACAGGAAAAGGCTGAATTTCCATTACCCATGGGAAGCTTTGGTGCCGAGATGGCCCCTCAGGTCCGAACAGGAGGTTAAGGGTCCAGTTCTTCATTCCTCCCAGAAAAATAACTCATGAGATG
This sequence comes from Martes martes, assembly GCF_963455335.1. Taxonomy (NCBI): domain Eukaryota; kingdom Metazoa; phylum Chordata; class Mammalia; order Carnivora; family Mustelidae; genus Martes; species Martes martes. Next base: position 13,394,512 of record NC_137900.1, on the reverse strand, counting down.
AAGGCTGTCCCAGAAGAGTCATGACCTGAGGTGATTCTTCTTCCAAGATGGCAGAAGGCCACCAGCCAAGTGCTATCTTCTGAGGTATCACTTCTGAGATAGCCCTGAGAGAGGAAATCCTCCTTCTGAAGAGGAATCACAGCATTCACCAAATACGGAGCACTTGATTATTAAATCACTGTAAAAACATGCTGCAGCTTTTGTGTTTATTGTCCTGTTACTCCCAAGGAAACTGAAGCACAGAAGGGTTAAATAGCTATTATCTCAACTGAAGACGAAGTTTTGGAGAGTGTTCTAAATTTGAAACAATTACGTGATTCTGCTGTTGTAACACAAAAGCAGCCACAGACGATACTTGAAAAATGAACATGGCTGTGTGCCAATAAAACTTTATTTACAAAAGCAGGTGGTGGGCTGGATTGGGCTCACAGACCATAGCGTTCTGACCCCTGGTTTAGATGGTGCAACTAGAGCCATGGTTATGAGTGGGAATGAGAGGTGAGGATGGCGAATGACAAAATGGGAAATCTCTGGGTATCTACCCATATTAAAGAACAAAAATTCAACCGAGCAAATTTAAAGATCTAATTGACTTTTTTAACAATTCATGAATTGGGTAGCACCCCACCTAACAAACAAAAGGGTGCTCCAAGGAGCTGTACGAAATGGGAGGCTTTTAAAGACAGAAACTGGATGGGACAAGGAAGTTACTAGCAAAGAAAAAGACTGTTTCAGGCAAGGTTACTTCCTAGAGGATCTCATCATGCAGGTTACCTCTCTAGTACGGATCAGGAAAATTCCAGGCTCATTGGCTTAAAATCCCACTGATGGAAGAGGCTGAGACTGCACTTAGGTATTAAGTCTTGGTAGGGCTTAACATAAGTGACTGCATTTGGGGCCTATGGTTTCTTTTCAACACCCAGGCACTTTCGTCAACCTGCAACATTTAGTCCTTTGCCTAAGTAAACTCTACATTACATTACATTACATTAGTCCTTCACAACTCAATTTAAGCAAGAACCATTTTCACAGGAAAGCCTTCAAAGACCCTCTCCTCAACCTGAGCCTGGATTCAATGCCTGTTTTGTTATTCCTATAACCCTTTAGGGCCTTTCGTCATATAAAATCATACCTAATCATCTGCTCACATATGCATCTGTCTCACTATACCCGTGGTTTTCAAGTTCAGCTGTGTATTTGGAAGTAGAGTGTGGGTACTCATATATTTTTAAAAGCTCTCCCATGATTCTAAACTGCAGTCAGGTTTGAGAATAACTGCTTCACGCTGTGAGTTCCTCCAGGGCAAATATCTCCTCTAATCTGTCTTTTACCTGTAGCAACTAGCCCATAGTAGATGCTCAATAATGATGATGAATTAGGGAATAAATGGAAGCTCAAGAATGCCACAATAAGGAGTTTAGACTCCATGCATGGAGACAATTTTGTAAGCCCTCCTTGACCACTACCAATCGAATTATATTCTATCTCCACATTATCACAGTGCCTTATACACCCCTGGATCAATGGGTATGATATGCGGTACTAGAATTGCTTCAGAGAAGGTCTCCTCAGTTGGACTGTGGCTTCTTGAGGGCAGGGATCATGTGCTATTCATCTATGTGTTCTGGGTTAGGCCCACTCAATAAATGTAGAACAAAACAAAATGAGATTACCCCAGTCTCAAAAGCTATCCATTAACCAGAATCTCCAGGTCTTAGCTTCATTATCTTCCGCGGCTCTGCTTTCCCTTCCAGTACTAGATGATGAGGGTTTTGTGCTGTACAAAACTGATGTAGTTGAAGTAGTAGAACAAACTACCAAAAGCATGGTGCTGCCAAACAATTCTCGAAAAATTGCAGAAGTGGAGATGTTTGTCATCATCCTCCCTGCACCCTATGACCTACCACTGGGATTCCTTTTAGGTTCACTGGCCCCTATCAATGTCTCGTTCTCAAAAAAGCTCCCCTTTCCACCTCCCTCTCTCCCAAACCAGAATTCCCTTTCCTTATTTGGTTTATAATCAACTGGGTAATAGGAGAAAAATAAGCTGTACTTAATTATGTAAAAAACTTTGCCAAGGGTTAAGAAAGCAAGTGTGGATTTTGCCTTGGCCTCTAACCAATTATGTGTCTTCAGCTCTGTAGGTCATAGCTTCTTCTTATGTAAAGTTCTTAATCATCACTTTCTGTAAATCAAGCATTAGACCTCACCAAAAAATTACTCATTTAAGTTCACGAAGCTATGAATATTAGGTAGATTTAAACCTCCTGGGAGTATCTTCTTTTTAAAAACAGCTCTTACCTATATAAGTAAGCCATTAAATGGCACTGAAAGATATCTATATGGGATCTGCACACACACCCCCACACCCCACCCACTCTGGGTTTTTCTTTTTGTTTTTTGCTTACTTTAACATACCACCTCTATTCTCTTACTAGATGAATAAAAGAAAATTACTCGGCATCTTATTTCAGAAAAATGATCAGTTCCTAATATGAATGTAAGATTAAAATTAGGGCAACTCTGTGTCTATGTGCTTTAGGGGATAGTGTTTAACTATCTTTCTTTTAGTGCCTGCTCAGTGAAGTGGACTGAGGGAGCTGTAGGGAGGGGGAATGTTTCTGGGGTCAGAGAAGAGGGAAATATTTCTAGTGTCATCCAATGTCATCTCCAAGGCAAGAAATTGCTCAGGAATTTGCCTTTTCTTATCTTGGTAGCAGATGTCCTGGTCCCAGGTTCATATAATTAGAAGAGTCAACTTGTTCTGCTAGTTCTCCTGCCCTGCTCTCATGCTTACCAAGTAACGCTCGGATGAACATTTAGCTTCTCATATAGACTTCACTGGCAGAGATTCTTTCTGGCAGTTACATTTCTCATTGTCATGATTTAACTCCAGCATTTTCGGTTCCATGGAGTCTGTTGAGCTAAGTGAGCATGAATCTGTCTCCCTATATCTGGAAAGTTCTGGGACTCTAGCAATATTTGGAGCCGTAAGACTGAAGGCCAGAATATGGGATGTGAAAAATAGACCACAGCAGATGCCATGAGCCCTGAGTGGGTCCCAAGCAGGAATGTTTCTTCCGTGACTCCCCAACTTCCTCCTATGTGCCAATGAGTCCTAACTTAATCTAGAAGCAAGGAGGTGGCGATTAATGTTGCCTGAGGACTGCGGACACAGCTCGAGAATACCTAAGGGTCTGGAGGGAAAGTGAGGAAGACAAGCTCATTATGCCAGGGCCAAAATGCCAAAATGCCAAAACGCCAGGAATAAAATAATCAGTGGCGACTCCAGACATGTTTATTCATGGAAAGAGGCTGCTGGCCCATTCTTTTAAAAGCTTGAATAGTTTTTTAATCAAAAGAGAGCTAAAATTGGTGTCATTTTATTTCATCTCTCATTGCCAGTCAGGGTCGTACTTCAGACACCCTAAAAGAAACTCCAATGAGACCTCACCCAATCTGAGGAGTGAATTTATATTGCTCTGATTGTATTATTGTTCACTGTTTTGTTTTTATTACCACGTATTGCATTCCAAAAATAAGTTAGGTGCTAGGCAAAAAACTGAATCAGGCTCAAACCCTGCTTAAATTAAGATGCTGGCTGCCAGCCTGTCTCACAGGAATCCTAGGAGGGTTTAAAGCTGGCTTGAAAACTGGTAAAGAACTCCTACATAGAGTTGTCAAAATCCTAATGCAAATAACCAATCCACTCTAATCATATCAACACTGTATGTATGTGTGTGTGTATAATATATATATATATGTATATATATATATATATTTCTATCTTCCATTGTTGTGAAGATAATGGATATAAAATACCTAGCTCATGTCAAGCAGTCAAAAGTGACAGTAATTATTTTTAAATTATTCTCATTATTACTACTACAATTAGAAAAGAGATTGCCAATGTAAAGCAGATTTTTCAGAAGAATGGTAAGAAAGCCATCTAACACACATCCACGCTACCACATTCCACCACCTCAGTATCTGAAGCCCTTATTTAAGAGAACACAGAATGGTGAATGAGCACATTGGCCATTTGCCATTCACTTAGTTCTAGAGATAGCCTTGTAAATACATCAAAAATAATATGGTGCTAATAGGCAGGGACAGAAGCAGCCATAAACCCTCATTTATTGTACCTATTCATTTCTATGCCAATCACGTTCATCTCCTAATAATGAAATTATTTTCCATTTATCAAAAGTCCCTTTTCTGTGGGGATATGGATAACTACTGACAAAAATCCAGTAAACCACTAAATGGGAAAATCTGGAAGTCAGTTGAAACCACCAAGTGAAATAGTTGACGGAATTGAGCTAGGATTCAAAGTCCTCTCTAATATATGGTTTATAGTCCCACAGAGATAAGAAAACAGACAAGCCAGAAGCAGAAGATAAACAGATACATAAAAACTGAATGGTGGGGAGAGGGGGCGCCTTGGTGGCTCAGTCATTAAGCCATTAAGCATCTGCCTTCGGCTCAGGTCATGATCCCAGGGCCCTGGGAATGAAGCCCGCATTGGGATCCCTGCTCATCGGGAAGCTGGCTTCTCCCTCTCCCACTCCCCCTGATTGTGTTCCCTCTCTTGCTTTGTCCCTCTCCGTCAAATAAATAAATAAAATCTAAACAAAACAAAACAAAACAAAAACTGAATGGGGAAAACCATCTAACCTCTTTTGGAGGAAATGACTTCAGAGGTCATGAAGAGTTGAGAGTGCTAACAATTTATTTTGGCGTGGAACAGTAGAACATACACGGCTCAGTCTCATACATCATTTCATTTGATCCCCACAATGACAATGTAGGCAGATTATATGAGAGAATGTCCAAATTGCCAAGCCCTAGCTGGAAAGGAAAGAATGACTGGATCTACAGACTATTGTAGATTCTCCCAGGAAAGATTTACTTTCATATCTTTTCTCAGTTTTTCTTTTTAGAAGAGATTTCTTTTCCCATCAGTTAACTGAAATTTAACAACTGGCTTTGATTCAGCCTGGTTCAAACGCTTATTTTTTTTTTCATTTTATTTTATTTTATCTCTTTTCAGTGTTCCAGAATTCATTGTTTATGCACCACACCCAGTGCTCCATGCAATATGTGCCCTCCATAATACCCACCACCAGGCTTACCAAAAGCTGGACCCTCCTCCCCTCCAAAACCTTCAGGTTGTTTCTCAAATGCTTATTTTTTTAAAAGATATAATTTTATTCCACTCCAAGTGAAGCAGCCTATTGAATGTAACAAGTATCATGCTGTTCCCAAAAGATCAGGCTAAGTCAAACATAAAGAAATGGAAATTTAGAATGCAACAGATTTACTAATGATTTTGAACCATGCAGATGGCCAGTCTGAGTTGTTAAGGTCACAGAGAATTTTTCCTGTGAAATTTCCTAGGATTGACTTTGTATGCTCTCCTTGAATTGATCGGACTGTTTGCTCAAAGTGAGAAAAATACTCTCAGAAAAGATCAGAGAGAGAGACAAACCATGAGAGACTATGGACTCTGAGAAACAAACTGAGGGTTTCAGAGGGGAGGGGTGGGGGAATGGATTAGCCTGGTAATGGGTATTAAGGAGGGCACAGATTGAATGGAGCAGTGGGTGTTATACACAGACAACGAATCATGGAACACTACATCAAAAACTAATGATGTACTGTGTGGTGACTAACATAACATAATTTTAAAAATTATACACACACACACACACACACACACACACACACACACACACACACATTCCTAGCTTCCATCCCCAGAGATTCTGATACAGTAAGTCTAGGGAGAAGCCCACATACATATATTTTAAATTTTCTGCAGTGATTCTGATGATCACTTGATTTGAGAAACACTACTCGAGTATTGTTTTCCTGAGTACTGATCTGTCTGAATGCAACCAGTCCCTGTTAGCGAATAATTTATGATTACTTTGAGTGATACCATTAATGAATAGCCATATGTGTAAAATTTTGTGAAAATTCACAACTTCTTTGCTTTCTTTTATTTCAATCATTCTTCCTCCCCACTTCCTCTTTTATTTCTTTCTCTCTCTCCTTTCTTGTTTTTGCTCCATAATAAATAGGACCCTGGAATATTAAAATAAAGACTATAACCTCATTTTCTCATTTGATGAAGTGGTAGGTAGCCTGCATAATAATTATGAAAACCTGCAATAATATAATAGTGTTTTTATTTCTATGCATTTTTTAATGTTTGTATAATTTCTCTTAAAAAGAGAAAAATTGTGTTTGTGTGTGTGGTCAGTTCAGTACAGGTAAGGAAATGGAGGCCCAGAGAGATGAAAGCCCAGAAGTACATGGTTCTAGGTAGTGGGCTAGGATTCAAGCCCAGGGGTTTGAGTCTAGATAGGAAACTCCCAACACGTCACCACTCCACTTCTGGGCCTGTGGGACATGTCAAGTCAGATGCAAACAGACTGGAGATATTTGGTCTGAAGGTCAGGATAGAGACCTAGGCTCCAGAAAGAAATGCAGGACTTGGAAGCCCTTAGAGGTAAAGCCCTAGACTGGATGAAACCCCCGGGATGGTATTTGTATTTGTAAGAGGAAGATAACATATCTGAGGAATTTCAAATTTCTAAGGGATAGAAAAAAAAAAAGAACTCACAACCCCAAAGACTGATTAAATGGCAGTAAAACAAGCAAAGTTGGTGTTTTATGAAAGTCCGTGGAAGAAGAGTGTTACAAGGAGAGAGCTGTCAACAGAGTCAAAAGCTACTACAGTGAAGTTCAAAAGGGGACTCAGAAGATTCTTTGGCTCTAGAAATGAGAAGGTACTTGCTAACATTGCTTGGAGTGGCGTCAGTGACATCAGACACGTGCCAAGCTGCATGTGGGTTGAGGAGTGAGAGGTGGAGATAGCGAGTACGAGTCTTCCAGAAGTTTGTCTATGATGAGATAGAAATTACGAACATGCACAAAATAACAAAACGGTTAAGACCCAGTCTTGCAGGGGTGCCTGGGTGGCTCAGTGGGTTAAGTCTCTGCCTTCCGTTCAGGTCATGAACTCAGGGTCGTGGGATCGAGCCCCACATCAGGCTCTCTGCTCAGCAGGGAGCCTGCTTCCCCCTCTCTCTCTGCCTGCCTCTCTGCCTACTTGTGATCTCTCTCTCTGTGTCAAATAAATAAATAAACTCTTAAAAAAAAAAAAAAAAACCCAGTCTTGCAATCAGACAGAATTAGGTTTGAACCCCTACTCTCCGCCGCACACTTGTTGCATAATCTTAGCTGGTGCCTCAACTTCCTGAGTTCAGTTCCCTCATTTGCACAATATGGAAAACAACACTGACCTTAAAGAGAGGCTGAAAAAAGTAAGTTAATAGGTTTAGAAGCGTCTAGCTCCGTGCCTGGTACAGACGAAATGCTCAGTAGATGGGAAGTCCAGTTTTTTTGTTTTTTTTTTCTAAGATTTTATTTATTTATTTGACAGAGAGAGATTACAAGTAGGCAGAGAGGCAGGCAGAGAGAGGGAGGAAAGCAGGCTCCCCGCTGAGCAGGGAGCCTGATGTGGGCCTCGATCCCAGGACCCTGAGATCATGACCTGAGCCGAAGGCAGAGGCTTAACCCACAGAGCCATCCAGGTGCCCCGGGAAGTGCAGTTTTATTAATGCTCTTCGTACACCATTCAAGAGGATACTGAAATGCCGATGGTTGAAGTCAGAAGCTGAAGACATAGGAAAGGGGTCTAACTGATAGAGTGCAATTCATGGTCGGCTGAGGAAGAATCCAAAGCACAGATAGAGGAATTAACCACGAAAAGGAGAGTGGATTGGTAAATCCTAGGGTAGGCAAGTTTGTAGGTTAAGTGGTGCCAAGTAGAGCCATTGTCTGTCTTGTGTGTTCTCTTTTTCTGAACGATGCGAGTGTTGAGGTCATGTGTGAAGGGGCAGGTGGTAGAAGCAGAGGCTTGATAAAAGGGGAAAAAATTTAAATATCCACCATGGAGAACCTGGAGGTTGCTGATAAACATGGTGGACCATATAAAGCCTGTTAGGGAATTTGAATCATGTCTTAGGGACGATGAGTTTACACCCAATACTATATGCCTCAAATGTGTCAGGTTAAAATGCCACGTTTTATGTTCTCTGAATCACCAGATTTCTCACCAACAATGATATGGACTGATAGAAACCAAGAAAAGACCCCACTGCTTCAACAGCCGGTAATATCATTCAGTTGCATAAATGTCACTTTGCTTAGCGTTTTTAAAGTAAATACACTGCACATCTTTGACAAAAGCATTGCTGTTGTTCATCATTATTGACATGACTCATCCATCCTATTGGTAAGTATGCTCGTTCTGCTCTCTAAATGGTACTGGCACAGAGAGAGAAGCAGGCGAGCAGCTCTGTAAGGCATTAAGTTGCTCTTCTTGCATATGAAATATACGAGGATGAAGCTTAACTTCAAATACAAGACATTAAATTCTGAGGGTCAGAACTAAAGGATGTGAGCCCACACTTTACACAGAAATTTGTGACTCCTTTTGGTGATCTTTAAAATATCATTTAAAAACATGTGTCTTTGCTGGAGGAATCACAGTGGGAAAACATCCCACAGTCTGTACCCGTTTTCTCCCACGAAAATACCAGTAAGTGGTTCTTTATGCTTAGTTTGGTTGATAAAGTGTATATACTTATCTCACCACCATTACCTAAATAAAACAATGACATTTGATTGGGAATAATCAAATAGAGATCTTTTTTTCAAGTTACTCACTTGAACAAAAGAACCTTTTATTCTTCTCTTCCTTATTACAAAAGCAATACATGATAACTCTAAAAAAACATTAAAAAGAATCAGGTGTATTCCCATTATAATGAAATAACCTGTTTGCATTTTCTGGTATGTATTTCAAGCATTTTTTCTAACCATATGCATATTATCTGCATTTTTAACAAGAGATCATGCTATTTTGAAATTTTGTTTGGTTTGATAATATACATTTATGTATGCACTCAATATTCTTAAATAATCTTCAGCAATTTTTTTTTAAGATTTTATTTATTTGACAGAGAAAGACACAGTGAGAGGAAACACAAGCAGGGGGAGTGGGAGAGGGAAAAGCAGGCTTCCTGCCTAACAGGGAGCCTGACATGGGGCTCTATCCCAGGACCCTGGTATCATGACCTGAGCCTAAGGCAGACGCTTAATGACTGAGCCTCCCAGGCACCCCTCAACAATTTTTATAAAGATTTTGTTTATTTATTTATTTATTTGAGAGAGAGGAAGCAAGAGAGAGTAGGAGTACGGGGGAGGGCTGCGTGAGGGAGAGAGAAGCAGACTCCCCACTGAGCAGGGAGCTTGCCACGGAGCTGACCGCAGGACCCTAGGATCATGACCCAAGCACAAGGCAGATGCTTAACCGACTGAGCCACCCAGGTGCCCCCAGCAATTTTTTTATTAGCTGTTGTCATCTGAATGTGCTAACATTTAGAATCTAATCCCTTAGTGTTAAACATCATTCCTCCACTGACATTTTTTTTCTTGTTAGTGCTATCAGCTACAATAAAATAAACATGCTTATAGATAATTCTTGGTATGTAACAGTTACTTCTTTCATAAATATTCCTAGAGACTTCAATGCCAGGTTAAAAATTATGCTTACTTTTTAAAACATCTGTTTATTAGTGCAATAGATGGTTACTATCAATAAATATTAGATACACATTTATTGAATTATTAGGTAGTAGTCTAAACAACAAGAATACTCAGGAGAGCAAATATAGTTTCTGCACTCAATGGCCCTAAAATTTGGCGGAGACAGAAAGTAAACAATCCTTTGTCACATATTGTTAAAATGGCATTCAGGAAAAAAAGCACCAAGTTACAAACCCACCATCAGTATACGAGAACACCTATCTCCTTACATACATACCAACTTTTAATACTAAGCCTAAAGAAAAAAGAAATGTCACTTTGATGAGTGACGATGTTTGTCATGCTAATTTGCATTTCTTTGATTACTAGTGAAGTTGAATGGTTTTAAACGTATTTACACTGCTCTGACATATTTGGGGGAAAGTGCTGCTTTAAAAAAATCTGTGGAATTGTTTGGCTTTTCTATGCAGCTCCTAAAGTCTCATTTTTCATTTTATAAAATTTCTACAGCTCTGTAGAAATAGAGTTGAAATAATCAATATTGTGATAAAAACTTATATTTATGGGGTTTGACTCGATAAAGCTCGTTTAAAACACCAGAAGGAAGAATGAAGGAGGAATTTTTATATTGCACATACAAGTGCACATTACCATAAATTATAAAACTATTTGATGGTTCTAAAGAAAGGAATGAGGAATCAATTTCCCTTTCGATGCCTGAATTCATATCCTTAGTATCTCTCCCACATGTATATTTTTACTTCTACTTATTCAACCAGTATTTTGTTCAGTAAGAACACCCCTAAAAGCAGTCTGTGATAGTGGACCGTAGTGATTGTTTATTGACAACCACTCTCCCCTCCCCCTTCTTCCAGTTTACCAAACACAATTTTGTTCTGTTTTCTACTCCTGGGGGAAGGTACACTTAACCCAGCTCAGCGGCACATCCTAACCAATCATGATTCCTCCATTCCATTTGCTGGGTTGGCTTGGGTCTCAGCCCGTGACATATTTTCAGCCAATGAGATGAAGGAGAAATCTGCTGATAGCCTCCGAGAAAGCCTGCCTTACCTTTACAAAAGATAAACTCAGAGAGACCATCTCCTCCACTTTGTCAAAGACTGTCATGTCTGCTTATGACCATGACTGCCACCTTGTAACCAAAGCTACCCAAATGAGAATGGCTAAGCAGGAAATACAGAAAGAATCTGGTTCCTCGATGACATCATTGGGCCGATAAATAAACCCAATCCTACATAGGAGCCTTTCTTCAAGACAACTTTGTATGTGTCTTCATTGTTTAAGATGTTTCATTTGAGTTTCCAGTTACTTGTTGTCCACATTATCCTGACTAATATATTTTATTTTGAATTTACAAGGTAAACTTAGGGTTGTTAATTCACCTCTTTGAGTTCAAGTTCTTCATTGAGAGAGAGAGAGAAGCAGGGAGAAAGGGAGAAAGAGTTATTCTATATATCTCAAACCATTATTTTATAAAAGCAAGTCATTTTTTAATATTTAAAAAATAGATACGATCTCAGGGGGAAAAAGTCTTGGAAGATAAATTAATTAAACCTTTAAAAAAAAAAAACAGTGTTCTATCTTTATTTTCGTCATTTCTTTGTGGAGTGAAAAATCCCTCTAGATTCTGGTTGGGAAATCATTTGATTAAGACAAGTCATATAGCCATAAACTAAATAATGGTATGAATAAATTTTTGGTTCTTTTTTAAGATAAGAGTTCTAAAAAATCAGAGTTCGTGGAAAACAAGAAGGTTGGAGAACTTTATTAACAGAGGTGTGGGGTGCCTGGGTGGCTCTGTGGGTTAAACCTCTGCCTTCGGCTCAGGTCATGGTCCCAGGGTCCTGGGATCAAGCCCCGCATTAGGCTCTCTGCTCAGCGGGAAGCCTGCTTCCTCCTCTCTCTCTGCCTGCCTCTCTGCCTATTTGTAATCTCTACCAAATAAATAAATAAAATCTTTAACAGAGGTGTGAGGCCATTAGCCATGTAGAAGTTAGATCAATTTCTGAAAAGAAAGGGATAAAGCATTTTAGGCATTAAGCTGCATAAACAGAAACCCAAGGCCAGGAATAATTATGGTGAATGAACAGGCCTGGGGGAGCACTCCAGCCTGACTAGGACGGAGATTTCGTTTATGGAGATGGATCCTAAAATTAGGACTTACGGACCTTCAGGATTGTGTATGTCTTCTCAGAGGCCTTTGAGTTTTCAAAGACAATTTTTATATTTAATGTTTTCATTTCAGGGATCATCTAAAACATTAGTGTAAGTTTAGGTAGATCCCCTAAGGATGGCCCCTGAAACCCAGTCACTGCTACATCATTACAGGACCTATTCTGGTATTCATATTTATGATCTGGTTCATGGCAGAACTTCTGGTTCACTAAAAAAAAAAAAAAAGGTGGGGGGGGCACCTGGGTGGCTCAGTGGGTTAGGCCTCTGCCTTCAGCTCAGGTCATGATCTCAGGGTCCTGGGATCGAGCCCCACATCGGGCTCTCTGCTCAGCAGGGAGCCTACTTCCCCCTATCTCTCTGCCTGCCTCTCTGCCTACTTGTGATCTTTCTGTCAAATAAATAACTAAAATCTTTAAAAAAAAAAAAAAGAGAGAGAGAGAGACTTTTTTCCATAATGAGAACTATTCTGCTATATGTTTTCTGTTTCCTTTTCCTTTTTCAACACACAGCTAGATTATACTTACTAGCCTCTCTTGATTTGTATGTCGCCAGGTGACTGTTCTGGCCACTAGAATGTGGGCAGAAGTTATGTGTGCAATTTCCAGGTCAGGCCCATATAAGAACATACCCCACCTTTCCTCCAGTGCATACGATTTTTGCTCTCTTTCCCCATCTGTCAGCTGAACATAAAGGCCACTAAGGATAAAAGGCAGTTGGAGTCACAAAATGGAAGGAATCATGAAACGTGGAAGGTTGGAGGATCAGACTTTGACATGAGTGAGAAGTGAATTGTACTGGGGTTGGCCACCAAAAACTCAAGGCTTACATGTTATAAGAGCTAACACTTTCACTTGTACCCAAAACTTTGAAAGAGAAAAGTAGATGGAGAATTGAACCATCATATATCATCACGATACTTTAGACTTGCTGAACCCCAGTGAAATCTGCTTTCTGGAGTATAGGTTTGTGTAGCAATTAACATAATGAGAAAATGTTAGTTTCACATTCCAGTGATAATTCAATTAGGTATTCTTGAATGTAGATTTCCAAAAAGGCAGAATGCTAACGTTATCTTCAAGTAAATAAGATCATTTACAGAGTTTTAAATGACTCCATTAAAACTGGCATCTGAACATTTCTCACTGCCTTGAAATTATTAATAACATTCTGAACATTATATTTATATGAACACCCCATTACTGCAAACTGATTACCTACAGTACTTACTAGTAGATATTTTTTGGTATTTTTAAAACTAATCTGGGCAATTTAGTTTCAGCAAAACAAGCATCTTCTATCATGTTAATGCTACTAATTAAAATTTTATGGGCTTTTTAATTTGCTTAGTATTTAATTTGTAATCTAGTTTGACTTTAAGTTTATATAACAAATAAGGGCGTAAAAGGAACATTTTGTACCTACTTAAGATTCCTATAATACAAATAATTTATGCCAACTGTAAATCCATGAGTTGTTTTTGTTTTTGTAAAAGAGACAACAAAAGAGGAACAAAAAGGTCTGCAACTAAGTCTTTCTCGTGTTGAGCCCTGGTTCTGTTACTTACTAGCTATTGGGTGTTGGGCCAGTTGTTTAACCTCCTCAGACAATATAACTTAACTTTAAAGTTAGGATAATAATTATTGCCTCTTAGGATTATGCTGCTGGTAAAGCATGGGCACGTAATAAACAGCAGCCATGGGGCACCTGGGTGGCTCAGCAGGTTAAAGCCTCTGCCTTCGGCTCAGGTCATGATCCTAGGGTCCTGGGATCGAGCCCCGCATTGGGCTCTCTGCTCACCAGGGAGCCTGCTTCCTCCTCTCTCTGCCTGCCTCTCTGCCTACTTGTGATCGCTGTCTGTCAAATAAATAAATAAAATCTTTAAAAAAAATTAAAAAATAAACAGCAGCCATTACTGTCATCTATTGAATATTTTCAAGCGGTTCAGCCTGGTGGAGTTGTGATTTACATTTGTATGAATTTCTGATTTTGTCACATTTATATCACATTCAAGATCAACAACTTAGAAGAATTGCCTATGCTTTTAAAATTTGTAGTATTATCTTTTTTTTTTAGTTGTAATATTATCTTTTTAAGTATAAATCAGTGATCTTACTTTAGACCCACAGCCTCTACATATAAAAGCAGATTTAGGTGAATCTTGACTTGGAAATACTTTAGACTGAATTAATTCTATTTCTTAGATGCAGTTTTTTAAAAATGTTCTTTCTAGTACATTAAACTGTAATTCTGAGTTTTTATTAATTCAGGTTGATCTCCTTCATAAGCAGCCTAAGCTTGTAAATCATGCAGATTGAGAAGTCTGCATTCAAAAAGTCTTGTGTTTTGTGGGATGCTTGAGTAAGTTCTGTTGAATTGATAGTCTTTTTTTTAACACTTTTAAAAATTTAAATTAAATTAATTAACATATAATGTATTATTGGGTTCAGAGGTACAGGTCTATGATTCATCAGTCTTATGTAATACCCAGTGCTCATCACATCACATGCCCTCCTTAATGTCCATCACCCAGTTACCCCATCCTTCTACCCCCCTCCAGCAACTCTCAGTTTGTTTCCTATGATTAAGAGTCTCTTATGGGAGATGCCTGGGTGGCTCAGTCAGTTAGGCCTTTGCCTTAGGCTCTGTCATCATCTGGCATCAGATCACCCTGGGATCGTGTCTGGCACTGGGCTCTTGTTTAGTGGGAAGACTGCTTCTCCCTCTGCTTGCCGCTCCCCCTGCTTGTGCTCCCTCTCTCTCTCTCTCTCTCTGACAAATAAATTAATAAAATCTTAAAACCAAAACCAAAACCAAAACAAAACGGGGATCTCTTATGGTTTGTCTCCTTCTCTGGTTTTGTCTCATCTTATTTTTCCTCTCTTCCCCTTACGATCCTATGTTTTGTTTCTTAAATTCCACATATCAGTGAGATCATATGATAATTGTCTTTCCCTGATTGACTTATATCACTTAGCATAATACCTTCCAGTTCCATCCACATCACCGCAAATGGCAAAATTTCAATTTTTGGTGGCTGAGTAATATCCCATTGTGTATGTATATACCACATCTTCTTTATCCATTCATCTGTCAAAGGACATCTGGGCTCTTTCCATAGTTTGGCTATTGTGGACATTGCTGCTATAAACATTGGGGTACAGGTGCCCCTCCAGATCACATTTGTATCTTTGGGGTAAATACCCAGTAGTGCAATTGCTGGGTCATAGGGTAGCTCTATTTTCAACTTTTTGAAGAACCTCCATACTGTTTTCCAGAGTGGCTGCACCAGCTTGCATTCCCACCAACAGTGTAGGAGGGTTCCCCTTTCTCTGCATCCTCTCCAACATCTGTTGTTTCCTGACTTGTTAATTTTAGCCATTCTGACTGGTGTGAGGTGGTATCTCACTGTGGTTTTGATTTGTATTTCCCTGATGCCAAGTGATATTGAGCATTTTTTCATGGGTCCGTTGGCCATTTAGATGTCTTTTTTTTTTTTTTTGAGAAATGTCCGTTCATGTCTTCGGCTCAATTCTTGATCAGATTATTTGTTCTTTGATGTTGAGTTTGATAAGTTCTTTATAGATTTTGGATACTAGCCATTTATCTGATACGTCATTTGCAAATATCTTCTCCCATTCTGTCAGTTGTCTTTTAGTTTTGTTGACTATTTCCTTTGTTGTGCAAAAGCTTTTTATCTTGATGAAGTCCCAATAGTTCATTTTTGTCTTTGTTTCCCTTGCCTTTGGGGACATCTCTAGCAAGAAGTTTCTGCAGCCGAGGTCACAGAAGTTGCTGCCTATGTTTTCTCCTAGGATTTTGATGGATTCCTGTCTCATATTTAGGCCTTTCATCCATTTTGAGTCTATTTCTGTGTATGGTGTAAGGAAATGGTCCAGTTTCATTCTTCTGTATATACCTGTCCAAATTTCCCAATACTGTTTGTTGAAGAGACTTTTTTCCAACTGGCTATTCTTTCCTGCTTTGTCAGAGATTAGCTGACCATAGAGTTGAGGGTCTATTTCTGGGCTCTCTGTTCTGTTTCATAGATCTATGTGTCTGTTTTTGTGCCAGTACCATGCTGTCTTGATGATTACAGCTTTGTAATAGAGCTTGAAGTCCAGAATTGTGATGCCACCAGTTTTGGTTTTCTTTTTCAACACTGAACTGATATTCTATTAATACACCAGTAATGTGTCAAATCAATCTCCTTAATCTGGGTTCTATGGAAAATAAATCCTACCATTACTGGACTGAAATTAATCAGAGACTTTTAGACACAGAGAATTGCCTTAGCTGGAGTAGGCAATCCTTTAAAGGAGTTTCTGTAGATGCAGAGACATCAGGAGGCACTGAAAATAAAGAAAGTGCAAAGGAAAGGAACAAACTGTCCCCTGAGCGGTGTGGAACCCCACGAGCTCTTGTCCATCTGGAACATTCAGCTTTACATTCTAGGGACACAAGGCACTCTTTCTCAGCTAGAGGAATAATCACACATAATTTTTCACGGACAGCATGAGTGTCCTGATGCTTTGTCCTCTTAGGAGCTTACAATGAAAAAACGACTGGCATTAGTAAAAGGCCTCGTATCAGAAAAAGGTTATTACAGAGTAGCAGGGGAGCACTTTCCTTTAGAAAATGGTGTTCAGAGCCATTAGAATGCACAGAACTAGGAGACAAATCATAAGAGACTCTTAACTATAGGAAACAAACTGAGGGTTGCTGGAAGGGGGTTGGGGGTAGGGGGTAACTGGGTGATGGGCATTAAGGAGGGCACTTGATGTAATGAGCACTGGGTGTTATAAGCAGCTGATGAATCACTAAACTCTGCCTATGAAACTAATAATACACTGTATGTTAATTAAACTGATTTTAAATTAAAAAAAACAGGACAGCGTCCCCGCCTCTCCAGGAAACTACCAAACTTCCTGTGGAAGGAAAGTAGAATTTCATAAGAATATAATGGATGGAGAAGAGAAAACCTATGGTGGGTGTGAAGGCCCTGATGCCATGTATGTCAAATTGATATCTTCGGATGGTCATGAATTTATTGTAAAAAGAGAACATGCACTAACATCCGGAACAATAAAAGCCATGTTGAGTGGCCCAGGTCAGTTTGCTGAGAACGAAACTAACGAAGTCAATTTTAGAGAGATCCCTTCACATGTGCTATCAAAAGTATGCATGAATTTTACCTACAAGGTTCGCTACACTAATAGTTCCACAGAGATTCCTGAATTCCCAATTGCACCTGCAATTGCACTGGAACTGCTGATGACTGCGAACTTCCTAGATTGTTAAATAAAATAAATTATAATAAACTGTTAACGTTTTTCAGTATTTAATACCTGCAGTTCGGTTAGTAATTTTTTCATATATAGCACGTTGCCTGTGTGCAGTTGAACTTTAAAGTTCATTGCAAAGCAGATTATCTTCTGTTCTTTTGCATAGCAATGAGAGTTGATATTTGTTTGCTACATTAACAAATTAACGATATTTTCACATTGAGAAATAAACAAATATGCCCAAAAAACACAACAACAACAAGCAAACAAACAAAAGAATGCACAGAACTTGACAACTGAGGGCACGGAACTTCCCCCAGAGACAATAAAGTGAAAGTCGCGCTGTGCCGCATCACATTTGGCCACTGTGGAAACCAGCCCTCGGGGCTGGCTTCCACCTCCCTGCATTTCACTCCGTGGTGACCCCAGGCCAGACAACAGGAGGAGATTTTATGTTATTTTGAACTCATCAAATGCAGGCAGCTTTCACTAGAGTCCCAAGGATCACCAGATTCGTCGGGAATATTTGGTACAGGTGTGTACTTGGCAGGAAGGCAGGACACTGGAGTGAGAGATGTATTGGTCTAATCCCAACTCAGCAACTAAGAAGCTCCATGATGTTGGGTAATTTACTTAACCTCCCACTCAGCTTCAGCTTCCTGTCACATAAAATGAAGATGAAAATGCCTGTGTGCGGGGCGCCTGGGCGGCTCAGTGGGTTAAAGCCTCTGCCAAAGGCTCAGGTCATGATCCCGGGGTCCTGGGATCGAGCCCCGCATCTGGCTCTCTGCTTAGCGGGGAGCCTGCTTCCCTTCCTCTCTCTCTGCCTGCCTCTCTGCCTACTTGTGATCTCTGTCTGTCAAATGAATAAAAAAAAAAAGAAAAAGAAAAAGAAAATGCCTGTGTGCTCATCTGGGGAGGGGGGGATTTATTGCAGTAACAAGAAATGCAAGACAATAACGAGAAATAACCCGGTCAGTACTCAGTAATTATTCATTTCTCTCCCTCCTGCTTTTCCTCCTCCTCTAAACTCTTTCTCTACTCTGTTTCTCTCTCCTTCCCATTCTCCACCCCTTTCTTTCTCAGTATAAAACTGGTATATTTAGGCTAATTCACTGATCAATTTTGGGGTGCCTACTATGTGCCAGACACCCTGCTAAGTGTGTGCGCTATACAATGTAAGTCGGGGAGGGTTTTGCGTAAATAAAGGTAGCTTCACGATTTATTGATATCCTAATGGAAGCGGCAACTTCAAACTGTGTCATGTCTTCTTGACTGAAGGCTCAAAACTTGGATGTGAGTTTCTACCCTTAAAGACTAACCTTCCTCTTCCTTCTTTGCTTTTCAAAATCCTGGCCCAGTGATACAAAAATTTAGATTGTCTGAGAAGGAAAGTGCTCCAAAGTTTGAAGGAGAGGGGACTGGCCCAACCGGGGAGAGAGCTGGACTCCCCAAGACTATAAGGAGAGAGAGTAGGGTTCTACCGGTGGTGAGGCCCTTCTTTCCACTCTCACACAAAATGGAATGTCTCCTTACTGAGTATCACATCCTTGAAAGCCACAGCCATGTCCCAGGTACTGAATAGGACAGAGAGAAAGAATATGCTTAGAGCAAAAGAGCTGTCTGCTTCTGAATGGACCAGAGCATCACAGGGCTTGTCCCACACTATAGATGAGGCAAATGTGGAGTGTTTTCCTCCATAGGAAAGCGAAGGGGATGAAAGATGAAAAACTAAATGCCGCTGTATGTCATATATACGAAGGCTGGTTAGGGCAGATTCTGGGACAGAAAAGCCAAAATTAGTTTTATTTCAAAAATTGAAGAAGTCTGCTATCCTGCACCCAAGGTTTATGAAACAACCCAAGCCATTCTCGAATAATCATTCTCCAGCGTTTCACATGCTGTACTGTTGGGAAGATCAAAGTATCAAATTGAAGCCTATGGAACTGCCCCTCAGCAATTTCCTGTGGTTCAATCTAATACTATGGTTGCTCCAAGAAGGGCACGACCAAGGCAGAGATGGAAAACTGGTAGTTCACTCTATCGCTTGTTTTTGGTTTGGGCCTACAATATTCTGAAATATCCAAACTCTAAATACATAAAATTGGGAGATTTCCCATAAAATGCTGATTCCTGGCTTCTCTGGAATAGTCAGAATATTTGGCAATGAGGGGCCCATGTTCCAGGATGGCAACCATTTGCTGAAGCTGAGTAGGGAATGCCCTTCTTTAGCACATGTTCTCCAGTCTGCCTGTCTCCACAACCTCCTATTCTCTCCAAGATACTGAGGTCAATCATCAATATCACTTTTTCCCCTTATACCTGCCCTACCTCATTCATTTACCCGACCACCACAGATACTTGCCCCCGTGACTCCTGGAGCCATCAAGGAAAGCTCATAAAATGAAGACAACCAGGCAGACAAAGTGGGGAAGATTCTCCAGAAAGAAGGAAAGCACAAATGTGTGAGAATGCCTGTCATGGCAAAGTTAAGCTGGGGTGTATAAGATCCAGCACCTAAGGATGATGCTGGAAAGATAGGGTGAGTCAAGACCGAGAAGAGCGTTGTTTGTGATACTAAGGAGTTTACCTATGAGGCGTGATGGGAACTAGCAGAAATTCTTAGGCAGAAAAATTAAGCTATCGTTTCTGGAATCTGAATTATTACACAGATGGATTAGCGCAAGAGGCTGGAGGTATGGAGGCCAACCTAGAGACGCTTGCTAAATTCTAAGGATAATAAGGCTCTGGACTGCTGGGCTTTTTCTTCATTTAAATCATATAGAGACCAGATATTCTTCCCATTCCTATCAAGTGGAAGACTTAAAAATGAGGACATGATCAAATGACTTTATTCCAGTGACAAACGTGTGCTACAAGTGAGGAAATGGAACAAATATAAAAACTGGGTTTAGGAATGTCAGAAAGAGTATGGCAGACACTGTTGGTTAACAACCCAACAAAGGTTGACTCCTTTCTGGCTACCAATTTTGCTTCGGTTATAAAGTGCTCAGCCTCATCAGATGAAATCAAGACTGGCTTAAGCCAAGTATGACAATCCCATACCTCTCTTACAGTGATTGGTCCAGGGGTGTGCTGGTAATCTGTTTCTAGGCATTGAAACATACGAAGTTTGCTCAGATCTTCTTGGAGATTTTCCTCCTGCTAGGAAAAGTACATGTGGATAGAGTCTTTCCTCCCAAAACCCTTTATTCTTGCTTTTTGTCATTGCTATGTGACAACATGATGCTTATAGCAGCTACAGCCATCTTGTGCTTGTGAGGGGAAAAGACAGGAGAATTGCACAGACATTCATTTGTTCACTCACTGAATATTTACTGAGCTCTTACTATTGCTGGATGTTCCAAGCTTTGGGGATACACTAGTAAATAAAACTGTCTTACACTGGATATTCAACCAGAGCATATTATGAAGCAGAAGATACTAGTGTCACTATTGCTGAAGACACTGTAAATTAAATATTGTTACTTGCAGCCTGAAGTATTCTAAGTGAATAAAAGTGAAGAATAAAAGTGAAGTATTGTAAGTGAATAAAAGGTTTATTATTACTAATAGTAAAAAGTGGAGGTTGGGGCACCTGGGTGGCTCAGTCGGTTGGGCGTCTGACACTTAAATTCCTGCTTGGGTCATGATCTTGGGGTTGTAGGATCAAGCCCCACATCAGGCTCCACACTCAGCAGAGAATCTGCTTCTCTCCCTCTCCTTCTCCCTCCCCCACCCCAACCTCATGCACTCGAGTTCTCTTTCTCTCTTGCATGCATGTGCGCTCTCTCTCTCTCTAAAATAAATCTTAAAGAAAAAAATAAAAGTGGGGGCACCTAGCTGGCTCAAGTGGTAGAGCACATGACTCTTGTCCTCAGGGTCATAAGTTCAAGCCCCATGTTGGGTGCAGAGCCCACTTTTAAAAATCAATCAGTCAATTTGTAAAAATGATTGAAATATCTAAGCTGAGCGTAACTTCCTCAAATCCCCAACCCCACAGATTTATTTGCATGTGTCATTCAGTATGCAGGACTTATCCCCTACCTCACCCTCAAACACAGACACAAAAACAAGGCATGGATGAGTTTTCATGCTCATCTGGAATAGAGAAGAGAGTGATATGGAACAGAAGGATAAAAAGTATCTGCTATCCATCCCAACTCTCAGGGGCTATCTATAGAGAAGCAGGGATTATGAACAAAAGCTAAAGCATAACGATGAAAGACTCTAAGACATGCTGTATACTAGGTACCAAATTGCTACTTAGAGAGAAGAGCAGGTCCCCAGTGTCTGCACAGCACAGGGTGACCCTGGCAGGAATCTCAGGGCAATCGTGGAGCAGATATGCCAGGAAGCAACATTCCCACTGAAGAGCCCGGCCCCAGTAGCTACGCTAAAGAACAGTAATATGGTGGCTAATAGCAATGGACTTGAGTAATGATACAAAATTAGGACATGTGTGGACTTAGTCCTGAGTACAAGTGAGAATCTCATGACTTTGCCAAAAAACTGAAAATGAGCTGAGGTCCTCACACAGGGTAGAGAGGGCTGTAAGGAAGCTCAGTTCAGGCCTTATTAATGTTTTTCATCCGTGCCCACTGGTTGGTGAGCTGGTAATATTCAGGTTACACTGTGATATTAAAAAAAAAAAAAAAAAAGACTGCGGCTTCTCATTCCTTCAATATTTTTTAATTTACCGATAGCTTTTTTTCTGTTCCTTAATTTAAAACGCCTTTCCTCATCCCCCAAAAACATATATTAGTTTATCAAATTTTAGATCTTGAGAATTTCAAAAGAATTTAATCTTTTCTAAGGGAAGGGAAATAGAAGTTTTCCATCCAAAAATAGGGGACAAAGCAAATTTAGTTAAGGAGGATGCTGTGAAACACACTGTTTCTTCATGGTCCAAGACCTTTATAATTTATAGAATTGGAGATCCCTTTGAGAATTTGAGGACACTCTAGGCTTCTCTGCACATAAGGCCCATTGGCATGGATACATCTGAAGCCTGTCCATTCCCTCCGATCTTGGATGCCAAGGGATACTAAGTTGAAAGCTTGCATCAGGTCTTAGATTCTAGCACTTCTGTAGTTCTGTCTGGGGTTAGAGTATAATGCCACTGAAACAAAGTCCATGAATTTGGTCTACCAAATTACCAAAATGCCAGTTAGCATTATGGGAATCCCCAGGGTATCCCTGAACCTTTTCAAAATCCATCACATGTAGATGACTGAATACTGATGAATTATCTTTCCAAGTAGGTGTTCTTCCTGACACAAGTAATAATTTCACACTCCATTGTGTCCAATTGAGAGCCTCCCCTTCCAACACAACCGATCACCACTGTACCGAAGAGTTATAAAGACTGACACTTTGTACTCGTAAAAGAGTCCTAATGATAACTACTTAAATTAACAGGCACTTGAGCAAACTCTTTAAAAACATTATCCCTTTCCATCCTTATAGGAGAATGAGATTATGAATGAATACTCCCATTTTACAGATATGAAAACTAAGGTTAAGTGTCATAACGAAGGTCACCCAGGTAATAAGTGGCAAAACACATAACTATGCCAGTTTTATGATCTACACGTTTATGTACACAAATTCACATATTGAAGTCCTAACTCCCAATGTGATGGTATTAGGAGGTGGGCCTTTGGGGGGTAGTTAGGTTTGAATTAATTCATGAGGGGATAGCACCCCCCCATGGGGTCAGTGCTCTTATAAGAGGAAGAAGACATAGCAGAGCTTTTTCCCTCCACTGAGCAAGCATGTAGCAAGAAGGTGGCTGCTTGCAAGCCAGAAAGAGGGCCCTCACCGAAACTCAACCCTGCTGGCACCCTGATTTTGGACTTCCCAGCTTCCAGAACTATGAGAAATAAATGTTTGTTGTTTAAAGCCACCCAGTGTGTGGTGTTTTGTTACAGCAGCCTGAGCTGACTAAGACACCCAGGATGGCTGAATCCATGCCTTTCACTCCTATGCTTTTTGCATTCCAACTAATATGAATGGTATACTTTGTAATCTAAGCCCCAAGTGTCAACCCCAAATTAAATGAGTTCATAAATTGGGACGCCTGGGTGGCTCAGTTGGTTAAGCGGCTGCCTTTGGCTCGGGTCATGATCCCAGCGTCCTGGGATCGAGTCCCACATCGGGCTCCTTGCTCCGCGGGGAGCCTGCTTCTCCCTCTGCCTCTGCCTGCCACTCTGTCTGCCTGTGCTCGCTTGCTCTCTCTCTATAACAAATAAATAAATTAAAAAAAAAAATTTAAATGAGTTCATAAAAGCTCAACATAAATACTCCTAAATCTCCTGAGATAATTTCAATTGAATAAGACTGGCTTTTGAAAGACAATAAAATGTACTGGCATTGAAAAAAGAAAAAAAATGTCTTTTCACTTAATTGTTAGAATCCCCCAATCTATATCCTGCCCACATAATTCTCAACTAATAATAGCCTATTTCACTCAGTGTCAGCAGAGAATACAAAATGCTGTAATCCACATGCATGTTATTTTGCTGTGCATGCCTGCAAACTATAATTAGCAGATATCTTCTTCAAACATCAAGCCAAACATTTTTGAGTTTTTTCTTGCTTCCAGAAAAATCAGGAGCAAACAGCTTAGAAAAACATTTTTGTTAAAAAAATAATAAAAATAAAAGGGCAAAAAAAACAAACCCTGTTCTTTCTTCTAACACGATTTGACTTTGAATCTATCATCACATTTGCTAATTCTTTTGAAATCACGTCTGAAATTGGTGTGACTTGAAGGACAGAATATAGCCATTATAATATGAACATCAAAGAAAACACATCAAAGAAAATGACAGCAAGGGAAGAGAACCAAAAACAGATTTTGAAATTGGACTTAAAGGCATCTTATTAAAGATCCTGGTGGTCTCGGCAAGAGTTGTTTTGTTACTGATGAATGTGGGAATAGCGTACCTGCACGCAAGTCCTTGTCTTGGGCTATGCTTTTGGGGGAACACAAAAACTAAGAATGGTTACACCTGGGAATTAGGAATGGAGAAGGGGAGACATTCACTTTTTAAGCTTCTGTGCCTGTGTTACTTTTGTCTTTTGAGTGTTTCATATCATAAATAAGAACTCAAGAGTACAGAATTGTTCTATATATAAATGACTCCTCCTAAACAAAGCAAACCAGGCTGATCATTCTTATGGCTTTGTGCCTGTAGGGAAAGTGATAGAGCTTTAAAGATTAATTTTTTTAAAGCTCTTAAAAATTTTTTTCCACTCCTGTTGTAGGCATTCTCTGCCTTTAGTGCCTGTGGTTCTTGGTCATACCACTTTGAAGAATGAAGAGGTAGACCAGATGAAGAATGGTCATCATAACTGAGCAAAGCAAAGTTTATTGAGCAAAAGTATAAAGCTCCCACAGAGGGCGGGGGGCCCAAGAGGGTTGCCCTCAGAGTTTCTAAGTTGAGGGGTTTTTATGAGCTCTTTTGCAGAACTTTCTTAAGCAATCAGGGTGTGATGAGTCCTGCCAATCAGGGCTTTGGTCACATATCTGTCTACTTATTAGGTTAATGTCAACATGCTGATGGCCTTTTTTTGCTGACATCTGGCGACTTATGCCTCAACTGCCCCTTGCCCATGATATTGACAAATGTTTTGTGATTAACTGCCTTATTTTAGGACGTTTTGTAAAAGTCACTTCTGCAAAGGTTTCAAAGCAGAATGTTAGTGCAATCCTATCTGAGCTGCAAAACAATATAATAATGGTGTTTTATTCTAGCTGTCCTGGTTCCATATTTTCTTGTTGGGGACCCTGGCCCTGACTACCTAACTTTGTCCAACTCATTCCTAACACTTCTACACATAAGTTTTCTCTTTTTTTCATATTTTTATTTAAATTCCAGTTAGTTAACATATAGTGTAATATTAGTTTCATGCATAGAATTTAGTGATTCATCACTTACATACAACACCCAGTGCTCATCACAAGTGTAAAGCTCTTAAATTCTTGATCTGAGATGAAGCTTTTGTGCTCAGGGCTGGATCCCTGAGGACTCTGCCCTAACTCATCTCAAGATTTTAGGTATCAGTGTTCTCCCCTCCGTACTTCACCAAGCCTACAGTTTTTCCTCTTGTCCATCTTGACCCCTGTATCGTGCCCTCCTGGATTTACTTCCTTTCCCATTTAGTAAGACTCCATGGGACTCTGTGTTACAACCATCATATTTTGCCATCCTTTCTTATTCCCTTGTTTCTACATACCATTCATCCTCCAATTTCTAAACTGGATTAGTCCGAACATTTGCCTCCAGGATGCTGAGGACTGCTGGAGAAAATGATTTAATTTTCTTAATGATGTAGGAATGGAGCTGCTGCTGGTTATGGTATCCAGCCTCAGCAGACCTTCACCACTATTTAACAATGCTATACTGCATTGCCGTATGCTGATTTCCCACTCCCCATCGCTCTCCCTAACACTCATACCCACACTTCCACTGGGTGTCTTTGATCCGAGTTCCACAAAGAAGATGGAAATTGTTACATGTTAAATCTGCTTTTTTTTAAATTTAAAATAATCTATATCTGAACATGTCTTCAGAGAGCTAAAATGTATAATGTGTTTGCCAAGTACCGGGTACTGCTCTAAATAATACAGTAGCTAACACTTACTGAGCATTTATTATGATGATGTATCACAGTAACTAGCATCTATGAAGCACTCAGTAAATGCTGGCTGTGCAATGATGGGCCCAAAAAGTCGACGTTTATAGATACGGTGTCAGAAAGTAAAGTGATCAGTCCAACTCCAGAGCTTACACACTTAATCTCTACTTCTTCCCTTATGTTCTTTCAATAAACACTTTGGCCTATAATCCTTACAACATCACTAACTCTATAAACTTTTTCTTTGTACTATACAAGCAGATTCCAGGTTTGGGGGAGTGAGGAAGGTAAAATAGCTAGGAAAATTCTGAAAAAGATCAATGATAAAGACAAATTAATGTTTATATATGACAGTATAAATCTCCAAGTACCTGAAACAGTTTGGTAACAGTGCCTGAACAGAAAGACCAACAGAACAAAATGAAGGTCCCAGAAATAGGCTGAGATACATATGGGAATTTAGAATATGATAAAGGTGGCATTTAAATTCAGTGCAGAGAAGATAGGTTATTCAGTAAATAACAATAGTACAATACAACTGGTTAACCATCTGGCAAAAGTAAAATTGGATTCCTTCCTTTTTTTTGTCTTATTTCTTTTCAGCATAACAGAATTCGTTGTTTATGCACCACACCCAGTGCTCCATGCAATACATGTCCTCCTTAATACCGACCACCAGACTCACCCAACCCTCACCCCCCTCCCCTCCAAAACCCTCAGTTTGTTTCTCAGAGTCCACAGTCTCTCACGGTTCATCTCCCTTTCCAATTTCCCTCAACTCCCTTCTCCTCTCCATCTCCCCATGTCCTCCATGTTATTTGTTATGCTTCACAAATAAGTGAAACCATATGATAATTGACACTCTCTATTTGACTTATTTCACTCAGCATAATCTCTTCCAGTGGGTTCCTTCCTTATTTCTTATAAGGAAACAAATCGCAGACAGAAAAGGATTATACCTTAAAAAACAAAATTATAAATGTACTAGAAGAAAATATGAGAGAATGTTTTTGTAAGAGTAGAGTAGGTGTGACCTAAGCAGGAAACAAAAGCTAGAAGATATTAAAAAGCCTACTGATATACTTAAAACGTACAAATTAAAACATGAAAAAAATACCATAAAGGAAATTGGAAGTAACCAACCAGGGGAAATTCCTCAATACCTGAAGAGATCAAACCAAGGAAAAATTCACATACTAATGAAAAAATGATTGGATAACATGAAGACAGTTCACAGAATAAAAAATACAAGTGGCTTTTAAAAACTAATGAGAAGATGAAATAGTACTTAAAATGACATGGCAGTATATTTCACTTATGGGTGTGGAGGGGGCATATTTATAGTACACTGTACAGGAAAATGCTAGGAAGTAGCATTATTGCTAGGAGTGAGTTGGACAGTTAGGTGGTCAGGGCCCAGATCCCCAACAAGAAAATATGGAACCAGGACAGCTAGAATAAAACAGCGCTATTATACTGTTTTGCAGCTTAGGTAAGATCTCACTAACATTCTGCTTTGCAGCCTTTGCAGAAGTGACTTCTACAAAATGTCCTAAAATAAGGCAATTAATCACAAAATATTTGTCAGTATCATGGGCAAGGGGCAGTTGAGACGTAAGTCCCCAGATGTCAGCAAAAAGAGGCCATCAGCATGTTGACATTAACCTAATAAGTAGACAGATATGTGACCAAAGACCTGATTGCTTAAGAAAGTTCTGCAAAAGAGCTCATAAAAACCCCTTAACTTAGAAACTCCAAGGACAACCCACTCAGGGGCCCCCTCCCTCTCCAGGAGTTTTTATACTCCTGCTCAATAAACTTTGCTTTGCTGCCCACCACTTTCGTCTGGTCTACTTCTTCGTTTTTTAAAGCAGCGTGACCAAGAATCGCGGGCACTAAAGGCAGAGAAATCCTGCAACATTATCGCACATTTTTTGAGAAAGTGTGAGGCAATTTGATAATAACCATCCAAATTTAGATCCAGCAGTTTTAGGAATATATCCTACTGGCTTGTTTATGTAAACTTAAAATGATAGCCGCTGCAGCATATTTATAGTAGAAACAGACCAAGACATAATTGAATGGCACTAGTAGGATTTTAGTTAGTGCATCATTTCCATGGGAAACTCTCCAGTCATTTTAAAGGGATAAAATAGGGGCACTTGGGTGGCTCCGACCGAGCCCCCCATCAGGCTGCCTGCTCAGCGGGGAGCCTGCTTTTCTCTCTCTCACTCCCCCTGCTGTGTTCCCTCTCTCACTGTGTCTCTCTCTGTCAAATAAATAAATAATATCTTTAAAAAATTAAGAAATTACAAAGTAAAAGGAATAAAGCAAACCTATAATGACAGATATGAGAAGATCTCCTAAAACTATTTTATACAGAAACAAAAAAATCGTAAAACAAACAAACCAGAAACAATGAAATGTAATTTGTAGGCTTCTAGTTAAAAAAAAAAAAAAAAGCAGGAGTGTGTATATATGCATGCATGTATGCTTATATATTTAAATACAATATCTCTTAAAGGGTACACAAGAAACTAATAACAATGGTTGCCTATTAAGAGATGGGCTCGAAGAGTTGGGTTCCATTCCTTAGTAACAGACTCCAGACTTTAGCTAATTTCACGCTCAACTAGAATAAAGATGAGGTGTCCTAGCTTTCTTTGCAAACAAGTGTGGCTCAATTATGGCCAACGCTGTGGCCACAAAAGGGGTTGTACTCTTCTCTCACTTCTTGCCAGACAGACCACGGACCTGCTTCCTGGACCCGAAGCCACGTACTTGGAGCATGAGCGAAAAGCCCCATTCTTGACGATAGCACAGCAACAGAAAGAAATCAGGGTCCACGAAAATGGTGGCGTCATCACACTGGCCTTGAACTCCCTCCCTCTGGACTTCTGTTTTTGTGGGAGAGAAATAAGTTTCTATCGTGTTTAAACCATTGGTCTGTGAGAAGCTGCGTCATTCATAGCTGAAGCTGACTTACCTAACTGATTCAGGAGGTGGGGGGCCAGGAGACTCAGGAGCAGGAATGGAGGGTTGACTCCCATTACTGAGTTCCTTTTACAGGTTAGAAACATACCAGAGTATGGACAGTACAATGAAAAGTCTTTATAAAGGACCCTACTTTGTCTTCTCTCGATCTCCTCTATACTTTGAATCATTGTGGGGGCATCTTCATTCCTTTAAGATTATCACAGTTCCAGGATATTTTATTTATTCAAAAAGCCTAAAAGCCCAAACAATTTCTTACTGAGTATTCTGGCTGTGAGAATCTGTGAAAACAAGAGGTGGGTGTGCATGTGTGTGCAGCATGCAAAGAAAGGAGGAGAATATTCCTTTCAGCACACTTCAGTCTCAGTTGGATTCTTCCTCCTTACAGATATTCTGAGGCTGAGGCTTTTTATACCATCATAAATTAAGTTGTTTGTTACTAGATCAATTCTTAACTGGAGTCATTCCAATGCCGTGCTAGAAGAAGTAGCTATTTTATTTAATTTAGGATGTGCTGGCAAGACTGCCAAACATCAACAAGAACCCAGAAACATTCTCAAGCAGACGGAATGATACACAGCCACGATGTCAATCATATCTTTGCTTTCAATTTTGATTTATGGATCTCGTTTTAGGAGAGTCAAAGGAAAGAAGGTAAATTTGGGAACGCCAACCAGGATGCCGGGTGATGTGGGAAATAAAGGCAGAAGAAAATGTAGATAAAACTAATAGGTCCTTATAACCTGCAGCCCATTGACAAATACTTGAGGCAGGCAGAGAACTACCTTCTTCCAAGCAGCTCACAACTGTCTTAGTGTTAATGCCTTGCTAGAGGGAAAAACAATCTTGGTTTGACCATAGCAAGGCCTCTGGTATCCCATGAGTCTTCTGTAGCAGATGAAAATCCCTTTGGAACTTCTCTTATCTCTACTTTTCCCAACCCCAAGGTCTCTAATCAGTTGCTCCTCACACTCAGGGGCAGCAGCTCTTTCCGCCCACAGGTGTTGTCCCCATGCTTTAACAAAACCACCATTTTGGACCACAGATGTCTCAAGAGTTCTTTCGTGGCTGTCGGCTCCGGACCCCACAACATTCCAAACTACATCATTGGGGGACAGGATGCCCATCACTTTTCCTGTGGGTGAGAATGAATTCCCTTCATATTTCTCATTACACACTACTGATATCCAATCCTGGCTGAGCATTAGAGTAATCCTGAGGTACTTTTTAAAAATACAGATTCTCTGGGCCCTGGGTGGTTCAGTTGGTGAAGCATGTGACTTTGGCTCAGGTCATGATCTCGGGGTGGGGCGAGGGCTGGAATTGGGCCCTTGGTCGTGGAGTCTGCTTCTCCCTCTTCCTCTGCCCCTCCCCTCAGAGTGCGTTCTCTCTCTCTCTCTCTCTGTCTCAAATAAAACAAATAAAATATTTTTAAAAATAAAATACAGACTCACAGACTCCGTATGTCCAAAATTCTGGTTTGGTAGATCTGTTCAAGCCTAAATTTCAGTATTTTTTAAAAGTTGCTCTGCTAGGGGCGCCTGGGTGGCTCAGTGGTTTAAAGCCTCTACCTTTGGCTCAGGTCATGATCCCGGGGTCCTGGGATCGAGTCCTGCATCGGGCTCCTTGCTCAGCAGGGAGTCTGCTTCTCTCTCTTCCTCTGTCTGCTTGTGCTCTCTCTCTCTCTCTCTGAATAAATAATAAATAAAATCTTAAAAAAAAAAAAAAGTTGCTCTGGTGATTATGGCAGCTGAGTCCTGGTTCTACATTTACAAAGACCTGACATAGAGCCATTCAATATCTTTAAATACTTCTCATGTGTGAATTACCTCATCAGACACAGGGAGGTACACTATTGGTGTCCTGGCGGCTGGCTAATGTGTCTATATATCACTACTATCACCTTTTCCACCAACTCAGCAACACTGTGCTCACATCACTTTCTTGCTTTGCCTTTTTTTTTCTAATTAATTACTACATTTGTCATCTGTCCAGTATGCCCGTCAGGACTTTCTCTACCTGTATCGTCTAAGAAGCCCTATTCAAACTAAATGGAGGTGGTGGAAGGCAGACAATAAATAGGAAAAAAAAAAAGGACTTATCATCAGTTCAATAGTGTCATGGCTTCTGGCACAGGGTCATTATTTTATATCAGTCCAACAAAGTTCAAGAGATAACACCTGTCCACTGCCCCAGGGATACTCTTGCGGACCTAGATGAAGGATGAAGCTGCTCCAGAGGGCCCCCCAACCTCATCCTCCATTGACGCCTAGAGTTACGGCTCATTTTATGCCATACCATGGGCAGAGCTTTGCAAGGAGTCCAACTTGGCCAGTGAGAGGGTGTGGTCTCTAAAAAATTTAAAACGATAACACAAATGATTAGGAGGCAGTTTATCTTTTATTATTACCACCAGCTGGTGATTCTAAACAAAGTTGGTAATAAAATATCCCTCCCTGAAAAAGTCTTTTTTGGAATCTAAATTCTATAAAAATAATGATTCTCAAAATGTGGTCCTAGGTCACCTGCACAAGAATCATCTGGGAACTTGATAGGCAAATTCCTGGGGCCCACACAGGACCAGTGAAATCACTTGGAAGCAATATTTGTTCACACACATTTTTAACGAAGCACCTGTATTTGCGTAATTGAAAAATCACCTTGTGATTCCTCAGATGGCTTGGGGATTCTGCCCCAGACACAAGAGAGGCAAATGTTTTAAGTACTTCCACTCACCAGATATCCTATTAATCTCAATCTTCCAGGTTCTATATTATACAGATAATACATGCACGATGTGGGTTGAATTGAATTTATGTGCCCCAAAAAAGATATGCTCAAATGCTAGCCCCCAGTATCTGTGAATGTGACCTTATTTGGAAATAGGGTCCTTACACATGTTACCAAGTCAAGATAAAATCATACTGGATTAGGGTGGGCCCTAACCAATTACTTAGGTGTCCTTAGGAGAAAAAAAAATTGAACACAGACACAAGGGAGAAGGTGAAGAAGAGAAAAATATGTCACCCAACATTAGCCTAATTAGCATAGGGATTACCTCACACAGGTTATTTTTAAGAAACAGAGACACAGGAAAAGTTCTGAAACTCAAGTGGAAGTTACTCTTTCCTAGGGGAAATTTACATTTTTGAGGGAAATCTCCATTTGTACATGTGTACGTGTGTCTTCCTCTCTGTGCCAGGAAGAGGAGGATGACCAAATCTCTAGAAACTCATCAGTGGGGAAGGCAAGAACTGAAATCAGCACAAACACTGAGACAGGGAAACTGAAGGACTCCATAAAGATCTGCTTTTTGCTCCTCTTCCTGCTTCTACTCTTGCTAGGACCTGCATCCCCACCCCATTTTACACATGCCTTGTAATGGAAATAGCATATGTCCTCCTTGTAAGGGTCAAGGAGTTAATGATTTCTCTAGAACAGGATATATCTAAGGAAGGACCAGGTGAGAATGACCTGGTGAAGCTATCATCTGTGTATTCCAGACTACCAGCACTAGACATCTCAATGCCAAGGCCCCCTGACTCCAAGGAATAACACCTGGGCTCTCCTCTTTGTTCTAACCAGTTCCTGAATGCCTGAGGGGACATGTACAACAGACCACCTTCTCCAATTAAAAACCCCCAAGTCCTTAACAAAGATGAGACTCATGCTGCCTTCCTCTCTGAGTCTCCCAGATGTTCTGTCTGTATCTGTTCACTCTCTATCTTCAATAAACTCTGCTTTCACCTCCTGTTAGCTCATGTTTGCTTCTCATTCTGAGTGAAGCCAAGAACGCTCTCAGCTGATCCTCCAGGAACCCCCTTCTGGGTCCTCAGACCCCGCTGCCCATATCAAAACCATACCCTTGCTTACTGTGTTTTCCTGGTAACCTCCCATAACTAGCCTCACTCCTGCCCCAAACGTTTTTTGTCTTTAGTTAGGTATTGTATTTAAGGAGGTGGCTTGGACTGTTTCTGGGATTTACTCAGTTTTCCTGAGTCTCTCTTATGTATATATGTTATTACCCTTCTGTTTGTTCTTCTTCTGTTAACTCTCTTTTATTAAGAGGTGTTTCAGCCAAGAACCTACAAGGGTAGAGGGAAAATTGTTTTCTTTACTGACAAAGGCCATGTGCAGATAGAAGCAGAGTTTGAGGTGATACAGTTGCAAGCCAAAAAATGCCATGGATTGCTGACCAGAAACAAAGAGAAAGGCAAGGAAGGATCCTCCTCTAGAGTCTTCAGAGAGAGGATGGTCCTGCCAACATCTTCATTTCAGACTTCAAACCTCCGGAATGGGAAAGCAATAAATTTGTGTGGTTTTAAAACACCCAGTTTGTAGTAATTTGTTATAGCAGGCCTAGAAAATGAGTACACATGTTAAATAAGAACTTTCAAAAGCCAGCAATAAATAATCTGTTCTAAATGAATGATAAGAACACTCCTGTGTTATGATACCTTGGGGGATGTCTAATCATGTTCCCGAGGTCATACACACCAATTTGCCTGTAAACCAAAGACTCTAGCAGCATTTCTATTAGGCCGTAAAACAAATCCAGTAAAAAGTAGCAGAATGTGCCACCCCCAAATATGCCTCTTTGGCATAGGGATTATTTTGAGCTGATTATTTTGAGAAATTGCAGGCACAGAAGCTCTGAAAACAGAGTAGAAGTCACCCTTTTTAATGAAATTTACATTTATAAAGAAAATCTCCGTTTGTGTCTCCATGGGTGTCTCCTTCCCTGTAGCGGGAAGAGAATGACTAAATCATAAGAAACTCAACAATGTAGAAGGTACTTAAATCTGCGTAACAAACCTGACCCTTGTTTACTCTGCTTTTCCTATTAACCTCCTATTGTAGGCCTCCCCACTCCACACACCCATCTTCCTTTTGTCATTAGCCGAAGAATGTATTTAAGGGGGTAGTTTGGGCCATCTTGGGAGTTGCTCAGTTTCCCTGGATATCTGCAATGTACACATGAGATATACAAGCTAATATATCTGTGTGTTAGTTTTCTCTTGTTAATCTGTCTTTTCTTACAGGGGTCTCAGCCAAGGACTCAGAAGCGTACAGGGAATATTTTTTCCTCCCCTATAGCAGGAAATGGTATATTTTCATGTCACTTCTCCATAGAGAGTATTTTTTTTTAAGGGAAAGTGAGGGAGAGAGAGATAGAGAATCTTAAGTAGGCTCCACAACCAGTGTGATCATGACCTGGGCCAAAATTAAAAGTTGGAGGCTTAAGCAACTGAGCCACCCAGGTACCCCTCTATGGAGAGTATCTCTGTGATGAAGTTGATTATGGGACCAATACCTCCTGCCTAATCAGCCTAATGATGATGATTTTTTAGCCTAGCAGTTACTCTCAAAGGAAAATTTTTAAAAATCTGTTAAGTAGGATGCAATAGGAAGTTACTTAAATCAGAGGTCTGAAAGCTCATCAGGAGAAGGAAAGAGAGGGACAGGAAAAAAAAGAAGGGAAGCAATGTTGTTTTTTACAGTTCCACTGAAGGAGATCCCCAGTTAGGTGTTTCACCAAAATAGCCCCTTACATGAGCCAGATTGAAGTCGAGAACCTATGCAAAAGTTATCTTTAGCTCATTATAATACTAAGATCTCCTCCTACAGGTGGGGTTTTCCACCATTTTTTTGAACATATAATGTATGCATTAGCATGTTGATATGCTAGGCATGCACAATTGAACCAATATGCCTAAGTAATAGAATATTCATAAGTCCCTTAATGTATATGCAAGTTCCCTGCCTCTACCCCATAATACACTGAAGAAAAGCTTCCCGTACTAACCCCATGGGGAGAAAGTGTTTGAGAACTAGATCCCCATCTCCTTACTTGCTGCAAGTAATAAAAACCATTTGCTCAAACTAAAAGGACTAGGGCTGATTTATTGGTTGATGCACCCAAGAAGTGAACCCTTTGCATCTAGTGAAAACCCACTTTCTGATATACATTAAAAAAAAAAATATCCATATCTCTATACATTATTATAGTACTGACCCCAGGATATATGTTGTATAATCTTCAACAACAATAAAACACTCCAAAACATAGTTACTTAAGACAATTATTTATCATTTCTCATGATTCTGAGGGATAGGCATTTAGGCAGGGCTCTGCTGGGTAGTTCTTCTGTTGAAAGATAAACCGAGGCGGGGCGCCTGGGTGGCTCAGTGGGTTAAGCCGCTGCCTTCGGCTCAGGTCATGATCTCAGGGTCCTGGGATCGAGTCCTGCATTGGGCTCTCTGCTCAGGAGGGAGCCTGCTTCCCTCTCTCTCTCTCTGTCTGCCTCTCTGCCTACTTGTGATCTCTCTCTGTCAAATAAATAAATAAAATCTTTTAAAAAAAAAAAAGATAAACCAAGGCATGTTAAAATTTTAAAGAGTTTGAGCAAAGACTGATTCAAAGTGTGGAGCATCCAATCTGTGGATAAAAGGGAGCTCCAAGGAGCTATACAAAATAAAGGCTTTTATAGGCAGAAGAGAGTAGGAACAAGGAAGTCCTAGTAGGCAATAAAGCTGATTGGTTACTACAAAGCTGTTTTTACTTTAGGGCATGGCATGGGTCTAACCAGGCAGATTACCTGACTAGTGCTGATCAGTGATTCCTGAATCTCTGGTTTAAGATTCCATTTCTTTCTCTTTTGTTGTTGCTGTTTCAAGTTTTTATTTAATTTCTATTTAGTTACCATAAGATTCCATTTCTGAGAACCAAAAGCTAAGTCTTGATTTGGTAATATAAAGTCTAGCATAAGCAACTTGATTTGGGGCCTATTATCTTGCTTTTAACAGTTCCATGTGGGTTTCTGACTGAACTATATTCATCTTTGTTGATCTGAGTCCAAAGGTCAATAAATTATTATTTACTATATATGTTATCATATAATATATTATATATATATAATTATATGTTTTTTAAAAGATGAGCTAAAATGCTTTTTAAACAGCTAGTTATAGGAAGGGGGAGGGAACATGGTAGAGAGGACAGCAATAGAAAACTTCTACAAATACAACTTGTTTTGTGTGTTTGGATTTAGAACTACCTAAATATTTTACATCAAAATTAAAACAAAAGTAAATAATAAAAGCAACCTCTGAATTCAAAAGTTAAAGGAAACAAATGAACCTAACTACATTGTAGGTATTATAGTTGATAGAATAGAGAGAGAAATTACAACAAAGAACTTTAAAACACAGTACTTGTATATTCTTTTTTTATTTATTTATTCATTTTAGAGAAAGAGAGAGAGAGCAGGAAGAGGGGAAGAGGGAGAGGGAGAGAGCAAATTCTCAAGCAGACTTCCCACGGAGCACAGAGCCTAACATGAGGCTCAATCCCAGGACCCCAAGATCATGACTTGAGCCAAAAATCAAGAGTTGGATGCTCAACCGACTGAGACACTCGGGCACCCCAATAACTGTATATTATTAAGAAGGTACATTAGAGGGGTGCCTGGGTGGCTCAATGGGGTAAGCCTCTGCCTTCAGCTCAGGTCATGATCCCAGGGTCCTGGGATCAAGGCCCGCATCGGGCTCTCTGCTCAGCAGGGAGTCTGCTTCCCCCCGAACCTCTGCCTGCTGCTCTGCCTACTTCTGATCTCTCTCTCTGTCAAATAAATAAATAAAATCTTTAAAAAACAACAAAAAAAAGAAGGTACATTAGAGATACATTCTAAGGACAAGAAGACCGGGGTGGGGGCGGGGGGAAGAAAACCTTCAACCATTTTCAGTAATCTTATTGGAGGTGGTAAGTGTTACAATTGCTTTCTGAGATGACTGTGTGCATTGTATGGTAAAAATAAAACATCTAATTAGGCTGGTGTCACAGAGAACTGAAATCTGTGTGCATGCCATTACCAGAACATACAGATATACATTTGATGAAGTTAAATAAAAACCAAGTTTTAACTTAGAATTGATAGTATACGTATAAACTCATGATGTATTTTATCCTAACAACAATAAAAAACAAACATATTCCCTAACTCTAACCACTGAAACAGCAAAGAACTAATGACCAACCTGGTAGCAATGAGCACCCTAGTGCCCAGACTGTGATCTCTAAATATCATTTTTCTCTTAAAGCAACAGAACTCTTTGCAAAAATGATTAAGCCCGGGTCTAGAGTAAGAAATGTAAAAAAATACTGGAACATCATTATTCAAAATAGGAAGGAAGCTATTGAACACCATCAGGGCAGTGTCAAAAGTGCCCAGGCACTGGGGCACCTGGGTGGCTCAGTTGGTTGAGCATCTGCCTTTGGCTCAGGTCATGATTCCAGGGCCCTGGGATCGAGTCCCACATCAGGCTCCTTGTTTAGTGGGGAGTCTCCTCCTCCCTCTCCTCTGACCCATCCTCTACTGGTGGTTTTGCATGCTCTCTCTCTTCAAATGAATAAATTTAAAAATCTTAAAAAAAAAAAAAAAAGGTACTTCAGCATCAACCTAAATAAATCCTGCTGGTCTGAAATAGATCTGAGCATCAATGAGCATAATGATTCAATGGCCAGAAATACTTTAATATGGTTAAAACTATGAGTTGATAATTATTCTAAAACTAAACTAATTGGTCACCTTTGGAAATGCCAGGGAAAGGTCATTATATTGAAATCTGATAAATATAGGGAAAAAATCAAGCCTCTCCTACCCTTCCTATCAGTCTGTATTACAGGATAATCAAATAAGTAGTTGATAAGGGTAAGTTTCTCTTTATAGAAATAAATGAAAAAGTAATAATAGAATTAGAGTATCACCATTTTGTAACCCCCAATGAATGTCTCAAAACGAGAGACAGACACGAAGACACTATTTGCCTCATGATGGAAAAACATACCATTTATGAAGTAGTGTTGAAAAAAATTTTAACTTGAAATGAGCTTCTAAATCTGCCAATTTATAGGAAATACAGCAAACAAAGGAATATTTTTAAATTAATATAGGGATACAATTCACAAAATCCAAACTATGGAAGCTATAAAATAAGCAACAAAAAAAAAATTCAAGGAAAAAAAAAAGAGAGAGAGACAGATATAGGAGGAACCTATAGTTTAAAAGAGACTTTGAAAACCCATCAACCAATGGCAAACAATGGCCCTTACTTGGATTGCAATTCAAAAAGAAACTATTAAAAAAGTTTTTTTAAATAATCAGTTTGATGTGATGATATTGATGAATTATTGTAAATTTGCTTACATGTAATGATAATGTATCGTAGGTATGTTAAAAAAGAGAAACTGCTTATTTTCTGGAGATACAAACTGGACTTTTTTACAGAGGAAATTATATGATGTTCAGGACTTTAAAATAATCTCAATGAGGGGAGACTTGAAGGAATATGGGCAAAAAGAGCTTGACCGTGTATTAATTTTTGAAGCTATGTATTGAATACACCAGGCTATTATACTATTTTCTCTACTTTTATATATGTTTGAAATTTTCTAAAATAAAAAATTTTAAAACATCAATATTTATTAAGGAGTTAGATGAAACCCAATTGGTAGAATGACAGAATTCTATAAGCTCATCTTTTTACTATAATCTCCTCTCTAAAGGACTCGCTTTTTGGTGGGCAGGTCTCATGCATCTTGGTATACTTGGGTCTTAACACAGTGACTGGCGCATAGTAGTTGCTCATGTTTGCTGAATGGTAATAATCACTTCTAGCATTAGCACCAATGGTCTACTTCTCTGGTCAAATTTGTTTAGTCACCCACAAGTTTAGAAGGCTGCTGATTTTATTCAGAAATGTTGGCCATATGACAGCCCCTGGCAATCTTCATGCAAGACTGGGTACGCTCCACATGACACATGACATGTCACACCATCTAGGTATTCCTGTACTGAGTCCCCATAGTAGTGCTTATACCAAATTGCAGCTACAAACAGCCTTTTCTGCTCAAGTGTCCTATCTTCAAGTGTACCTCCCAGAAATAACCAAAATCTTGGCATTCTTCCTCTTGCTGAAATTTTGAGGCTTTGGCCAAATGTTGAGCTTCTGGAAGTTTTGCTCCTAATTCACTGAATTTGAGCACTTGCCTAGTATACAGTGGTTGGGGGGGCAGGTAAGAGGAAATCCATGCAGAACCTGAAAAAAACTCTATGGACAACAGAACCTAAATGTAAAATGATAAGCTATGTATGTATATCTAGGGTTTTAAAAGGAAACTTTGGTGTCACTATTAAACTCGGGCACATTTGTCAAAATTCCTTAGTTTAGTATGATGCACGTGTGCAGTGGGATGCTGACAATCTAAATTTAGAAAAAGAAAACTGACATATGGGAGGAGTGATCTGAATTTCTACCTACCTGAAGGTAAATTTTATGAACAAGAAATGGCTTGCAGGGGGTGAAACAGAGACAGTACAGAGGTAGCCCCCTATGTTCCTGAAGGGCCTTGACAGCAGCAACGGATGGGACTGCAGAATGCAACTGGACATTTAATTGATCTGGTGACTTCAAGATATTAAAAATTTTGTAAGGCCATCCACTACAAAAAATATCTTGGCTTCCTCTTTTCAAGATACTCTTGGCCACCAAATTGATATTCTTGTGGAAGACATCTGCTTGTAGGTGATGACTTAGAAATGGAACAAATATATAGCATAAATCTTCTGCCCTCAATTGCCTATTCTGCCAGCCATTACTAGTACACGTGGGTGTTAATTTGGTAGCTGTCCCAGATTTCAGAACAACAGAGATGGCTTCCAGCTAAAAATGGTGACTCGAGGATACATTTAACTACCCTTTATTTCATCCAAGTTTTCTTTTGAAATAGCCTATAGATATTATAAACAAGAAACATAGCAATGCCAGTAACTAGAAATGAAGGCATCTTTGTTAAGTATCATAAAGATGAGACCAGGAAGAGAAGGCCTATCACTCCAGGTTTCTTTGAAGTCTGGAAATTATATGAAAAGAGACCTCAGCAAAATCTGACCATAACCTTCATTGCAGTAGCAAGGGCCGGAAGTAATGGTAAGCCATTGGTGACCTTGTAAGGGGCACATATAAGTCAGCCGCCCCGCCTCAAGCAAATGCACTGCATGCCAGAGCCACAAAGAGAAGGAATCTTGGGGACATTCCAAATTATCTTATACTGAACATGGACTACCATGACGAAAAAAAGCACAAAGAGGCTGCCATTGCTCTCTCTACATATAAAGGCAATTCTGCCAGGAAAAGAATGAGCTGCTGTCCAGCTAAGCTCAGGCTTACCTGATCTGAGAGCTTCAAATCCCCACAATCTCTAAAAGAATATAAACCACCAACACTGGACCAACTCAGACCTCCTTCTCTCACTGAATAAGGTAAAATATGAAAAGAGCACAAGTCAAAAAAGGCACCAATCTGAGTGGTGGTCTAAGTAATGAGATTAAATTTTGCTAAATGCAACTTCAGAAATTCTCTGATTAGTTGAAGAGGATTTTGCATATTGTACAACAGAATAAGCAGTAACTAAGAACACAAAAAAGCTGACATTGAAAAAGACTGAAAAATTACAAAACCTGATTGTCAAGTTTCAAGCAAATCAGTGAATTAGGACCCAGACACCAAGCAATCTTAACAGAATTTGGAAAAGATAATAAAGAAATAAAAAGGGTAAAAGAAAAGATAAAAGCTGTGGACAATAAAACCAGGAGATCTAATATGTATATAATAAAGCTGGCAAACTCGGTTTAAGAGATAAAAATGTAACATTAATATATTGGAGAATCTGAAAATATTTTATAAATTAACCTGGGGCTAGGATAAAAAAAGACAAACTACTATTAACAGACTTGCAAAATTCATATGCAAAATTTACCACAGATTTGCTATATGTTATAATTTGAAAATTCTTTGTAAACATCTGGCGGACATATCTGAAATTCATAGAGGAAAATATAATTATAAATATGCATACAAAATAAATAAATATAAATTATAAAAATTTACTTAAAAACATGGGAAAACTTGAGTATTTAATTTTTACAAAAGAAACCTAAAAACAAGTAAGGCACCTTGCCCAAAATTATACATCTTGTAAGAGGCAGAGCATAAATTTGAAATTTCACAGCATCTTAAAAAAACATGTAAAGCTTCCCCATTTATATTAAGAGCTCCCATAATGTTGTTAGCAAACCTGACTGAAATAGCAAACACACACACACACACACACACACACCCCCCATGTAGATTATTTCCTTTAAATAGATGGAAAAAGCAAAAATAAAATACCAGAGAATTGAACGCATACTAAAATAAAATGATATAACAATGCTTATTTCAGTAATGTAAGGATTATTCACTCTTAGAAAATACATAGTACTGTATTAATATACCAAAGAAAAAAACCCATAATTTTGATACATTTCATATATGAGTCAATGGTATTTGATAAAAATCAACATCATTTTTTGATAAAAACTTGAAGCTTAATTTTCTTAATACAATTAAGACTTTTTTCTCAAAAAAGCAGGCAGGACCATAGTTAAGCTAAACCTATACATACTTCCACTGAAGTGTGGAATATTTAATATTGTTCTCAATAAGCAGTAAGACCAAAAAAAAGAGAAAAAAAGGAATGAGTTCAAAAGGGATTCTATTTTCACAACTGTTAAACTTGCACATTTTATTCCTCCCCACCTCTTACCTTAGCTTATGTTTGTTAGAGTCTTTCACCCTTGTGAGACATAAATTCAGGGCAGAGGACAGCTGTCAAATGAGTTTTGCTAAATTCCTGGGGTTCCCACTAAACATTGTAAAGAATCAATTCCTATGAATGAGGGTATAGAGTCCCTCCCATAGAGTACAGAAGATACTAATGATACCATTATTGGTTTAACAATGGGTCTTAAATCAGGTTAAGGTCAATATGATATAAGGGAAGAAAAAGTCCAAATGTGTTTTTTCTTCCTGGGTTTAGGCTGGAAGAGGTAGAAGAAAGAAGAAAAAGATGTGGTCGG
The DNA here is from genome assembly GCF_963455335.1 of Martes martes. Taxonomy (NCBI): domain Eukaryota; kingdom Metazoa; phylum Chordata; class Mammalia; order Carnivora; family Mustelidae; genus Martes; species Martes martes. The sequence goes on along the minus strand of NC_137900.1, from coordinate 13,352,811 downwards.
TTGGTGGTCAGGAGTTCACCTCTCCAAAATCTGTCCATGTAAAGGGACAGAGTGATATGAACAGAGGCAATCGTGATGAGCAAAGAGGTTGTTTCCCGTCACCCTATTTGGGATTCCAAGAAGACGCTGCGCAGGAGGAAATATACCAACATCTGGCTGTCAGGTAAAATGGCCCAGAGCTTCTACGGTCTTTTAGCAAATCTAAGTCACTCGCAAACTGAAAGACCTAATAAAGTAAGATGCTACTGAACTACGATACGCTTGTAAGAAATAGTCCAATTCCACAGATGAGAGAATGTGAAAAAAATAATGCACAAATTAGAATCAACAAAATATGGGCGTACCCCTAAGCTGTCATGTCTGGACATGTCTCAGTCTCAGCAGCCTCTGTGTCTAAATCAGCCCTTGGTATACAGTAGGTACTCAGTAAGCGTTGAAGAAAAGGGGAGGGAGGGAGGAAGAAAAACTTGACTTGTCCAGCATCTGAATACAGTCCTCAGAACTATACATAACCATCTTCCCTTTCCTTTTTTTAAATTCCAAATACTGGTTCCTATTCTCAAACACTTCTGCTCTAACCAGCTCAGAAATAACACAATTTCTGCCTCTAGGGGCTCTTGCCCCATTGTCTTAAGTCATCGGAGATCCTGTATCTATTCTCCTCACTTCGAATTTGGCCCTTTCTCCTGTCCATAGCATGCCTCAAAATTTTTTTGCCTACACTGTTCTAGAGGCCAATTATGAAAAACAGAAGATTTTATGAATTTTGGGGAAATGGAAGAAAAACTGACCTCAAGGAAGTTGACCAGGAATAGACTGCACTTGAGCTGAGGCTTGAAGCATAAAAAGAAGAGGCGAGCCAGCACCGTAACACAGGTGAAGACATGGCAGTCTCACGTGAACTCAGCGTGCTAGGTCAAGGACTCAGAATGCTAAAATCCTTTGATTGTCCAAAATCTACCTTTGCATAATTTTACATTATAATTTATGTTCCATGTGCACAAATGCACAATGTGTTTTCTTCTGACAGCTGGCAATAATTAAGCAAGATTTCTGAAATCAAGGTCTATGTGGCTGAAAAGGTGCATTTTTAACAGGTGATTCTCTAGTTATTTTTAGCAGCAGCTGACTTGACCAATAGACCTACAAATATTTCCACTCCTGGAAAAGGGCACAGTCTGTGTTTCCTCCTAACTTGCTGGCTTCTCCTTGGTTCCTTTAACTTGCAACATCTCCTCTTTCAGATTACTGAAATTTGAAGAAACCCGAGAATTCTTTCGCTAGCTCTCTTTTCGTCTTTATGGTTGATTTTTTCTTTAATTTCCAAATTTTGAAATACTGGAGACATTTTTTAAAAACACATATAACATTTTTGCAAGTTATGAACCATATTAGTAAAACCAACAAGGACCAGGACTACAGTGGGGCAGGTGAGGCACTCATTTGGGTGTAAAATTTAAGGGGCACCAAGAAAACCCCCAATACTCAGGATAAATAATATTTTCATGCAATATTTTTAAAATCAAGATTAATGTGAAAAAAAAATCCATGGCAACCCAAAAATGACAATTTTAGATAAAGACAGGATCTGACCCTGTACAACACTGCCTCAGTGGGCTCACTGTAATCCCAGCCTTGGTTCCAATATACTCTTATTTTTAAAAAAAACAGATGGCTAGCCTGAGGGTTGTGGTTTGCCAATTTAATTTTTTTAAATATAGCATTAAAATATTATTTATCTTGATTACTGAATTTTGAGGTACCCCTTAGATTTGTCTTTCATGGTCCCACCCATTGCCCAACTTATGAAATGGAAAATGTCCTTCAGTTTTGCTTGTTTGTAAACTTTATAAAACTAAAATATAAACTTCATAAAACTTGAATTCATTAATCTAAGGTGTGCTTTTTTCTTCACTTAAGTCTCAGAGAATCCTCAAGGCTTATGAGAGGAGCCGTAAATCAGTCATATTTATGGTTTTCCAGCTTTCGATCCTGTGGCTACATCTTTATTTGTCATGTTCCAATTAACAGATGTTTGGGCTGTTTCTAGTTATTTGTCATTATAAACCTTGCTTCTGTGATCATTCCTGTGTCTGCTATCCACAGTTTGATGGTATTAGTGGGTCGTATGTTTGGGGGATGGTTGCCAATATGTATCTTGAGGGTTAGTGACAAAGGAAGTTTCCAAAGGAATTTTTATATGTTGAAGTAGACCTAGAGGATCCTGGGGGTCGGGCTAAGATCGCCTTTTGCCCTTAGCAAAGCGTCAACACCCAAGCAGTTGGGTCCCCAGAGGAATGTCACTCTGTTTCAAGGACTTAGAATGGGCTGTAAGTATTAAGGAAATTTAATAATTTTTCTTCTGCCTTCGTTTCCCATATCAACAGGGGGTATGTAAGTTGATATTTACTAGATAATGCCATATTATGATCCAAAATGCTTATACCAACATCCACTTCCACCAACAAGAGTTTTTGTTGTTCCTCAAGCCCAAGAGACTAGGACAACTTTTTATAACTTTTAAATCTTTTGTTAATCTAGATGGTGTAAGCGATACCCCATTGGTGTTTTTAACTTGTGTTTCCATGATCAACAATGAGATCGAGCATGTTTTCATACACTCATCGAAGATTCGTAGTTCCTCTTTCAGAATGCCTGCCCACATATCTTGCCCAATTCTACATTAGAATAGAATCGAATAGATATAATAATATATAGTAATAGAATACAATATATATGTATGTATATATGTATGTTTTGTTGGTCCTTTAATTTTTTCAGAAATTCTATATATACTCCAGCCATCAAACTTTTAAGTACTCCAATGTCTTCACTAGTCTTTTTACTCTCCTTATGATAGTTTTTCATTTGTAAAAATTCTTAATTTTAATGTAGTCAAAGGTATCATTCTTATCTTTTATTACCAGTATATTTTCTTTCTTACTTAAAAAATCATTTCCTGGGGCACCTGGGTGGCTCAGTGGGTTAAGCCTCTGCCTTCGGCCCAGGTCATGATCTCAGGGTCCTGGGATCAAGCCCCGCATTGGGCTCTCTGCTCAGCAGGAAGCCTGCTTCCCTCTCTCTCTCTGCCTGCCTCTCTGCCTACTTGTGACCTCTCTCTCTGTGTCAAATAAATTAATTAATTATTAATTAATTAAAAAATCATTTCCTGGAGGTACCTGAGTGGCTCAGTTGGTTAAGCATCTACCTTCGGCTCAGATCATGATCCTAGGGTCCTGGGATGGAGTCCTACATCGGGCTCCCTTCTCAGAGAGATCCTGCTTCTCCCCCTCCCTCAGCCCCTCCCCCTGCTTGTGCTCTCTCTCACACACTCTCTATAAAAAAAAATAAATAATCTTTTTAAAAAAAAGCATTTCCTGCTCTGTCATAATTTTTTCTACACTTTCTTCAAATAGTGTTACAGCTTTGGCTTTCCCATGTAGGCCCGGAATTGATGTTTTAGATATCATGTGAGGTAGGGTTCTGATTCCAGTCTTTTCGGCATGGGTAATTTACTGCTCCAGGAGCATTTCCTAAAAAGACATTCCTTCCCCACCAATCTGCAATGCCACATCTTCCACATAACAGGTTTTTGATATGTGTTATAAGTTAATTTATGTTTCATTGGTCAGTTTTTTAATCTTTGTGTCAATGCCAGACAGTCTTACTTAGGATAGTTTTCAAATAAATCTTGGTTTCTAGCTGGTCATAATCTCATCTCCTTACCAACTTCTTCTTAAAGAGGATCCTGGCTATTTGTCCCTTTAGGACGAGTTCATCAGGTTCCACTGAAAAATTCCTGGAGAGTATAATTAGTATATACAAAATCAATCCGGCAAGATCAATTTGATATTACAACGTTTGTCTTCATTAGGATGAACATGGTACATCCCTCCATTTATTTGGCTCTTTACTATAGGGGGATGAATGATGGCCTTGAAAGGGTAAGTTCATAACCCCTCAAACCTATGAATGTGATCTTGTTTGGAAAAAGGGGTTTTGCTTTCACCCCGGCCTTCAATCTAATGGCAAGTGTCATAAGACACAGAAGAGAAGGTCATGTGAAGGTGGGGGCAGAAACTGGTGTTATTCAGCCACAAACCAAGGAACACCTAAAGCTGCCAGAAGCTTGAAGTGATAAGGAATGATCATCCCTTAGACACTGCAGAGAGAGGGAGGCCCTGCCAACATCTTGGTTTTGCATTTCTGCCCTACAGAACTGTGAGAGACTAAATTTCTTTTGTTCTAAGACACCAAGTTTGTGGGAATTTGTTATGGCAGTCATGGGAAACTAATGCACTTTTAATAAAGTTATAATTTCTTCACAATGATATTGTTTGTTGTATTTATTCCCAAATTTCTTATTTTTATTGCCATTATAAATGGCATCTCTTAGGATTTATGTTTATTTGTGGTTTACTAATGATATTCAGGAAGGCAATTAATTTTTGGATGTTGATTCTGTTTTCAAAAACTTCATTAAAATCTTTCTTTTTAATAAACATGTGTCAACATTTTACTGTAATCTTGTATGCAAGCAAGACAAAATTGTTCTTTGCAAGTCAATTAAAATATTTGTTCCTGGTAGGGAAATTTTCTAGGAAAAAAAGAATACATTAGATACAGAAAGAAAGAACAGTCTATTTGAAGGTCACTGGCTGATAGTTGCATGACTCACTAGTTACCCAGAACAAGTCTTCATTCCATCAAAATTTATCAGAAATTGACACAAGAATTTATTAGAAATGCTAACCTTTCCAAGAAGGAGGGTGTGAATTACAGCCTGAAAAGAACCCAGATCATTTTTCTCTTATGATGGCTTCGTCACTTTACCAAGCACATCTTCCCACTCCTACTCTCCCTCATCTCCAATTTGTCCTTAACCTATAGCCCTAACTTTAAGGCAAAATTCTAAATCTAATCATGCTATTCCTAAGTGCAAGTAAAAACCTCAGTGTTTTGGGAAGAAGCCAAAATTCTTAAATGGCCCATAAGGCCCTGTAGGGCTTGGCCTCCCTCTGTAAGTCTTTCCTCTCATCACTCTTGCCCTAGTGCTCTGGGCTGCAACCACACTGGCTTTCTCTTAACTTTTGAGAATCCAAGTGCTCCTTTGCCTGTCAAGTATTTCTTTCTTTCTTTTTTTTTTTTTAGATTTTTTATTCATTTATTTGAGAAAGAGAGAGAGCAGGAGCAGTGGGGAGGGGTAAAGGGAGAGGAAGAAGCAGACTCCCTGCTAAGCAGGACCCTGATGTGGGGCTCCATCCCAGGACCCTGGGATCATGATCTGAGCTGAAGGCAAAGGCTTAACCAAATGAGCCACCCAAGTGCCCCAATCTGTCAAGTACTTCTACAAACTATTTCCTCTAGCTGAAATCCTCTTTCCCTTACCTCTCTCCTAGCCAACTCCCCCCATCCCTCACAGCTCAGCTTAAAGTCATGTCCTCAGAGTTTTCTCTGATTCTTCCATATAAATAATAAATGAGAATTCCCCCCATCCCTTCTTTATTGTTCCTGTTAACTCTCAGTGTCTCTCCTGCCAGTACTCATGGATTTTTTTTCTACTAATTTTTTAACTCACTTTTAAATTTATATTCACTGAAATTCACAAATATATAGTCTTGTAATAATTACCACAAAATTTTCCTCGTGCTATCTTTTTGTATCTTCAGTCCTTCCCCTCCCCCTCAAACCCCAGCAATCACTGTAGTTTTGCCTTTACCAGAATGTCATTTAAATGTCATTTAAAAACAGTAGGATACTAGAATAAAAACTGACACACAGATCAGTGGAACAGACTAGGGAGCCCAGAAATAAACCCACGCATATATGGTCAATTAATTTACAATAACGGAGCCAAGAATATACAATGAAGACTGGATAGTCTCTTCAAAACTACACACACACACACACACACACACACACACAAATTAAACTAGACCACTATCATATACTACAAACAAAAATTACCTCAGATTGAACTAAGGTCTTGAATTTAAGACCTGAAGCCATAAAACTCCTAGAAAAAAAAAACGTAGATGGTAAACTCCTTGACATAGAGCTTGGTGATGACTTTTTATTTTTATTTTTTGAGGATTTTAAAAATCTGACACCATAAGCAAAAGCAACAACAGCAAAAATAAACAAGTGGGACAAAATCAAACTAAAAAGCTTCTACACAGCAAAGGAAACAACCAACAAAATAAAAAGGCAGCCTACTGAATAGATAAAATATCTGTAAATCATTTCTCTGTTAAAGGGTTAATTTCTAAAACATATAAAGAACTCATACAACTCAATTGCAAAAAAAATCAAATAATATGATTAAAAAATGGGCAGAGGATCCAAACAGACATTTGTCCAAAGAAGACATACACACAGCCAACAGGTATATGAAATGATGCTGTACATCATTAATTACCAGGAAAATGCAATTCAAAACCATAATGAGATATCACTTTGCCCCTGTCAGAATGGCTAGACTCAAAACAATAAGAAGTAAGTTTGGGGGAGGATATGGAGAAAAAAGATTCCTTGTGCACTGTCCATAGGACTGTAAATTGGTGAGCCACTAAGGAAAACGGTATAGAAGTTTCTCAAAAAGAAATTAAAAGTAGAACCATCATATGATCCAGTAATTCTGCTGCTGGGTATTTATCCAAAGAAACTGAAAATACCAACTAGAAAAGATACATGCACCCCCATGTTCACTGCAGCATTTACAACAGCCAAGATACAGAAACAACCTATGTGTCCATCAATGGATAAACGGTTGAAGAAATACATACTCAGCCATAAAATAAAAAGAATGAATCTTGTCATTTGCAACAACATGGATATACCTCAAGGGCATTATGGGAAGAGAGATGAGTCAGAGAGAGAAAAACAAATTGCACTTGATCACTCTTACAGGTGGAATCTGAAAGTAAACAAATAAACTAATAAATTACCACTGTATGTTAACTAGCTAGAATTTAAGTTTAAAAATCTGAGAAAAAAAATAAATACAAGAGTACATATGCATTTAAAAATGATCTAGGTGTTCTTGAAAAGAGATATATTCTCCAATTACTAAGTACAAAGTACTACCTATTTGTTCTTTAGATCAAGATTGTTTATTGTGGGGGCACCTGGTTGGCTCAGTTGGTTAAGCGTCCAACTCTGGATTTCAACTCAGGTCATGATTTCAAGGTCTTGAGATCACGCTCAGAGTCGGTCTCTGTGCTGGGATGGAGCCTGCTTAAGATTCTTCCTCTGTGCCTCCCCTCTCTCTCTCTCTTAAAAAGAAAACAAAAGAGTATTCGTGGTATTCCTCAAATTCTCTTTATCTAGAGTGATTTCTCTTTTTGATCTATCAAACATATGTATTTGTCTATCGCTGCTTCAGTTTGCTCAATTTATCACTTATCTACTATGTATATGCTTTATGTATTTGGAACTTATATTATTAGAAATATACAAATTTAGTACTATTTGTCTGAAAAACTGAACTCCGTATCATTATATAGTAATCCCTTTGATCTCTAGTATTATATTTTTTCTTTAAATTCTAGTGAGGCACACATATAAATGCACTGGATTTCTTTTGGTTATGTCTACCTTGATATCTTTTTCCATTCTTTTTCTCCTAACTTTATTTGTCCTTATGTTTTAAGTGTATAACTTATAAACAATACAGAAATGTCTTTTTTTAAAAGCTACCTGATAACCTGTAATCTTTAACAGTAGAATTAAGTCCATTTACATTTATTGTGATTACTAACTTACTTGGATTTCTTTTTCCATCTTATTTCAAGCTTTCATTTTTCCTGCCCTTGTTTCTCCCTCTGTCCCTCCACCTCTCTCTGTCTCTCCGCCTCTGTCTCTATCTCTGTTTCTGTCTCTCTCCCTCCACCGTTCTCCTTACATTTAAACTCACTATAGGTATTTTCTTCTCATTCCATTTTTTCCCTTAACTGGTTTGGAAGATATACACCTTATTTCTATTCTTAGTCACTAGACTATACATGGACACGTAGCTTAACAAAATACAGTCTTTACTCACCTCACATAAATATGAAGCTTTTGAAATGCTTTAACTGCAAATACCTTGTTTCCTCACATGCAATTGTGACCCTATATTTTAGCTCTATCTTAATTTTAACTCCATAACTTAAGGATTGTTCATGTTTTAAATATTTATTTATTTGACAGACAGAGAGAGAGAGAGGCAGACAGAGAGGGGGAAGCAGGCTCCCCACCGAGCAGAGAGCCCAATGCGGGGCTCGATCCCAGGACCCCGAGATCATGACCTGAGCCGAAGGCAGAGGCTCGACCCACTGAGCCACCCAGGAGCCCTGCATTATTCATGTTTTATAACATCAGTATTTGTTTATATATTCCTATGGTGTTTACCATAATCCTTACTCACCATTGTGTCCTGTATCTCAAACCATTTCGGGGACCACTTTCCCTTCTTGAAGTTCATCTTTTAGAACTTCATTTGGGCAAATTTCTTTTTTGGGGGGTAGTGGTAAACTCCATTTTTTCTTTTACTGCAAGTTCCTTCACAAATCTCCATTCTTGAAATATAGTTTTTCTGCATATACATTCTAGGTTGCTGGTTATTTTATCTCAGCACATTTTAGACACTCCTCTGCATCATCTGGGTTCTACTGCTCAGAAGTCAAGTGTCAGTGTCACTGCCGTCCTTTGTTTATGAAATGTCGTTTCTCTTGGGCTACTTTTAACATCTCACTTCTGTAACAGAAATCTGAAAACCACGACTTTCATGAAATTATCAACCATAAACTTTTGAAAGTTGCTCTTCCCACATTCTCTATCTTATCTCTTTTTGTAACTTTTTTTTTACACACTTTCTATCACTTAATCTGTCACATTTTTCATATCTTTGTACTTCTCTGCAGAATTCTGTTGCTTCTTTATTTCACTGTTGTTTTTTGTTTTATTTCTTTATTTCTTTGTTTTCTGTGTTACTTCTTTTTTTTTTAGATTTTATTTATTTGTTTGACAGACAGAGATCACAAGTAGGCAGAGAGGCAGGCAGAGAGAAACAGAGAAGCAGGCTCCCTGCTGAGCAGAGAGTCCAATGCGGGACTCGATCCAGGACCCTGGGATCATGACCTGAGCCAAAGGCAGAGGCTTTAACCCACTGAGCCACCCAGGCGCCCCTAGATTTATTTTCTACTTCACCAAGTCTTACCTAAGCTTGAGTCGTATGCCCTTTAACTCTTACCCTATGTTTTACATTTAATTTATTTCTCCATCCAGATAATAAGTTCTACAGAGTCAAACAGGTTTGCTTATTTTGTTCACCGCAGTAAACCCAACTGCTAGAGGAATGCATACATAATGAGTGCTCCACAAACATTTACTGATAAACTATTACATGTTATATTCCTGGATATTCAGTTTGCTTTTTTTCCTCCGATCTATTTGCTCATTTTGGTTGTCTTTTATTTCTTGCTTTATTTCTTCCTTTTATTTTGTTAAGCAGCATAAAAAACTCTTTTGGATTCTGTATTTAATAATATCAAATTTAAATATCTTGCAATTCTAGTTGTGCAGACTGTTTCTGCTAACCCTCATTCAAAGTAGCTTGTTTCCTCACGTATTTTAAGTTTGCTTTAACTTTGTGGGAATTTTTTGAGGTCTGAAATGAAGGAAGAGTCCTCCAAGGAGGATTTGTGCTGCTTCTGCTCTGTGCCTGAGGACATCAGAGTCTACTTTAAACTGTAATCCCTAGGCGTGCCTGGCTGGCTCGGTCCATGGAGCCTGTGACTCTTGATCTCAGGGTTATGAGTTTAAGCCCCATGTTGAGTACAGCAATTACTTAAAAACAAAATCTTTAAAATGATAAATAAATAAACTACAATTCTTAATGTGTAGTTCTCAGGACCACAGAGATAATATAAATTCAGCCAAATCGATGGAAGATTCTCAAGAGGAGGCATTTTTCTTTTAACCCCTTCCAATAATACCGCAGCCAACACTGCAGTCTGCTTCTGAGGGGGTGAGTTTTCTTTCTCTGGTTCACCCTTGGTCCAAGAACATATCTCTTCCTATATCCTGGGTGTGTATAAGGTGATTATGATGTAAGGTGGTAAATGTACATCCTACGTCCCAAGACTCTGCCTCCAATATCCCTTATGCTCCATAGCTCTAAGCCACCCACATCCAATGGCTTTACTATATGCAAGGGATTCAGGGTTCACTTACTGTCTTGGTCTGCTCAGGCTGCTAGGACAAAATATCAGAGTAAGTTGCTTAAACAACCTATTCTCTCACAATTGTAGAGACTGGAAGTCTAAGATCAATATTTTAGTAAATCTGGTTTCTGGTTAAAAAAAAAAAAAAAAGAAACAAACAAAACAAAATAAAAACCTCTTCCTGGATGATAGATGGCCTCATTCTCACTGTGTTTTCACGTGGACCTTCCCTCAACAACTGTGTGCGGGAGCAGGTGGTGGTGGGAGTGAGGTCTGGTGTCTTCATACTTATAAAGACACTAATCCTATTTTAACCTCATTTAGCCTCAAAGTTACTAACCTTATAACCTCACAGTTCCTCAAAAGTCCCATTTCCAAATATAGCCACGCTGGGGGTTAGGGCTTGAACATATAAATTTGGGGTGTGGTGCAGGACACAAATACTCAGTCCATAACATTTATCTCCAGGTTCTCCTGAACCTCTTTATTCCTAACCTCAGAGGATTTCCATTAGTTTCCTAAAGGGCTCATCCGACTATTTCAAAAGGGTGTTTTTTTTCTTTATTGTTGTTGAGTATTTTTAGATGTCACGTAGCAGACATGAGTTTCAGAATCTCTAGCTTTTTGTATTGCCAGAAAAAGACATCTCTTCTCTATGTATAATCTTGCAGTAGGCAATTCTATCCAATCTTATATACATGCTTCAAATAACACATCAAATTTATATTCCCAGCCCTGAATTCTCTCCTGAGATTGGGATTCATAGCCAGCTGCTACTTGACATCGTTACTTGGAAGTTTATAGAATATTTAAAATGCAACATATCCCGGTCAGAACTCATAGTCTTTCTCTCAGATTTGCTGTTCCCCTCATTTTCCTATCTCAGTAAATATCACAATAACCGCTGAATCGGTCAAGCCAAAAATCCTAGACACCAACTTTGATTCCTCGTTTTTCCTTTCTTCCCACAGGCAAGGCAAGAACAAATCATGTCTTCCCTATTTTAAACAGAGGCCCTCAATCTGTCCCCTTCTCTCCACCTCCTTTTTTTACCACCTTTGTGCAGGCCAGCATCATGTCTCCTCTGGCCACCTCTATGGCCTCCTAACCAGGGATCCTTCTTCTACGTTCACGCTCCTACGAGGCTCCACAGATCAGCTAAAGTGATCCTCACCTATCGTCTCAATAACTTAAAATTCTCCATTTGCTTCCCATTACGCTTACAAGAAAAGTCTTACTATCATTTCACAAAGCTTTAAATACTCCAATGATCGTCTACCTCTCTGAGCCGATCATGCCCGTCTTCCCTGAGCTCCCCATACCATGCACCCTCTGGCTGTCTTCCTGCTTCTCAAGTATGCTTAGTTCATTCCCACCTCAAGGATTTTATTCTTGCTGTTCCCTTTGCAGGAACACACTTCCCCATGATTTCTGTTTCACTGGAGTCTCAGCTCAAATGTCATCTCCTCAAAAAGACCATTTCTAACCACTGCGAAATATTTCCTGTTCGTTCCTCTGAATATGCCATCCACCCATCTCTACTCTACTCTGTTCCCTAGAAAGCTGACCTTCATGGGATAAATCAGCCAGGATTCCTTGATCTCTCTTTCCATTGTTTGTTTAAGATTTTATTTATTTATTTGACAGAGAGAGAGAGCACAAGCAGGGGGAGCAGCAGGCAGAGGGAGAGGGAGAAGCAGGCTCTGTGCCGAGCAAGGAGCCTGATGCAGAACTCAATCCCAGGGCCCTAGGATCATGACCTGAGCTGAAGGCAGACACTTAACCGACTGAGCCACCCAGGTGTCCCTGGGTTTTGTCAATGGGAAGCAATGATGGAAAACGGGAGGGCAAGAGGAAAGAAAGATCTGGGCATGTATTTCCCTGGCTCTCCCCATGCTAGGTTGCTGGTTGGTGGTCGCCATGTTCCTCTACCCACGTTCCGAACAGCTGCCTGCTTTCAGAGCTATAACCTCCCGTGAGGTTCCACTAATGGCTCCTTTCCCTTATCCCTCCAGGCTCAGGTATAATTGTTGCTTCCTATTTGGGGGCCTGGAATGTTTCAGCCTCATTGTTAGTTTCCCTTCATTAAATTCTTTCTCCGTGAGCATGCCATCGTTTCCTGGTGCATCAGTTTTCCAGGGCTGCCACAGTAAAGGACCATGAACTGCACGGCTTAAACAACAGAAACTTCTGGTCTCACAGTTCTGTAGGCTAGATACCCAAGATCAAGTTGTCGGCAAGGTTGGCTCCGTCTGAGAGGGCTGTGAGGAAGAATCTGTTCCATGCCTGCCCCCAGGTAATGGCGGTCTGCTGGAAACTTTTGGCATTCCTTGCTTCTCCGGGCATCATCGCACTCTCTGCTTTCTTCCTCACATGATATTCTCCCTGTGTGTGTGTCTCTGTGTACAACTTTCTCCTTTTCTAAAGACACTGGTCATATTGGGTTAGGATTACCCTAATGACCTCATCTTAATGAACTACATCTGCCACGACCTTATGTCCATTCTGAGGTATAGGGGTTCTGACTTTATATGAATTTTGGAGGGGCACCATCCAACCCATAACACCTGCTGGAGCTCTAATAGATATTTCCTATCCACCATCACTCTCTATTGCATTTCCCTGTTCATTTTCTTATCGTTATTTTATGTTATTTTATTTATTTTTTTATATGTGTGTATATTGACTTTCTGGTTTTCTTTTTCTCTCAGTAGAATGTATACTTCATGGGGGCAAGCTGTTGTTTACCTTGTTTTTTGCTGTAACTGTACAGCATCTGACACAGAGTAGGAGACCAGTAACTACTTATTGAATAAATGAATAAATGGCAATATCTAAACTTTGGTTTAGAATCTTACACTGCTATAGGCTCTCATTGGTACTGAGTATGAACTACAATATTCTCATGCAACTGTAACATCTCCATCTCCCATACAAGAAGTTCAGACTCTCTATTTAATTGGTATCTTAGAAAGCAACCTCATGAGGAATGAGAACACTTGGTTGTTTTTTGTCCCAGATCTCTGTTTATTTATTGTGTCACGTTATGGAACTCTTGTAACCTCTCTGACCCCGAATCTCCCCAAATGAGAATAAAAATGTTTTCTAACCAGAAATATCGGAAGGCTTTTATCAGCTAACTATGGACTCAAACAAGCTTTGCAGAATGAGGAGTGAGAAAGAATTGCAAGCAATCATCATCTTTATAACGATTACGGTTACTAGGGGGATACTATTCAGATCCCAACTTGCTCTTAAGGATGTTAAGAAACATTGAAAGAAAAAGCAGCTGGCTAGTCAAATAAATTCAGGCCAAATCAGGTTAAAACAACTCAGTAACTCTCATAACTTTTAACAGTTTGAAGTATATTTACATTTTCTGTGAGTATCATAAACATTTTTTCCAAACTTAAGCATGCAACATTATTCAAACCATCTTATAGGGCAAAGCGTAGGGAAATGATGAATTAGGGGTTCTGTCTAAGCTAAAGAAGTCAAAGCACACAAAAAGTATAGTAGACTTTTAAACCAAAAGTAGAAAAAGAAAAGAATTTTCTAGCTCTAGATGCCAACATGTGGCTGGCAGGGTTTTCCAGCTCCAAAGCAATATAATGCAGCATTAGTCCTCAGCAAAGAACAGGATGACAGAGTTTCCACAATTAAATCCTTCCTCTTACCATAAATATTAGAGCACTTTTGAACCCTGCTCTTGTCATCCTGGCATAAAGTTAAAATTATGCCCCTTCACATTTTTCCTCATCACAGTATCTACGAGAAAACAGAGGGAAGCTTCCAAAATGTGACTCACTGGTGGTACTCTGGAGTGTGTGCTTCTGTGAGTCCACAGGACAGGCACCAGCCCACGTATATCATACACGTTCTTCTTACTGTGGCGAAGAAATTAAGGTTGGTCGAATACTAAATGTCATTTGCTGCTACTAAGAATGTTTTATCTAAGCTGCGGGTTTAGAGTTCCTCCTTCTGCTCACTAACAACTGGGGAACTAAAATAAAGCTGCCAAGTTTATGAGCTGATAGAACTACAGAATATTGCGATCAAGCCTTCAAAACAGAGATGAGGAAATCAAGGCACAGGGTGATGAAGTGAATTATTTAAGATCGCAAGAGGTCTTTGTATTACTCCAGAGGTGACCACCCAGGGAAGCGGACAATTCTGTCCTGATTTGCCCAAGCTCTCCCAACGTGTTCCAGCCTATCCAACTTTAAAGACCCTGGTCTCCTAGCTAGCTTAAATTCTAGGATTTCATTTGGAAGGTGATATCTTAGAGACCAGCTAATTCTTCCTTCAGATCTTCAGGAGAGAACTACCTAAAAAGACAGCAAAACAACTCTTAGAAAAAAAACTAGGGTTTGGTCATATCCTTAGACCTTAAACATCAGCTGGGAACTGAGCCTGTACCAGCCCAAGGAGAGTCCGACCAATCCCATTGTTCTTCCTTGCTACTTATCCTTCACTTACCCTTCTACAACCTTTTACCTGCATAGTACTCCGGGAGTCTTTCCCCCGATCTTCCTTCCATCAAAGATACATCACTTTCCAAATGAAAAGTTTTTACCTAGCAAAGGAAATCATCAACAAAGCCAAAAGGCAACCTACTGAATGGGAGAAGAGATTTGCAAATTATATATCTGATAAAAGGTTAATACCCCAAATATATAAAGAACTTATACAACTCAACACCAAAGACCAACAATCCAATTAAAACATGGGCAGAGGTTCTGAATGGACATTTTTCCAAAGAACACATACAGACGGCCAATAGACACAGGAAAAGATGCTCAACATCACTAATCATCGAGGAAATGCAAACCAAAACCACAACGAGATATTACCTCATACCAGTCAGAATGGCTAGTACCAAAAAGACAAGAAATAATGAATGCTGGTGAGGATATGGAGAAAAGGGAATTCCTGTGCACTGTTGGTGGGAATATAAATTAGTGCAACCACTACAGAAAACAGTATGGAGGTTCCTCAGAAAATTAAAAATGGAAATATCATATGATCCAGTAATTTCACTGCTGAGCATTTACCCAAAGAAAATGAAAACAGAAATTTGAAAAAGATATAAGCACCCTTATGTTTATTAAAGCATTATTTACTATTGCCAAAGTATAAAAGCAACACAAGTGTCCATCAATAGATGAATGGATAAAGAAGATGTCACACACACACACACACACACACACACACACACACACACTATGGAATATTACTTGGCCCTAAAAAAGAGTAAGATCTTGCCATTTGTGACAATATGGATGGACCTAGAGGGTATTACGCTAAGTGACGTAAGTCAGACAGAGAAAGACAAATACCATATGATTTCACTTATATGTGGAATCTAAAAAGGAAAATGAACAAACAAACAAAAAAACCCAAACAGACTCTTAAATATAGAGAATAAACTAGTGGTTGACAGAGAGGAGGTAGGGGAGAGAATGGGTAAAACAGGGAAACGTGATTAAGAAGTACAAACTTCTAGTTACAAAATAAATAAATCACAGAGATGTAAAGTACAACATAAGGGATATAGTTAATAATCTTGCAATAATTGTGTATGGGACAGATGGTAATCACACTGATTGCAGTAAGCACTGAGTAATGTATAGAAATGTCAAATTACTATGTTGTATACCTGAAACTAATATTGCATGTTGACTATATTTCAGTAATAAAAAATTGAAAAATAGAATAAAAATGAAAGATACCTCATTAATTGGCAAACATTTATCAGGCACCAATTATGTGCCATGCATCCTGCTACAAACTGCAGATACCAAGACACCATTTTTTCACTCAAGGAGTTACAGTATGGTGAGAGAGAACATAGAGAGATAATTGTTTGGTAGAGTGTTAGGTGAAGTGCTAAAGTAGAAAGGTTAGAACTAAGCTGTTCCCTCACACAGAGACCACAAGTGTTAAGAGAATGAACATACCGTCCTACCATTTCTCTCACCCGTTTCCTTTCTTCAGGCTTTAGTATCTCTTAACTGAACTAGTCTAACACCTTCCTAACTTTCTCCCTGCTTCCAATCTCACTTTTGCCAACCTAACTTTCACTCTTCTACCAGAATGATATTTTTAATTGAAATCAGCATATCTGGAATATAATAGAAATGCATAAATATCTATTGAATAATTAATGTCACCCCCCTGCTTAACACAATTCAGTAAGTTCCTAATGTACAGAGAGGTGCTTGCAAACGTTCCCACTGATTTGTCCCTACTGAGAAGGGGAAAGAAAACACATAAATCCCTGAAGGTATGATTCAGTACAATGCACAAATGTAAGATGTACAGCTCAGTAACATTTTATGTTTGCATAAACACATGTCCACCACTCAGATCGAATATAGGACATTTTCATTTCATCCAGAAATGTGTTCTCATGCTCCTTCTCAGGTCAATCCTCCTCCTCAGAGTTAACCACTATTCTATCTTCAATCACTTTACATTCATGCTGCCTATTTTTGAACTTCATATGTTCAATGCAATCATATGTATGTACTGTGATTTACTGGAGTATCATTATTTTATATCAGGTCACTTCTTTTCTTTTTTTTTTAAGATTTATTTATGTATTTATTTTAGAGAGAGAGAGAGCAGTGGAGGGGGCTAGAGAGAGATGGAGAAAGAGAATCTCAAACAGACTTCCCCGACTGTGGAACCTGATGCGGGGCTCAATCTTACAATTCCGAGATCATGACCTCAGCCAAAATCAAGAGTCAGATGCTTAACCAACTAAGCCACCCAGGCACCCTGGCCAGTCACCTTTCCTGCAACATCTCAGATAGAAATTTCCATCTCCCAGCTCTAATACACCCAGTGGCCACTCTCAGGGCTCCACTCTCCATACTGATTTTTTTTCTATTTCCTATAGATATCAATTAGAAAGAATCTCAAAAACAAATTCTCAGTAAAGGAAAGAAGATACAGATCATGTATATCAAGGAAAATATCCTCATGATTTATAACTAAGAAGTTATATCTGTATAAACATATGTTTGAGGATTGACTAATCAGATAATGTCACTTTGATTCAGGAAATCAATTGCCTAATAGTGGCCGTCAGAGCCAAAGACAAATTTGTCATTAATATATGTGAGCAAAAGGAAAATATCCAGAAGGACTGGATGAAAAAGTACCATTAACTGAGAGCTTATCATAGTCTAGGTAAAGTGCTAGCTAAGCACTAGGGATTTGAAAATGAATATGCCACACTATTGCTCTAAATTGGTATTACTTTTTTTTAAGATTTTATTTCTTTATTTGATGGGAAGAGTGAGAGAGAGAGAATAAGCAGGAGGAGCTGCAGAGGGAACAGGAGAAGCAGGCTCTGTGCTGAACAGGAAGCCCAATGTGGGGCTCGATCCTAGGACCCTGGGATCATGACCTGAGCGGAAGACAAACACTAAACTGAGTGAGCCACCCAGGTGCCCCTGATAGTACTTTTCAAAAAAAATTATACCTTTACTGACAGAATGGGAGAAGATATTTGCAAACGACATATCAGATAAAGGGCTAGTATCCAAAATCTACAAAGAACTTATCAAACTCAACACCCAAAGAACAGATAATCCAATCAAGAAATGGGCAGAGGACATGAACAGACATTTCTGCAAAGAAGACATCCAGATGGCCAACAGACACATGAAAAAGTGCTCCACATCACTCAGCCTCAGGGAAATACAAATCAAAACCACAGTGAGATACCACCTCACACCAGTCAGAATGGCTAAAATTAACAAGTCAGGAAATGACAGATGCTGGCGAGGATGAGGAGAAAGGGGAATCCTCCTTCACTGTTGGTGGGAATGCAAGCTGGTGTGGCCACTCTGGAAAACAGCATGGAAGTTCCTCAAAAAGTTGACAATAGAGCTACCCTATGACCCAGCAATTGCACTACTGGGTATTTACCCTAAAGATACAAATGTAGTGATCCAAAGGGGGACATGCACTGGAATATTTATAGCAGCAATATCCACAATAGCCAAACTATGGAAAGAACCTAGATGCCCATCAACAGATGCATGGATAAAGAAGATGTGGATAAAATGGAATACTATGCAGCCTTCTAAAGAAATGAAATCTTGCCATTTGCAACGACGTGGATGGAACTTGAGGGTATTATGCTTATCGAAATAAGTCAATCAGAGAAAGACGATTATCATACGATCTCCCTGATATGAGGAAGTTGAGAGGCAACGTGGGGAGTTTGGGGGGTAGGAAAAGAATAAATGAAACAAGATGGGATGGGGAGGGAGACAAACCGTAAGAGACTCTTAATCTCACAAAACAAACTGAGGGTTGCCGGGGGAGGGTGGTAGGGAGAGAGTGGTGGGGTTATGGACATTGGGGAGGGTATGTGCTATGGTGAGTGCTGTGAATTGTGTAAACCTGGAGAGTCACAGACCTGTACCCCTGGGGCTAATAATACATTATATGTTAATAAAAAATAAAAAATTAAAAAATTAAAAATTTTTTTTAAAAATTTATGTCTTTGTCCCAGTAGCTCCACTTCTATAAATTTATCCTAAAAATATATTCAAAAGTGAACAAAAATACAATGAGAAATACCCAAATATGTTGGAATTATTAAATAAATTATACTGAGTAAATATGGTTGAGTAACACAGAACCTTTAAAAATATACTCTTAAGATATATTTAGTGAAAAAAATTAACATTCAAAATATGAAGTTAAATTTTTTTAAAAGCAGGCTACAAGTCCAGAGCTATGGTGTGATACAAATTATGTGTGTGTATATATGCATGAGTACATGTGCTGATAGGATATATGTATTAATACACACACTCATTTGCATTTCCCCACACTGTAACTAAAAGTACATATTTCAGAATAACTTTGTCAGTAATAATCTACTGTTTCATCTTTGCCAACTGGATATGCCAAGATATAATGTTATTTTAATTTGGATTTTTAGATAGTAATAAATATTTTGCAAATCTTTGATTCAGAATTAATGAGGATATGACAGTAAAAGTACTAATATGCTGCTGGTTGTAGGAAAACTAACAGTTACTTTCAGGGGCAATTTGCAAGTATCTATTAAAATGTTACTTGAAGATACCCTATGACAAGCAATTCCACTTTTCAGGATCTGTCTTAGAGAAACAACTTACATACATATATATCCAAGGACATATATGCACACTGTAACACTGTCATAAAAAAAACAAAAATAGCCTATGTCCTCATCAACCGGAGAAGGGGTAGAGGGGCGCCTGGGTGGCTCAGTGGGTTAAAGCCTCTGCCTTTGGCTCAGGTCATGATCCCAGAGTCCTGGGATCGAGCCCCGCATCGGGCTCTCTGCTCAGCGGGGAGCCTGCTTCCTTTCCTCTCTCTGCCTGCCTCTCTGCCTACTTGTGATCTCTGTCTGTCAAATAAATAAAATCTTTAAAAAAAAAAAAAAAGAAGGGGCGGATTAGGGTTTATCACATACCAAAAAGATTATACAGCAATGAAAAATAACATAGTCATTTTAAAGATTGACAGAGACAGATTTTCAACATATTTTAAGTAAAATACAAGGGGAAAAATAATATACAGGCTATGAAACTTTTTGTAAAAATAAAGCAAAAAGCAATGTTACACATATTCCCAAGTTACAAGTGTATCATGAAGATGAACAAAATAAAAAGGATAGTCAAAAGAAGATGTGAGATATATATGTATGTATGTGTACACACACGTACACACACGTGTACACACACACACATATACACACACACACACATGCACACATGGAATACTACTCAGCCATAAAAAAGAATGAAATCTTGACATTTGTGATGATATGGATAAAGTTAGAGAATATTATGCTAGGCAAAATACATCAGTCAGTGAAAGACAAATACCACATGATTTCACGCATATGTGGAATTTGAGAAACAAAACAAATGAACAAAAGGGAAAAAAGAGAGAAGGCAAACCAAGAAAACAGACTTTAACTACAGAGAACAAATGGATGGTTACCACATGGGAGGTGGATGAGGGATGGGTGAAACAGGTGATTTCACAAGGAGAGCACTTGTGAGGAGCACCAGGTATTTTATGGAAGTCTAATCACTATATTGTACAAACGAAACTAATATAACACTGTATGTTAGTTAACTGGAATTTAAATAGAAACTAAAAAAAAGATATCTAACATTGTGATAATGTGGTTACATTTGAGGAAAACACTGGTTTTGGTGGGAACATGGTTAAAGGAGATTTTTATTTTCTCAGTGTTTTGTTTCAAGAAGAATGCATTAATTTGGAACTATATATTCATTTAGAAATAAACATTATTTTGAAAAATCAAATTGCTTCTTGAATACACCAATTTCTGCTATAAAGATTATAAGGTATTTTTTTAAATCAAAACCAATTAATTTATACAATGAATAGCTACATGTCCACAAGGCTAGGTATATCTGAACTAACTCATATGTTGTAGAGCAAACATAGAAATCTTTAGCCAGATTTATAGTTAATGAGTAAGTGTTGATTTAGTCTCATTAATTTCATGAGTAAGGAGCTTAAGTTCCATATATATCAGAGTGCACAAGTGATAAATTCCTGTCTGTTTACTTGGACAAGTTTTACTGTTTAAACTGTTTGGAATCTAGTGGATTAGGAACTTGCCTGGTTAGTTTCAGTTACAACAGATTTCATTACATCAGAAATTTTACTAGCTCTTAACCTTTAAAGCAATTCAGACCTAGGAAAATTCCCAAAAACCTTCAAGAAGGCAGATAGGTAGGTCATAAATAATTAAATTTTGGGCAATCTATTTCTTTTCCTTAATTTTAATAAGTATTAACTACTGTTAACTATCATACAATGCTTTATTAAAGTGATCATTTGCAATAAAAGCATTAGTTTATGAGAAAGCATACATAAATATTTTCCTTTAAGCTAATAGTTAAAAGGATTTTTAATAAGATATTATTCTAGAAACATAATTCAATTTCATTTTTTTGTTTTAAATAATTATAATTGAGGAAAGAAAGTAAGGGAGGGACTGGTATTTGGTGTAAAAAGATAGCTAAACTTAAAATACTCCACAGCTAGGAGAAGTATTATGGTGAATTTTTGATAAAGACAAGTAATTTTTTTTTCTCTTTCACAAACTAAATTTATTTATACTTTCTTAATAAAGTAAAAGAAATTTAGCCAGTTATTTCCCTCTTCATAATAACCACCATAAATGTATAACTTTATTGCTTCTTCCACAGGAAGATTTAATAGTGGGATGTTTCTTTCCTTTCCTTTCCTTTGGCTAGAAATGGAAGAATGAGAAGGATTGCCTTCTGTGGTGTTTTTATCTTACTCTACCTCTTGAGTGGTAAGTCATTGACAAAACGTAAATCAAAAAGAGGGAAAATTATCTAAGAGATTGCAGAATTACAGTATCAGTGAAGGAGGACCTTAAATAAGGTAATTAAGGAGCTTATAGCAAGGCCTAAGAAAGCTCTTTTAAACAAGCAGTACAAGCTAACATTTACTGAGCATATACTGTATGCCAGGAACTGGTCTAAACATTACATTTGCATTAATTCATTGAACCCTCGTGAGTTAAATCCTGTTACTTCTCATCTTATAGATGAGAAAACTGAGTTTCTAGGTGGTGGCCCACTTGTTGTTATTGCTATCACTAAGCTGGAACTAACCAAATGAGTCTGGAAGCTCTTATAAATATGGCAAAGAGAGGGGCACCTGGGTGACTCAGATGGTTAAGCATCCAACTCCTGATTTTGACTCAGGTCATGAAATTGAGCTCCCTTGCCCAGCAACACAGAGTCTGCTTGTCCCTCTCTGTCTGCTCCTCCCAATCTCTCTCTTGCGCACTCACTCTCTTTCTCAAATAAAAACTTTAAAAAATAGATGGCAAAGAAAACTAATTAATTAAACCAAATAAGCACAGACACAGGCCTTCTAGCACTCCTCCTGTTAAATGCGCTCTTCTCCACCATCTCCAGCATTCCTTTGTTGATAAAAGAACCAATAAAGGAGACAATAGGGCACTTTCAATTCCTTTTATAGGATTCCTAAAGCCCTTCCTACTAGACAGATATATACGAAGGTAATACCTCCAAACAGGCATGTTCAAGCACCATTATGGGAATTCTCTCTCTCAGGGAAGTGGTAAGATGATAATGAAGACAGTTACTCCATGCTGAACCCAGGGTTCTCTTAGAGTCACAACATTTAATGAACAAATGAGTCACCCGGGAATCTTGCTAAAATGCAGAATCTCATTCAACAGGTTGGTGTGGGGCCTGGGTCTGCATTTCCAACAAGCTTCCAAGTGATGGAAGATATGTTGGTCTGGACACCACATTTCAACAGGAAGAATCTAGAATGCATGCCAGAGATAAATAAAATTCTAATATTAAGACTTGGAGACTACGAGTAGCAAAGACTGGGGTCACTAACTGAAATGCCTCCAGCACCTGGTCAGCTCCTGTCACTGGGGGAAGAGCAGGGACAGCCGGGATCTGGCTACACACGTTCGCCGCCATGGAGAAAGGAGAGCCCGGCAATTACCAAACCTTCGGATTCTTCAAGAGAAGCCAGAAATCACGTTTTTAGGGAAACTCTCCACATATTTTGATATTCACAACTAATTTTTGAAAGCTCTGTGCAAGTTCAACAAAACCAATCTGGCCCCTGGACCACCAGGCTGTGGCCCCTGCCTCCCACACCACCCTCATGACTAAGTAGAGCACACGACAGAGAGGCAGTGGGAAACACACAGCGAAGCGTAGGTCTCAGCTGCGTTGTACATCTTTCTTTCTTTTTTTTTTTTTTAAGATTTTATTTATTTGACAGAGATCACAAGTAAGCAGAGAGGCAGGCAGAGAGAGGAGGAAGCAGGCTCCCCACTGAGCAGAGAGCCCAATGCGGGGCTCGATCCCAGGACCCTGGGATCATGACCTGAGCCGAAGGCAGAGGCTTTTAATCCACTGAGCCACCCAGGTGCCCCCGTTGTACATCTTTCTACCAGCTTCTCGGAAAAACTGTGGAGAGGAGCATGTGAGTAAGTGGAAAATCACAATAAGAACACCTTTGGTGTCTTGAATATCATGAAAAAATGATTCAGGGAGGGGACTGCATTAATTTGGCTGGATACACAGGGAGGATGTGAGGGTTAAGGAAGAAAATTCAGCATAAAGAGGAACCTTGAAGCAAGGACCGCCCATGAAGTAAGGAGTGGTTATTGAAAAAGCTCACCATCTGAGGCGCCTGGGTGGCTCGGTCAGTTAAGTGTCTGACTCTTGGTTTCAGCTCAGGTCGTGATCCCAGGGTCCTGGGATGGAGCCCTGCGTCATGCTCCACTACCAGCACGGAGTCTGCTTGATATTCTCTCTCTGTCCATCTCCTTCTGCCCCTCACATCTGTGCTCTCTCTCTCTCTCCCTAAAATAAATAAATAAAATCTTTTAAAAAATAAAATAAAAATAAAAAGCTCACCACCATCATGATTTTATAACATATATTCAAATAACTAGATAGGATTTAGAATATATCTTTAAATAATTATATGTAAAAAATTTATTGGATGTTCCCTGTTAACAAACAAAGTCATAGAATAGTATAGTTCAGAATTAATCATGCAAGGAAATACATTTTACAGAGAGCCTGAAGCTTTAAATTCAATTGTTAAATTGGAATATATCATGCTATATTGATGTTAATAAAGCCAAGAATAAATTTTCAGTTAAAAGACACTGAAAGAAAGGAAATCGGATCTGAGAACATATTTATAAATACTCAGGCAAATGGACAGATACAGTCAACAAAAAAGCCTAAAAATTAAGGTATCATCTTCAGCCATAAAGAATGTCAGAGCCACGGTTTTAGGAAGAAGGTTCTGGATACTGGGTGTGGGATCAGGAGGATGAAGGACCATCTAAGAGGGAAGGAAAGAAGCTAGAGCAGATCTCCCGCAGGAAAACAGTCCATGGGCCTCAGGCGAGGCAGAGAAAGAGCTAGAATCCTATGAGATCTCCACCTCGGAGGGGCCGCTGGCACCGAAGGTCTGAGCCACACAGTGGATCTCTGAGGGCAAGGGGTGAGATTAAGATGTCCTAAGTGCGGGAGGAAAACTCTCTCAGGCATGTCTTCAAGAACTAAGCAGCTCCAGTACGGACAGGCAACGGACCCAGAATCTAGTAAGAATCGAAACATCCAGAAAGAAGAGGGCAAGATCACCCAAAGAACAAATAATCCAGTCAAGAAATGGGCAGAGGACATGAACAGACATTTCTGCAAAAAGACATCCAGATGGCCAACAGACACATGAAAAAATGCTCCACATCACTCGGCATCAGGGAAATACAAATCAAAACCACAATGAGATACCACCTCACACCAGTCAGAATGGCTAAAATTAACAAGTCAAGAAATGACAGATGCTGGCGAGGATGCGGAGAGAGGGGAACCCTCCTACACTGCTGGTGGGAATGCAAGCTGGTCCAACCACTCTGGAAAACAGTGTGGAGGTTCCTCAAAAAACTGAAAATAGAGCTACCCTACGACCCAGCAATTGCACTCCTGGGTATATATCCTAAAGATACAAACGTGGTGCTCCGAAGGGGCACGTGCACCCGAATGTTTATAGCAGCAATGTCCACAATAGCCAAACTGTGGAAAGAGCCTAGATGTCCAACAACAGATGAATGGATAAAGAAGATGTGGTATATATACACAATGGAATACTATGCAGCCATCAAAAGACATGAAATCTTGCCATTTGCGACGACGTGGATGGAACTAGAGGGTATCATGCTTAGCGAAATAAGTCAATCGGAGAAAGACAACTATCATATGATCTCTTTGATATGAGGAAGTGGAGATGCAAGGCGGGAGGGGTTGGGGGGAGGTAGGAAAAGAAAAAATGAAAGGATGGGATTGGGAGGGAGACAAACCATAAAAGACTCAATCTCAAGAAACAGACTGAGGGTTGCGGGGGGGAGGGGGGACGGGAGAGGTTGGTGGGGAAATGGACATTGGGGAGGGTATGGGCTATGATGAGTGCTGTGAAATGTGTAAACCTGACGATTCACAGACCTGTACCCCTGGGGATAAAAATACATTATATGTTTATTAAAATAAAAAAATTAATTTAAAAAAAAAAAAAAAGAAGAGGGCAAGATCAGGGATCCGAAGAAGTTAGGCAGCTTTAGGAACACAGCGTGCTTGCTTAGTACAAGGGCTTTAGATTGCAACAGACCTTTTTAAACTCCTGTCTCTGCCACTTGCTTAAGCTACTTAAAATCTTGAGACTTAGTTTTCTTTTCGGTGAAATGTAAGCAGCTTTAAAACCTGCCTGGAAGGTCTCTTGTGAGAAATGATTGAGCTAATGCGTGTAAATTGTTGAGCAGAGTCCCTGGCATGTGCTTAGGTATTTTTTGTGGGGGTTTTTTTGTTTTATTTTTTGGGTTTTGGTTGTTGTTGTGGGTTTTTTGGGTTTTTTTTTTTTTTTGGCATACGCTTAGTTCTTAAAAACAAGTACTTGTTGAGGGACTGTTGATTATGAATTGAAAGTCTGTCACGCTCAGAGAGAAGCAACGTGAAATTTCCACAGTGTCTTGAGAGGTGGTTGAACTCAAAAAGAATAGTCAACAGAGGTTAATTAGCCTCATCAGCCAGATTGTTTTCTCTTAAATGTGATATTTTCTAACTCTGAGTAAGGCAGAGGGAGATGGAAAATACAATGTACAAAATGTCTAGTAAACTCTTCTTTCGGGTTATCGATGAACAGGAGTGACACAGCTATGATCTTCCATGTTGAAAGATGGGAACGATGAACAATGAGACAGATTTGGTCTCAGTTTCAGAAGAATCGTTGAATAATGTGAGGTGTTTTTAAAGGGGATGAGTCACTAGCCATGGTTCCCTGCAGAAGTCAGTACAAAGGAGATTTCTGAATTCGGTGGAACTAGTGGTTCTCAAACACTGATCCAGATCACATACCCTCAGCTCTTTCTGCGTATCTAAAAGACACACTTCAGAGCCCCACCTCCTGCAGATTCTAACTCAGGTTGTAGGGGCTCTGGGAATCTGTGTTTATTTTAACTGCTTATATAAATGGGATGCACGGTCAAATTTGGAAACCAATCTTCTAGATAACAGCTTCCAATCTTACCTGTGTTAACTAAGTTCAAGAATCTCTGGGCTATTTCCATGTAACCAAAATGAGTAACATTTTAAGCCACTGAATTTGAGTGTTGAAGATAACCAACATTAATCAGGCAATAAATATTCACAGACAATCTACCACATATAATGTACTGCCTTAGACATTGAAGTAAAGGCCTAGTAGTACATGGCTGAAATTCAATTTTCTTCCACAATAACTGGTTTGATTTAATTAGGCACTGAAGAACTCAGTGAAATGTTTTTTTAAGATTTTATTTATTTATTTGACAGACAGATCACAAGTAGGCAGAGAGGCAGGCAGAGAGAGAAGAAGGGAAGCAGGCTCCCTGCTAAGCAGAGAGCCCGATGTGGGGCTCGATCTCAAGACCCTGGGATCATGACCTGAGCCTAAGGCAGAGGCTTTAACCCACAGAGCCACCCAGGCGCCCTGAACTCAGTGAATTTTTACCAACTAAATTGTTTAGACCACCTGGCTTCATACCTAATTAGTATCTGTTCTGGGGGTTTCTAGTTCATGAATATAGCATATTCTTTGACATATCCCCCATTTTCAAAATAAAATAATTATAATTTATATGAGTTTTTAGAACTTTAAAATATTGCTTACCTTTTTAAGTTGAAAATAACCATTATCACTTTCTCTCTCTCTCTCTTTCTCTCTTGCTGTTCTCACTTCTATTTTCCCTTACTTCTTTTTTCTCCCATCTCTGGAGATGTTGGAGGTATACTTTGTAGATTCTGCAACCTTTCAATGCCCTTCCATGGATGTCTTTTGGATTTTGGAACCTGCAGAACAAAACCTGGTCAGTATTGTATGAAAAAGATTCACCTAAGAGGTAAGTCTTGACACTTACAAAAAAAAGTTATTGGAAATGAGTATAGAAAAAATCCTTTTATAAATGCTTTTATAAAAGCAAACATTCACCAAACATTTACTGCATGCCAAATGCTGTACTAAGGGCTTTACTGGGTTACATTATACAAACAAAACAATGATGTGGGCTGGATCTTGTCACTATCCCCACTTTATTTTAATTTTTTAAAAGATTTTATTTATTTATTTGCGAGAGAGAGAGAAAGTAAGAGAACAAGCAGGAGTGGGGAGGAGCAGGAGGAGAGGGACAAGCAGACTCCTCCCTACTGAGCGCAGAACCCACCATGGGGCTCCAACTCATGACAGTGAGATCACGATCTGAGCCAAAGCCAGAGTCAGATGCTCACCTGACTGAGCCATCCAGGCGCCCCAAGGATCTTATCACTATCTTCATTTTAAAGATGAGAAACCTGAGGCTTAGGAAGATTCAGAAATGTGCATGATGTTTCGCAGGCGGTAAGCATCGAAGCCAGTATGCAAACGCACATACTCCGATTCCAGAGCCTAGGCTCCTAGAGAATGTCCGAATTGCTCCATGGATACCACGCCCAGAAGCCAGCCTCGTCTGCACAGGTTAAAAAGTAAATGCAAAAATCTGAAGGATGAAAATGTTCGAAGAAAATCCTGAAGAAAGTATCTGAAGTTTGAAAGAGAAGAGGCCTCTTGAAAATCCAAAAGACAGATTGTAAAGGAAATGACCAACAAATTTGAAGACTTCAATATCTTATAAAATGTATAAAATGAATGACAACCCCCAAATCTGAAAGATAAAAAGCAGCTCAATCCATCAGTAAATATCAAAGAAATGCAAAATTACAGAAATACATATTTTTTGACCCATCAGATGATAAAAATTAGAAAAGCTTTATAATATCATGGGCTAGTGACAATATGGAGACATGAGAACTCTCGTACATTTCCAGTGAAAATTTAGATTAGTTTAGTATTTCTTTGAAAGATTTATTTATTTATTTGAGAAAGAGCGCGGACACACCAGCAAGGAAAGGGACCGAAGGAGAAGGACAGAGAGAGTCCTCCAGCAGACTCCCTGCTGGGCACAGCCTGGCGCGGGGTTCCATCTTAGGACCCTGAGATCACCATCCGAGTTGAAACCAAGAGTCAGATGTTCAACCCCCTGAGCCACCCTGATGCCCCTAGCACAGCATTTTTTTTAGACAATTTGGGAATTTAAATGACTGCAGCCTTCTACAAAGCAATTCTATTTCTCAGTATCTATTGCACAGAAATATTTCACACGTGACACAAAAAGCCATATTCTCAGGGTTATCCCTGGAGTATTGTATTTAATAATAAAGTAATGGAGGGGCGCCTGGGTGGCTCAGTGGGTTAAAGCCTCTGCCTTCGGCTCGGGTCATGATCCCAGAGTCCTGGGATCAAGCCCCGCATCGGGCTCTCTGCTCAGCGGGGAGCCTGCTTCCCTTCCTCTCTCTCTCTCTGCCTACTTGTGATCTCTGTCAAATAAATAAATAAAATCTTAAAAAAAAAAAAAGTAATGGAAATGACCTAAATGATTGTCTATAGGAGAGTGTTATTTATATGATGTGTATTCAGGCCATGGAATGCTATGCAACGTTTAGAATGAACTAGATCCCTTTGTTAACATGGGAAAAATCTCGAAAACGTTGATGAGCAGAAGAAAAAGTCAGTTGCTAAACAGTAGGTATGGCATCCCAGTTATGAATAAAAACCTCCATGAAGCAAAACTCTAAATTCCTGAATGGAGTTGGAAGGAGAGAACAAAAGTTATAGGAGATCAAAGTTAGTAAGGAGAGAAGAGAACTTGGGGATCCCGTGGGATGGGTTTTGATATTAAGAAGGTTATTTGATCTTGTTCAGCTTGTCTAGCCTGTGGCCTCTCCCTAAGCTCCCCCCTTTCCCTCAGACTCCCACCTCTGCCAGTCAGAGCCCCTTCCTTGTGGAATGGGAAAGGGGCCAAGGCCCCCTGGAGCCCTGAGATGCTGGCTCACAGTGATTGCTCTGCTCTCCCTAAATAAGGACAGACTGTTACCAAGGCAGTGTAACTTCAAGACAAGTACTAAAGGCAGTCTGCGCAAAAGAAAGAGTCTGGGAGCTGACATGTCAGATTACTGACCATAGTTCTTGGTGCATCAGGACCTGGTTTGACTAGTGTTGTGGGCGGAGCCGTTTCCTAACGTGGAAATTTTGTTGTGAAACAAACAGAAACGGAACTTAACACTTTTGATGGCTTTCTGCATAGGGTTGCTCAACTTGGACACTACTGACCCTTTGGCAGGATAATTCTTTGTTACGTATAGTAGGGTGTTTAGCACATCTCTGGCCTCTACCCACCACCCGCCAGTAATATCTTCCAAGTTGTAACAACAGAAATGTTTCTGGGCGTTATCTAATGTCCTGGGGTGGGAGGCAAAACTGCGGGTTTTGCTCCAGCAGCGGGACTACTCCTCTCCCAAGTTTCCAACCATCTTGTGTTCTGCTGCCTCTGGGGAACTGCCCCTCCGTGTTCTCCCTCCAGACCTGTGAAGCTGGGGGTACGAGGATTACAGGACAATACCGTCACTTACTTTACACTTGTGTGTCTTTTTCACATTGTCTGCAGCAGCATGCATTCCCTCTGTAATCAAGTGAAAACTAAGTGAGGCCAAGGACACGCGTCCATTTCTGAGAAGCACTTACACATCTAAATGACCCCTTCTGTGGATTCAGCCCTTTGAGTAACTCATGACCTGGGTTAAGCTGGGGAATGAGGACGGGAACTTCCCAGCAGCTAACGCTTCAGAAAGTCCCACACAGTCAGTGGCAGCTGCATGGCTTTTATCATCTGAGTTTGAAAGCTATTTTGTTTTGAAATTTCAAAGCTTTTGTATTGCAGTGTACCCATCCAGAATACACTCAGGTGGGCATTCTTAAAGGCAAAATGTGTCTTGATAAACCTAGAATTTTTGCTTTGCCTTTTTTTTTTAACCTGTTAGTTACTTGAAGCATCTGAAGCCAGGCAGACTGGACCTCACACCCCACCTCTTTTTTTTTTTTTTTTTTTTTCCACTAAGCTCTACAGCCAGCATGGGGCTTGAACTCATGGCCCCGAGAGAGAGTCACATGCTCTACTGACTGAGCCAACTCCTACCTCTTGTGTTTCCTTTAGGAGGAATTCAGTGGTATTCCATTTTGGGCTGCACAGAGACCCAAGGTGACTGCTTCCAGAAGAGGACAATGTCTTCTGGAATGAGTGCTACCTACTGTTGCCACCGTCCCCTGTGCAATTTCTGAGCCAGTGGTGCATTTCCAAGTTGCCTGATGAATCAGCCCATGCCCACATCTCACCTGATCACAAGACAACGAGCTACCATCTGCAACACCTCAGACCTTTGCAGGTCATGCAAGTTGTGGTCTGAAAAAAACTCTGATTTTCGAGGTGCCTCACTCCTTCTCCCCCACTCCAAACTCCTTCCAGAAACATCCTTTCCAACACCATGTCTCTCCTCTTTCTGCTTAATTCCCCTTCTGGTGATTTCAAAGCTACCAAGAAGGAAAAGTGTAATTCCTTGAGTCAAATTATGCACACTGTCTCTAGTTAACTAGTTTTCTTAAAGATTTCCACATTCCGAAATACAGTTACAAATGAATTGTATCCCAAGATGCCAGGAGACCTGAAAGTGTTCATTTGGTTTCCAAAGCCAACTGCCTGGCTCTTTGGGGGGTAACTTACGGCACAGGACAAAGTGTTTTTACCATAAAGAAAATAAGCCACAACTAAGCAAACCAGGCCTCAGAACTATGAACCCAAATGGCAAAGAGCTCAGACAAGGGCAAGTGTTGGCACTTCTGTCTCCTATCTGCGTTAGGATTTGTCCAAATTCCGGATTTCCATACCTTAACCACACCTAAGTGCTTTGGCTCATCTAACTTTGGGAGAGGAAGTAATTCACTTTAAGCAGCGGAACAAATTCGCCTCCACAAGGAATTTTAGGGGGTTCCGAGTACACTTGGACTGATGTTCAATTATTCTCATTCAGGGCCCTACTTACGCAATACCCAGATTACTGTGTTTTAAATTTTTAAGTTGTTTTTCTCTGTGTTGTCAGGAGTTTGAGAAATCCATATGGTAAATAAAAAATCTCAACAAAATCTTTTTTTGTCTTCTTCTCGGAACCTAAAACAACATCTCACATACAGTGGGCCCTCAATAATTGTTTTTCTATAAAGTTTGAAGAAAAACTAGCGTTCTTAAAAAAAAAAAAAAAAAGTCCAAGGAAACAAAACATTTCCCTCCACACTCATTTCAGCTATATTTCTTAGACCATATTTATGAACTTACTAAGGAGAAAGTTTCTTCATCCTAAAATTTAAATCCATTTGCCATTATTCACTGTCACTCTATGCATTAGCCACGTTGTTAAACAGATCAATGAACTTCATGAAGATACTTCTAATTCTGTTGTGTTTTTTTTTTTTTTTAAGATTTTATTTGTGTGTGTGTGTGAGAGAGAGAGAGAGCGCGCTTGAGAGGGGAGAAGGTCAGAGGGAGAAGCAGACTCCCCATGGAGCTGGGAGCCTGATGTGGGATTTGATCCTGGGACTTCAGGATCATGACCTTTGCTGAAGGCAGTCGCTCAACCAACTGAGCCACCCAGGCACCCTCTGTTGTTTTTTTAAACATACATTATTTACCCAATATCACAGGGAAACATGACAAGATCAGACAGTGACTAACTCCATAGGCTTCCCAAACTTAATTTGAAGTCTCAGTGATGTAATGACTAGAGAACAAGGAAGCTTGTGCTCCTGCTGACCTTTGCAAGTCACCTTGGTGTCTCTGCACCTCATTCGCCTCACATATAAAATGAAGAAGATCGGTCCTAGTATTTTATGGCTTGACATTGATACTTCTTTGGTGTTGTTAGATTAAAAATAAGAATTAGGGGCGCCTGGGTGGCTCAGTGGGTTAAAGCCTCTGCCTTCGGCTTAGGTCATGATCCCAGGGTCCTGGGATCGAGCCCTGTATCAGGCTCTCTGCTCAGCAGGGAACCTGCTTCCTCCTCTCTCTCTGCCTGCCTCTCTGCCTACTTGTGATCTCTGTCAAATAAATAAATAAAATCTTTTTTAAAAAATTAAATAAATAAAAATAAAAATAAGAATTAATGCTGAATGTCTAGAAGACAGACCCTGGTTATATGATCAATGCTCTCCCTAGCTCTGTGTAATCCAGGAAAATTCGAGGAGAAATCCAAGTCATGACAAACAGTGACCATCACTGAAGCAGTTTACTACCTGTATGCCAACTTGACCTAAAAGTCACAGAATAAAAACAATTTTCCCATCCATGATGTGGTTTGCTGAACAATGCCTCCCCCTGAACATGTCCACATCCTAATCCCTGGAAGCTGTGAATATGTCACTTAACATGGCAAAAGGGATTTTGTAAATGTGCTTCAAGATTCTGAAGTTAGGAAATTTTCCTGTATTTGGCTGGGTAGGCCCAATGTAATCACAAGGGTCTTTACAAGAGAGGGAAGCAGGAAGGCCAAAGAGGAATTTGAAGATGATACATGCTGGCTTTGGAGATAGAAAAAAGGGGTCGCAAGCCAAGGAAAGTGGACAACCTCTAGAAACTGAAAAAAAGGCAAGAAAACAGATTCTTCCCTAGAGTTTCCAGAAGGAACAAAGGCCTGCAGACACATTTTAGACCTCTAACACCCATAATTTTAAGATAAATTGGCTTTAAGAAAAATTAGATGCAACTGACATATAACATACTAGTTTCAGATGTTGAACATAATTATTTGATATTTGTATGCATTATAAAATGGTCACCACCATAAGTTCAGTTAACATCCATCACTACACACAGTTACAAAACATTTGCTTTCTTTTTTTTTTCTTAAGATTTTATTTATTTATTTGAGAGAGACAGAGAGCAAGCACTAGCAGGGGGCGGAGGGGGAGAGGGAGAAGGAGAAGGGAGCTGGACTGGGGGCAGGGGGCAGGGGTCGTGCTCCACGCGGGGCTCCATCCCAGGATCTCAAGGTTATGACCTGAGCCGAAGGCAGATGCTTAACTGACTGAGCCACTAGGTGCCCCACATTTGCTTTCTTTTAACATGATCTGTCATAGCAGTCATGGAAAACAAATACACTTGACCATGCAAGGTATGGCATTTCCCCTCCCTTCAAGGTCAGCACACCCAACACTTGGTTTACGGGAATCCGATTTCAAGAGAGACATTTCAGTGTCCTATTATCTTCCTTTCATTCTAACAGTTTCTCAGTCATGATTTCTCTTAAAACACACAGATGGCCTATAGACATGCAATCACATCTTTTCAGTCTGCACCTCCCACTCAAGCGCCTATCCATTCAAGATTTCTTCAGCTAACAAGTTTATTCTTTGCCTATCCCTCTGATCAGTTTTTTTTTTTTTTTTTTTTTTTTTTTTTTTCCTCTGATCAGTTTATAAGACATCACACCGAAGGGCCAGTGGAACTGAGGTCTTCCCCTGATCCTCCAAATACCAGGTTTGTTTCCTTGTTAATAATGTTTTTTCTTCTACAACTGAAACAGAAGCTTCAGTGGTTAGTGCCCCTTCATTCATTTAAAAGAAAAGTCTCTGCAGTCAATAAACTGGGGCCATATGGACAACACGTCAGGGAAGAGACAAATGACTCCATTAGCCAAGGAGGGATGGGACAGTTTTCGTGCCGATACTCAGTTACAAGGTTTCTGGAAGCTCCAGAGGGAACATTTTGTAAGTGAGATGGCCCTTGCTATCTCCCCAGTGTACTGATGAGAAATCTGAGCCTCCATAGCTCACAGGGGCACAAGGGGAACTTACGTGTGACGTACCATAGACCTTTGCTTCATCACAAGGCCCGTCTCTGGGAGAACCTCGGGGGTAGGCAAGAAGTCGGGTCGGCATGATGGTGTGACCAACTCCGTGGGACAGCTACACATCTCTAAGACAGGAGACTCAGGGTCTATGAAAGGAGCCCAAGAGCAAAGAAACAGGAGGAATGGGAAGGTTGGTGACTGACCTCTGAGATTCAGAAGTGCCTCGGAGTCTGACTGAAGACTTTGGCCAGCAAGAAAAATTTAGACAATGATGGAGAAGTCTGGAGTCCTGAATGTTGCAAGCTATAAAAACAAGTAGAAAGTGTTTTCTTGTTTTAATTTTTGCAGGAAGGACTCTGTGTGCTAATACTTTTCTGGCTAAAACAGCAGGCTGATGTGCACCACTGGAGACCTGGGAGACACCGCATCCTTGGGGAGACTGAGGGCTAGTGCAGCTCTGACTGACCGTCCAGAAGAGTACATGTTCTCTCTCCCGGCACTGACCCAGGTTTCCGCAAGTCTTACAGGTGAGGGCACTAGAGGAGGCTGTACCTGCTGGTGAACACGTTTCTTCCATCTTGCGCATCTCACGGATCTTTGCAGATCACCGCTAAGAAGTAATGCCATAACGTCTTTTGGCTGAACCTCAAACCTTAACACTTCCCATTAACAAGACCGATACAGAAAGGTAGGTCCACGATCTGTCCTTCCCACAACTTTGTGGTGTGCATATATTTTCTACCTTCTTGTGCCCACACACAGTGAATAAAGTTAATAGATCCTGGCATCAGAAATTATTGTGTAGAATGGTACTTCCAGGCGGAGCTGTAACTAGCCATCTTAGTGCCAGGGGAGGCATAAAATATGCCCTCAAATTAACTTTGTGATTCATGTCTTGGCTCACGTGTCAGTGTTACTGATAATACCTACCATCTGGTAGCTTCCATTTTAACTATTACTCTTGCTAACTAGGTGTTAAGTATAGTGATAGTGCATGCACATGCTGTTGAATCAGTTGCACAATCATTTTAAAATTTGGCACACTGTAAAGTTCAGAGCCCAGGGGCAGAGCGGCCAGGTGGAGTTACGGCTCTGATTACGGAGAGGGAAGGGAGAGGAAGAAGGAGCAGTCAATGACGGTAGAAATTTGAAGCACAGAGGACTCATTAACTTGATACATATTTACTGAGCAATTCGTACATGTCAGGTACAATGGAGGTGATGGAGATACAATAGTGAATAATTTAGATGTTCATGCAGTTACTTCCAATATGAGGGAAGAAATCACAAAACCGGCATTTGTAATATAATACAGTAGGTCTGGAATGTTAATAACTGCAGGAGGTACCTACCCCAATGATGGTCACAAAAGACTCTCAAGGGAAGTATGACTAAGCCAAAATCTGAAAGAGGGGAATCAACCAGAAAAGCTGGGAGGTTGGAGGTTTCTGTTGCTTGAGATCCAGAGTCCAGACTAACACAGAACCTCCCCTGAAAAACCTAAGGGCAGTGGACAAAGAGCTTTTCATTTTAGAAAAGTCGCAGTGGCTTCAGTTTAGAAAATAACTAGAACTCGAGGCTAGAAGAGCATTTAGGCTTTCACCACAAGCTGGGTGAGAGATGATGGGGGACCTGTAATAAGAAAGTGGCAGTGGGTATAAAAGTAAGAAATATTTCTTGCACTTACTAAGTGCAGGAACGCTGCCAGGTTCCAGGGATACAACAGTGAACAAGTTCCTGCTCTTGGAGATCTTACCTTAGAGTGGATCTTACACTGTAGTGGAACAGGCAATAACTAACTCGGTATCTAATAACGTAATGTCAAGCAAACACCATGGGAATAAAGTTAGACGGGTTAAGGCGATGGGTGTGTGCTCTATTTTAGAAACGATGGGCAGAGCAAGGCATCTCCAAGCAGAGATCTGAAAGGGATAGAGGGTAAGTCATCTACAACATGGAAGGTGAGCATTTAGGCAGCTGGGACCTCAATGTTCTCCTCTGGATAGATTAAGCTTGAGACACTGATTAGACACCCTGATGGAGACTGCTAATGTGCAGTCAAATATGCAAGTCTGAAGCTCAAGAGAGAGGTCTGGCTGAGAGAGAGAGGAATTTGGGATCCATCAGCAAAAAAAAAAATATGCTATTAAGTATCTTTGACCTGAATGAGACCTCCTAAGGATGAGTATAGGACTGCATCCTGGTGCCCTGCAAAATATAGAGGTAGAAGAAAAGAGAAAGAATGTTCTAGTTTCCGCATTGGAGAAGACCACTTAATAGAGGCTGGAAGAGATGATCAAAGAGCCCTTCCACGGAATCTGGCACAGTGACTGAGGTCGTTTGTAGAAAAAGATAGTGGGAAATAAGGCCAAAAAAGAGTCCAGCTTGTTGAATTTTAGTTGAATTTATCTATGAAAATGGCACTAGGCATCGGAGCATATGGGTTTGAAGCTCAAAAGGGAAATATGGGCTGGAGATAGATTTGTGCATCCGGCATCTAGGTCAAAAAATAAGGTCAGTGTGAGCGTGAGAAAAGAGAAGAGATCAGGGCAGAACTTTTAGAAAGACATTCATCGAATGTGGTTCAGCAGGAAATGAGAAGGAGATCTGTAAAGGCTCAAGGGTAAGTTCGGGTTATTGCAGAAAAGGAACATGTATTAGGACTTAGCAAATGAACGTGGCTAAGCTTCAGCCCTGAGGCTAAGTTGAATAAGGTCTATGTTCTGAGAAGAACAGAGGCTCTGAAGCTAAAGCAAAACAAAACAAAACACACCAAGGCTGTAAGTTTAGTTGGACTATTTACTAGCTGCATAACTCTGAACCCGTTACCCAACTTGCGGAGTTTCAACTTCCTTATTTACAAAGCAGGGTCAACGGCATCTGCTTCACTGGATCTTGCAGAGTCTGGTATCTAACAGATGCTCGCTACTTTCTCCTCTTTTTTCTTTCTCTCTGCCCCGAAAGTTTGCATCAAGAAAGCAGAGCAGGCTAAGTAGCAATACTAAGAACGGGAATGTCTGAAGCAGGGTGCGGCTGTTGTGGTCAGAAGAGGCCACACCCAGCAGGTGACCTTGCGTGGACCTTCGGCGAGGGGGAGGCTCAGACCCAGAATCCTCAAACTTTCAGAGCCGGCGGATCACCCAGGGCACCTTGTTACAAGGCAAGTTCTCAAGACCTGCCCCCGGGTAGTCTAGGTTAGGCATGGGACCGGGTGATACCACCTTTTTCCCCCTCCTTTTCCTTCTTTTTTTTTTAAATTTAAATTTTAGGTCGTTAACATACAGTGCAATATTGGTTTTCAGGAGTAGAGTTCAGTGATTCATCATTTATAAACAACACCCAAGGCTCATCGCAACAAGTGCCCTCTTTAATGCCCACCGCCCATCTAGCCCATCCCCGCCCACCTCCCTCCATTAACCCTCAGTTTGTTCTCTATTGTTAAGAGCCTCTTACGATGGGGCGCTTGGGTGGCTCAGTTGGTTAAACGTCTGACTCTAGGTTTCAGCTCAGGTCTGGATCTCAGGGCTGTAAGACTGAACCCCACATCAGGCTCCACATCAGCACAGAAGCTGTTTAAGACTCTCCCGCACCCTCTGCCCCTCCCTGCTTCTCTAAAATAAATAAATAAAATCTTTAAATAAATTTATATCTTTTTAAAAAGTCTCTTATGGTTTGTTTCCTTCTCTTCCTTTTTTCCCCCTTCCTATATGTTCATCTGTTTCCTTTAAACTCTACATATGAGTGCGATCATATGATATTTGTCTTTCTCTGACTGACTTATTTTACTTAGCATAATACACTCTCGCTCCATCTACATCGTTGCAAATGGCAGGATTTCATCCTTTTGATGGCTGAGTAATATTCTATTTTTGTATATGTCATATACAAATAATATAAATATTTATATATAATATATAAAATGGATACATATCACATTAATCAGTCGGTGGTATTTGGGCTCTCTCCATAGTTTGCCTATTGCTGATAATGCTGCTATAAACATCAGGGTACATGTACCCCTTCAAATCTGCATTTTTGTATCCTCTGGGTAAATACCTAGTAGTTCAATTGTTG
The DNA here is from genome assembly GCF_963455335.1 of Martes martes. Lineage (NCBI taxonomy): Eukaryota > Metazoa > Chordata > Mammalia > Carnivora > Mustelidae > Martes > Martes martes. Next base: position 13,314,635 of record NC_137900.1, on the reverse strand, counting down.
GATCGTAGGGTAGTTCTATAGTTCTATTTTAAATTTTCTGAGGAACCTCCATACTGTTTTCCAGAGTAACTGTACCAGCTTGCATTCCCACTAACAGTGCAAGAGGGTCCCCTTTCTCCGCATCCTCGCCAACACCTGTTGTTTCTTGAGTTGTTAATTTTAGCCATTCTGACGGGTGTGAGGTGGTATCTCACTGTGGTTTCGATTTGTATTTCCCTTGTGATGAGTGATGTTGAGCATCTTTTCATGTGTCTGTTGGCCACCTGAATGTCTTCTTCGGAAAAGTGTCTATTCATGTCTTCTGCCCATTTCTTAACGGGATTACTTGGGGAAGGGTGTTGAGTTTGATAAGTTCTTTACAGATCTTTGGATACTAACCCTTTATCAGACATTGTTTGCAAATACCTTCTCCCATTCTGTAGGTTGTCTTTTAGTTTGTCCATTGGTTCCTTGGCTGCACAGAAGCATTTTATCTTGACCAAGTCCCAATAATTCATTTCTGCTTTTGTGTCCCCTGCCTCTGACAACCTGTCTAGCAAGAAGCTGCTGCAGCCGAGGTCGCAGAGGTCGCGGCCTGTGTCCTCCTCCAGTATTTCAATGGATTCCTGTCTTAGGTCTTTCATCCGTTTTGAAATTGTTTTTGTGTATGGTATAAGAAAGTAGTCCAGTTTCATTCTTCTGCATGTTGCTGTCCAGTTTTTCCAACGCCATTTGTCGGACAGACCGCGTTTTTTCCGTTGGAGGCTCTCAGGTGATACTACCTTAGATAAATGGAAGAGGGTGCAGAGCGCTCTGGGCTGGGGCACAGGGATATATGTGGATTCATGGTCTGTTAAATATAAGTAGAAAGCTCATGTGGACAATCACAGTGTGTAAAGGAGAACACTGAGTGCCCAATCAGTAGACCTTGGATTATGGGCAAGAATGAGAAAGCAGTGAGTTCATAGAGTTTTGGTTTTTAAAGATCTCCATTTAATTCCATGACTAGGAAGGATCACAGGGGGAAAAAAGGCAATGGGAAAAAGAGAGAAGCAGACAGATCCATGAGAGGGGGAATGGAAGACAATTACAGAGAAAGGCTACCAAAGAGGCACATACATGGTCTTGGGCAAAGATTTCATGTCACATCTCTCCCTTCCACCATCTAGAAGAGACAGGACTGTTTGTAACCTCTGAGTTTCTTACAAGCACCCACTTCCAATGGTTCCCAATTGGGTGTGGGGGTGGAGGAAAGCAATCTATGAACTTGGATGGGAAAAAAACTGTACCTTTATTCCTTTTATTTTCACTCATCTGTAACTAAAATTTAGTATCTCCTTCTATAATTAATAAGACCAGCATGTCCAGGATAGTAATAGAAATACCTGTGACTTTGTTATTAAAAAAATAACAAATATTGTTATATCATATTTTTATTACACAGATAAAAATTTTTGTTGTGCAGATTATCTCCAGATATCATTGATGCTCATCAACACTTTAAAATTACAGTAGTCATTATATCCAGCACTAGAGCTTATCTTTATTTTTTTTTGAGAGCTTATCTAATACACTGATAAAGAAGCACATGTATTATTATTCGGGTTTTTAATATTCCTTTGTAATCCTATATATTCTATGTTAAGCATTTGGAAAGAGTATTCTGGAAAAGGGTCTATTTGTACTACCTGTTGCTATGCAACAAATCACTGAAAAACTTCATCGCTTAAAACAGTGGTCATTTGGGGGCACCTGAGTGGCACAGTCAGTTAAGTGTCCAACTTCTGGTTTGGCTCAGGTCATGATCTCAGGGTCCGGAGATCGAGCCCCCTGTGAGGCTCTGTGCTCAGTGCACAGACTGCTTGGAGTTTCTCTCTCTCCCTCTGCCCCTCTTCCACTTGTATGCCCACGCTCCCTCTCCCTCTCTTTTTTTCTCTCTCTCTCAAACAAATAATAAATCTTTTTTAAAAAAACAACAATGGTCATTTTACTGTTACACTCATGGTTCTGTGGCTGATAGCTCCACTAAGCAATTCTTGCTTGGGGTTTCTCAAGGAAACACAGACAGTAGCTGGGCCTGGTACAATCCATTTATAAGTTTAGCACCTAGGCTAAACTTATAAATGTAGGACAGGGTAGGACAGGGTAGGACAGGTGGGGCTCATTCAGAATCTCTATCTTTTTTTAAAATTTACTTCTTTAAATTTTATTTTATTTATTTTCATAATGATAAGTGTACCCTTTAATCCCTCCAGAATCTCCATCTTTAAGTGATATTGCCACGTGGTCTAACATGGCAGCTTCAGGGTAGCCTGACTTTCTACGTGAAGCTCAGAGTCCCAAGACAGAAAGCTAGACAGAGGTGTATTGCTTGTTATTACTTATGTTCAAGGTCACGTGGCACTTCACTTTACTCAGTTAACTGAGGCAGTCGCGGAGACCTATCCAGGTTCTTGGGGAAAGTACATAGACTCCATCATTTGGTGGAAAAGAACTAAACTTCTGGAAAAAAATAAGACCCAAGATACAGTTAAGACCACTTTCGTAAGACATAGTCTACCACAAGATACACAAATTTCACCAGCCTGTCAAATGGGTCTGCGGCATTTAAAAAAAATGTTGGGGCTCCAGGGTGGCTTGGTCGATTGAGCATCAGACTCTTGGTTTCTGCTCAGGTCATGATCTCAGGGTTGTGAGATCCAGCCCTGGGGCAGGCTCTGTGCTCAGTGCAGAGTCTGCTTGAGAGTCTTCCCCCTTCTTCTCCCTCCCCCTCTGTGCCACCCCTGCCTTGCCAAGCTCTCTCTCTCTCTCTCTCTCAAATTAAAAAAAAAAAAAAAAATGTTAAGAATCCTTCTTAAGTTAAGCGACTGACCCTTGATCTCAGCTCAGGTCACAAGCTCAACCCCACATTGGGCTCCACACCAGACATGGAGCCTACTTACATAAAAATAAATATATAAATTTTAAAAAAGAACCCCTTCTAAAACCTCATCACAACTGAAGTTCACTCACGTTACGTAACTCCCCCAAAGACACTAATTGCTTCTTCTGGATCTTTTCTGCTGATCACATCTAGTGATTCTCTGGCCCATTTCTTCCTTTTCCGTGTTGATCTTGTTTCTCTGAAACTATCCCTTCCAGTGAACCCCACCTCCAAAGTACAACACAAGCACACACTCCTAGATTTCATTTTTCTGGCATAAATCATTCATCAGAACCCAAATGAGCCTGTTTGAAAGTCACCAAAGAATCTTATTCTCTATATTTCTGAATTACATGTGTGGAAGCAAATGCACCTCGCTGATGAGAATGCTGTTAAGGATCCCCTCAGCCTTTGGCTCTCAAACCTGGGGAGAGCCTCACCTGTAGCCCAGCTCCCAGCACCTTTAGCTTCCTTGCTGTGCTGCCCTGAGCGCCTCTGCCATCTGGTGGCCAACGGTGGTATAACTGCACCTTGTGGTCCAGCCTAAAGGCTTCCTGCGAACGCTCTTTCCCAGATCCATCAAGCCAGGATGCCCTACATGTTCTCTCTTTATTTTCCAATGTTCTGCACCAAGTTATGCAGAGACAACAGCCTTGGGTTATCAAAACATATGTGATCTTTGTTGCTAGTAAATGAGCCAAAACCTACAACAGTGCCTGTAGGAGTTACACGAACTCCAACAGAGGGGACCTAGTGTAAAAAATTTATGAAGAAAAAGAAGGGAGGAAAGGTAATTCTTGGGGTAGAATGAATTCAATTGGTCCAGGTTATGCAGCTCTGAAGTTCAAAAGACAAGAGAGTCCTGTATGCACTGCTGAGCCCCACAGGTGGATTCTACCCTAGATGCACACCTGACCAGCTGTGAGCAAGTTACTTCTCCAGTCCTTGGTGTTCTCATCAACAATGTGGTGATCGTAACATTTACCCTGCACAGTTTTTCTGGAAAGTAAATAAAATGCCTCATGAAAAACACCTAGCTTAGTGACTAGCAGGCAGAAAGTGACCAGTCACTGCTTTAATTATTATTACTATAGAGATGGTTCAAAATGTCAGAATCTCTTCTGTTAAGAGGAGGCAAACTCCTAGTGCACCCACGTGCTTATGATAAGAAAGTGATGCTAGAAATTTGTTGGGGGGGAGGCGCCTGAGTGGCTCAGTCACTGGGCATCTGCCTTTGGCTCAGGTCATGATCCCAGGTCATGTGGAATCGAGTCCCACATCGGGCTCCCTGCTCAGTGGAAACCTGTTTCTCCCACTCCCACTCCTACTTTGTGTTTCCTCTCTCTCTCTGTCTCTCTTTGTCAAATAAATAAATAAATAAATCTTTAAAAATATAGAAACAAAAAATAAAAAATAAATTTAGAGGGGTTATATGTGCAGGAAAACCTGAGGGAGAAGTTGGGACTGGAACTTTTTATTTATGGAGAAGCCATTTATAATCTTTTTTTAATAAAGGCTCTCCCACGAGAAATGATAATGGGTCACTGTCCCACCTCATGTCCACTAAAAGGAGGAACCAGAGGGAATGAGGCCAAATGGTTTGTTAGTAATTATGCTTAAACCAGAAATACCTGAAAGAATACTATAGATCCTTTTTATGTTTCTACTCTCAAAAGAAATTGTATTTCACCTTAAACAGAATGAAATCCCAGATATAGATGGGCATGATATGGTCTGAAATGTCACCTACAAGGTGGAAGAGGCCTCCTGTGCCCAACCTGCCACCAAGCAGCTGGCGAGGTGTCACAGCCCACTGAGGGTGCAGAGTCATTCCCCGAAGCTGACATGCTGGAAATTCAGCACTGGCACTAGCTGGCAGCCAGTAGGTCAGCCTTGGTGAGAGCAGCTCATTCTTTGGGAAAATGCAGAGCCTCCCTTCCTACCAGTATAGCTACTCCATGTTCAGGCAGTGGATGGCCAGGGAGAGACATTGGCTGATATTCCCTACGTAAGTCAAACTGTCTATCTGGTTATTGAGCATCTCCCTAGAGCAGATGCCCTTGTGTTCAATCCTATAGGTCCACCTTCATGTCTCCCAACTTCCAACTAACCAAGCCATTTGCCCTGCCCAGAAACCTCTATGTATCCATATCTCTGGACGCTTCTCCCACACAAAGCAAAGAACCAAGTGTACCAGTTGTTTCTCTGTCCACTGGAAGGATTCCCCTCACTCTGTCCTTGAAGGTCAATACTGAATGAATGTAATGTGGCAGCTGTCCATTTTCTTCTTCCCCCAATATACTGGTCTAACCCACCCATGAACCGGACTGGATCATCTGGAAGCTGCCATGAGAACATCCCCATGAACCGAGGAAAAGGCACTAGTGCCACAAAGGTGACACCCTCTAGACCTGCTTGGGCCTGATCTTTATGGACCATTTTCCCTTTGCACAATGGATTGTGGCAGTTCCTTATGACTCAGTGGTCGTGACGATGTCCAGCCCATGGTGAGCAACCTGACTGTCATCACTTGGTATCACACAGTCAGGTGCTCGGTCTCTACAGTGTCATGGTAGCCGTTACGGAACCTTTTCTCCTATGGGCAGTGGTTGTTCGCTACAGGAGGCGTAAGTGCTTCTAGAACCCTATCAGTCTGTGCTGCGATTTTCCTAATGGAGCTTGTCAGAGACTAAACAGTACCCCTTTCACATAGACAGTTCCAGCACTACTGGGTCTGCTGGATCACTTAGCACAAGCTTTAGGGCAGACTGTGATATAACCCTAATCTATAGTAAAGTCCTTTCTAGCTCTGGTCTTTACTCAGAACTGGCTGTGTCCAAAATCCAAGTGGCCGAAAGGCACTGAGCCTCCCTCTTACTGGTTAAAGGTACAAGGTACTACAGTTTGGTTTTCTACTTAAAGATGTCCCAGCATACCCCAGACAATTGGATCCCTAATAACTTTCCAAATATAGCATCCCCTTTTTCCTTTTATCTTTCATCCTTGAGAGCAAAAAACTCTGACTAAAGCATCCACAGTGTTTGCTACTTTCTGTTCACTGGGTCAGATTAACATTGTATCAGTGATATAATGGACCAATGTGTTATGTTATGCTATAAAATATCAAGATGGTCAAGGTCCATGGAGATTATTTTGTCCGCAATCAGGAGGGTTAATATAACTTGAGTCCAAGTCCATAAATGTGCATCACTGTTGGTTCCACGTTGTGAACACCTTGGATAACCTTTACTGACGGAACTGGGGAAAGAAAAAATGCATTCCCCAACACCAACAGCCATATACAAAGTGGCAGATCTGTAACAAAAAAAGATGCCACATATATCAGAGCAGCTATAATCGGGGATACCTTGGTTTGTTTATGTAGCCCACCTTTATAGCAACAATCCATCTGGTTTTTACAAGGGTTATACAACTGAACTGAATAGGAATATAATGGGGAGCCCTTAACATTTTGAGTTTAGACTCTGTACTATATGAACAGGACTCATACAGAAACCTCCCCAGTGTGTCCTTCTTGGGAAAGAACTGAAGGAACGTGTCCTGTACATACTTGCTGGAGGGTCGCAGAAACCTACCTTCAGAGACCCACCCTTCCCTTCAAATGATGGGCTTTGGGTGTGAGAGCTACTGAAATGCGAAAACTGGGACAGAAATCATTGATGGTGGAAACTAACATGTTTTTTGCACATCAAGTCTTACTTTCTTTCTGGTTATACAAAGCAAGCATTCCCCAGTTGGTGACCCATTGGTTTCACCGCTGAGAACATCACAGTCTTAATCATCACTGCAGACCTCTGCCAATCGAGATGCTTTGCCTGACACTCATATTTCTGTTCCCTGTAACAGTTTGGTCTCTCTTGCATCTGATGCTTCGAAGCTGCCACTGGCATCTGTTATTTGGGAATCTCACGGCTCTCACTGACACTAGGAAGATTAACTTTGCGATGGCTCCTACTATTGTCAGTCCCAACCTATGAAGGCAACCACCACTGAGGTTTCAATGATTCTGATGCCCTACACTAGTGCATTCCTCATCACTTTAACAAAAGGAGTACCTTCTGAGCCCTCTTTGAGAATCTAGTCAGCAGGGAGCTTCTCTGAGCTCATGTAATAAATCTATTCTAGCAAGCCCACTCTCTGAGCATAATGACCCCTTCCTCCATACGCTTCCATATCATGATTAAGCTTCAAGGAGCCACGCAACAGCATACTGGAATCAGCTGCATATTTGTTTACCAGGACGTTTAATCCGGAATCATGGGAGAGTGTTCCAGAATCATTTCACTGTTGCTAACCAGTTTTATATTCTGGTCCTCCACCTCCTCACCCAACTCAATACTCTCAAAATCCATTCCTGCACATGCTCCCTTGGTTCTGCAAAGTACATACTAGCCATGCCCTGCAATTATTGGTCAATATGTATTTCTTCCCTAGCAGGTATTAAACCTCCCCTCTTGGCATATGCCGAGACTTGACCCCAGTTATTGGTCTGGAGGCAATGAGCTGGAGGGTGGGGATAAGCGTGTCGAATCTTGAGGACAAACATCATCTTGCAACACAGCCTACCTTGGGTAAGGGCTTTGCAAGACCTTCTTGCAAGGGAGGCTGCTCTCTCTCCCCTAGCAAGGACTGTCACTCTTGCCAGCGAGGCGGGTTCAGAGGAGTACAGGGAGGGGCCCAAGGTTCTCAGACACATCCTCGAAAATGGCTTTATCCTGGAGCCCTGACTGCAGCGTAGGAGACTGGTGCATTCTGGGGTTCCTGACAGCCCTGCCACCTTATTATTAATTTGAAGGCCTGATTGTTAGCAAGGCTGCCCTAAAGAGAGACAAACCTCTTCATATGCTGCCAAACAAGCCTGCTGGCTTTTACAGCTTCCCTTGAGGTAACAGTTGGCTGACCTGCATGTCGTCGTCTTCTCCTTCAAAGATTCCCCGGCAGACATCCAGCCAACTCCATCATCTTCAGAATTATCCTTGCCCCCCACCACTCAAGTGCCGGGCCTCTGACCAACTCAGTACTTCTCCCTTCACTTATACCCCATCCCAACCCATCCACCGAGAGTTTGTGACTGGGATGCCATCACGTGCAATGGATTAAGGCCACCCCACTCGCCACTAGCCATGTTCTCCGTATAGGTAAGATGTGTCAGGAAGCCCACTGTGATGGGGCTGTTTTCTCGGGCCGGCTCTGGTACCAAATGTCCTAGTTTAGATTTTCCCTAAAGCAGAACCAGAGAGAGGACTTAGACTTGAGTGCAGGTTATCTGTGAGATGATTCTGGGAAACAGGAGTGGGGGAAAGTGAATCAGGGACGGAAGAAAAGCCAATGTTAAGTGTGCATTGTCAAGGGCACTCCTATCTTGACTCCTGGTACCTCCTGAAAAGTAGAACTGCCCACCCAAAGGATGGAAGGCTGGAACATTTATTCCCTGGCTCCCATCCCGTATTGGTTGAGGACGGCTTCTGAAGCCATTAACTCCCCTCACTGCCAGTCTACGGTTGGCAGGGTTACCCTTGAATATCAATCAAAGTAATAATCTATAGCAATAATATAACCTCGTGAATTCTGACCCCTGTGGACACAAATCTTTTCTTTAGCCCGTAAGACCTTCATAATCATAGGTTGACAAACAATGTTCATACAGTTTTGGGGTTTTGTTATAATTGACTCGTGGCCACACTACCTGTCTACTACATAGATTCAGTGTAATACACCGTCTTAAAGCTCTGTTTCATTTCTTTTCATAAGATTGGAAAGCTCTAGAAAAATAAGCAGTAAAAACCTTTGAAGAATTTTAACAAGATTAAATATAGATGCCAATTTAACCAACATTTCAGTAGGTCTGTTATGCCTGAAACTTATTGTCTAAAATGTTAATTATCTTGGCATTGAACTTTAGATTTTAAAAGGTTTTTCCTGTACAAATTTCATGGTTATTAAAGGCTATAGTAGAACTTCAACAAGAACACAGAATGGTCATTATAAATGGTCCCTGCACCCTCAAACACATCAAAATACATACACATGCATAATTATATTTTGTAATATATTTGGAAGAATCTGTCAGGAAATAATCATAAGAAATACTTAAGACTAACGAGGAATATGAAAAAGTATTCACAGCAATAAGAGCAGAAGAATTTGAGTACATGCATGACCAAGGAATTCTTTCAGCCAAAAACTAAAGTCACCATATGCCTGTCTCTTGGGAGATATGAAAGGTAATGAGTATTGAACGAGTCAGATCATTGAGGAAACATGAAAAAGAGTAAGACTGACTAGGAGGTCTGTTGCTCTGAGTATGGAATGAGGTTCCCCTGAAAGTCATTTTATGCACCTGCCTTGTTCCCTGCTGGTTGTCACTCTGTCTAGCTCTTGCTCGTGGAGGAAGTTGTGGCTTTAGCCTTTAAAGTCACATTCTTGGTTATCACTTCTGAGAGGGTCCTGTGCCGTGAGTCCTATAACCCTTCTCTCAGCAAGATTCAAGAGCTACTTTTTTTCAATATGATTAATAATTCAATGGATTGGGATGCCTGGGTGGCTCAGTCCAGTGTCTGCCTTCAGCTCAGGTCGTGACCCCAGGGTCCTGGGATCGAGTCCCATATCGGGCTCTTTGCTCGGGAGGGAGTCTATTTCTCCCTCTGCCTGCTGCTCCCCCTGCTTGTGCTTTCTCTCTCTCTCTGACAAATAAATAAACAAATCTTTAATAATTCAATGGATTAGTAACAAGAACACCTGAAATGCAGTTGACCTCAGTTTTGTGCCCTGCAATTCAGATTGGGAAAGGGCCGCTATATGGTCAGTTTAAGAGATGGGTCCTCCTTGGAGAGCCAAAGAGGCAGCAGAATGTAAAGCAAAGAGCATGGGTTCAAGCATCAGGCACATCAGGATGTGAGTCCCAGCTCACTGAACAACACTGGGAGATTACAGATGGTCTCTGAACTTCATTAACTATCAAAGGAGGAAGCTGAAAATGGCCGCCTTCCAGGGCTGAGCTCTCCTGTATTGTCCACTCGATAAACACCAGCATGCCGTGGCTGGAAAGTACGGGCTCGGGAGTTCTTGCCACTTACCCGCTGTGTGATCTTGGGCCAATTATTAACCTGTGTAGGCCTCAGTTCCTTGTCTGCGACGTGGGGATGATGACAATACCTTCCTCACTGGCTGGCTGCGAAGAGAAAAAAGCATTACTGCTCTTAGTACACTGACCTCTTTCAATTCCTCAACTGTGCCAGGCTTATTAGTATCTCAGGAACTTTGTCCCTGCCTTCTCTCCTGCCTGTAACTGGTGTGTGTGTGTGTGTGTGTGTGTGTGTGTAAGCATTTACAGCAGTGCCCGGCACATAGTGAGTGTTCTGCAAAACTGAGCTACTGCAGTGTCACTATTATTCTTTAATCCTACAGAACTCTGAAAATCCTGAGGATTTGGGAACTAGTTCCTCCATCTTCCAGAAATCTTTAACCTCTTCCAAGACTAGCCGAACTTCTGCTGCATATACTGGTCCACTAAGAAATACATTCCCCAAGGCACCTGAGTGGCATAGTTGGTTAAGTGTGTGATGCTTGGTTTGGGCTCAGGTCATGATCTCAGGCTCATGAGTAGGGAAATGTCTGGCGGCATGCAGAACCCAGTCTCCTGTGGTTACCTTCAACTTCGGGGCCACCATAGTCGGGGTTTGGCTCCCACTCCTATAGGACCTGTGCCCCAAAAGCTTGATCCAAGGTCAATTCCACTTACTGCTTTGTGGGTGCTGGCCCCTCCACCAGTTTTCCTAGGCTCACGGCCTTTTCCCTTCCTTCCTTTACCTGAAATAGACTCTTCCCATGGCTTTACCTGGTTATCCACAGCCTGCTCAAATGTTATCTCTTCCAAGAGGTTCTCCTATTGCAAAGTAACTTCCCCCAGAGCGGGGATCTTGTCTGTCTTATTCACCTGCTATACCCCTCCCTCCTAGAACAATACCTGTCCCCATATTAGGTGCTCAATAAGTATCAGTTCGTTCACTGAATGGCATAGGAGTTCAGGCTTTTTGCTGGTCTGTTTAGATTCACAATTCTACATTAGCAGGGTCTCTAATACCTATATATTTTGTCAGTGATCTATTTAGCTTCAAGTGTAAAGCACTGACTTTGGAGTTGACCAGATCTAGATTTTAATCTTGGCTTTGACATTTCTAACTCCATGACCATGGGCAAACTATTTAACCCCTCTAAAGCCTCCATTATTGGGATGCCTGAGTGGCTCAGTGGGTTAAAGCCTCTGTCTTCAGCTCAGGTCATGATCCCAGGGTCCTGAGATTGAGCCCCACGTTGGGCTCTCTGCTCAGCAGGGAGCCTGCTTCCTCCTCTCTCTCTGCCTCTCTCTCTGCCTGTCTCTCTGCCTACTTGTGATCTCTGCCTGTCAAATAAATAAATAAAATCTTTTAAAAAAAATAAAGGGGCGCCTGGGTGGCTCAGTGGGTTAAGCCTCTGCCTTTGGCTCAGGTTGTGATCTCAGGGTCCTGGGATCAAGTCCCTTATTGGGCTCTCTGCTCAGCAGGGACCCTGCTTCCCCCTCTCTTTCTGCCTGCCTCTCTGCCTACTTGTGATCCCTCTCTGTCAAATAAACAAATAAGATCTTTAAAAATAAATAAATAAATAAATAAATAAAAATGAAAAATAATTAAAAAAATAAAGCCTCCATTATTTTATAGATATCAACTCTTTCCTCATGGGCTAGTTTAAGAATTAATAATATATGCAAAAGGCTTAGTACAAGGCTTATTAGCACATGATAAGAATTCAATCAATATAACCCATTAATATTATAGATTAATGTTATTGTTACTATTGGTGCTATTTTTGTCACGTATGAACTTGCCCTAAGAACAGTGTGACTTAGGACACCCGCCAGCTGACAGCTGCACCTGACCGAGTACATATCCATTCACCACAGTTGGCTCCCACATGTTCATCCAACAGCCACCATGAGTGAATCTTAAGGGACAGGTGGAATTTGGAGAGGCTACAGGTGGACACAGGAGGGCATTTCACATTGAAACGGACTGTATGGGGAACGGACAAGTGGGAAGTTCGAGGAACAGCAACTAGCTCTACCAACCAGACCCCGAATTACGCTCATCCATTTATTCATTTGGAAACGATTTTCCAATCACCTGTTGTTAAGCAGTCCCTGTGCTATAGGCTGGGAATAAAAAGTATTAGCAAGCCTTCCCTGCCCTCAAGGAGCTCAGTCTAGAGAGGGGACTAGGCGGCAAATTGACGCCTAGTAGCTGAAGCAAGAGTTACTGGAGTGCAGAAGAAAGGAAGCAAGACCTTTCCAGGTGAAGAAGAAGAGAGGACAAAGCTGAGAGTAGAATGGGACCCAAGGCAGAGGCACAGCAGATCAGGCCCAGAGAGCTGTTTAAGGAGAAGTACTGAATGGTGCCTGGGTGGCTCAGTGGGTTAAAGCCTCTGCCTTTGGCTCAGGTCGTGATCCCAGGATCCTGGGATCGGGCCCCACATCGGGTTCTCCGCTCAGTGGGAAGCCTGCTTCCTCCTCTCTCTCTGCCTGCCTCTCTGCCTGCTTGTAATCTCTGTCTGTCAAATAAATAAATAAAATCTTAAAAAAAAAAAAAAGGAAAAGCAATGAAGCTTTTTGGTAAGGGAGTGATATAAACACCAGAACTGGAAAAAGAAAATAGAAGAATAAATACTCATTTTAAAATTTACCCACATGCAAAAAAAAAAAAAAAAAAATTTACCCATATGCACCCATCTTGAGAGCCTGGACTATTATGAAGAGAACAGCAATATCCCTTAATTAAATCAATCCAGAGCCTCCCAAACTGACCGGGATAGAAGTCTCTTCGTGTGGGAAGAGACAGATGGGCTTGGAAACCCTGACTTCCTTCCCCTTCCCCCTGTGAATAGGAAGAGGACGGGACTTCAGGCAGGGAAAGCACAGGGGTCCCAACCAGGCTCTGTGGGAAATAGAAAATAATAGTAACAGAAAATAATAATAACCTTACAAAAAGGAACCAGGCCCCAAAGGAAAAGTTCACTATAAAGATTAACCAGACCTAGCAACACATATCTATAGATCACCGATGTCACAGAAACATCAAGTCTGGGGGCGCCTGGGTGGGCTCAGTGGGTTAAGCCTCTGTCTTCGGCTTGGGTCATGATCTCAGGGTCCTGGGATCAAGCCCCACATCAGGCTCTCTGCTCAGCAGGGAGCCTGCTCCCCGCCCTCTTCTCTGCCTGCCTCTCTGCCTACTTGTGATCTCTCTCCCTGTCAAATAAATGAATAAAATTAAAAAAAAAAAAAAAAGAATATAGATGCTTAAAAAAAAAAAAAAAAGCATCAAGTCTGGTTGCAGGCCACTGACCTGATAACTGACAAGGGTCCTGGTAAAGTCCTAATACAAGGCCACAGGTGAAGGGCCCACACTGGCAACCTTGTCAGGTCCCCTCTCACTCCTGAGAGCTTTTTCTGTCTCAGTGCTTAATAACACTTTACCGCTTTGCTCAATTCTCCTTTGTCCTGGAGATTCACTCTTCATCTCTCTGAGCAAGAACATTGCTCTCCTGCTTCACCTGGATTGAGCTCCAGAGGGCGCTGTTCTCCTTCAGTTCTCGAGGGAGCAGTGGCGCTCAACAGTGAGCCAGCTTCAGGATGCCCTGGAAGAGGGGACACATCCCAAGGCCCCACCCTGACTTCCAGATCCAGGATGTCCGGGTAGGATCTAAGAATGTGCATTACTAATGAGTTCCCAGGTCGAGGCTAATGCTGCTGGTCCAGAGACCAACTTTGAGAACCACCGTTCACAAGCACCTAAGACCCTTCTTTGGATGGTCAGAAGTACAGGTAAAACAAGGTCAGAACATCACAAGGAGACCTTACTTAAGACTCAGGAGGAAATAACACAAATGAGCAGGAATTCCTCAGCAGGAATAACACAAATGAGAACATAGAGCGCAATACAAGAACCACATAATCGGAACAAGTGAAATACATATAAAATAGGAAATCCCTTTATTTCCTTAACAGTGTCTTATTTATTTTATAGCTCCTTCCAATTTCTAGAACAATTTCTTTGTCCCTGTTGTATGCCTAACATATGTCTGAAGTGAATGGACTTACGGTTTACAACAACGTCTCCTCGTGCACAGAAACACAATCTACTTTGCCGATGTTACTCATTTGTTCTTACCTGGCTCTATTTATCCAAAGAACTTTGAATCATGTATTATTTTTATCATTTATTGCCACAGCTTTCCACATAGCACACAGGCTCAATAAATACAGGCCTATTCTTCTTTATCTCTGTACTACGTCTTCCCTGGATCATTATCTTAGAAACCTGGGCTTAATTACTCATCTCATATCTGTTTGTGTCATGGCTTGTGGTGACTATGGGTTGTTTTTGTAGAAAAATATGCATTTTTTTTCCTTACAGTTAATCAATCACTAGCTACTCTCTGATGTCCTCTACGATCCTCTTGGGGACTAAAATTAAACTTCCCCACTTATGTTTCCTTTCTTGAGAGAAAGAACAAAAGGGAGTTAAGGAATGTGAGAGCCAATGAAGGAGAGAGAGACACAGAGAGAGATGCAAAGTGACTCTTCCATAAGGATGAACAGCTCCTCCCACCAAGCTACACACACACTCTTCAAAACACCTCACAAGTCCCTCAACCTGGAAGTACAAGCCTCGAGAGCTGAGTCACTACCGTAGCCCTAAATAAACTGCTTGACCTGGTTCTGAAGGGGATTACTTTTTGCCTTAGTCACTTACGGATTATTCCTTTGTGCTTTCAGTTGCCACCTGTCTGACTCACCCAAGGTGATTACTGCACTAAAGTCACTTTTCAGACATGAACTTCACAAAACAACATTTTGTTTATAAAAGACGAACTGGAGGCTGAATAAAGTAGAATATGGCCTCAGGATTCTCACTCATATTCCAACAAATGGAAAACAGACCAGGTTAGGAAACAAGAGCAAACAAGAAATTATAACAAATTAAAATGTGCCAGCTGTTGGCCAACCTCAGCCAAAAAGTAATCTTTTCTGAAAGAATAACATCTTGGGGAGCAAGTGTCATGCTTACAGGTCTCTGTGGGATGGACGGTTTGAAGGACATTTAGACTGATGACTTGTGAGTGAAGACAATTGGTTTATCACATTTGATCCCCATTAATGGCGCAGTGAGGAAAATGGATTTCATTTACACACAAGGGAGCTGAATTGCAGATTCAGTGATGATATCACAGTAAAAATGAGGAAGTAGAACCCAGTCCTCCTTGGGGCGCCTGGGTGGCTCCGTGGGTTAAAGCCTCTGCCTTCAGCTCAGGTCATGATCTCAGGGTCCTGGGATCGAGCCCCGCATCAGCCTCTCTGCTCAGCGGGGAGCCTGCTTCCTCCTCTCTCTCTGCCTGCCTCTCTGCCTACTTGTGATCTCTGCCTGTCAAATAAATAAATAAAATCTTTAAAAAAAAAAAAAAAAAAAAGAACCCAGTCCTCCTAATTCATAGTCTTGTGCTCTAATAAGTATGTATGGGCAAAGTGTCGGCCCTCAAAACTTAAGACAAAGAAATACTTGCTTGTAGTTAATACTATTAAAAATCTCCTACAACGGGGACACCTGGCTGGCTCCGTTGATGGAACACAAAACTCTTAATCTCAGGGTTATGAGTTCAAGCCCCACTCTGGGTGTAGAGATGACTTAAGATAGAAAATCTTTTTTTAAAAAATCTCCTGGGGGTGCCTGGGTGGCTCAGTCATTGAGCATCTGCCTTCAGCTCAGGTCATGATCTCAGGGTTCTGGGATTGAGCCCCACATCTGGCTCCCTGCTCAGCGGGGAGCCTGCTTCTCCCTCTCTCTCTGCCCCTGCTTGTGTTCCCTCTCTCGCTGTGTCTCTGTCAAATAAATAAATAAAATCTTTTTTAAAACATTTTTAAATGCTTTATTTTTTTAAAAATCTCCTCTAAGCTTATGCCTAAATTTACATTCACCCGTAGAAAACATAGTCATATTATAAACAAGTCAAGGTTATTGAAAAACAATAATAATATGTGAAGTTGAAAGAAGGATGACAATCAAGAATTAAGTGCTTAGTTCAAAACAATAGCAAAGAAAATCTTTTTTATCCTTTAATTTCCTCTCAAATTCTCTTCATAGAATGTGCTATTTGTTATGAATCAAGGGTAGATAGACATTTGTTGAAAGCTTCAAGTAGGAAAAATAGAAGCCCAAAACAAAGATAACAGAAAAGGAGTCCAGAAAAAACAGGTATAATGTACAAAGCAGAATAATATACTTTTTAATATACTTTTCTCTTAATATTTTATTTATTTATTTGACATAGAGAGAGACCACAAGCAGGGAGAGAAGCAGGCAGAGGGAGAGTAAGAAGCAGGCTCCCTGCTGAGCAAGGGAGCCTGATGGGGGCTGGATCCCAGGATCCTGGGATCATGACCTGAGCTGAAGGCAGACGCTTAACGACTGAGCCACCCAGGTGCCCCCGTAATAATATACTTTTTAGATATTATTATTATCTTCAGCAAGATAAGAGAATATGTTTCACACATAAAAAACTAAACAGGGTGCTATGAGAAAGGAATAAAAATTTTAAAAGTTCTTGAAAAATCAGGGGCGCCCGGGTGGCTCAGTGCTCAGCAGGGAGCCTGCTTCCCTTCCTCTCTCTGCCTGCCTCTCTGCCTACTTGTGATCTCTGTCTGTCAAATAAATAAAATCTTTTTTAAAAAAAAAGTTCTTGAAAAATCAGAGTTCTTTTTTTTTTTTTTAAAGATTTTATTTATTTATTTGAGAGAGAGGCAGTGAGAGAGAGCGTGAGAAAGGAGAAGGTCAGAGGGAGAAGCAGACTCCCCATGGAGCTGGGAGCCCGATGTGGGACTCGATCCTGGGACTCCGGATTCATGACCTGAGCCAAAGGCAGTTGTCCAACCAACTGAGCCACCCAGGCATCCGGAAAAATCAGAGTTCTTAAAAATTCAACAGAAGGGTTGGACTACAAGATTAAGTAAACTATAGAACTACAAGAGAACTATAAACTGTAGAACTATAAAAGATAAAGAAAATAAGGGAGAAAAGACAATAGACCAAGAGAAAAAAAAATCAAAGATACCTATCAAGTAACTCATAGCAGTTCCAGAAAAAGTGAACAGATAAAACAAAAGGAATAAAATTATCAAAGAATTGATATAAAAAAAAAATCCAGAACAGAAAAACATAGTTTTCAAGTTGAAAGGGTTTACCTGATATAAATAAGTGAAAAAGACCCCCCAGCATATTGTAATAAAATTTTGGAGGAACAACATAAATTAAGGATTTAATGCCTCACTGTCAGAGAGGAAAACCAAACAAAAGGATGGGGACTCAAAAGGACACTGAATTCTGAACAGCAATCCTGAAAGGTGTTAGGACAATTACTTAAAATGTTCAAGGAACCATCCTGCCAAATTCCATATCGAGTTATAAATCGCATGTGAAGGCAAAAACATTTATAGACATGCAAGGGCTCCAAAAATTAACCGCACGTGCCCCTTATTTAAGATGCCACTTAGAGTGTCCTCCACAAAATAAAGGAGTCATAACAAAAATAATCACAACAGAGAAAGCAGCACAGGACACACAAAAGAGAGACCCTAGAGAGGAAGTCACAAAATGAGTGAGAGGTGGGAGACCAGCCCTTTGGGATGGTCTGGGGGCACCAAGGACAACAACGCTCAACCACAACCATATACTCAGTGAAATGCTTCCTCCTTAGTAAAACTAAGATTGCTTACCACCAAAAGACTCCCTCACTAGGGAAACGCTAAAAGACATTCTTAAAGATGGAAAATAATCACAGGAGACAGAAGTTAATGGGGGGGAGGGGATAAAGAAATCGGCTAACGTGCCAGTAAATATAAACAAGTAAGAGGGGCACCTCTCTACCCATGCTAGGTAGAGAGATTACTCTCTATATATATAAATATACACACATATATACACACACAAACATATATAACATACAGAGACTGACTATATAAATCAGTAATAATAAAGTCTAATTTGAAGGAAAAACAAAAAAAGATAGAATGGAAACCCTGATAAAAATAGTATGTGAGGCAAAGTCCAAGGTCTTTGAATTTGGGGGAAAAGAACAGAGATTTTTTTTTTTTAAGATGTTATTTACTTATCAGAGAGAGAGCACAAGGAGGGGAAGGTAACAGGCAGAGGGAGAAACGGGCTCCCTGCTGAGCAGGGAACCCAATGTGGGATTTGATCCCTAGGACCCTGGGATCATGACCTGAGCTGAAGGCAGACACTGAACTGATGTTACCCAAGGGTAGAAATACTACCTAAGATTTTGTTAAGTATGCATATTAAGATTTTAAGGGTTAAAAGGAAATAATTAAACCTTCATACTATCTTGAAGAAAGAACTACAATTAAGAGTAACCCAATAGGGGCGCCTGGGTGGCTCAGTGGGTTAAAGCCTCTGCCTTCGGCTCGGGTCATGATCCCAGGGTCCTGGGATCGAGCCCCGCATCGGGCTCTCTGCTCAGCAGGGAGCCTGCTTCCTCCTCTCTCTCTGCCTGCCTCTCTGCCTACTTGTGATCTCTGTCCGTCAAATAAATAAATAAATAAATCTTTAAAAAAAAAAAAAAAAAGAGTAACCCAATAGCCCTAACCAGAAAGAATACTAACTAGGTACTAAGTGATACTAGCAAATAACAGCTAATGTTGTTAAGTATGATAATGGTTTGGAGCACCAGCGTGGCTCAGTTAAGCGTCCAAGTCTTGGTTTTGGCTCAGGTCATGATCTCAGGGTCCTGAGACTGAGCCCTGCACCAGGCTCCATGCTCAACACAGAGTCTGCTTGTCCCTCTCTCTTCACTCCTCCGCACGCTTACACGTGTGTTCTCTCTCACTCTCTAAAATAAATAAATTTTTAAAAAATCTTTAAAAAGGGGCACCTGGGTGGCTCAGTGGGTTGGAGCCTCTGCCTTCGGCTCAGGTCATGAACTCAGGGTCGTGGGATTGAGCCCCACATCAGGCTCTCTGCTCAGCAGGGAGCCTGCTTCCCTTCCTCTCTCTGCCTGCCTCTCTGCCTACTTGTGATCTCTGTCTGTCAAATAAATAAATATCTTTTTAAAAAAATCTTTAAAAAAAGATGTTTTTATGAATATGTAGAAATGTCCTTATTTTAAGAGCTCCTTATGAAATTATTCAAAGTATAAATATCATACTTCCTACAATTTACTTTTAAATATGTAAGAAAATACCCCTGGGGATAAAAATACATTATATGTTTATTAAAATAAAAAAATTAAAAAAAATAAATATGTAAGAAAATATATAAAGGAATTATGGCAAAATATTAATATATGTTAAATATAGGAGACAGGTATCATTAAACCACTGCTTCTCTCACTTAATGGACAAATGATTCAAATGGAGATCTTGTTCAAATGCAGATTCTGAATCAGTAGGTCGGGGGTAGGGCCTGAGATTCTGCATTTCTAACAAGTTCTCAAGTGATTCCTGATGCTACTGGCTCATGAACCATATTTTGAGTAGTAAGATATACCAAAAGTTTCTCTGTAAACCTGACTGTCTGAAAAAATAATTAAGTCTACTCATTAAAGAAAAAGAAATGAGGGGCACCTGGCAGGCTCAGTTGGTAGAAGATGCAATTCTTTTTTTTTTTTTTTTTTTTTAAGATTTTATTTATTTGTTTGACAGAGAGCGATCACAAGTAGGCAGAGAGGCAGGCAGAGAGAGGGGAAGGGAAGCAGGCTCCCTGCGGAGCAGAGAGCCCCATGCAGGGCTCGATCCCAGGACTCTGGGATCATGACCTGAGCTGAAGGCAGAGGCTTTAACCCACTGAGCCACCCAGGCGCCCCAGAAGATGCAATTCTTGATCTGAGGATTGTGAGTTCAAGCCCCACACTGAATGTGGAGATTACTTAAGAATAAAATATTTTTTAAAAAGAAAAGAAAAAGAAATGAGTATGTAAATTGCAAAGCGAAATAAAGTAAGCTTTATTTTAAAAATTTTTTTAACTATTTTTTTAAAAAGTAAAGATATTTATTAAAAATAAATTCAGAAGTGGGGCACCTGGGTAGCTCAGTTGGTTAAGCATCTGACTCTTGATTTTGGCTCAGGTCATGATCTCAGGGTCATGAGATCAAGCTCCAAATTGGGCTCCTCGCTGAGTGTGGAGCCTGCTTAAGATTCTCTCTCTCTCCCTCTTCTTCTGCCCCACTCCCTGCACACACTCTCTTGCTCTCTCTCTCAAAAAAAATGGGGGGGTTAGAAATAAATAAATAAATTCAGAAGAAAGCAATAATGGAAAAAAGACGGAATATAGAAAAATCAGGATGAGAAAACAAAGGGGAAGTTAGAAATAAATTTGAATATATCAGGAGTCACAAAAAATATAAATGAATCCAATTTACCTGTTAAAAAACCGAGATTGGCATGCTTGGGTGACTCAGTCGGTTAAATATCTGATCTTGATCTTAGCTCAGGTCTTGATCTCAGGATCGTGAGTGAGCTCAAGCCCTGTGCTGGGCTCCTTGCTTCCATGCTGGGTGTGGAGCCTACCTAAAAAATTTAAAAACAAAACAAAACAAAAACTGAGATTGTCAGACTGGGAAACTTAAAAATCTAATCCTATCCTTTATGGAAGAGAAAAACCCAAGACATAAGAACACAGAGAGGGGCACCTGGGTGGCTCTGCCTTTACTCAAGTCATGATCTCAGGATCCTGGGATCAAACCCTGCACTGGGCTCCTTGCTAAGCAGGCAGCCTGCTTCTCCCTCTCCTCCCCACTCCTGCTCTTTCTCGCTACCTGTCTCTCTCTCTTTCTTACTCTCAAATAAAATCTTAAAAAATAAATAAGTAAACAAATAAATAAGGACACAGAAAAACCGATAGTAATAAAATTGAAACTAGATATATGAATATATAGGCAAACACAAACAAAAATAAAAGCTGTTATAGCTATAGTATATAGAATATACTGTACTATAGTATATAGAACATAGAATGTAAGGCAAAAAATGTTATTAGTTAGGTTATAGAAGTTCACTAGATTGATAAAATTTTGAAGCAATGAATTGTGGCATTCTCATAAAATGGAACACTCCAAAAGCAGTGAAAAGGAATGAAAACAGGAAAAACAGTAAGTTACAGAAAGATGTGTACAATATTGTGCCATTTCTATATAGTATAAAACCAGGCACAATGATAATATGTATTTATAGTATAATAATAATGTAATATATAATACATTTATGATGATATATATTATACCCACACTATACACACATATACATAAACTATATGACACATGTGTGTGTATGTGCATGTGGGTATAGTTTAGGGATGTGCAGACATAGGAGAGGATTATAAAGAAGCGCATGAAGATGGCAGAACACGAACTCAGAACAATGGCTCCTTCTGGGAGCTTCTGGGGTGTACGCAGCAACATCAAGGATACTAGAAGCATTTCATGTGTTAAACCACTCTGTGCACATTGCAGTTCATTATATTTTTTTACATTTCTTTTTTTTTTTTTTTCAAAAACGATGGAATGAGAGCATGTACCTATCTACCATCCTGTCTGAAATGCTGTTGTAATCGTAGAAAGGAGTATTTTTTTAAAGAACCAATTTCTAACAGCCCCCGAGACAAAAGAAAAGGGGACACAGATAATCAGACTAAAAACACTGGAGGGAGGGGGACACAGAGGTAAGAGGAGAGAAACCACAGTCCAAAACACAGCAGCCCAAGAAAAGAGCAGTCCTCTCTGAAGACACTGGAAGCCCACAGTCATGACTTAACATAGTCATGTTAGCTCGGCTACTAATACCCAGATAATTCTCCAAAGGTGAGTGTTGACCACCTGACTTAATCAATGAAAAGATCTACTCGTGGCGATCATCACAGAATAACTGGACCAAATTGGCCCATCTCCCCTTCCTCCCCGTAATCCCCACGCCCTCTCCTCCCACACTAAGCAGTGGCCAGCAATGGCTTTTAAGCCCAGTAGAAAAACCCAATGCTTTTGAACCCAAAGATATGCAAAATACTGGCTGAATCAAGCTTAGAGACATATTTTGGCTTTGGGGGGTTTTGTTTATGGTTTATTTATTTATTTTATTTATTTGAGAGAGAGAGTGTGTGTGGGTGAGAGAGCACAATCAGGGGGAGTTGCAGAGGGAGAACCAGACTCCCCACTGAGCAGGGAGCCCTACATGGGGTTCAATCCCAGGACCCTGGGATCATGACCTGATCCGAAGGCAGAGGTTTTAAATCAATGAGCCACCCAGGTGCCGCTAGAGACATACTTTGTTTGAACTCCAGAGTGCTATACTTACTGAAAACTTTAATTTAATTTAATTTTTTAAAAAGATTTTATTTACTTATTTGACAGAGAGAGAGAGATCACGAATAGGCAGAGAGGCAGGCAGAGAGAGGAGGAAGCAGGCTCCCTGCTGAGCAGAGAGCCCGATGCAGGGCTCAATCCCAGGCCCCTGGGATCATGACCTGATCTGAAGGCAGAGGTTTAACCCACTGAGCCACCCAGGCGCCCCTACTGAAAATTTTTAAATAAAAACCCAGGTTTTCAGCCTTTCATAAAAAACAAACAAACAAACAAAAACAGGGCATTAAAGACCACGCATGCTGTACCCCTCAGTCCTGAATGACAACACCCAACCGGCCTGAGTTTATGCTCGTCAGGGGCTGAGTCCCTAACGGTTTTGGTCCTTAGCCCACCTGGCTCCTGCTCGCATTTCTAGTGTTTTCTTCTGCCCTAGACCCATGTTCCCCAGACTTTGCTCATTGCTAAACAGGTTTCCCAGGCCTTCCCTGGGAGATTTTGATTTGATGGGTGTTATTTCCCACCCCCACGCTGCCTCCACAAATTCCTATGTTGGAGACCTGACCCCTAGTCCCCAGGATGTGACTTTATTTGGAGATAGGGTCCCTTAGAGGTAATCAACTTAAAATGAAGTCATTGGTGGGGGGCTAACCCAATAACTAGTGTCCTTATGCAAAGGGAAATCTGGATACGGACACACACATGGAGGGGAGATGATGTGAAGACTTAGAAGACAATCATCTACAAGCAAAGGAGAAAGGCCTGGAACACAGCCTCCCCCTACAGCTCTCAGAAGGAACCAATCCTGCCAACACCTTGCTTTTGGACTTCGAGATGCCGCATCTGTGAGACAATACATTTCTGTTTAAGCCACCCAGTCATGGTATTTTGTCCCAAGAGCCCTACAAATTAATACAGCAGGTTTGGTACTGAGTCTGGAAATTTGTACTTTAAATCAGTGCAACAAACACAGCCGCACATTGGAATGGCAGGTGAAGCTTAAAAAGAATACCGATTCCTGGATCCCAACTCCGGAGACTCTGACCTAATTACTCTCGGATGGGGCATCAGCATCAGGGTTTGCTAAATCTCCCCAGGTGCCATAGTTGAGAACCAGTAGTTGGGAAACACTGCTCTATGATACCAGATTCAATGTTAATAAACCAGTTACATTCTATTTCACTTTTTTTTTTTTCATTTCTTAGCTGTCTCGTCTGTAAATATTGTTGATTAGCTGCCATTTACTGGGGCCCTCTGATGTGTTAGACACTTTATCATTTACCCCATTTAACCCCTAACAGTTTATAAATTTGATTCTTGTTTACAGTTGAGGTAAGTGATCCTGAGATTAAATGATCTAAAGTGGGGGGCACCTGGGTGGCTCCGTTAAGCATCCAACTCTTGATTTCAGCTCGGGTCATGATCTCAGGGTCTCGAGATCCAGTCCCATGTCAGGCTTATGCTCAGCAGAGAGTCAGCTGGAGATTCTCTCTCTCCCTCTCCCTCCATCCCTCCCTACCCCATGATGTTTCCAAAGCAAATAAATAAATTCTTCTTCTTTTTTTTAAGATTTTATTTATTCATTTTACAGAGATCACAAGTAGGTAGAAAGGCAGGCAGAGAGAGAGGAAGGGAAGCAGGCTCCCGGCTGAGCCTAATGTGGAGCTCGATCCCAGGACCCTGGGATCATGACCAGAGCCGAAGGCAGAGGCTTTAACCCACTGAGCCACCCAGGTGCCCCGCAAATAAATAAATTCTTAAAAAATAAAATGACCCAAAGGGATCCATTAGGGGCACGAGGCTAGCTCAGCTAGGGAGAGCATGTGACTCTCGATCTTGGGGTCATGAATTGAAGCCCCATATTAGGTGTAGCGTTTACCAAAACAAAAAAACAACAAACAAATGAAAAAACAGAAAAAAAAATTTTAAATAAAGTGATCCATTAGATTAAATTATCTGCCGACGGTCACATAGGATCCTAAGGGGCAGTCTATGCACCAGGGTCTCTTTCCACTCTATGATTTAGTCTCCCAAAAAAGCAGAGTTAAACCAAATGCTCTCTAAGAATGCATCCAGTTCAGAAACTCTTTAATTTTAAGATTCTTGGAATTGTTTTTCTAGTACCTCTGTCAAGAGTACCTGCGAGCCCCAGAACCTTCTATTTCTAGCTATAAATTAGTGAATAAATTGGATTCTCTTTTTTAATTTTTTTTTTTTTAGGATTTTATTTTTTTCAGTAATCTCTATACTCAACGTGGAGCTCAAACTCACAATCCCAAAATCAAGAGTTGCATGTTCTACCAAGCCACTCAGGGGCCCCTCACTTTTTTCTTTTTAAGGCAGGAAAACATTAGCAATTCACTAAAGTTTATTTCAAAGATCATGAAATGTGGGGCGCCTGGACAGTTAATTCAGTTAAGCATCTGCTTCTTGATTTCTGCTCAGGTCATGGTCTCCTGGTGGTGAGATCAAGACCTGCATTGGGCTCCAGGCTGGGTGTGGAGCCTGCTTAAGATTTTTTCTTGGCTCTCCCTTCCTGTTCCCTCTCTCTCAAAAAAATAAAAATCACGAGAAGTAAAACAACAATATAGCATATAAAAGAGAGCCCTGGTGAGGTGAGAGGACTAGGGGGAATCTCACACTGAGTTTCTCTCCTCCACATATTTAATAAGACTCCATTTCCCTCACTGGCCTGAGATAAATTGCCTCCTGTCACGTACACTGGTATTACCAAAGTAATCTGCTTAAAGATGTTTTAAATTAAAACATGAATCATATGCCCTATCTTCCTCATAATTGCTACCATTCAGTTTCCAAAAGGGTCACAGTATGTCTTTGCTGGGGAGTTCATCCATTCACTGGCCCACCAGTGCCAGACACCACGCCGGGGACCTGCGGTATCGTGGGGAACCAGCTCCCTGCCCTCGTGGAGCCTAGAGTAAGTGAGAGACTATGGTCAAAGACAGGGTCAGTAAATGAGCGAATTACAGATTTTGAAGACTGCTAGAAAAAGAAAGAACATGGCATGATGAATGTAGGGTTTGTGGGGAAGGACATCTAGATAAGGTGGTGAGGGAAGATTCTCTACGCTGAAACCTGAAGATGAAGAGGGGGCTGGGGAGGCAAAGAGCTAGAGCACGGCGTCCTGGCACAGGAGTCATTAATACAAAGTTCCTAAAGTGGGAATGAGTTTAACGTGTTTGAGGGAAAGCAAAGGCTGGTATGGCTGAAACACCGAGAGCAAAGGGAGGGACCCTATCAGATGACGTTGGGTTAACATCAGTAAGTAGGTTAAGCAGACAAGTCTTCCTTTGTCCCTTGTCAAACATCTATCCCATTTTCTCAAGTAGCCACACACAGGCCAGGAGGGCCAGACTGGGAGCTATAAGAGGAGGCCTCAAGGCCTCTGGACCTTGAGCTCCCGGTGATCCTGATCGCCACCCCCATCCCCCCGCCCCCAGTGACACCCACAGCTTTAAGAGATCACAAGCTCAGGCAGATGACACTTTCCAGTATTTGGTTCTCCTATGGCCATTGTTTCTGAACTCAAAAATATAAAAATCCATTAAATCGTTATACCATTTATAATGTGGGTAAGCAGTGAGTGTTATTAGCACACCAACTTCTAGTCAAGTCAAACCAAAAAATAGATACAATTTCCAGAGTTTAGAACCAGGGTTGGCTCTAAAACCTGCTTCTAAGTTCTTCCTGGTTAAGTTCTTCCTGGTTTAAGAACTCTTGACTGAATCATCCCTCTGGTTCACCTTTAAAATGTCCACGAAGACACAATTACAAAAAGACAGAAAGTCCCAACAGGACGTCAAAACAAAAATATCCATCATCAGGTAGGGCAGATCCTAATTATCAGTAAATATCACGTGATTGAGAAACCATCACTGGCTGGTTCAAATTATGACCTCTGAAACTAAATTCCAGAGCCAAGAGAAGTAGAACAAAGCCTCTGCTGGAGATGGGGGGGGGGGGAGTAGGGGGTGGATATTAAACATATTTAACAACCGGCAGCAAATGGTCACAGATCAGTCAGCACAGAGGCCAGCGGCAAACCCCTGCTCTGTGTACAGGGGTATGAGCAGGAAGGAGGTGTCAGACCAGCTTCCTCTAGTCTCACATTCCCATCCATCATGGAGAGTCAGAGACAAACCGAGAGGTCACCCAAAACTGTGAAACCTCTTCTAAGGCAGTTAGGGCCACTGCCACACCCCCCAAACCCCACTATGACTTTCTCTCTAACCAGTCTCAACTACAAATCCTAGAAAGGCAACATGACCAGTGAGGGTATCTAACGGTGCTTGCAAGCTAAGGAGAGCTCAGGAAGCAAGTGGTGCTCCCTAAGCATCGCAGTTGTTCATGCTTCTGGTCAAAACAAAATAAAACAAAAAAAATCACAAGCTGAGTCAGATTATCCAGGAAAAAATTCTCCATAAGGTTAAGGGATGAGGTGTCAGGTCCAAAAGAAGAGTGAGCGGGTGCCTGGCCAGCTCAGTGGGTAGATCCTGAGACTCTTAACCAGGGGACTGTAAATTTGAGCCCAGCGTTGGGTACAGAGATTTCTTAAAAATAAAATCTTTTAGGAACGCCTGGGTGGCTCAGTCATTGGGTGTCTGCCTTCGGCTCAGGTCATGATCTCAGGCTCCTGGGATCCAGCCCCACATCAGGCTTTTGCGTCTCCCTCTTCCACTCCCCCATCTGTGTTCCCTCTCTCGCTGCGTCTCTCTCTGTCAAATAAATAAATAAAATTTTGAAAAATAAATAAATAATAAAGATAAAATAAAATCTTTTAGGAACACCTGGGTGGCTCAGTCGATTAAGCGTCTGCCTTCAGTTCAGGTGATGATCCCAGGTTCCTGAGATCGAGTTCCGCATCAGGTTCCTTGCTCAGTGGGGAGCCTGCTTCTCCCTCTGCCTCTGGCTCCCCCTGCTTGTGTCTCCACCCCAACAAATAAATAAATAAAATATTTCTAAAATAAATTAATTAAAATTAAAAAATAAAATCAAATCTTTTAAAAAAACAAGAACAAAAACAAAACAAAAAGAAGCCAGCCTTAATCTAAGAGGACTAAACTTGATCACCTGAGAAATACTTCTGGCTAAAGCTGAAACCACACCCCCACCCCACTGATGATCAGACAGGAGTTCAAAGGCCCTCAAGTGTGGAGGAGGCAGGAGAGATTGAAATCTGGAAATTAAGTTGGAACCGTATCTTTTACCTTACTCTAAGAAAATTCCAAGCGAATCAAGATTTAAATGTAAAATATCAAGTTCTAAAAAGAGAACACATGGGAACTTTTTTATAACTCTGAAGTGATGAAAACCTTACTATGTTTAGTAGTCATTTAAAAAATTGGCTAATTGGTAAATTTCACTACATTAAAAAAAACAAAAACAAAGGAAAGCTTCTGCATGTGTGTGGGAGGGTAGTGAAGGGAGATTATAAGTAAAGTCAAAAATAAATGACACCAGGGGCACCTGGGTGGCTCAGTCCATTAAGCCTCTGCCTTCAGCTCAGGTCATGATCCCATGGTCCTGGGATGGAGCCCCACGTCAGGCTCCTTATTCAGCTGGAAGCCTGCTTCTCCCTCTCCCTCTGCCTGCCGCTCCCCCCAGCTTGTAATCTTTCTCTCTGTCAAATAAATAAATAAAATCATAAATAAATAAATAAATAAACAGCATCAACCATGCTAGAAATAAATGATATATTACACTCTGAAAGAAATCTTTACAATTAACATCACAGAACAGAGCTAATCTCCCTAATATTTAAAGAGCTCCTAGGAAAAAAAACAAAAACAAAAACAAAAACCAACACACAGGTTTAAAAAACGGCAAAGAATATGAACAAACTGTTCACAGAAAAGAAAGTACAAATGACTGTAAATTAATGAAGAGTTGTGTAACCTCACTCTTACTGAAAGAACTACAAATTAAAACTATCCTGAGATAGTATTTTTTCCTCTATTGGTGAGAGTTTAAATGGACACAAGCCCAGGGGAGAGCTGCGTGTCACTATCGAGATTACTAATGGCAATTCCTTTCATCTAGCAAGCCCATTTCTGGGCATTTATCCTGCACCTGTAAGTACATACCTTTAAAATGACATGTGTATACAGAGTTATTCATTGTATTATTGCGACAGCAAAACACTGGACACAAACATCAAACATCAGGGACCATTATGATAATATGACTGCATAATAGAACACCATGCAGTTGCAAAGATAAATGGGGAATTATTTTTGAAGCAATTTGAAAATGTCTGTAAGATATAGTGAGTGAGGGGGGCGCCTGGGTGGCTCAGTGGTAAAATCCTCTGCCTTCGGCTCAGGTCATGATCCCTGGGTCCTGGGATCGAGCCCCGCATCGGGCTTTCTGCTCAGCAGGGAGCCTGCTTCCTCCTCTCTCTCTGCCTGCCTCTCTGCCTACTTGTAATCTCTGTCTGTCAAATAAATAAATAAAATCTTTAAAAAAAAAAAAAAAGATATAGTGAGTGAGGGAGAAAGCATGGTGCAGAACAATGTGTATAACATAATAGTATTATATAATTATATCTATTATGTTATATATAACAACAATACAATACCTCCTGTATATAAAAGGGAAAAGAATAAGAATCTACAACCTTTGTGGGCAAATAAAAAAGATCTGGAAGAATACTACGCTGGATGTTCTTCATGTTGTTCCTCTACCTCTAATCTTCAACCTTCCCCCCCAACTCGTGCCCAGTAGGCTGAATGTTATGCTTTAGGGATGCCCTCCCTCTCCCTTTGGGCTGGATTTGGCAACAGGGAGGTAGAACAGGAGAAGAGAAGGCAGAAGAGTGTAATGGGTGCTCTTTATTTTCCAGCAATAGCTACTAGTGGACAGCACTTGCCTAAAACCCTCTCTAGTTTCACTAACTGTTCCTTACCCTTTGCACCTTGAACCGTAGCGACCACATGTCTCCCCGACATCCCTGCTTCTGCTAGCCCTGGCGTCCTTGATCATCCTGAGTTGGTTTTCCTTAACCATGCACAAAACTCTGTAAATAGTCCCTCCATCAGAATGTTCTCGGCTACATCACTTGAGCTTACCATCTAGTTCGTGCTAGATCCCAGACTGACACAGATACTGAGCTGATGGATTTTAAGGACAAAAATGGAGATGTTTTTTCATTGTACACTGCTTTATACTTTTTGGTTTCTGAAACATGAGCTTATGGCAGATTTAAAATTTTTAACATATGCTCTTTTAAACTTTTATTTTAAAATAATTATAAATTCACAGAAGCTTGCAAAAATAGTAGAAACAATGAAGTCAAGGTCTCCTGTAGCCTTCATCCAGTCTTCCCCAGTAATTACATCTCACGATCTCACGTAACTATAGTATAATATAGGGCAATAACAAAGTCAGGAAAGTGACATTGGTACTATACAATGGCATAATTCTTTTTTTTTTTTTTTTAGATTTTTTGCTTATTTGAGAGAGAGAGGGAGGGCAGAGGGACAGAATCTTTTAAGCAGACTCCACACTGAGCATAGAGTCCAAAGCAGGGCTCGATCTCATGCCCCAGATCATGACCCAAGCCAAAATCAAGATTGAGCAATCTAGGCGCCTCTGTACTATACAATGGCATAGTTTTATGCCCTTTTATCATGTGTGGATTCATGCAACTTTGCTGTAATCAGGATATGAAATTAGACCATCACCACAGAGCTCTCCCTTATGCTACTTCACCATCACACCCACCATCTCTCCCCACAACGTCCCTAAACCCCGGCAGTCACTAATCTGTTTTCCATCTCTATAACTTTGTCATTTTGAGAATGTCATATCAGTGGAATTGTATAACATGTGGCCTTTTAAGATTCCCTATTTTCAGGTGCCTGGGTGGCTCAGTGGGTTAAGCCTCTGCCTTTGGCTCAGGTCATGATCTCAGGGTCCTGGGATCAAGCCCCACATCGGGTTCTCTGCTCAGCAGGGAGCCTGCTTTTCCCTCTCTCTCTGCCTGCCTCTCTGCCTACTTGTGACCTCTGTCTCTCTGTCAAATAAATAAATAAAATATTTTTAAAAAAAAGATTCACTATTTTCTCATTTAGCACAATGCCCTTGAGATCCATGAAGCTGTTGTACCAACAGTATGTTCCTTTTTCATTATGGTGTAGTACATTATGTATCAATGTACAGGGTTTATTTAATCATTCCTTATCAAGGGACATTTGGATTGTTTGCCGTTCGAGGCTATGACAAATAAAACTTCTATGAACATCTGAGTACAGACTTTTGTGTGGACATGAATTTTCATTTCTCTGGGATAAATGCTCCAGTGTATGATTATAACTCATACACCAAGTGTGTGTGTAGTACTTTAAGAAACTATCCCACAGAGTATCAGTTTACCTTCCCACCAGCGATGTATGAGACATCCCGTTTCTCCTAACCACTGCCAGGATTTAGTATTGTCACTACATTTTATTTTAGCAGTTAAAACAGACGCACAGTGAGAGCCTACCAGGGTTTTCATTTGCATTTCCCGAATGGCTGATGATGTTGAACGTCTTTTCCTGTGTTTATTTGCCATCCAAATATCCTCTTCAGTGAAATGCCTCTTCATGTCCTTTGCTCTAAAAATATTTTTATTTTTAAGTGATCTCTCTACCCAGTGTGGGGCCTGAACTTACAACCCTGAGATCAAGAGTCACATGCTCCATCGACTGAGCCGGCCAGATGTCCCTACCTTTGCCCATTTTCCAACTGGACTGTTTGAACACATCCTTGTAAAAAGTTTATGGATTTACACTGGAAATGCAAGTTTATTTTGTAAGCATGAGGGAAGTACAGAAGGGCTATTTGACCACATTGTAGCTGTTTAAATGCAGATGCAGGAGACAGAATGAGGATGATACTATGACAAATACTTAGGAAATAATGTCAAGTGTAAACACACAAGGGAGGAAGAAGGAGGGGAAAGGAGGAGGGGAGTGAGGGGCCGTGGACGAAGAAAGAGCGGAAACAGAGCAAGGGCAAAGAGATGAGGACAGAACAGGAAGAACAGAGAAGGGGGAGAAGCAAGAGATGTCGTGGCTTCAAGGCTAAGCACACTCTAGAACAAGGGCTTGTATCAAGCTTAGAAAGCAACCCCAAGACAAATGGGCAAGATTGTCCATAAAGAAGTTTTTGGGGGGAGCTTGGCTGGCTCAGTCAGAAGAAGTTGCAACTCTTGATCTTGGGGTCACGATATGAAGCTCTACACTGGCTGTAGGGATTACTTAAATAAACAAAACTTAAAAAAAAAAAAAGGTTTTGGTATTGTAAAATTGAATTATAACCTGCAAAGTGATGAAGATTTTGACTTCCTTTAAACTAAATCTAAGCTGACTGCTAGTGGTGGGGTTGAAAGAGGATTGGGAGTAAAGGGAAATCATCTTTAAGATTTTATT
Source organism: Martes martes (assembly GCF_963455335.1). Taxonomy (NCBI): domain Eukaryota; kingdom Metazoa; phylum Chordata; class Mammalia; order Carnivora; family Mustelidae; genus Martes; species Martes martes. The sequence goes on along the minus strand of NC_137900.1, from coordinate 13,282,888 downwards.
TAGTTATTTATTTAAGAGCTAGAGCAAGAGGAGGAGCAGAGGGAGAGGGAGAAAAATTCAAGCAGATTCAGCACTGAGCCTGCAGCCCGACGACGCAGGGCTGGATCTTACAACCCCGAGATCACCGCCCAAGCTGAAAGCAAGAGTTGGTAGATAACCGACTGGGCCACCCAGGCACCCCAGGATATGATCTGACAAAGCTCTTGACAAACTCTTTCATCTGTAGATTGGGAAATCAAATCATCTGCCTCTCCTATCTCTTGGGGGCTATAACCCATAAAACACTTACTAGAAAATACTTTTGCACCTGAAAGGTCTTACAAATAAAAATTGTCATTGCTGATATTATTATGATTTTGTGTTCTTCACATTACAGTTAAATTCAAATACTCTATAAATGAAACTGTAACGTACAAAAGTGTGTAAGACCACAGAGAACGAGGTGGGGTGAGGGACACAAGAGAGGCTCGAGTTAATGACCTGGGAGCCCGTCAGTGAGAGCCACTTCTCAACTTCTTTCTTCCTGTCACGGCAATGAGAGGAAGCCTGAGACCATCCAGCAGTTGGCAGGATGGGAAATTCCTGAGGTGGTTTCTCATTTTCAATGTTCTCTTCTCAATCCCAGTTAGACCTCAATTCAAAAGAACTCTCCTCTTCCCAAAGCCACCTTTGGGATCAAAAACCTTATCAGTACATTCTGGAATTTCTGCATCAGCCTCTAACTCAGCAGACCATCAATGTTTCTTTCCCCTCAACTGCTCTTCCTGATTTCACTATCTCAGTCAATGACAAGGTTATCCTTTCGGTGTAAACGTTTCAGTTTCCAAACTTTGAAGTCATTCCTGAATCTTCCTACTCATGTCCAGGACTACATTGTGACATCATGGGCCCTAGGCACTTTTCCTTTGTAGGTCTCTTTCTCCATCAGAAAAAAAAAATAGGGTGTCTGGGTGGCTCAGATGGTTAGACATCTGTCTTCAGCTCAGGTCATGATCCCAGAGTCCTGGGATCAAGCCGCACATCGGGCTCCCTGCTCAGCAGGAAGCCAGCATCTTCCCCTCCCACTCCCCCTGCTTGCATTCCCTCTCTCACTCTCTCTCTCTCTGTCAAATAAATAAATAAAATCTTATTTTAAAAAAACACAGAGTGCCATATTAATTTCAGGTATACAATATAGTAATTCAGCACTTCCATATATCACCCTGTGCTCATGTCGTTTTAATTATTTTTTTCTTGTTTTATACAAATGTCTATACCAGAGACGCAGTGCTGGCTTCTGCTGTGGGGAGGTGGGGCTCTTGGCAGTGATGGCAGCCACATGAGGGCAAGTTCATCTTGTTCAGTTTACACCTCGTTCTGTCCCTGCCACTCTGGTGCCTTTGCATATAGGTAGGCTCATTGAGAAAACATCAGAGTAACTGAAGAAAGAAATCAACTGGTATCCGTGGGCCAGGTTATCTTGCCAACTCATCTATTAAGAGCATCCTCTGTCGTGTACACTCTGTGTCTGTTCTGAACCATCTCTTAACATACTTCTCCTTCATTGCCTTCATCATACCAGTTTTCCCCAAGTCTCTAATAAGCTGGACAACCTGTTTACTACTGTTTATGAATCACTTGAGATCTGAACAGTCTCTTCTTTCACACCAAGTGACAACCAGATGTACTGTTCAAAGTTTGGCCACTGGTAGGACTTCCCTTCCCCGTGATCTTTCAGGGCCCCCCTCGGATGAAGCTGTATGCCAGACGCCACAGATGCTAGCGTATTAGAAGATCCCACAGTATACCAGGCCCAGACTCCTTCATCACGTGGTCATGGAAATCTTCCCCTGGAGGCACGTAAATGCAGTGAGGAAGGGCAGTGAAACTGGGGACCAGGCAATGCGGGAGGCTGAGTCATCCGCTTGGCAGTTCACTTGACCCTTAGGTCTGCATGGGACTGACTGCATAGCCCTTATTTCCACTTATAAAGGCAGGCTGCTGCACACACACAGTTTTATGGTTCAGTGAAGGCTCCCGCCTTCGTTGGGTAGTTGGGTCACACACATATATGATGGCCCACGGTAAGGCTTTCAGGCTCTACCAAGCCACAGGAGCAAACCAGAGCTGCTTTCAAATGGGAATAATTGCCAGCAGGTCAGGAGTTTCCCACTGGGGCTTGCCAGAGGCTCCATAAAACATTCCATCGGTCACAGATATGTCAGCTGTCATGGGGTCTGCTGAGCCACAAGGCTCAAGTGCAGGCAACTTACACTACAGCCTGCACCTGCTTCAGAACGCTTTCTTGCTCTGAATCCTACTGAAAACTATCAGCTTCCCAGCTTACGAGGTAAATGAGTTGGAACATCATGCTCAAGTGGGGCATCTGTTGCTTCCAAAATCCAGAGAACCAACGTACATTACGCCTTTTGTAGAAGTTTGCAATGCAGCAAACTTGTCTCTCACTTTAAAGAGACATGCCTCAGACTACTGCACTCGTCAAAACATCACACCTGTGGCAGGCCCCTGACCTTTCACAGACCTTACTTCCTACCTCCTGGCATAAATGTGACTTACTAAGGCATGTAGGATACTTGCTACTTCCTGTTCCCCAGTCCAATTAGCATTATGTCATCATTGCAGTGGATCAGACTGATGCTACAGAGACTATCAAGATGATCAAAGTCCCTTTGGGCTCTTTTACAACACACAGCAGGAGAGATCACCAGGCATAGAGGCAAATCAGTAAAGGTATATTGTTGCCCAGCCTTGCAAAGGAAACAGCTTCAAAATGCTTCTCATTGTTATTAATGATGAGAATGGGAAAAAAAGCATTTGCCGGGTCAATAGCTATAAATGGATACATAGAGCTATACGGATTTGTTTTAGTAACGACACCGCAGCCAGGCCACGGTTATGATTAGCATGACTATCTGTCTAAATTTGCAATAATATCCGATCATCTCCATAACCCATCTGTCTTTCATACTAGCCAAAGAAGCAAGTGGAATGGGGATGTGACAGAATCATACCACTGCAGCTTTCAAGTGTTGGATGGTGGCACCAACCTCTAGAATTGCTCTTGGCTTACTGTCTTAAAGGGGAGAGTTTTTGCCTGACCTTTTCTGTAATAGTAACCACAGTGTCCTCTGCTGTGTATATATACATATATACATATGTATATATGTATATATGTATATATACACAGCAGACTATAGAAGATATGCTCTTTTCCCCCAAAAGCTTCTACCCAGGCTTTCTGATTACCCTCTTAAGTTGGAAACTCACAGTTTCATTTCTCCTTTATCCTTCATACACACTCTGGGACTGTCAAAAGAAGCCAGGTGGCCCCATGATCTATATACTCATTACTACCAACATGATGGCTGAATGCCACAACTACTTGATCTGTCCTCCTCCTGTGCTTTATCTCATGCCCACGTGGCGATAATCTGAATAATCACAATGCTGTATATACCAGGGATTACGTGTCCCATTTTCCACTGGCAAATAAGTCTGTGCTCTTCAAACAGACTGGCAACCCCAACTCAGAATCCCATTCTAAATGTCTGTTTTCTGGGGTCACTTATGATAGCAATTTTTAAGTCAGTCAAGATCCCAGAAAGAAAAAGATGACACGCAAGAATTGGGTAATTTAGGGGTGCCTGGCTGGCTCAGTCCATACAGCATGTGACTCTTGATCTCGGAGTCATGAATTCAAGCCCCACACTGGGTGTAGAGTTTATGAGAAGGAAGGAAGGAAGGAAGGGAAGGAGGGAGGAAGGGAGGAAAGAAAAGGAAACGAAAGGAAAGGAAAAGAAGGGAAGGGAAGGAAAGGGGGAAGGAGAAAGGAAGAAAGAAATTGTTAGTTTAAAGGTGTTTTAAAAAGGGGTACTTGGGGGGCACCTGGGTGGCTCAGTGGGTTAAGCCTCTGCCTTCGGCTCAGGTCATGATCCTAGGGACCTGGGATCGAGCCCCGCATCGGGCTCTCTGCTCAGCGGGGAGCCTGCTTCCTCCTCTCTCTCTGCCTGCCTCTCTGACTACTTGTGATCTCTCTCTGTCAAATAAGTAAATTAAAAAAAAAAATTTAAAAAGGGGTACTTGGGTGGCTCTATTGGTTGGGTGTCTGCCTTCAGCTCGGGTCATGATCCCAGGTCCCTGCTCAGCATCAGGCTCCCTGCTCAGCGGGGAGCCTGCTTCTCCCTCTCCCTCTGCCTCACCCCTCCACTTGTGCTTTCTCTCCTCTCTCTCTCAAATACATAAATAAAATCTTAAATAAATAAATAAAATAAAAAGAGACAATTTACAAGGAACTGAGTAGGGTATAGGGAATCTACAAAGCATGGTACAGTACCCTAAGGCTAGAAAGAGCATGACATCATTACCACCTCTAGACTTGAAGGAGCATTAAGAATGTCCTCCAGGAACTGGAAGAAAGAAAGGTCTGTATGTGGAGAATCATCAGACTATCTATCTCTACTTATCCTCAGCCTGTCCATGGTGACCCCACAGGAAGGGAGCCACGGGAATAATCTGGACTCTTCTTTCAGGGATTCCCATTACACAACTCCCATTGGAAGCCAAAAAACAAGGACTCCCACAGATGGTACCACACAATCAGCCTCTCAGGATGGAGAGTGAATCTAGAGGGACAAATGGAAGATGTCCTATGGTTTTAAAATATTAACTCGTGTGTATTTACTTTGGGTCCCCCCACATAGATTGTAAACCCCTTGGGGCAGAGGTTTACATGCCTTATCCTTCCATGGATCCTCCCACAGCACCTGAGACAGTTTGGCATGACCGAATGAATGAAAGTACTTCAGTGTTGATAGCTATGTCATAACACGTCCATAGACCAAACTACAAAGCACGATTTTAAAAAATTATGTGAAGGGAAAAAAAAATCTGCCCTAGGTATCGTACCCAATTCCAAAGTGGTACACAGGGAACAGAGTACAGCATTACAAAATGACTAGATGAGGTGAAAGAAACTCTGCCAACATTTAATATATTCCCAGCTGAACAAAGATTTCAGCTCTCCTTGAATGATTTCATAGGTAGGCGTCAGCCAGTCCAGCCCCCGCTTTTGATGCGCAGGGCGTCAGATGAAATCAGATCACCCAGCTTGTGGCTTTAAAGTAATAGCTGAGTAATGGATAGTAATTTCCCATCTATTAAGCTAAGGCTCCCTTTCCAATGAGTTTTTGTGCATTCTGCTAAGTGACTCTGATTTTCATTTCCCCAACACATTTTTCTTCCCTGAATGTCCTTCCAATATGTCTTGTTTTGACAGTTAACGGCTTAGTACAATTTGCAAGGATTTGTTTTTCTCAGCTACAGATTGATTCTTTTTATCTCACTTCGATTTGCTGGGAAACATTTGACCTCCTATCAGAGATAGGAGAGGTGTAGAGGTCTTTTTCTGCAGATAATAGGCAAGAGGCAATTTTATTACACTGTATCACAGAATTTGAAGAGTAAGGAAGAGAGAGCAGAGGGTTGCCATAAGAAAATCAATTACCCAAGTGTATTGCTGCAGAATGTGTGCCCGGACACATACAAGTTTAAATATAGAGAGCATGTCACCTTCTCAACTTGGGGCCATAGAGATTGATACACACACTTTGACTTAGTATCAACATGAAATCAAAGTGCTATGTTCATCTCTCATGATCACAGGTGGCACAGTAAAATAATACATTACTGAGTGATACTAGGCTAGAACGACAATTATTCCCCCTGAGGACTACATTTCAATTTTTCTAAGTCTTCATTATTGAGGAATAACATACACAAAGTGCAATCTTAAGAGTACAGTTCAATATACATATGTGTGCATATATGCACATAACTCTCACCAGATCAAAAAGTAGAACATTTCCAGAACTCTCAAAGGTTCCCTTCTGCTCATTTTTAGTCCTACTTTGAAGGGTATCCACTATCCTGACCTCTATCAACACAGATTAACTTTGCCTGCTTTTTTTTTTTTTTACATTTAAATGGAATCATAGGGTATTTCTATTTTGTGTCCCGTTTATTTTTTTGCTCACCGCTATGAGATTCAGCAGTATCGCTGTGTGTATCACTAGATTATTTATTTTCACTGCTGAGGGATATTCTATTGTATGTATACACCACAACTTATTTATTCATTCTATCACTGATGGGTATTTCATTCCTTTGGATAAAACTGAACAAACTGCAAGTAAATATTTAACAAACTGTACTAAGATATAAATTACAGAATAATCTCTTAAAGAAATTAAGAGATACACTTTCATCTTCCATGCATATCCAGTGGTAGTTTTGAAAATGCCTTCCTTTCTCTATGAGAGCAACACCTAGTGGCCTAGGAAGGCTATAGTTCTGGATGTGTGCATTTAGATTTGGAAACAGTGCCTTTTAGGGGCGCCTGGGTGGCTCAGTGGGTTAAAGGCTCTGCCTTCGGCTCGGTCATGGTCCCAGGGTCCTGGGATCGATCTCCCCACGTCGTCGGGCTCTCTGCTCAGCAGGGAGCTTGCTTCCTCCTTTCTCTCTGCCTACTTGTGATCTCTGTTTGTCCAATAAATAAATAAATAAATCTTAAAAAAAAAAAAAGTAAACAGTGTCTTTTAGTTGTTGGGTTTTTTTAAAAGATTTTATTTATTTATTTGACAGACAGAGATCACAATTAGGCAGAGAGGCACAGTGCCTTTTTAGTTTTAACAGACCTCCGATAGCATCTAGATGTCCGTTAAAACCACATAACATCTGGGCCCCACTAGAAATCATCTCAATCAGAATCTCTGAAGATGAGAGCCCAGGGCTGGTAAGTTATAAAAGCTGTCTCGGCGATTTTAATGTGCAGCCAGCGCTGAGAACCACCAATCTAGACCAGTTTTTGCTGAACATCGTAATCCCCTGGAGGGCTTGTTCAAACACAGATTGCCTGACCCCACCCCGAGTATATTTCAGTGTATCTGGGTAGTGCCGCAAAATTTGCATCTCTATCTAGTTCCCAGGTGATGCTGATGCCGCCAGTCCTGGGACCACATGATGAGAACCAATAATCTAGACCAACTCTGTTATTTCACATAAGAAGAAACGTCAGGCTGGGCATTTGAAGTAATTTGCCGGAGTCGTAGAGCCAGTTAGGGACAAAGTTATAATTAGAATGGAGCCTCAGAGTCACTTTTCCTCTCATCTGATAGAGGTATAATTGGGTATCTCTGAATGTTACATCATCTGAAGCTATGTTAAAAGACAGGCTATTTCCCTCCAATGAAAAACAAAATAAGGAGATGTTTAAGGAGTGGATGAGAGTAAGTCTTTTCCATAAACCTATCCACAAGAACCTAGGCATTCCGAGGAAGTGGGCAGATCACACAGTACAGGCCAGCAGGGATGGGAAACAGAGTTGGCTTGAACTCTGATCCCTGCTCAGGAAAGGATGGATCTGTCCTCTCACTCACTCCTTCCCTCCTTCAACGTCCCCCGAAAGGCTGAGCAGCTTCAACCCAGATGGGCCATGTGGTCCCAAGTCACCAGGTCAGAAGTCAGGAAACCTCTTGGCCAATAGTCTGTCTCTCCCACATCTCTCTCAGAGCACAAGATTAATGCATCTTGCTGAGTTTCTCTGTGGTTCCTAAGTCTTGCCTATATTTGCCCCTTACAAAACAATGTTTCCAAATATGGCCAGCTCATTCCCCGCCCCCCACCCCCCTGAGGTTTGGACAGCTCTATGCCTAAGGATCCACGCCCCATGCTGTTGAGAGGGGTGAGCCCATTCTCCGAGCTTTGCTAAACACGCTGTAATGACACAATGCACCCACAGCTTGGACGTTGGCCTGCTGAGCCATTCTGGGCCACCCTCCTGTCTCCAGGAACTATCTCAACATGGCAGGAGAGCTTTGTCTAAGGGGCTAGAAGATCAATATTTTAAATACACATCGCAGGTGATTCTAATGTAAGCCAGGTCTGGAGACCACTGCCCAATATCATATTATTGAGTAAACATTAATCTTAGTTGCTATTGTTGGGGGGGGCGGGGTTTAATGGCATTATACAGCAATCTTCATTGTGTCTACACTTTTGGGCAGTGGAAGAAGTATTTTCAACTCAAGATTCAAGCAGGAATGGGGACGCCTGGCTGGCTCTGTCGGTAGAGCACACTGGGCATAGAGTTTACTTAAAATATAAACAAACAAAATCTTAAAAAAAAAAAAAAAGATTCAAGCAGGAACAAATTCATGCTACTGAATGAGAAGAGAGAAAAGAAACTTCATCAACCAGAGTGTACAGGTATAAGGTATGTAAGATAGTAAAAAAATGTGTTCTATAGAAAATAACTGATGCAGCCTCATTTTTTAATAAAAAATAGAAAAATTTTAAAAAGTAAAGATGCAAAGACTCTGATGACAGTATGCCCACCACAGGAGAAAACAAGAAATTCCTAACATAAAATTTCACACTATCTCACCTATTGAGGCAATGTGCTGGACACACGCTCTCTACATGTGTTCCAAATCTAAAATTTTACTCCAAGAAAACTGTGTGCTCTAAGGCTTTCTTATATTTATATGGCACAGCATGTAGCTGGGAGAGGCAACAGATAGTCTGTCACACTTCAAGACTCCAAACCTCCATGGCTACCAGAGGGACCATTATGTCGGCACACTATTAATTACTTAATGGGAAGACTATTTTTTAACTGAGGTATATTTATCATATAATATTATACATATCAATAAAATAAGCCACAGATGGGCAGAATAGTATTTCCAAATTATGTCTAATAAAGGATTTATATATAAAAGATATACAAAGAAATCTTACAACTGAATAATAAGTAAACAACCCAATTTTTTTTTATGTAGGCTCCACACCAATGTGGGGCTTAAACTCACAACCTTGAGATCAAGAGTCACATGTTCTACTGACTGAGCCAGCCAGGTGGCCTAACCTGAGTTTAAAAATAGTCAAAATAGGGGTACTTGGCTAGTTCAGTCAGTAAGGCATATGTCTCTTGATCTTGGGGTCTTTGAATTCAAGTCCCACATTGGGTGTAGAGATTACTTTAAAAAAAAAAAAGATAATTTAAAAAATTTTAAAAAACAGGCAAAACATCTGAATAAATAGTTCAAGAAAGACTATATACAACTGCCAGATAAGCACATGAAAACACATTGAATCAATACCATTAGTAATTAGGAACACAAAAATTAAAACCACTGTTAAGACTCTACACCCACTAAAATGGTGATAATCAAAATGGACTGACAGTCACAAATGTTGGTGAGGATGTGGAACAGTACAGTGGTGTGGCTGCCTAGGAAAACAGTTTGCTAGTTTCTCAAAAACTACACATAAATTTACTGTATGATCCAGAAAGCTCTCTCCTAGGTATGTATGTACCCAAGAAAAATGAAAATATGTTCAAGAGAAGACACACAAATGTTCACAACAGAATTATTCATAATAGCTATAAAGTAGAATTGAATGAGGAAACAAAATTAGCCTGTCCAGGGGCGCCTGGGTGGCTCAGTGGGTTAAAGCCGCTGCCTTCGGCTCAGGTCATGATCCCAGCGTCCTGGGATCGAGCCCCGCATCGGGCTCTCTGCTCAGCAGGGAGCCTGCTTCCTCCCTTCTCTCTCTGCTTGCCTCTCTGCCTACTTGTGATCTGTCTGTCAAATAAATAAAAAAAAAAAAAATTAAAAAAAAAAAAAAAATTAGCCTGTCCATACAATGGGGTGCTATTCAGCAAAAGGGGGGGAGAGAAAGAATGATTAATTCTTGATACATGTTAAAACATGGTTATATGTCAAAAATGTTATGTTAAATGAAAGAAGCCAGACTACCTATTTCATTATTTCATTTCTATGGAAGGTTCCTAACAGGCAATTTTATAGACACAAAAAGGAGATAGTTGCCTGAGGCTGGGGACGGGAATGGGAAATACTAAAACTGGCCATGACAGATCTTTCTGAGGTGATGGCAACGTCCTAAAAATGGATTGTGTTAATTGCACAATGCCATAAATTTACCAAATCACAAATTTTACACTTAAAATGAGTGCATTTTATGGTATGTAAATTATACCTCAAAAAAAGCATTTAAAAAGTACAGAGACAAAATTATCACTATGTTGTAGAAAAAACTTCCATAGAATTTTACAGAATTTACAGCACAGTGAGGCTGATCATTTTATCAGTGGTTCCCAACCATTCCCAGGCCAAGAATCCCTATTTTTTTTTTTAAGATTTTTTTTTTATTATTTATTTATTTGACAGAGAGAGATCACAAGTAGGCAGAAAGGCAGGCAGAGAGAGAGAGGGGAAGGGAAGCAGGCTCCCTGCCGAGCAGAGAGCCCGATGCGGGGCTCGATCCCAGGACCCCGGGATCATGACCCGAGCTGAAGGCAGAGGCTTTAACCCACTGAGCCACCCAGGTGCCCCAAGAATCCCTTTTTAATAGCAAAAACAGTGACAGCCTTATATATCCTAATTGAACCTTTAGTATAAATCAAGGAAATAAATAATTTCAAGAATATTGTGAATTTGCATTAACTAATCACATCCACTACATATAAAAATAATAGATAGATCTGCAAGACAGGTTATTATTCAGTCTACGGACAGAGCTAAGTGCACCTATGGATTCATGGGCTTCATGCATAATGGTGGGGTCAGTGGCCCTAGAGTTGAAACTCGCTCAAAATCTTTTTGCCATCCAATGCAGCACTAAATAAAAAGAGCAAAAAATACCACTGTAAGTTCAGTTCCATGGTGAGTAGTCCTCTCTGCACTCCGTTTACAGCTGGGAAGAACACGATTGACTTTTGGACTATGTGTGGGCAAAATGTACTTGACAAGTGGCTCACAGGAAAAGAGGAAGGTCGCATGACTGGAAAAATAGTTGGATGCTTGTCCAAACAAAGGAGGGAGCTGTTTTGTGAATTCCTGTTTTGTCTCCCTTCTACCCGCCCCCCCCCCCACCCCGGGCCCATTTCAGTTGTAACCAATGTGTTCCAACAGTTCTACAGCGCAAACTCTGTATTAAATGATCATGGCCATGCTCGCCCCTCCCGCCCCCGCAGGGAGCCTCTTTCCTCTGGGATTTTCACTTTCTGTAGGACATCCTCTCAACTTTACTGACAGTGGCCGAGCAGCATGAAGTATTTCTGGAACTACCAATTGAGGACTTCCCATGTATAAATCAATCACTTAATAGGATCTGAAACGTACTGTTTTCATTGCCAAGAAATGGGTTCCAAAAGCGTTTCCAAGTTATTTATAAGAACCACTTGTTTGTTTCAGTAAGTCTTGTTTTTGTCACTGCCCCACTGGCAGCGGCTCACACCGCACCTGCCTCGTTCAGCTGGCGGCCACAAGTGTTGCAAAGGCAAGAAACATAGGAGAAACTTCTTTTGAAACAGTGTGTAACTGTTCAGTTGCGCTTCCAAATGGTATGTTCAGTATGCTCTTGGGTGACGCATAATAAATACAATATTCTTCCTGTGTTACCAGATGTTCTGGACACTCTGTGGTACATTTTTTTTTTCCAGAAAAACAACTGGACCCCTCTGGAATACTTCACCAGAACACATACTGAGTATACTATGTAAAAGTGTAAATAACATGGTTTAAAGGTCGGTTTGTGTTTCCTGATTTTGCGGACATGCTGTAATATCCTCTGCTAAGGGACGTCACTTTCATCCTTTAGGAGACCATCTTTCCTAACCTTGCCTGGTCCTAGCAATTTCCTCAGGGCCCATTCATTTCCTATATTGGTCATTTAGGTCGCTGTTCCTCATGTTACCACGATTTTTCAAGGAAAAAACTGTTTTACAGATTAAAGAAAATACATTCCACAAATAAATTTGTGGCCAGATTAAAATAAAAATAAAAAGTGGAATAATAAATATGGTCATACTCAATTACACAAAAACCTGTATTTGTAATGTAAACAGGCAATTTATAATTTAAATAAAAGTTCAGGGTAATGGGGGCACCTGGGTCGCTCCGTGGGTTAATCCTCTGCCTTCAGCTCAGGTCATGATCTCAGGGTCCTGGGATCAAGCCCGCATCAGGCTTTCTGCTCAGCCGGGAAGCCTGCTTCCCCCTCTCTCTCTGCCTGCCTCTCTGCCTACCTATGATCTCTCTGTCAAAAAAAAAAAAAAAAAAAAAAAAAAGTTCAGGGTAATAGAACATGCTTTTCTAATTCACTTTCTCTTCTTAATTCATTAAGTAATTTTAAAATAGAAATTTTTTGATCATTTGATTTACTAAAGTTTCTGAGTTTCTCTGTGTTTGCTATTAATTACAGTTAGCATTGTGCCATTACTAAGTTTTAACAAAGGAATGAAAGGCAGTTGGTAAACTTGTTATTGTCAGAAATATTGTTTCTAAAGCTTTTTTATTGCACACACATCTGTGTATGTTGTCACTGAAGGGTCTACCCCTAGCAAGTACTAAAAATAGCCAATAGCAGTTCTGACATTTCTTATACAAATGCTTTCATTGAAAGGGTCTGCTTCTCCTCTTTCAATGTTAATAGAATTCTATATCAAGTTTTTTTTTTCTTTTTCTTTACCCAAGAATTTTCAGCGTGCCCACTTCTCACCCCAACAGAGTCTCTTAGGATAATCTGAAAGAAAATCTCAAAACCAAAATTTATTATATAGTATCTATAAACATCAAGAATGGAACACCTTCTATAGCCAAGAGCTTCACAGATACTGTATTTAACACTTCCAGAAATCTTATACTGTAGAAGTCATCATCCTCATTTTACAAATAGGAAAGGTACACACAAGGTAACTTCACAGAAGTAAGGAAACTGGTCCAAGGTCATGCCATGAGTAAGAGGCTGGGTTAGGATCTAAACATCCTTCTGCCTCCAAGTCACTCCACCTCCTACTTGCCTGAATTAAGATTTATGTTGCTTTATTTCAAGGCATGTTTTTGACAACAGTATACCATCAAGTGCTTTTAATTTAAAGTTATAATTATTTTCAAATTGATGAAAATCAAATTTTCAAATTACATACAATAAATTAAGCAAATCCTGTGTTGAATTTTGTATTTCTTTCTTTTTTAAAGATTTTATTTATTTATTTGAGAGAGAGAGAGCATGAGCAGGAGGAGGGCAGAGGGAGAGGGACAAGCAGGCTTTATACAGTGCAGGGAGCCTAATGCAAGGGCTCTGTCCCTGAACCCTGAGATCATGACCTGTGCCAAAGTCAGATGCTTCACTGACTGAGCCACCCAGGAGCCCCTGAATTTTATATCTCCATACCCCAGTATAACCACCACCTAGATCAAGATCAGGTAGCTCCTGCATTCCAGAAGTTTCTCTCGTGCCCCTTCCTTGTCAATATCACACCCCCAAAAGTAACCACTATCCTGATACCTACCACAAAAAAAGTAGTTTTGACTACTTTTGAACTTAGGTATAAACAGAATCATAAAAAAGTAATTTCATTGTATTTGGATTTTTTTGCTCATCATTATCTGTAAGGTTCATCAATGGACAATGTATACCTTTTAAAATGTTAATTGAAACTTAATGCTAATGTTGAGATCAAAAACTTTTTAAAATTCATATGGAACACTTCATAGATTTGCATGTCATCCTTGCACAGGGGTCATGCTAATCTTCTCTGTATTGCTCCAATTTTACTATATATGCTGCTGAACTGAGCACAAGTTCAAAGACATTTGATTTGCTCTAAACCAATGAAAATACGTGGGGTCCCTGGTTGGCTTAGTTGGTAGAATATGTGACTCTTGATCTCAGGATTGTAAGTTCAAGCCCCATGTCGGGTTTAGAGATTACTTAAAATTTAAAAAAAAAAAAACACTTACAAAAATGAAAAATATAATTTTAAGTAGTATTTAATAATATATATTTAAATATTTAACAATAAAATATAATTTATATACTTCAAATTAATATTTCTAGAGGTTACAGAAACTTCTAAGCCAAATTTTGGTAAAATATTTTATCACTTAGTCAACTTCTGAACACTTAGGTACTATTTATATTTTTATATCGAATATATATTTTTAGATCTTCCATTTTTTTTGCTTAAAGAGTGAGAATACACATGCACAAGTGGGGGGAGGGGTCAAGGGAGAGGGTTAGAGAATCTTAAGCAGACTCCCTACTGAGCAGGGAGGCTGACACAGGGCTCCGTCTTACAACCCTGAGATCATGACCAGAGTAAAAACCAAGAGACTGCTTAGCCAATGAGCCACCCAGGTGCCCCTTAAGCCTTCCATATCAGTAAAAGTACCAACTGCACATTTTATGATAATGCACATTTTTCCTTTGAAAGGAACTATTTTTAAGACCATAAAAATTTTTCATTTTTAAGATTATACAGAAATAAAAGGTGCAACTTCATGTGTAATTTTATGTAGTAGTATCTTTTAAAAGCCTGGTACTTCAATTCCTTAAAAAGTGTTATGTAAGAGATTTGAGAATGCATAATTATTTCCATCTGTATTATTGACAGAATTGTGGGACTCATTAGTATAGAGCTGAGTATGTAATCCCAGCATACTCCCGTGACTCCATAAGGGTTGCCAGTAAAAACTGGAAAATGGTCTTGCAACATACAGTATTACACACAAATCAGAACATCATGAGTCACAAAATTCTATGCCAGAAGTTATATGGAAGATATCTATAAACTTTGTATAATAAAAAAAAAAAATGTACCTTTAGAACAGGACACTCATTCAGTAACAACTAATGTTACACGGGAAGACAAAGACCCAGAAAGAGGGAGGTAGGAAGTGATAGAGGTGTGTCCAAGTTAATGTTGTTACAAATTTCACTTAAGGGAAAAAAAAATGTTTAGGAACGTGGAATATGGGTAATTTTGCATAAATGTGATTGAAATGATATAGGCTTTGGAATCATATAGACTTGGTTTGAATCTTAGGTTTATTTTTTTTTAAAGATTATTTATTTCTCTATTTGACAGAGAGAGAAAGAGCAAGCACAAGCAGATAGAGTGGCAGGCAGAGGCAAAGGGATTCCTGTGGCGCAAGGAGCCTGACATGGGGCTCAAACCCAGGACCCTGGACCAAAGACAGGCACCTAACCAACTGAGCCACCCAGCCCCCCCCAGGTTTATTACTTATTATCTTTCTGACTGTGGCAAGTTACTTAATCCCTGAGCTTACTTTAGTCACCTGAAAACTGAAGAACAATTACTCAGAACACTGCTGTTTATCTTACGTGATAAAAGAAAAACATTCATACCAAGTACATATAACAACTTTTTCTTGGGGCACCTGGGTGGCTCAGTGGGTTAAGTCTCTGCCTTCGGCTCAGGTCATGATCCCAGGGTCCTGGGATCGAGCCCCGAATCGGGCTCTCTGCTCAGTGGGGAGCCTGCTTCCCCCACCACCTCTCTGCCTGCCTCTCTGCCTACTTGTGATCTCTGTCTGTCAAATAAATAAATAAAATCTTAAAAAAAAAACAAAACAACTTTTTCTTCTCCTAATAATTATTACTGTACTAAAAGATAATCATTGCAACTTACCTTCCCAATACAACCTATGGGATATATTCAGAACTGCTTGCAAACACCTATATTCTTTCCATTATGCAAGTAGGTCTCACAATAAACTGACATCACCTGCTTAGGAAGATTACAGGTATTATGACTCAAATGTGGAAATCAACAGTCTCAATTCAAGGGCTTCAGCAATGAGCACTCTCCAATGATGCCTGAGACACAGTGGTTCTTCAGGAAAAAAGCTCTGAACTGTCTGAAACAATGGAAGATGAAAGCAAGGCAGAGGAGGGCTGTCAGCAGAGTCCTGGAATACTAACAGTATAGAAAACAGTAGAGTTACCCTGCCAGCAACGCACAAACTATTCTCACGTATACTAACCCTAATATGCGAAATGGGTTCTGGGATCAAGAGATTGTACAGGTTCAAAACCTAGACTTAATTTCTCATCTGTTAACATGGATAATGACTGTTATCACTACACAGAGTCATGATGAACACTTGATGAGCTTATCATGGAAAGGGCGTAATTTTGAACAGTATTAGAATACATTCCACACTTGATTCACATGCCCTTTGCCTTCTAAGCAAGACACCTGTTCTTGGTTCTCCTTCTGCTTCTCTGGTCATTCCTTACTCTCCAAAGCTCCACAAGCCCAGGGCACAACTCAAAGAGTCCTCGCACAGAACAGCTGCTGAGACAGGCTTAGAGCCGAGAGGTCATGCAGTGCTGGAGTCTGGCCTTACCCATGTTAAGACCCCAGGAAATACATGCCCAGGAATAAAGACAATATTTGAGAAGTAAAACACAGTAATAAGGAACTCTAAAAATAAATGTAAAACTGCAACAGACCACCCCAGCAAAGCCTAAGATCAAGTTCTGATAGGATCAAGTTGATCGGCAGTCATCTGTTTTTTAGAGGACCCTCTAAAACTCATCATCCACAATTTCTAGCCTATAATAAAAATTATTAGATAGGCAAAACAGGAGAAAGTGTCCAAAAATCAAGATAAAATAATCAATGAAAGCAAACAAAAGTGAAAAAGGACTTCAAAATAACTGTGATAAATATGTAGATAAAAGAGAAAAAGATGCACGAGATAGGTAACATGGAATATTTGAACAGTTATAATCAATAAAAAAGAATCAAATGGACATTTGGAACTGTAAATTCCAGTATCTGAAATTAGCTATTTATTAACTGGGTTTAAAAGCACACTCAATACCTTAATCCTATTTATCTAGAAGACAGAATTAATGAATGAAAAGGCAGGCCAACAGAAAACATACAAACTGGGGGCACCTGGCTGGCTCAGTCAGTGACTCTTGATCTTGGGGTTGTGAGTTCAAGCCCCACATAGAGCTTACTTTAAAAAGTAAAATAAGGGCACCTGGGTGGCATCCAACTCTTGATTTCGGCTCAGGTCATGATCTCAAGGTTATGAGATCAAGCCCTGCATGGGGCTCTGTACTGGGCATGGAGCCTGCTTAAGAGTCTCTCTCTCCCTCAGATAAAGGGCTAGTATCCAAAATCTATAAAGAGCTTATCAAACTCAATACCCAAAGAACAAATAATCCAGTCAAGAAATGGGCAGAGGACATGAACAGACATTTCTGCAAAGAAGACATCCAGATGGCCAACAGACACATGAAAAAATGCTCCACATCACTCGGCATCAGGGAAATACAAATCAAAACCACAATGAGATACCACCTCACACCAGTCAGAATGGCTAAAATTAACAAGTCAAGAAATGACAGATGCTGGCGAGGATGCGGAGAGAGGGGAACCCTCCTACACTGTTGGTGGGAATGCAAGCTGGTCCAACCACTCTGGAAAACAGTGTGGAGGTTCCTCAAAAACTGAAAATAGAGCTACCCTACGACCCAGCAATTGCACTACTGGGTATATATCCTAAAGATACAAACGTGGTGCTCCAAAGGGGCACGTGCACCCGAATGTTTATAGCAGCAATGTCCACAATAGCCAAACTGTGGAAAGAGCCTAGATGTCCATCAACAGATGAATGGATAAAGAAGATGTGGTATATATACACAATGGAATACTATGCAGCCATCAAAAGACATGAAATCTTGCCATTTGCGACGACGTGGATGGAACTAGAGGGTATCATGCTTAGCGAAATAAGTCAATCGGAGAAAGACAACTATCATATGATCTCTTTGAGGAAGTGGAGATGCAATGTGGGGGGGTTGGGAGGAGGTAGGAAAAGAAAAAATGAAAAGATGGGATTGGGAGGGAGACAAACCATTAAAGACTCAATCTCAAGAAACAGACTGAGGGTTGCGGAGGGGAGGGGGGACGGGAGAGGGTGGTGGGGAAATGGACATTGGGGAGGGTATGGGCTATGATGAGTGCTGTGAAATGTGTAAACCTGAAGATTCACAGACCTGTACCCCTGGGGATAAAAATACATTATATGTTTATTAAAATAAAAAAATTTAAAAAAAAAAAAGAGTCTCTCTCTCCCTCTCCCGCTGCCCCATGCCCCTCTAAAAAAAAAAAAAAAAGTAAATAAAATTTAAAAAAATTTTTTTTGTATTTTATTTATTTATTTGACAGAGAGAGCCAGATATCACAAATAGAGAGGCAGGAAGAGAGACGGGGGGAAACAGGCTCCCTGCTGAGCAGACAGCCCGATGCGGGGCTCGATCCCAGGACCCTGGGATCATGACCTGAGCCGAAGGCAGAAGCTTAACCCACTGAGCCACCCAGGCTCAGATCATGGTCTCAGGGTCCTGGGATGGAGCCCCACATCAGGCTCTCTGCACAGTGGGGAGCCTGCTTCCTCTTCTCTCTCTGCCTGACTCTCTGCCTTCTTGTGATCTCTGTCAAAGAAATAAATAAAATCTTTTAAAAAATAATAATAAAAAATAAAAAATAAATAAAAGATCATAGCCTAGGGGCACTGGGTGACTCAGTCGGTTAAGCATCTGCCTTTGGCTCAGGTCATGATCCTGGGGTCCTGGGATCGAGAGCCACGTCGGGCTCCCTGCTCCAAGGGGAGCCTGCTTCTCCCTCTCCTTCTGCCTGTCACTCCCCCTGCTTATGCTGTCTCTCTCTCTCTCTAATACATAAATAAAATCTTTAAAAAAAAAAAAGAAAAAAATCATAGCCTACTTGCCACCCACTTGTATACCCTCATCCCTATGCCATCCAAGCCCTTAGACTCCCAAACAGCCAACCGTTCCATATTTTTCCCTATAGCACTTTCACATTCTAATATAATTTACTTCTTATGTTCAGTGCTTGTTGTCTATCTCTACCCACTAAAAAGTTATCTCTGAAAGGATAAGGATCTTTGTTTGGTTCATTGTTGTACCCTGCGTATCTTGAACAGTGCCCTTGCACATGTTAAGTGCTCAATGATTATTTGTTGAATTGAATGAATGCTATTATTAAATTGTTGTCATTATTATTCCAAGTAAGTTCATGCCATGTCCTCCATCTAACAGTTTTCTCTATTTACCTTTGGAACTCCTTTTGATGTGTGACAAGAATGGTAATACAGTACAGTAGTTAAAAAACAGACTCTGGTACCAGACAGCATGGATCTTCAAGTAACAGAATTCCATAGATATATATATTCTGCATTCCCTAAATACATATATGGAATTTATATATATATAAATTAGGTTAGGGTTAGGGTAACCTAAAAAAAAAAAAAAAAATATATATATATATATATATATATATGTGTGTGTGTGTGTGTGTGTGTGTGTATTTATTATTATTATTATCTTGGGGGGGTTAGACAAAATAATTCCAAAAAATTAAATGAACCAAATGTAACAATTAAATTTATGTCTGCTTAAAAAAAAAACAAAAAAAACGAAAAACCTCTCTTAGCACTAATGACAGAAATGCAGATATTAGGCCATGTCACTAGGTGATGCTCTTTGTTAAACTTCTCTCCTGAGAAGGTAATCTGAGGAGTTATGATTCATTCAGATGGGAAAGAACTTATGCTAGAACTAATGATTTAGTTGGCTCCTTAACCACAATTTACCGTGTCCAGAAAATAAGTTTATATGCAAAAAGGTAAGCCAAATTGATGGGAAACTTTCTGTAAAGTCCTAAGCTTAGAATACTGAGACTTACCCAGCATGAACCCAGTATCTCTCTCCATTTATTTTATCTTTCTCCATTTATGTGTCCATTTTTTCTTAATGTTTTGATAAGATTTTATATTTCTATTTTTATTTTTTTAAAGATTTTTATTTGTTTATTTGACAGAGAGAGAGAAAGCACACAAGGAGGGGAAGCTGCAGGCAGAGGGAGAGGGAGAAGCAGGCTTCCCGATAAGCAGGGAGCCCCAAGCGGGGCTCGATCCCAGGACCCTGGGATCATGACCTGAGCTGACGGCAGACGCTTAACTGACCGAGCCACCCAGGAGCCCTTAAGATTTTATATTTTTAAACAAAAAAAATCTGATTAAAAATGGGTAGAGAGTTTGAACGGACATTTTTCCAAAGACTACATACAGATGGCCAAGAGACACATGATAAGATGCTGGAGATCACTAATCCTAAGGGAAATGCAAATCAAAACCACAATGAGAAATCATCTCACACTTTGTCAGGGTGCCTACTCTCAAAAAGACAAGAAATAGCAAGCACTAGTGAGGATGTGGAGAAAAGGGGGCCCTCGTGCACTGCTCAGGGGAACGTCAGCTGCTGCAACCACTACGGTAAACAGCATGGAGGTTCTTCAAAAAATTAGCAAATAGAAATACTATATGATACAGTAATTCCAGCACTGAGTATTTACCCAAAGAAAATAAAAGCACTAATTTGGAAAGATATATGCAGCCCTATGTTTATTGCAGCATTACTTACAATACCTAAGATAAGGAACCAATCTAAGTGTCCATCCATAGATGAATGGATAAAAAGATGTGGTATATATACGTGCATGTGTATATGTATATATACATACATATACACATAAATTACAAAATTAGTAAGACAAAGACATACATACTTATCAAACTGACAGAAATTCAAAGATGAAGTGTACCTTGCACAAGAAGGAAGGTAAAAAATGTGATCAGGTATGTAAAAATACTTTCAAAGAAAAACTGCTACAACACTTGTTAAACATTATTACAAAAAATAAATAACTAGCTTTTTATAATAAGCTTATAAGTAAGGGGCTTTGTTATGTGGGCCATTTACTTGAGATCAATCTATAAAAAAGTACTTAATGTGGACCAATTTTTGAGGCTAGCACTGATTTTTCCACAAGATAGTTCTTATACAACCAACAATTCTGAATCTTCTTTAGTTTGATATTAGGTAGTATACTCTTCTAAATAATTCCCAAAAACTGCAATATGATACCCTAAGACTCATTTTGGCAGGTATTCTAGCATATGCTACTTAAAAATTTATTATAAGAAAGTTCTGGATGAAATCTTGCCGTTTGCAATGACGTGGATGGAATTAGAGGGTATTATGCTTAGCAAAATAAGTCAATGAGAGAAAGACAATTATCATATGATCTCCCTGATACGAGGAAGTTGAGAGGCAACATGGGGGGTTTGGGGAAGAGGAAAGGAATAAATGAAACAAGATGGGATCGGGAGGGAGACAAACCATAAGAGACTCTTAAGCTCACAAAACAAACTGAGGGTTGCGGGGGGCGGGGGGAGGAGGGTTGGGTTATGGACATTGGGGAAGGTATGTGCTATGATGAGTGCTATGAAGTGTAAACCTGGCGGTTCACAGACATGTACTCCTGGGGCTAATAATACATTATAGGTTAATAAAAAAAATAAAAAATAAATTAAAAAAAAAAGAAAGCTGTGGATGAAAGTTTTATAATTATCCAGGTATCATGCATAATTTATATTGTTCATGTGTGAATTGTGCCTGTTTTCTATAGGTTTTTGCTATTTTTCTCATTAGGATTTCACAGTATTTTTGTGTAAAACTCCCAAAAGTCAAAGTCGCTCAGAATTTCATGTTTTTAAACTGGTTTTTAATATATTAATCCACTTGATTGTCTTTTGTGTCATCTAAATCAATATCAAAATCTAAGTCATCATCGCTTTCTTCTTCATTTCTTCTGCAACTTCTATGGTTGGAACGTAGATTACTTTCAGGATTTTCTGTCTTTTCTGGTTCTTTATTAAACCTAAAAAAAAAAAAACTTCTATTTATTTCTCAGGCTTTCATTTTCTAACTGTTGATTGAAAAGAACTTTATATTTCCTGATTGATAGGAGTCTAATAAGTATAAAGAAAACAGTCCTTGAAGACTAACTCCAGTCTTGAAGTCTTGACTCCAACCAATTATAATACTGTTGTCAATAAAGTAGGGTCAAAGAAATTAATAAGTGATGCCCATTCAAGAAAATTAGTTGTATAATGAATAAATTCTTGTGTGATGAGTGATGAATGTGAACTTCACAGATAAATATTTTAATTTCCTAAAAATATAGTTTTATTTTTACTATAATGATAGAAAAATATTGTAAGTAATTAAGATTTTTTCCTGGTAGGTAGAAAAAAAAAAGTCTGAATCAGTGTGATACACTGTACCTTAAGACTCTCAGAGCTACTGGATGTTTCCTCAAAAAAAATTCAGAGATCAATTACTTAAAGAGTAAATCACAAACATTTTTTAAAAAATACTCACGGAATAACAATGTCTTCTTTCTTTCCACATTTTGCACAAACTTCAAGTTCACAGGCACATGGTCTACACATTATGTGGTAAGAATCTTTCACTGACTTTTGTAAACATTTAACACTAAAAGTGGGGGGAAAAAATCAAGCATTATTTTTTACCAATTGCCTAAGATTTATTTGATGAAATAAAATAAACATAGGGCTGCTCTACTGACTAAGCCATGCAGGCACCCCAGATTTATCTACTTTCTTATAGCTTTTAAAAATGTCATCTGCAAATCGTGACAATTTTACTTCTTCCTTTCCTATTTAGATGCCTTTCATTTCTTTTTATTGCCTAATTCCTCTGGCTTCGACTTTCAGTACTATGTTGAATCAAAGTAGCAAGAACAGGCATCCTTGTCTTGTTCCTGATCTTAGAGGAAAAGTTTCTGGCTTTTTATTATGAATATAATGTTAGCTGTGGGTCTGTCATACAAGGCCTTTATTATGTTGAGGTATATTTCCTCTATACCCTGTTTGTTGAGAGTTTTCATCATAAACAGATGTTGACATTTTCTGTCTAATGCTTTTTCTGCATCTATTGAGAGTTGAATTTGGCTTGTTAATATTTTGTTGAGCATTCTTGCAATTACATACATCAGGGATATAGGCCAGCAATTTTCTTTTCTTCTGCCATCCTTGTCTGGTTTTGGTATCAGGATTTTGGCCTCATAAAATGAGTTTGGAAGTTTTGGAATGATTTGAGAAGAATCGGTATTAATTCTTTAAATATTGGCAGAATTCACCCATGAAACTGTCTGGTCCTAGACTTTGTTTTGGGAGAGGTTTTTAATTATTAATTCAATTTTACTAGTACTTAATCTGTTCAGATTTTCTATTTCTTTAATTCAGTCTTGGTAGGTTGTATGTTTCTAGGAAATTATTTATTTCTCCAATTTGTTCACATATGTTTGTTCATATAGTCTCTTGGGATCCTTTTTATTTCTGTTGTATTACTTGTAACTTCTCCTCTTTTACTTCTGATTTTATTTGAGTCTTCTCTCTTTTATACTTGGTGAGTTTAACACAAGATTTGTTAATTTTGTTTTATCTTTCCAAAGAACCAGTTCTTAGTTTCACTGATCTTTTCTACTTTCTTTTTAGTTTCTATTTCTTTCTTTCTTTCTTTCTTATTTATTTTTTTTTTCCCTGCTTTGGTCTATGTTATTTCCTCCCTTCTCCGAAGTTTGGGTTTTCCTTCGCCTACTTCTGCTGCATCTTTTAAGTTATGGTGTGTTCTATTTCCATTTACAGTTGTCTCATTCACTGGTTGTTCAGTAGCATGTTGTTTACTTTCGACAACTTAGTGAGTTTTTTCACTTTTGTACTCGTCATTTATTTCTGCTTTTATAGCGCTGTGGTTGAAAAAGATGCTTAATATGATTTCAGTCTTCTTAAGTTTTTAAAGTTTGTTTTGTGCCCTAACATATGAACTATGCTGAAGAGTATTCCATGTGTAATTGAGAAGAAAATGTATTCTGTTGTTTCTGGATGGAATATTCTGTACATATTTGTATAATATTATTAAAATGTTCACATTACCCAAAGTAATATACAGATTCAATGTAATGGTTAGCAAAATTCCAGTGACATTTCTCACAAAAACAGAACAATTCTAAACTTTATATGGAACCACAAAAGACCCTGAAAAGTCTAAGCAATCCTGAGAAAGAACAAAGCTGGAGATGTCACACATCTTGATTTCAAACTCTATTACAAAGCTACAGTAATCAAAAAAGTATGGTATGGACATGAAAACAAGCACATAGATCAATAGAACAGAACTGATACGCCCTAAACAAAAGCACACATATGTGGTCAACTAATTTACAACAAAGTTGCCAAGAAAAACAATAGGAAAACAACAGTTTCTTCAATAAATAGGGCTGGGAAAACTGGACGGCCACATGCACAAAAAGTGAAACTGGATCCCTGTCCTACACCATACACAAAAATTCACTCAAAATGGACTAAATACTTGAGCGTAAGACCTGAGATTATAAAATCCCTAGAAGAAAACATGGGCAATAAGCTCCTTAATAGGTCTTAGCAATAATCTTTTGAATTTAAGACTAAAAGTAAAGCAGAAAAATTAAAAATGAGTAAGTGGCATTACATCAAACTAAAAAGCTTCTGCACAGCAAAGAAAACCATCAAAATGAAAGGTAACCTACTAAATAAAAAATATTTACAAATCATATATAGTATCTGAGAAGGGATTAACATCCAAAACATAATGAACTCACACAACTCAATAGCAAAAAACACAATCTGATTATAAATGGGAAAAGAATCTCAATAGACACTTTTCCAAAGAAGATGGCCAAGAGATACATGAAAAAAAATACACATCATCATTAATTACCAGGGAAATGCAAACCAAAACTACAATGAGATCTCCCCCAGACATGTTAGAATGGCTGTTATCAAAAAGACAAGAAGAAGTGTTAATGAGGATGTGGAGAAAAGGGGACTCTCTTTTATATAAAACAATATGGAGGCTCCTCAAAAAACCAAAATTAGAAATACCATATGATCTACTAACTCCACTTCTGGGTATTTATCTTCAGAAAATAAAAACACTAACTTGGAAAGATACTGCACCTCCATGTTAACTGCAGCATTATCTGCAATAGCCAGGAAATGGAAACAACATATGGGCATCTGGCTGGCTGTCAGTAGAGCATGCAACTCTTAATCTTGGGGTTATGCGTTTGAGTCCCACATTGGGCATAGAGATAACTTAAAAAAAAGAAAAAGAAATGGAAATAACCAATGATTCTACTGATTGACGAATGAATGAAGAAAATGTGCTAAAATATACAATGGAATATTATTCAGACATAAAAAAGAAGAAAATCAAAAGGTACAAACTTCCAGTTATAAAATAAAGTCATGGGAAAGTAATGCACAGCATAACAACTATAGTTAATATTAACTGGATTGCATATTTGAAAGTTGCCAAGAGAGCAAATCTTAAAAGTTCTCAGCACAAGAAAAAACAACTTTTAAAACTATATATGGTGGCACATGTTAATGAGACTTATTGTGGTGATCATTTTGCAATGTATATAAACATCAAATCATTATATTGTACAACTATAACTAATATAATGTTATATGTTGATTATACCTGAATTTTAAAAAATTTAGAACTTTTTGGGGCGCCTGGGTGGCTCAGTCATTAAACATTTGCCTTTGGCTCAGGTTATGATCCCAGGGTCCTGAGATGAAGTCCTGCATCGGGCTCTTTGCTCTGCGGGAACCCTGCTTGTCCCTTTCCCACTCTCCCTGCTTGGTTCCCTTTCTCACTGTCTCTGCCAAATAAATAAATAAAACCTTTAAAAAAAAATTTAAACATCAAAGGACATTATTAGTATCGAAAAAAAATAAAACCTCATTGAATGGCAGAAAATATTTGCAAATACAATAATAGATTTGTATCTAAAATACATAAAGAACTCTTCTAACTCAATAATATAAACACAAATAAGTAAAGGATTTGAATAGACATTTTACAAAAAAAAAAAGATAAATAAACGGCCAATAAGCACATGAAAAGATGCTCAATGTCACTAGACATCAGGGAAATGCAAATCAAAACCAATGCAAATCAAAAAAAATGCAAATAAAAAAAAATGCAAATAAAAAATGACATACCACCTCACAACACTAGAATGACTATTATCATAAAGAAGGACAATAACAAGTGTCAGTAACAATGTGGAGAAGTTGGAACCTTCATATTGCTGGTGTTAAGTAAAAAAGTATGGTTGCTTTTGAAAACAATCTGGCAGTTCCTCAAAAGGTTAGATATAGAGTTAACATATAACCCTGGTATCCCAATTCTCTCTCTCTCTCTACACACAGACACACAGACACACACACAGACACACACACATATGAGAACTGAAAACAAATATGCATACAAAAAATTGTCCCTGAGTGTTGACAGCAGCATTATTTGTTAATAGCCAAGAGAGTAGAACAATCCAAGTGTCCATCAAAAAATGAATGGATAAATAAGATGTACAGCTCTACAATGGGATATTTAGTAATAAAAAAGAATTAACTACTGATAAGTGTTACAATATACTTGAAAAAATTATGCTAAATGAAAGAAGCCAGTCACAAAACACTGCATGATTCTGTTTATGTGAAATTCCAAAATAGGCAAATGGGTAAAGACAGAAAGCAAAGTGGGGTTGTTTGGGGGTTAATGGAAATTGACTACTACAGGGCATGGGGTTTCTTTCTGAGATAATGAAAATGTCAAATTGATTGTTGTGATGGTCACACAACTCTATGATACTGAATTACACATGTCAAATGGATGAACTGTATAGTGTGTGAATTAAATCTTCATAAAGGTTTTTTAAAACATCAAATGGAAGTGTTAGAAAAAAGAAAAACCTGGAACAAAAGACGTAAGATACCAGAAATCCACTTTAAATATAAATATACAGATACAAATTGAACAAGGAAAAGAAAAAAAAAAAGAAAGAAAGTAGGACAAGGGGAAAAAAACAACACTAATCAACAGAAAGCTGGAGTCACTATATTATTATCAAAATATACTTCAATTTCCAGGTATAAAAAGGGCTATTACATGACAATAAAGGGATCAATCTTCAAAAAACACACAATAATCCTAAATGTTTATGCACCTAACAACAGGGTGTTAAAGTAAATGAAGCAAAACTATTGCTGAAAAGAGAAACAGAAAAAGTACAGTTATGGACTTCCCTCTCTGTAACTGATGGAATAAGTCTACAAAAAAGTCAGTAAAGATACAGAATACCTGGTTGATAGAAGGCTATCAAATTCATAGAAATTCCACCCAACAAGAACAATGTATTCTCTTCAAGTACACATGGAAGCATTCTTCATGACAGACCATATTTTGAGCCATAAAACCAATCTCAACAAATTTAAAAAAAAAAAAATCTTAAACCTGAAATTTGTTATTTTACCGCAATGAAATTAATTGATTAAAAAATCAATAAAACAGAAAAATATCTGGAAAAGCCCTAATATCTAGAAAATAAAACAGTCCCAAATAACCTACAGATCAAAGAGGAAATCACAAGGGAAATTAGAAATATTTTGACTGGGGGCACCTGGGTGGTTCAGTCCGTCGAGCCTCCAACTCTTGATTTCGGCTCAGGTCATGATCTGAGGGTCCTGGAATCAAGCTCCACATTGAGCTCATGGCTCAGTAGGGGATCTGCTTGTCTCCCTCTCCCTCTGCCGTGTGTGTGTGTGTGTGTGTGTGTGTGTGTGTGTGTGTGTGTGTGTCTGTGTGTCTGTGTGTACACACGCACGCATGTACTCTCTCTCTCTCTTTCTCTGAAATAAATGAATCTTTTAAAAAATTAAAAAGAAAGAAAAGACTTAAAAAATATTTTGATGGAACAACAATGAAAACACATCATCAAAATTTATAGAATGGAGCTAAAAATGTTCCTGGGAAATTTATATAATATTTATATTAAACAAGAAGATCTAAACTTCTACTTTAAGAAAGTAGGGTTGGGGGGGAAGTTGTAAATTAAACGCAAAGCAGACAAAAGGAAGGAAGCAATATCAATACAAACCAAAATCAATAAAATTGAGGGGTGCCTGGCTGGCTAGTTAGTAGAGCATGTGACTCTTGATCTTGGGGTCATAAGTTTGAGACCCACAAGTAGAGTTTACTTAAAAAAAATCAATAAAATTGAAAACAGAAAAATAGAGAAGATCAATAAAACCAAAAGCAGGCTCTATTAAAAAAATTAATATAATTCATAAACACAAAGCCAGATTGATGAAGATAAAAAAAGAAAAGAAACAAATTACCAGTATCAAGAATGAAAGAAGGGACAGCGCTAGACAAATACAACAGATATTAAAAGAATAATAAGGGAATATTACTAACAACTCTCTATCTATAAATTCAACAACTCTATTGAAATAGATAAATTTCTGGGGTGCCTGGGTGGCTCAGTCAGTTAAGCATCTGCCTTCATCTCAGGTCACGATCTCAGGGTCCTGGGATGGAGCCCTGTGTCCCCCTACTCCCTGCTCAGCATCTGCTTCTCCCTCTCCCTCTGCCTCTCCCTCACCCTCATGTATGCAATCTCTTTCTCTCTCTCAAGTAAGTAAAAATTAAAAGAAAAAAAAAATAGACACATTCCCGAAAAGGCATACTATCAAAACTTGCTTAACAAGAAACAGATAATCAGGGCCTCTGGGTGGCTCAGTCATTAAGCGTCTACCTTTGCCTCAGGTCATGGATCCCAGGGTCCTGGGACTGAGCCTCACACTGGGCTCCCTGGAGAAAAAAAAAAAGAAAGAAAGAAAAAAGAAGAAATAGATAATCTAAAAACTCCTCTACTCATTAAAGAGAAAATTAATCTTATTTGAAAATTCTAGCCCCAGAAGGGCTTCACTAGTGAATTCTACCAAATAAGAAATAGCACTAATTTAAAAAAAAAAAAAAAAAAAAGGAATAGTACTAATTTTACACAAATCCTTCCAGAAAAGAGAAAACAAAATAGGAAGGAAGAGTTCCCAACTGATTTTATGAGACCCTAATATCATGACAAAACAAAGACAAAATTATAAACTGGTTTTTCTAATGAACATAGATATCGAAATCTAGGACAAAATGTTAGCAAATGAAATTTAGCAATATATAAAAAGGATATACATCATGACCAAATAGGCTTTATCCAAGGGCATTCAAGGCTGATTCAAAATTAAAACCCATGAATATAGAGGCGCCCGGGTGGCTCAGTGGGTTAAAGCCTCTGCCTTCGGCTCAGGTCATGATTCCAGGGTTTTGGGATCGAGCCCACGCATCAACCCAAGCATCGAGCCCCACATCGAGCCCCACACTGAGCCCCGCATCGAGCTCTCTGCTCAGCGGGGAGTCTGCTTCCTCCTCTCTCTCTGCCTGCCTCTCTGCCTACTTGTGATCTCTGTCTGTCAAATAAATAAATAAAATCTTTAAAAGAAAATCCATGAATATAATTCACTAAATTGATGTTTTAAGGAAGAAAAACCATATATTGATTTCATTAGAGACAGAAAGAGCATTTAACAAAATTTAACATCCATTCATGATAAAAACTCTCAGCAAACTATAAAGAAACTTCCTCAACCTGATAAAAAGCTCCTAGAAGGAAATTACAGCTAATAACATACTTACTGATAAAAGAATGAATAAAATCAGGAAAAGGGCAAGAATATGGGCCTTCATCATTCCTTTTCAAAAACATACTAGGGATCCTAAGCAGTGCAACAAAGTCAAAAAAGAAATACAACAGCGGGGCGCCTGGGTGGCTCAGTGGGTTAAGCCTCTGCCTTCGGCTCAGGTCATGATCCCAAGGTCCTGGGATCGAGCCCCATATCGGGCTCTCTGCTCAGCAGGGAGCCTGCTTCCCCTCTCTCTCTCTGTCTGCCTCTCTGCCCACTTGTGATCTCTGTCAAATAAATAAATAAATTAAATCTTTAAAAAAAAAAAAAAGAAATACAATAGCATACATACAGATTGGAAAGCAAGAAATACAACTGTCTTAATTTTAAAAAAAATCATTGTCTATATAGAAAATTCCAACGAATTTACAAAAGCAGTATTAGAAATAAAAAGTGAGGGACACCTGGCTGGCTCAGTTGGTAGAGTATGCGACTCTCAATCTTGAGGGTTGTGAGTTCAAGTCCCACATTGGGTGTAGAGATTACTTAAAACTAAAATTTAATAAATAAATAAAACAAACGTGAGTTTATTAAAGTCATAGTATATATGGTCAGTAAACAAAAATGAACTATACGTAGCAATAACCAATGTCTTTCTGTAGAAATTGGCAAACTGATTCTAAAAGCTATTTTTTTAAAAAGCTATAATAGTCAAAACTATTTTGAAAAAGAAAACCAGCTGGAAGATTCATGATTGGATTTTAAGACTTATGATAAGGCTACAGTAATCAAGTTAGTGTGGTATTGGTGAAAGGATAAACACATAGATCAATGGGACAGAACAGATTCCAGAAATAGATACATAGTATATATAATCGATTGATTTTTCAGCACAGTACAAAGGGAATTCAATGGAGAAAAAAAACAGTCCTTTCAATAAATAATGCTGGAACAACTGGATATCCAAAAAATTAACAGGAAATGGGTTAAAAGTCCAAATACAAAACCAAGAATTATACAACATCTAAAAGAAAACAGGAGAAAATATTTGTGATCCTAGGCCAGGCAAAGATTTCTTAGCTACAACAACAAAATCAAGAACAAAAATTCCTGATAAAGCCTGATCTTCACCAAAATAAAAAATTATTCCACTCTGAAAGTATAGGGGACAAGGGCAGGCTGCCCCAAGATGGGACTTTGGCATGAACATTATGCTGAGTTAAAAGCAATCAAAACCCAGCAGATTCAGGAAAAGCCCTTTACTTCCCACACAACTGCTTGCTTATACCAGGAAGACAGCTATTAATAGAGATTCCACTTTACCTAGCCATTTACCTACATAAAAGGAAAACCTTTGTTTCCTAAACATCTCCTCTCCCCTTCCTGCTAATGGTCTTTCTCCCCTTTGCATCCTCAGACCCCCTACCCCTCTCCTTAGCTCATACAGATCATGTTACTTATCTTTGGAATTTCCACGTCTCTGTGGATTCCCTGTACTTACACTACTAAACTTGATTTTCTCCTGTTAATCTGTCTTATGTCGATTTGATTCTTAGTTCGGCTAGCAGGACTTTGAAAGGTAGAGGAAATTCTTCCTCCCCAACAAAAGTCACTATTAAGAGAATTAAAGGAGCGCCTGGGTGGCTCAGTGGGTTAAGGCCTCTGCCTTCCGCTCAGGTCATGATCCCAGCATACTGGGATCGGCCGGCTCCGCATCGGGCTCTCTGCTCAGCAGGGAACCTGCTTCCTCCCTTCTCTTTCTGCCTGCCTCTCTGCCTACTTGTGATCTGTGTCAAATAAATAAATAAAATCTTTTTAAAAAATAAATAAATAAATAAATAAATAAGATGTCAGAGGTTGGCAGAAAGTATCTGCGAAACCGATATCTGATAAAAGATTTGTACCCGCAATATATAAAGAACGTTCAAAACCCAGTAATAAGTAAACAAAACAATTCAATAAAACCATGAGCTAAAATATATAAAGAAGACTTCACTAAAGAAGAAACAAATGCAGAATGAGGACATGGAAAGATGTTTAGCATCACTGGTCATCAAACAAATGCAAATTAAAATCACAATGAGATGTAGCTACTCACTTCAGGCTAAAACAGGACACATTGGGGCACCTGGGTGGCTCACCTAGTTAAGCATCCGACTTTGGCTCATGTTATGAACCCAGGGTCTTGGGATCGAGCCCACGCTGGGCTCTGTGCTGAGCGGGGAGTACACTTTGCCCTCTCCCTCTGCCTCTGCCCCTCCTCCTGCTCGTGTTCTATCTCTCAAATAAATAAAGTCTTTAAACATAAATAAATAAATAAATAATAAAATAAAACAAGACAAAACAAACAGAAGATCCTAAGTGTTGATGAGGATGCAGAACATCTAGAACTCCTACACTGTCAGTAGGAATGCAAACAGTACAGCCATTTTGGAAAACAGTCTGATACTTCCTTATAAACACATCCCTAGCATACAATCCAACAATCTCAGTGCTACACATTCATTCAAGAGAAATAAAAACCTGTTCACATAAAACCCTGTACAGGAATGTATACAACAGCATAATTCATAATCACCAAAAACTAGCAAAACCTAAGGGTCCATCAGTTGGTGAATGAACAATCAATCAGCAGTCCATCTTTACCAAACGACTCATCCACACTAAAATATGGATGAATCTCAAATCTACTATGAAGTTAAGGAAGCCAGCCTCAAAAGGCCATATGCTATATGATTGTATATATATGACATTCTGGAACAGGTTAAAGTATAGGAAATGGAAATAGATCAGTGTTTCCTAGGGACTGAGAGTGTGGGTATGATGAAAGACTGAAGCAGAAAAATGTTCAGTTTTAGCCCATAAGGGTGATCCTGCATAGTTTTGATCAGGTAGGTGCCGGTTGCTACAGTCTTTTTTTTTTTTTTTTAATGATTTTATTTATTTATTTGACAGAGAGAGAAAGGGAGGGCACAGTAGGCAGAGCAGCAGGTAGAGGGAGAGGGAGAAGCAGGCTCCCTCTGAGGGCTGCTCTGAGTGACCCAGGCACCCAACAAATCTTAAAAACAAAACAACAACAACAACAAAAACAACAACAACAAAACAGCAGCAGGTAGAGGGAGAGGGAGAAGCAGGCTCCCTCTGAGGGCTGCTCTGAGTGACCCAGGCACCCAACAAATCTTAAAAACAAAACAACAACAAAGAATGAGTGGGGCTCCTGGGTGGCTCAGTCACTAAGCATCTGCCTTCGGCTCAAGTCATGATCCTAGGGTCCTGGGATCGAGTTCTGCATCAGGCTCCCTGCTCAGTGAGAAGCCTGCTTCCTCCCTGTCCCAATCACCCTGCTTGTGTTCCCTCTCTCATTATGTTTCTCTGTGTCAAATAAATAAATAAAATCTTAAAAAAAAAAAAAAAAAAAAAAAAGAATGGGTGCCTGGGTGGCTCAGTTAAGTGTCTGCCTTCCACTCAGTTCACGATCCTAGGGTCCTGGGATCAAGCCCAGCATAGGGCTCTGGCTCAGCAGGAGCCTGCTTCTCCCTCTCCCTCTGCCTACTTGTGCTCTCTATCCCTCTGACAAATAAATAAATAAAATCTTTAAAAAAAAAAAAAAAAAAAGAGTTCTTTCTTGGCCATTGCATTCAATGACCCCACAACAGGTGGAGTGACTACAAAGTTTTAGGGTAATGGAACCAACTGTCTTATATTTTAATTGTGCTATTAGTCTCACAACTGTATTCACTTTTCAAAACTTATAAAACTGTTGCTGAAAACATGAAAGGAAGCCCAAAATGGAGTTACTTAAGCTAAGACCCAAGTCACCAAACCAAGATGTAATCCACTTTCAGCTCTGCCAGAAATGGAATCCTACACCAGTCAGGCATCTCCAAATCAGCACGAGTTAGGTGACCTGCCTAACAGACCTCTCTGTCAGCCCCTAGAGGAAAGCTGCCTAGGGTAACCCACCAGCTTTTTTGTCTAGTATAATTTCCTTGTTCCCACTCCCTTCTGCCTATAAGTATCTTTCATTTCACATACCTCCTTGGAGCTCCTTTCTGTCTGTTAGACTGTATGAACTGATTCATGAATCAACAAATAAAGCTAATAAGATCATTAAAATTTACTCAGTTGAGTTTTGTTTTTTAATACTGTACATTAAAAAGGATGAATTTACCACATAAAAATCATATCTTCAAGAGACTTGACGGACAAAAATCAAAGTTAGAATTTAAAAAAAAAAACAAAAACAAAAAAACCTCTCTGATATACAATCTAAGTGAAAATAATTATTAAAAATTTCTTATTAAAGGGGCGCCTGGGTGGCTCAGTGGGTTGAGGCCTCTGCCTTCGGCTCGGGTCATGATCCCAGGGTCCTGGGATCGAGCCCCGCATCGGGCTCTCTGCTCAGCAGGGAGCCTGCTTCCCTTCCTCTCTCTCTCTCTCTCTCTGCCCGCCTCTCTGCCTACTTGTGATCTCTGCCTGTCAAATAAATAAATAAAAAATCTTTAAAAAAAAAAAAAAAAATTTCTTATTAAAGCATTTGGTAGGTTTATATTTTGGATTTCTAAAAAGCTTTACTTAATTACTCTGCAATAAAAACAGATTTAAAGAATATATGTCATTAGAACACACACAGATGAAGTTCTAACAATCCACATGGATTTAGAAAAACTTCAGGTTTTCTTTTAGTTTCAAATTTTTAAAAGTTTTAAAATAATTTTAAAGAAAGTCTGTCTTTGTTAGGTTCATCAAACAACTCAGGGAAATTAGAATGTTTTCATTTCTGTGAATATGTTGTTTCATACCAGGGAGTCCTGGGTT
This sequence comes from Martes martes, assembly GCF_963455335.1. Classification (NCBI taxonomy): domain Eukaryota; kingdom Metazoa; phylum Chordata; class Mammalia; order Carnivora; family Mustelidae; genus Martes; species Martes martes. The sequence goes on along the minus strand of NC_137900.1, from coordinate 13,248,701 downwards.
AAACCAACCCTTAAGAATTCAAATTGCTGGGGCGCCTGGGTGGCTCAGTGGGTTAAGCCGCTGCCTTCGGCTCAGGTCATGATCTCAGGGTCCTGGGATTGAGTCCCGCATCGGGCTCTTCTGCTCAGCGGGGAGCCTGCTTCCCTCTCTCTCTTTCTCTCTCTCGGTCTGCCTTTCTGCCTACTTGTGATCTCTGTCAAATAAAAAAAAAAAAAATCTTTAAAAAAAAAACATTAAAAAAAAAAAAAAAAAAAAAAAAAAAAAAAAGAATTCAAATTGCTAATTCAGGGATAAAACTGTATTTACAGAACTGTTAATGTTAAAATTTACATGTAAAATAGGCTTTAAAGTGGGATATCCTGTTTTGGAATCTGAAGTTAAAAGATCCCAGAGTCTGAATTCTCTAGCCCACTGAGTCCCCAAAACAGTGACTCTTAACACTGTCTCCAACACCTGCATAGCTTATTAAAATGCAGATATCTGGGTTACAGCCATTATTTACATGCTCAGAATCTTGGGGATGGGTCCCAAGAATCTGTTAAACTCTCTAAGAAATTCTTATGCACATTACCACTTGAGACTCTTGACCAGATCAAAGTATTACTGCCTAAAGATGGGCGTTTTCCAGTGTTTCTCCTGCTGGTTTAGACCCTAATGGTCAATTCAAAGACCAGAAGGCATTCTATTGCTGAAATCAACTACACTCTTTTCAAATTTAAGATCATTCTGAAAAACAGCCAGGTTTTATTAGGCTAGCAGCTCTATGAATATAAGTATGCCTATCTTTTAAGGAAACACACACATTTTTTAAATATTTCCTTTTTATCAATGTGAAATATGTTTGTGAAAATGTAATATGTTTATACACTTACACTTAACAAGCTCTCAGTTTCCCTTGCACGTAAGTAGGACCCTTGTGTACCTTCTCTTTCAAATCTCTTAATTCAGGCTTTATGTCTTCACTGGGAGTAGAATGAAACAAGGTCTGAAAGTAATTGAATTTCTGCATTTTTTTTTCACCTCAAGACTCAAAGAATCTTGATCTTAAGAATGGAATGGTTTAGATATTATTTTAATGACAAGAGACACACCTTCCAAGTTGTCATAAAATCTGTGAAATATCATGAAACATCTTTTAAAGTGGCTGAAAATTATTTAATCACTCTTGAGTGGCTTTTTCCTACAAAATGCACAGTAAAGAAAAACATTAAATTCACCTAAATATAAGTTTTACCTATTTTCCCTTGAAAATGGCTATATTTTGAGTATTTTAAGTCCAACACTAAATGAACTTCAGAGATGTTAAAATAATCATGGATTTGCCTTCTTTTTATTTCTCCACGAAATCTAATTCCCAGAAACAATCAATCTTGACCATGCATAAATCAAAACTGATCATTTCAGTGGAAACCATGGCCAAATAAAAACACAGGTCACTCCTATTAACCATGTTTACTGACAAAGGAGACAGTAGTACACCTTTTTAAAAATGATGCCATATTTACTTTTTTATAATGAAAAACACAATAGGAAAGAAAAGTAATTAAAAGCTAAAATACGCTCACTACATATTTAAGGGTGAAAGTCAGGACAAAACTTGAAGTTTTCAATGGACCCCTGTAAATACTAGCAGATATTATTTTAAAAATAGCACTAACCTAGGAGACCGAGATTCTACCACAGCTTTGTCATATAATCTTTGAAAGTCACTCTCTTTGAGTCTTATTCTTCATAATGAATTCTAAAAGTGCTGGCACCTTAGCATGAACAAAAGACAGGGGCACCAAACTGTACTAGTAATCACTGTATTCGTCACCTCCAAAAACTCAGTTAAAAAACAAAAAGAAAAACTCAGATTTTTCTACTGACACTGCTGTGATATTAACATACTTTTATATTGTATAATAAAACATATCAACATTCGGAAGATCAGTAGAACTCAGTGAACTAATATTTTCCAAACGAGTAAATGTATGTTATAAAATCATGCATGGGTATGGGGCACCAGTCTGGCTCACAGGGTAGAGCGTGCAACTCTTGAGAGGATTTCTACAATTATCTGGGAAAAGCTATTAAAATTTACTTTTACTCCTTTTAAAATTTATTCTTTCCTTTCTTTTCTACTAGCCAGACACTAAAGAAGTTTGTAAAAAATGTGCAACAATGCCACTTGTCTCACTAGTATTTTTGTTTCTAAGATTATTTTTCACAAAAAGTTATTAACACTTATGGGCATATTTTGCTTATATTCACATTATTTAGTAAATAATTATTTTTAAAATGTCTGCGTTTTCATATCTAATACAATAAACAGCAATAGATAAAACCCATATAAGACCATATAAGCCAAGCTTTCTCAGGTGCTCAAAACTTTATTATAAGAGTTACAAAGGAGTCCTGAAACAAAAGGTTTCAGAAGCACTGATCTAGACAATAAATACTAAGGGAAAAAGAACTGTTCTTATATTTTTAGTACTTGCTACAAGTAAAAGGCTTATTTTACTCTGCAACAACTTCGCTGGCACTGTCTTCATTTCCTGGTTAAATTATTACACTTTAACCTTTAGCATAATTCAGCTCCACTTGTAATACTCGTAATATGCGATGACTAGGTGCTTTCGTAAACAATGAGCTATGGTACTCCACCCTTGATGTACAAATAATACAAACTCGACATTGACAGAGTTCCATAAAGTCACACTTCCTGCAGTGACTCTAAGTAATCTGCTAACATAGATTCTGAAACGATACTAAGGAATTATATCATATGCTACTTAGAAAATGCTTTTAAGGAACCAGTATCTCTAAAGTCCAACAATTTTGAGTACAAAAAGCTACAATTCACCTCCTTGTGTCCACACAAGGTTTAAAAATATTTGTTTAAGTGTGTTTAAATAAATGTGTTTAAATAAGTGTGTTTAAAAATAAGTGGAGAGGGGCGCCTGGGTGGCTCAGTGGGTTAGGCTTCTGCCTTTGGCTCAGGTCATAATCTCAGGGTTCTGGGATCGAGCCCCACATCGGGCTCTCTGCTCAGCGGGGAGCCTGCTTTCCCCTCTCTCGGCCTGTCTCTCTGCCTACTTGTGATCTCTCTCTCTGTTAAATAAGTAAATAAGTAAAATCTTAAAAAAAAAAAAAAAAAAGTGGAGAGACTGTACTACCTCTTGTCATCCCAGATTTGATTAGAACAATTCCTAAGAGTACAAAATATTCACTTCTCACCATGAGTAATTTAGAAAAAAAAAAGAGAAAATGGAAGCTATTGCACTTTAGGGCAGGCAATTTTAAATCAAAGCTTGCTGTATCTATCAATATTAATATTAAAAAGTAAGTTTCATGCACAGGTGAATGATGGATGACAGTAATGAAAACTTTCCACGTTTACACTTGAATATTAAGGACTCTGATATGACATGAAGAGTAACCTGTGAGCAAAACTCCACTCTGGGACATTTTACTACTCCTGGAATGGGGTTACACAACTCTCATGTCACTGATTAACCATCAGAGTCTCAACCTATTGTAAGAAATGCTGGGGCTGAAGAATTTAACCAAAGAGGCCCAAACTATATAGTTCATTGTCACAGACTGATAACAGGAGGGACTTATAACATTGTAGTGTATAACAATGTTTACTTCTTTTAAAATGTTTATTTTATTTTTTTAAGTAAACTCTACACCAAGGTGAAGCTTAAACTCACAACCTGGAAGTTACAGTTGCATACTCTATAGACTGAGCCAACCAGGCACTCTTACTTTTTGTTTTGTTTTGGTGGTGTTGTGTTTTTTTTTAAATAATCTCTTTGCCCACTGTGGGGCTCAAACTCACAACCCTGAGATCAAGTCACATGCTATACAGACTGAGTCAGCCAGGGATCTCAGAACAAAAGAACCCAAAGACCATACATACAGAGACACCTTGAGATTATCCACATTATCTATCAAAGGGAACATGTGGTTCTTGTTCATTTTTCCTCCTTGCCCTGGTGATTTCCTCAGAGTGTCCTACAAACATTGTTTACAGCACTCTTTTACCTTTAATTTATATCTTTTCTAGATCTACCACTCCTGTTTTCATTTTATTAGTCCTCTGCAGTCTCACCTTGTACCCTATGGGTCTCTTTCATCTTTTACTTATACCTGACACTTCTCAATCTGCCCAAGAATTATTTGTGGGCCTATCTCTCATAATAGATTGTAAACTCCTTGATGTTGGAGATTGATTTTGGTATCTTCTATAATATACAGCACAATGTCTTATATATTGAAGATGCTATTTGAAGTAACTGCAAACACAGAATTTGATTTTGCCACATCAAATTTAAATTCTATGTAGCAAGTTCTATGTGACAGTTACTTTACACCCATGATGAATATAGTCTCTTATAAAAGAAAAATATTGGGGTGCCTGGGTGGCTCAGTCGCTTAAGCATCTGCCTTGGGCTCAGGTCATGATCCTGGAATTAGGTTCCCCCTCAGTGGGGAGTCTGCTTCTCCCTCTAACCCTCCCAATCTCATGTTCTCTCTCTCTCACATACAAACATACATAAATAAAATCTTTTAAAAATATATTAACTTTGTGGGGCTCCTGGGAGGCTCAGTGGGTTAAACCTCTGCCTTCAGCTCAGGTCATGATCTCAGGGTCGGGGGATCAAGCCCCACATCAGGTTCCCTGCTCATCAGGGAGCCTGCTTCCCCCTCTCTCTCTGCCTACCTCTGCCTACTTGTGATCTCTCTCTATCAAATAAATAAAATCTTTAAAAAAATGTGTATTAAAAAATATAAATATATATTAATTTTGTGAATAAGGTAAAAGTAAGGTTTGGTTGAAATAATGTGTATCTTTAAGGTAAAATTCATTAAAAAACTGACTATTCCTTTAATTTGTGAAGTGTTTACTCAGTAATTTAGAGTAGGAAAAATGGATTACAATGGCACTTTTTGATTTTTTATTTGTGCTGCTTTCATGACTCTAGAGAGTATTAGTACTGGGGTGCCTGGGTGGCTCAGTCAGTTAAGCCTCTGCCTTCATCTCAGGTCCTGATCCCAGGGTCCTGGGATCAAGTCTCACACCCGGCTCCCTGCTCAGTGGAGAGCCTGCTTCTCCCTCTCCCTTCGCCTCTCCCCCAGTTCTCCCACACACTCTCTCAGATAAATAAAATCTTAAAAAAAGAAAGAGTATTAGTACTTACTTTAGTTTAGAATTTGTTAATGTCTTTACTGATTGGGTATAATAATAGTTTTTACTTAGAACTACCTTATTTGTGATTTATAAAATCTAATATTCAGTTAATTATTAACATAAAGTTAAACTTAATTTCCATTTAAAAAAACAGTTAAATTACTAATGACTTAATAGTTATTTTGGATAATGGTTTTACTATTTTTTTTGTTGACAGCAAAAGCTATACAAAATGTTTTTGTTTTTTTTTAAAGATTTTTTATTTATTTACTTGACAGAGAGAGAGATCACAAGTAGGCAGAGAGAGAGGGGGAAGCAGGCTCTCTGCTCAGCAGGGATGCTGAGGCAGATACAGGGCTCGATCCCAGGACCCTGAGATCATGACCTGAGCCAAAGGCAGCGGGCTTAATCCACTGAGCCACCCAGATGCCCCAGCTATACAAAATGTTTTTGAAAATAGAACTGCAGGGTGCCTGGGTGGCTCAGTCGGTTAAGCGTCTGCCCTCGGCTCAGGTCATGATCCCTGAATCCTAGCATCCAGCCTCACATTGGGCTCCCTGCTCAGCGGGGACTCTGCTTCTCCCTCTCCCCCACCTTGTTTGTTCTCTCTCTCTCACTCTTTATCAAAAAAAAAACAAAAAACAAAAAAACTTAAAAAAAAAAAGAAAATATAATTGCTATGCTTTAATTTCTTGGTGATTCTCAATAACATCATTATTAAAATATATACTTTAAAATAAAATAACTGCAAACAAATGTTGGCAAAGATATTGAGAAAGTGGAACCCTTGTGTATTGTTGGTGTGACTGTAAAATGGTGCAATCACTATTAAAAGAGGTATGAAGGCTCCTAAAACAATTAAAAAAAGAACTAGCATATGATCCAGCAATCCCACTTCTATATATATACATGCCAAAAAATTGAAAGCAGAGTCTTGAAGAGATATTTGCACAACACCACTCATAACAGTATTCAAAACACCCAAGAGGTAGAAGCAACCTAAGTGTCTACACAGATGAGTGAAAACCAAAATGTAGTGTGTATGTCCATGTGTATATACATTCAGTGGAATATTACTTAGTCTTAAAAGGGGAGGGAATTCTGTCACATGTTATGACAACAATGAGCCTTGAGAACACTATACTAAATGAAATAAGCCAGTCACAAAAGAACAAATACTTTTATGATTTCATTCATATGAGGTATTTAAAGTAGTCAAATTCAGGGATGCCTGGGTGGCTCAGTCAGTTAAGCCTCCAACTCTTGATCTCCAGGGTCCTGAGTTCAAGCCCCACGTTGGAGCCCAGAGTGGAGCCTCCTTTAAAAAAATAAAAAATAAAGTAGCCAAATTCATAGCAACAGAAAACAGAATGGAAGCTGCCAAGAGCTGATGGAGCAGAGAAAGGGGAGCCTCTGTTTAATAGGTATAGACTTCACAGTTGCAAGATGACAGTGTTTTGGAGACCTGTTGCACAACAATATGAATATACTTAACACAACCAAACTGTACACTTACAAGTGGTTAAAATGATAAATTGTATGTTATTTATTTTACACCACCACAAAAATAGAGAATGTTAAAAAGACAGGGTGGCTCTACAAAAAATTATCTTGAGGGTCTGAGTTTGGCTCATTTGGTTAGAACAAAGTTTTGGAGTAAAGGGGGAGCAAGAACCTGGTCAGAAAGACAAGCCAGATAGGGTGCCATGGCCGGCTTAGGAGCATCTCATCCTCCTCTCATTTTCTCCTGAATACTATGACTTTTTCTCTCACAGTTTAAAGAACCTCATCCCCACTCCCACACTCTCCCACACCATTAGCATACATGCAAAAGCACAACTTCTCTGGGCAGAAAAAATTCCACTTAGCCCCCTGCTGCTGGAGACCCAACTCTTCCTGATAGGAGCCCTTGAAACTTTTATGTGAAATAAGCCTTTTTCAAAATACTAGCTTATTCAAACTCTGGACCAAGGAACGTAGCTGAGTAAAAGTGAGATAGGGGAGAATTTATTTAATACGATGAAGTATGAAGAGGTAGGGGCTTCGGTGGGGTAATAAATTTTGAAAATTATCGGTCAATACCGACCATATGAGAACCAGGGGTAGTGACTTCCATTTAAACGCAAACAGTGTTTTAAGCATTAAGCATGCCCATGTCTTAAAACAGGCCAGACAGTCGAAGAGGCGTGTGACACCAGTTGTTGCCCTCCTCATTAAAATATTTTTTAGAATGAAATCTACTCTTAAACGATTATATTTAAGTAATCTCTACATCCAACATGGGGCTCGAACTCACAACCCTGAGATCAAGAGCTGCATACTCCACTGACATTCTTCTTGCAGCATTTAAGGTGTAGGGCAGTTCTGTTTGGGCCTATTGGAGTGAGTGGATCCCTGGCTAAGCTTTTGTTTTATTCAAGAATTCTATAGCTGAGGGGCACCTGGCTGGCTCATTCTATAGAACATGTAACTCTTGATCTCCAGGTGGTGAGTCCCAACAACCCATGCTAGGCATAAAGTTCATTTAAAAATAAAAAAATAAAGAATTCTACAGGTGAAAATATTGAAAACCACTGGACTAAGATATATGTCAAGTTTCAGTGGGACTTGGCCCTGTGAGTATCCATGTATTTTGTATACACCAAGGTTTCTCAACCAAGACACTAGTAACATGCTGGGCTGGTTATGTCTTTGATGCGATGGCTGTCCTATGCACTGTAGGATTTTTTGTAGCATCTGGCCTTTACCCACTATATGCCAGTAGCATCCCTCCCAGCTTCTCAAGTCAAGACCATCAAAATTGTCTCCAGGGGCACCTGGATGGCTCAGCTGGTTAAGCATCTGCCTTCAGCTCAGCTCAAGTCACGATCCCAGGGTCCTGGGATTGAATCCTGCTTCTCCATCTCACACTCCCCCTGCTTGTGTTCCCTTTCTCACTGTGCTCTCTCTGTCAAATAAATAAATAAAATCTTAAAAAAAAAAACAACAACAAACAAACAACTGTCTCCAGACACTGCCAAATGTCATGTGGGGGGGGGGGCACAATCGTCCCTTCCCATTTGAGAACTGCTAATGCAGGGGACATATAGATCCACTTCTAAGCTCAGAGCCCAATTTGTTTGTGGTCTGCTGCTGTTTTATACCAGCTTCTACTTTCTCTTCTACTACTATGGTAATGTTAAACATAAACTAACACCATATTCTTGGTAAATTCTTTTTTATGAGTAGGAAGAGAAAAAAAGCAGGCTAGAGATTCTAACACAAATATGGGTATTTGCCTATAACACTTCTAAAGTAATACTTGAAAAAGGTTGCTTGGTTACCTGAAATACAAGGCACGAGAAGTTTCTAGGTACTAGCTTAGGCATTGCAATGCCTGAATATAAAATCTATTTATTTGGACATGTGTATTTTAAAAAAAAAATGAGGTGTCTGGCTGTCTCAGTTGGTAGAGCATGCAACTCTTGTTCCCAGGGTCCTAAGCTCAAGCCCCACTTTGGGCATCGAGCTTACTTTAATTAACTAATTAATTAATTAATAAGCGGGTCTATACATGTGGTACTCGGCAGTGGATAACTTTCATAAACAAGACGGGTGATTATAAAAATTAATATAGCATTAGGCTCAGATGAAGAGAAGAACAACGCTTTTTGAATGAATAATATAATACTGAGAAATCACTGTAGGAGGACAGGAAAACATGGCTTTGGAATGGGAGCAATTTGCATTTGAATCTTAACTCCATCTGCTTTACTTTCTGATCTTGGCTAAAACATATAATCCGTCTGAGCCCAGAAAAAAGGAAAGAAAAAAAAAAAACAACTTTATTTCTTGTCTTACATTGCTTGAGGAAGGGGATAATCTTTTAACCATCTGAATTTCCAATATAGCTGGAAAATAATTTGATAAATGAATTTTAAGTAAAAATGTCAAGACTCCTTTCTTCTTTAAGAGCTACACAAATCATTTAACATTTGTAAGATCTCTTCCTTTTCCAATAATTCAGTTCCACACTCAAGGTTATTTACAGGATTCCTGAATGATTTAGGACTGACCAAGCACAGTAACGAATGCTTTTAATTTATCTTTGGGTTTTCTTTTTCAAAAGTCAAAACCAGGGCCCTTGAAAAATGAGGGGTTTCTTGTTTGTTTGTTTTTTAAGATTTTATTTATTTGACAGAGAGACACACAGAGAGAGAAGTAACACAAGCAGGGGCAGAGGGAGAGGGAGAAGCAGGCTTCCCGCCGAGCAGGAAGCCTCTATGTGGTGCTCTATCCCAGTACTCTGGGATCATGATCTGAGCCACCCAGGTGCCCCCAAAAATGAGGTTTTATAGAAAAAGATTTAGACTCATTCTTATCCACAATTCTTACATATATAAGCAATCTTTAAGTCTAATGATTAGACCATTTGGGTGTCCAGGAGTTGTTAGTGGCACTGAAGCAGCCCTCCAACCAGGGATTAGCAAGGACTCGCCTTAAAATCGAAACACATTAAGCCAAAATGAGTGGGAATCCTGCTACAGAGTAACCTGACCTCTGATTAAACAGCCAGGCATGGGGGCGCCTGGGTGGTTCAGTGGGTTAAAGCCACTGCCTTCGGCTCAGGTCATGATCTCAGGGTCCTGGGATCAAGTCCCGCAGGGAGCCTTTTTCCTCCTCTCTCTGTGCCTGCCTCTCTGCCTACTTGTGATCTCTGTCTGTCAAATAAATAAATAAAATCTTAAAAAAAAAAAAAAGAAATATAAAACAAACAAACAAAAAAAAACACCAGCCAGGCATGAAACAAGGTGGTGGCTCATCTCAGCTTTTATAGAGAAGAGAAGCTATGAAAAGCTGAGCATTATCTTTATAAGCCTTTCACTTTACTTCCATAAAGACTTGAAGATCTGAGTATTCGATGATATTTAAAACTACCTTTGGGCGCCTGGGTGGCTCAGTCATTAAGCATCTGCCTTCGGCTCAGGTCAGGATCCCAGGATCCTGGGATGGAGTCCCACATTGGGCTCCCAGCTCAGCAGGGAGCCTGCTTCTCCCTCTTCCACTCCCCTGACTTGTTTGTTTCTCTCTCAAACAAATGAAATCTTAAAAAACAAACAAAAAAAACAAAACAAAACAAAAAAACCCCCTACCTTATAACCAAGGGTAGTACCAGGATCACACTGTTTATGTAGCACTAATGGATGATCTTTTTATCCTCCTCCCTCTCACGAATGACAATCATCCCACCCTCCCTAGCAAATACACGTTTTCGGCTCTTACAGCTCCAGTTACGACATCTTTTCCAAAAATCTCTGGAATGGTCCAGGGTTGTTTTCAGTAACTGGGACAAAGTGTCATAAGAACATGATCATAAAAATCCTGTAGAATGTCACCTCACTGAAAAGGAAACATGAGACCTCCTCTGCCAAGTACAAACACAATACAGTTTTTGCTTCTGTGGTCAAAACAGATAACATGGAAGAGTTTAGATGTCTAATTCTCTCTTGGGTCTAATATTTGGGATTAGATCGCAGGGGCAATGGAAATTTGCTAATCATCCATGATTTTTGGTGATTTATAAGCCCAACGAGTAAGATAAAAGAGCTTCAATTTTCCCAATATTCAGAATATTACTTCATTACAAAAGAAATGTCACCTATAAATAGTCTCTCCTCCTCTTACATTTTATGTTCTGTTGAACTTTTCCTTATATACATCATTTGGCTACATAATCTGTGGCAAAAGATAGCTAGACAAGTAAAATACTCAACATTTTAATCAATGACAATATTTGGGGTGCTGGAAAATTATCTTTTCACAAAAGACACATCCAATGTCAAAGAAAACTTCTCATATAAATCCTGACAAAGGACAAATTTAACTTCTAAGCAAGATTAGCTGGAGTAAAACATTCAAAATTTCTAAGTAAGTTATGTTACCATCAGAATCTTTCATCAATGCACTTAAATCCCTTATAATGTTGGTAAAGTGTTAATATGCAGAGAGTGGGGACGCCTGGGTGGCTCAGTGGGTTGGGCCGCTGCCTTCGGCTCAGGTCATGATCTCAGGGTCCTGGGATCGAGTCCCGCATTGGGCTCTCTGCTCAGCGGGGAGCCTGCTTACCCCTCTCTCTCTCTCTCTGCCTGCCTCTCTGCCTACATGTGACCTCTCTCTGTCAAATAAATAAATAAAATCTTTAAAAAAATAAAAAAATAAAAAAAAATATGCAGAGAGTGCAACATGAATATAGTTAAGTTATACTTTCTAGGACACTCTCAATCCTGGATTGGAGTTTGAAAGCTAGGCTTTCCAAAACGCCTCATGTGCCATGTGTTCAGTGTAATTTGAAATTCGTGATACTCTAGGCCAGGCAGGTGACATCCTCAGGAACATGTTCAGACCTTGGTTTAACTGACAATTTCTTAGTCTCTCATGAGTAATCATTTGTTCTACATTAGGTTGGGCTTCTTTATTACATTTATTATTGTAATATAATGTAATGTAATATAAATGTAATATAAATATTACACTTATTATTCTTTATTATATCTTCCTTTGCTTGAATGTCTTGTTAACTGTAACTGGGAATTTATACAATATTACGTATCCTTCATTTTGCACTCACCGTGCGCTATTCTGTGGCTAATTTCATCGGCCTTAAGGTGATGTGGAACAGCAGCTCCTGAGGTTCTCTCAGCCTTCATCTCCTTGACCTACCTGAAGTTTCTCAAAGAGCTCTGGGTCACCACATTACCTAGGTAGTGGTAACATTATCATGACCTTTCCTGATTCCAAAGACTTCAATGACTCCAAGACAGGACAGAGTTGCTGATCCTTGAGTTGAGGTGTCCACATTCAACCATTCTTTTTTTTTTTTAAGAGTTTTTAAAAATTTTAAAATATATTTATTTTGAGTAATTCCTACCTCCAACATGGGGCTTAAACTCATGACCCCGAGATCAAGAGTCACGTGCTCTTCTGACTGACCCAGACAGGCACCCAAAGTTATACCAACATTTAGAAAGAAATCTTTTTTTTTTTTTTTAAGATTTTATTTATTTATTTGACAGAGAAGACGGCGAGAGAGGGAACACAAGCACAGGGAGTGGGAGAGGGAAAGCAGGCTTCCTGCCGAGCAGGGAGCCTGATGTGAGGCTTGATCCCAGGACCCTGGGATCATGACCTGAGCCAAAGGCAGATCCCTAACAGCTGAGCCACCTGGCAGCCCAATCCCTTTTTTGTTTTTAAGAGATTTTTATTTTTTAAGAAGTCTCTACAGCCAACGCGGGGCTCGAACTCACACCCTCAAGATCAAGGGTCGCATGCTCCACCAACTGAGTCAGTCAGGTGCCTCTAGAAAGCTACAAATAATATAATAGGCCTATAAACTAAAACTGCATGGCTTACGGCACAACCAGCTACAGAGAAGACAGTAGAAAACACAGTTAATTCGTTCATGGAAATCTAGCCTTGGATAGCACCAACACTTGTCAAACTTCCCTACTGCTAATTTGGGCCACTGAGAATAAAACTCATCAGATTTGTTTAAAAGTATCTTCTTTTGGGAGGAAATGCTGAAGAACATGAAAAAAAGACTGAAAGGGGGGCACCTGATGGTTTACTCAGGAAGTTGCCTTCAGCTCAAGTCATGATCTTAGGTTAGGGTCAGGCTTTCCACTCAGCAGGGAGTCTGCTCCTCCCTCTTCCATTGCCCCTCCCCTTGCTTGTATATGTGTGTGTGTGCGCGCGCACGCGTGTATGTGCATGCACAAGCGCTTGTTCTCTCTCTCTCTCACTCTCCCCATCACCCCCTCTCTCTCTCTGACAAATAAATAAAATCTTACAAAAAAAAAAAAGAATAGGGTGGGAAAGGGTGAATCCATTTTATAAAGAAGGAATCAGCATGTAAGATGAAATTCTCCATGGGAGAATGGGAGTTTTTTTTCCACCTACCTTAGTATTTAATTGGATATAATTTTGAGTATCAGGGAAAGAAATAACAAGCTGATACATATACTGTTGGTAAGATAATTAAGAAACATAACTCACCATTTTTTAGGCTTCGACAATGGTTTATATTTGCTGTATTTTACACGCCATTCTAGTACTTCTTTACAGCGCTGACAAACTCCATCATGAAGCTTTGCATTAATTTTCTTAAAACCAAACAGAAAAACAAATTAAGAATTTCCTTGGTGAGCCAGCATTGTAAACCCTGTAAAAAAGGTACATGAGAAATTTAAGTATTTTTAAATAGTAACCTAACTTTAATCTGCTTAACACTTTATGATACACTGTGTAATTTTATGTGTATTACTCAAGTTGATTCTTTACAAAGGCAAAGATTTTTTTTTTTTTTAAGATTTTGTTTATTTATATGACAGAGAGAGAGACAGTGAAAGCAGGGGGAGTGGGAGAGGGAGAGGGAGGCTTCCCACTGAGCAGGGAGCTCGATGTGGCACTCCATCCCAGGACTCTGGGATCAAGACCTGAGCCAAAGGAAGACACCCAAAGACTCTGCCACCCAGGCACCCCCAAAAGGCAAAGATTCTTAACTAGGTGTAGCTCAGAATCATCCAGGAAACGTTTTAAGCTCTTGGCAGAAGTATTTTAGAAGCCCCGTACCCCCACTGATTCTGATGTGTGCAAATGTTAAAACTCAAGTTTGTACCATCAAGACATGTGCGTTTTACTGTATGTAGGTTATACCTCAAAAATAATGTAATAATAAAGAAGAAAACCTAATGCATATTTTAAGACTATTGTTTCCAACAATTAAAATCTTAACAATGAGAAATAAGACAATACACTGAGAAATTACAGTCCTAAACTGTCATTCTGTAGAGGAGAGCAGAGACCATGACACCTGAGAAAGGAGTGTCAGGCAGAAGCAGCTGGAAGCACAAAGGCATTTCATTCTTCAATTTAATACTTTCATCTTCTCATGTAAAGAAAAAATGTTTTGGAAAAGTTACCCTGCTAATCTGACTTCTTCAAAACAGAAAATAGGGGCACCTGGGTGGCTCAGTCGTTAACTGTCTGCCTTTGGCTCAGGTCATGATTCCAGGGTCCTGGGATCGAGCCCCACATCAGGCTCACTGCTCAATGGGGAGCCTGCTTCTCCCTCTCCCACTACCACTGCTTTGTGTTCCTTCTCTCACTGTCTCTCTTTCTGTCAAATAAATAAATAAAATCTTAAAAAACAAAACAGAAAATAAATGTGTGCATGGGAATATCTGTGGTGGGAAAAGAGATTTATAGGGGAAAAAAACACACCATATTTATTATGATCTCTTCTCAAAATCTGTTGGGAAATTAGAAGGATGAAAAAAATTTAAATGTGTCATGTGTTTTCCCCAGTAGTTTTACATTCTATAACATATTCATGTGATTCAGGACCCAGACTATTTATGTTCACTAAGTACTCTGAGAATTCTCTTACTTTGCCTGTGGAAGCCTGGTCTTTGCCTATTGTTGGAATAATGAGTAAAGGAACATTTTAAGTTTTCTTTGTTTCCTTTGTTTCCTTTTTTAATTTCTCAAGAAGAGAAAGAAAAGGATCACAAAAGACACAGATTCATTGGGAGGTTATCTGATGCTGAGTTAAAAGCACAATGTTTTAAAGATCATTTGAAAAAAACAAACAAACAAACAAAAAAACACCAAAACTTTGGAACAGGGCTTGATATTCTTTAAATTTCTAAACAAAAAGGTAAAATAATTTGACAAAACATTTACTCAAGGAGAAAATATTTCAAGGGTCTTTTCAAAAGCCACAAATTAAGCTGTGAATACATTATGTTTGATTTTAACTCTATGGTGAAAAACATATTCTGTTACTTAGCAATTGTGTATAGGTATTCCTTTCTCCCCAACCTAGATGGAGAGCACCTGGAAAAATAAATGCTACATGATACTGTATTCTTTGCTTACTGCTAACTGTTGCCAGAAAGAAGGAAATCTGTGTCCAAAACCAAAACTCCTCTTCTCATCAAACTTGATACATAGCTATCCCACATAATACTTGCTAAGAAATACCCAGAACTAAAATTCACATTTCATCATTTGTTCTCACTGCCCTCTGTTGCCTAGAATATCTCACAAAAAAACATTACTTATATTTTCCTAACTCTAACAGTAATGGAAACAAGCTAACAACTTGAACTATGATTACAATATGCATGTGATATGAACTTTCTTAATAGAATATTCTTAGAATGCAAAATATTTTGTTACTTGCAATTTTATTATATATAGCACACTCTGTTCGTCAACTAGGAAGCATTATTTGGTTTCTTGTTTGTTTCTGTATCCAATTCCTGACCAGTTCATCTTGATTTACAAAGCTGCACATAGCTTGGAAACTGGTTTCTTCGGGGTGGATCGGACAATGGAACAAAACAGGTCTTTGTGGAAACTTGCCTGTGAGTGATGTGTGAAACAGTATAAATGGAGATGTTGTAGAAAGTTCACATGACTAACAGGCACTACTACAAAACTGAACTTGATTTTCATGTGTCAAGAACTGAATGAGCATAAGAATGAAAGTGAACGGTATTTTCACTTAAAAAGAGTTGTAAAAAGAAAGGAAACTGTGTACCTTGTCTTACTATATTTTGGCAAACTAGAAAAAGTGAATTCCAGAGATGTGAGCAATGAAAGCTAAATCCTAGTTCTAGGAATCATTCTGCCTGGAGCAAAGAAGATGGCAATCTTACCTTACTCACACCTATGTTTATAACTAACCCTATTTTAGCAATTAATTTTAGCATAGTCCTCCTGGTAGAAATCATAGGTTATTACGGTTAAGATTTAAGCATGTCCAAATATAAAATCAAAACTCAGTTTCATAAATACAAAAGTCTTTAAAGATCTTTTTGTATAAGAAGCTACTTTCCAGACCTTTAAAGGGAAAGAACTTCAGAGACGATTCCATTGAACTTAGGAATTTTAGCTAAAGAAGAAAACCTTATTTATAAATTGAACACTAAGTTAGAATAAACTTAGGGTATATTAAAAGACACTCTTACTTAACATATATGTAAAGTCTTAGCCATTATTGATTCATACAACGTATTTTATAGTAAATGTTGTTATTCCTGCTGTAAACATTCTGTTCACAGACAAGGCATCTTTTAAGATGCAATACGGCAATCTCAAGAAGAAATTAGATGAGGACTTTACCACCCAAGAGGCAAACTGCAAATATAGTATCTGTATCAACAGGCTGATACTGAAAAATACTTTATAAAATATAAAGTATCCTCTAACAGAAGGACGATACTCTTATAGGGGAAAGGAATTTGAATACCACTCAAGAACAACTAATTATTTCTCATCAGCGTACTTTTGTACATCACATTTCCTTCAGAAATGCTAATGGTAAACAATGGCATATTTTACTTCCCTTCATTAACTGAAAAAAAAATTTTAAACTAAATTAAAATCAAGGAAAATAACAATTCTAACGGCTGCTGAAAATCCATTTCCAAGAACTGGCCTCGTTCTTCCCCTTGCATTACTCCTTCCTCCAAAATAAGGTTTTGGTGCTAATATAGCTCCAAGAGTATTACTCCAGAAAACGGGATTTTTATAGCCTATTTATATATAAAAGTTTATATATACATATATATACATTTTTTAAAGACTTTATTTATTTATTTGACAGAGAGAGACACAGTGAGAGAAGGAACACAGCAGAGCACGAGAGAGAAGCAGGCTTCCTGCCAAGCAGGGAGCCCGATGTGGGGCTCGATCCCAGGACCCTGGGATCACGACCTGAGCTGAAGGCAAACACCCAATGACTGAGCCACCCAGGTGCACCTAAAAGTATATATTTTTTTAAATTTTCTATTAATATCCCCTTATTCTAAATTTGGTTAGAGGATAAAGAATCTTTAGACCTGGGAGCAAGAATTTATGTGATTAATAACATTAAAATCTGTCCTTTAGGATGTGACTTTCAAATTATAAACTATTTTGTTTTAAATCCTTTTAATATGGCCAGAACCCGGTTGAGCATAAATTTTCTTCAAAATGAATACAACTGGGACACCTGGGTGGATCAGTTGGTTAAGTGTCTGCCTTTGGCTCAGGTCACAATCCCATCCCAGGGTCCTGAGATCGAGTCCTGTGTCTGGCTCCCTGCTCAGCAAGAAGCCTGCTTCTCCCTATGCCTGCTGCTCCCCCTGCTTGTGCTCCCTCTCTCTCTGTCTCTCTGACAAATAAATAAATAAAATCTTCAAAAAAAGAAAATCAACACAACCAAAAATAGATGAGGGAATCATACCGAAGGGAAAATGAGAGTAGGCAAGGAAAATGATGAAGCACTTAGGAGTGCAGCTAGGAAGTACACTTGCTAAAGATGGACCACAAGTGAGAGCTAAGCTTTCTAGCCGCCAGTAAAACATGAGCTCCAATCCCCTATCTGCTTCAATGCCTGTAACATGCCCAAAATCCAGTTTCTTTGAAGTAGTACAACTATTCTGGTTATGGAAACCCAAAATCTGGTCCTTCCCAAAAAGGACCCCACATGATACAGTAAGCCATGCTCTCAACAACACCCTTATTATATAAAGCATTTCACAGAGCTGTTTTCTACCAGGTAGTCTGGTGTTACATAATGTCAAACACAGTGTGATAAAAGTTATTCTCGGGGGTACAGTGTAGGTACAGATGCCTGATATTAATAGGATCTACACGAATGCACCACATAGAATAAGGTCATCATAAATAGTATTTCTCTTAACCAATTTCTAAAAACAACCACTTCTACTGTGATAAATTTCAAACATGCAGAAAGAAGTTAAAACGATACTAATGCACAGCCATATACACATTATTGTGAGACTACTGTTAACATTATTTTTATTAAAGATTTTATTGTTAAAAATTTTATTTATTTACTTGAGGAGAGTGAGAGAGAGAGCATGAGAGGGGAGAGGGTCAGAGGGAGAAGCAGACTCCCTGCTGAGCAGGGAACCCGATGCGGGACTCGATCCTGTGACTCCAGGATCATGACCTGAGCTGAAGGCAGTCACCTAACCAACTGAGCCACCCAGGCGCCCCAACTGTTAACATTTTTTAACCTATCTGTTTTCTATGTGTGTGTACACTTAAATTAAGTTGCAGACATCAGGACCCTTTACCTCTTAATATATGTACCCTAGAAATACTTTTTCCTAATTAACCACACTGGCTGTTACTTTTCTGTTATTGCAGAAAAAAATGAAAAATAACTGTCTAATGTCATTGAATGTAGCCAGTCTACATTGAAATTTCCTCACCTGCTCCCTGCCCTCTAAATCAGTATTCAAGTACTGATTCTACAAGAATTTCCCTTTTTTTTTTTCTATTTAGAGACAGAGAGCAAGGGGGAGGGACAACGGGAGAGAGAGAATCTAAAGCAGCTTCATTTGCAGCACATAGTCCAATGACACAGGGCTAGATCTCAGGACCCTGAGATCATGACCTGAGCTGAAACCAGAGTCAGACACTTTACTGACTGAGCCAACCAGGCATCCCAGGATTTCCCTCTTTCGCCCTCTGTTGCATTGATGTTTTTGAAAATAGCAGGCATTCTGGATATGTCTGATTGTTTATTCATAGTGTAATTTAATTTATTGCTTTAGCTATCATATTTCTGTAAAATGGAAGTTAGGTTTAAAGGCTTGGTAAGATCCAGGTTTAACATTTTTTGATAAGAGTAGTTCATATTTGCTGCTGCTGTACATTTCATATTACTCCCCCCCCCAGAGGCACAAAATGTCCCGTTCTCCCCTTGTTGGGGATATGAAATTTGGATTGGTTAAGACGGTGACTCCCCTCATCTCCTCAAATTATAAACATTAGCAATAACCTAGGCAGATCATGTCAATATACTATTCCACAATACATTTCATCTCCTGGTTTAATACCCATTCAAGATCCTTCACCTGAATCACTTATTTTATCTATTCATTTATTTATTTCATAAGTTAAGTAATCTCTACACCTAGTGTGGGGTTCGAATTCACAACACTGATATCAGGCGTCGCATGCTCTACCGACTGAGCCAGCCAGGTGCTCCTGAATCCACCATTGTAAATGCTACCTCTACCATTCTTTGTACATTCATTAAATTTTTTAAAAACATTACTAGCTGGGGGGCTCCTGGGGGGCTCAGTCAGTTGAGTGTCCCACTCTTGATTTCAGCTCTGGTCATGATCTCAGGGTCATGAGATAGAGCCGCACATAAGGCTCTGTGCTCAGTGCTGAGTCCGCTTGAGATTCTGTATTTCCCTTCCCCCTTGCCCCACTTGCATTCTCTAAATAAACAAATAAACAAACAAACAAATAAAATTAAAAAAAAAAAAGTTACTAGCTGGGAGGTGCCTGGCTGGCTCAGTTGGAAAGACATGTGACTTGATTCCAGGGTCATGAATTGGAGCCCCACATTGAATGTAGAGATTATAAAAATAAACAAACTTTAAAAATAATTTAAAAATTAAAAAAATGGTTACCAGTTGAAGTCAGTATTGTGGTACAATGCATATATTATATATACATATAATAAAATTTGCCCATTTTAGACATACAGTTGTATGACTCTGACAACCAAAATACAGAGTATTTTTTTTTTAAGATTTTATTTACTTATTTGGTAGAGAGAGAGACAGAGCAAGAGAGGGAACACAAGCGGGGATCGGGGGGAGAGGGAGAAGCAGGCTTCCCGCTAAGCAGGAAGCCCAATATGAGGGCTTGATCCCAGGACCCTGGGACCATGACCTGAGCTGAAGGCAGATGCTTAACAACTGAGCCACCCAGGTGCCCCCCAAATATAGAATATTTTCATTACTCTGAAAAGTTCCCACACGGCCCTTTGTTGTCAATCTCTTCTACCAGTCCCAGGCAATGCTGATTTTTTAATCTGCTCCTATAGTTTTGTCTTTTTCAAAATGTCACATAAATGGAGTATGGATAAAGTATATGGCTATTTGCAGAGCTCATTTCTTTTCATTGGTGATACTCCATTGAACAGATGTGCTATAATAATATTTATTCATTCACCATTTGAAGGACATTCTGAGCTGTTTCCAGTTTTGGATAGTAATATTCATATACAAGTTTTGTGTGGACACTTTTTACTTCTCTCAGGTTAATATCTAAGAATGGTATTGTTGGACTTTGTAAGAATTTTTTTAAAAAATTTTTGTTTGTTTGTTTGTTTATTTGAGAGTGCATGTTCCTGAATAAGCAGGGGGATCAATCAATCTATCTCTCTATTTATTTATTTATTTGAGAGTGGATGTATCTGGATAGACAGAGGGAGGAAGAGGGAGAGAGAATTTCAAGTAGACTCTGCACTGAGCATGAAGCCCAAGACAGGGCTCAATCTCATGACCCTAGGATCACAACCTGAAGTCAAGAGTCAGAAGCTTGGGGCACCTGGGTGGCTCAGTGGTTAAGAATCTGTCTTGGGCTTGGGTCATAATCCCAGGGTCCTGGGATCAAGCCCTACAGCGGGCTCCCTGCTCTACAGGAAGCCCATTCTCCCTCTCCCACTCTCCCTGCTTGTGTTCCCTCTCTGTGTCTCTCTCTTGGTCAAAAAAATGTTAAAAACCTTTAAAAAAAAAAAAGTCAGAAGCTTAACCGAGGTGTCCCTGTGACAATTTTTTGCTTTTTTTTTTTTTTAAGATTTATTTACTTATTGCAGAGAGAACAAGAACATGGGCACAAGCAGGTGGTGGGGCAGAAGGAGAGAACCTCAAGCAGACTCCCTGCTGAGCATGGAGCCAGATGCAGAGCTCCACTCCACAAACCTGAAACCATGACCTGAGCTCAAACCAAGAACTGGATGCTCAGCCCACCTAACCACCCTAGTGCCCCTGTGCTGAACTTTATAAGAAACTAACACTTCTTCAGGGCACCTGGGTGGCTGAGTTGGTTAAGTGTCTGCTTTCAGCTCAGGTCATGATACCATGGTCCTCAGATCAAGCCCCACATCAGGCTCCCTGGTGGGAGTGGGAGCACACTTCTTCCCCTCCCTCTGCCACTCCCTGTGTTTGTGCTCTCTCTCTCTTCTCAAATAAATAAATAAAATCTTAAAAAAAAAAAAAAAGAAAGAAAAGAAACTAATACTTTTGCAAAGTAACTATACCATTTTGTATTCCCACTAACCATGTATAAAGATCCAGTTTGGGCGCCTGGGTGGCTCAGTGGGTTAAAGCCTCTGCCTTCAGCTCAGGTCATGATCTCAGGGTCCTGGGATCGAGTCCCACATCGAGCTCTCTGCTCAGCGGGGAGCCTGCTTCCTCCTCTCTCTCTGCCTGCCTCTCTGCCTGCTTGTGATCTTTCTCTGTCAAATTAAAAAAAAAAAAAAAAAACTTTTAAAAAAAATTAAAAAAAAAAAGATCCAGTTTTTCCACATCATTTCTAGTGCTTGAAATTGTACATATTTATTTTAGCCATTAGAATAAGTGTACAGTGTTATCTCATTATGGTTTTAATTTATATCTCCTTTAAAAAAATTTTTTTTAATTTATTTATTTGTTGGAAAGAGAGAAAGTGCACAAGCTGGGGAAAGGGGTAGAGGGAGAGGGAGAAGCAGGCTCCCCGCTGAGCAGGGGAGCCTGGGGAGCAGGGGACTCCATCCCAGGACCCTGGGAACATGACCCAAGCCAAAGGCAGACGTTTAACCAACTGAGCCACACAGGCACTCCTGTATCTCCTTAATAATTAGTAATATTGAACACCTTTTTATGTACTTACTTGCCATCATGTATGTATTTTCCTAAGCGTTCAAATCTTTTGCCCATTGTTTTCAATTGAGTTGTTCATTTTCTAATTAATGAGATATGAGGGTTCTGTCTATATTCTGTATTCTCCCAATCTGTGCTTTTATTTTCATTATCTTAACAGTGTTTTTATAAGAGTTTTTTAATTTCAAAGAACTCATTTTTCTTTTCTAGAAAGAAGCACAGAGCTTACTTACTTAACTTTTTTCTTTTATAGGCCTTGCATTTTGTGTCAAATCTAAGAAGTCTGAAGACTCATGAAGATTTTTACCTATATTTTTGGCTAGAAGTTCAGTAATTTTAGGTTTTACATTAAATCTGTGATCCATTTTGGGGCACCTGGGTGGCTCAGTGGGTTAAAGCCTCTGCCTTCGGCTCAGGTCATGATCTCAGGGTCCTGGGATCAAGCTCCGCACCGGGCTCTCTGCTCAGCAAGGAGCCTGCTTCCTCCTCTCTCTCTGCCTGCCTCTCTGTCTACTTGTGATCTCTGTATGTCAAATAAATAAATGAAATCTTTTAAAAAAAAAGTTTAAAAAAAAATAAATCTATGATCCATTTTGAATTATTTTTGTACATGGTCCAAAACACTAGTTAGAGGTTCATTTTAAATTAAACATGGATGTCCACGTTCTACCACCACCGCACTGCATTTGTATCCTTGTCGAAAATCAAGTATGTGTGCATCCATTTCAGGACTCAATACTCCATCACATTCATCTGTGTCTGCTCTTTCACCTGTACCCTGTCCTGATTAGTGTTGCCTTAGGGTCTTGAAATCCGTACTGTGCATCCTCCAACTGTGTTCTTTTTCAAAATCGTTCTGACTATCCTAGTTCCTTTGCTTTTCCATAAATATTTTGGAATCAGTTTGTTGATTTCAACAAAAAAGCTATGACTGTGATTAGGATTGCACCAAAATTATGAATAACACTGGGGGAGAACTGACATTTCAACAACACTGAATCTTCCAAACAATGAACACTGCATTCCTGAGATAAGCCCCACTTGTCTGTTATGTGTCTTTATTTACTGGTGAATACAATATTGAATACAATACAAAGGCTAATATTTTCTTGAAAATCTTGTGTCTAAATTCAATGAGAGATTTTAGTCCATAGGTGCTTCAGGTTTTCTCTTACAACGCCTTCCTCTGGCATTGGTGTCTGTCTAACTCAGTTGCTAGAGAATTCATATGCAAGGGTTAAAAAGACTTAAAATAGGAAAAAAGACTACATATTTTAGAAGAATAGAATATTAAAAATCTTGTACAGTAAGCCCAAACCCTATTTTTAAATGTTTAAAAAAGTACATTTACAGGGGCGCCTGGGTGGCTCAGTGGGTTAAGCATCTGCCTTCGGCTCAGGTCACGATCTCAGGGGGTCCTAGGATAGAGGCCCACGTTGGGCTCTGTGCTCAGTGGGGAGCCTGCTTCCCCTTCTCTCTCCGCCTGTTGCTCTGCCTACTTGTGATCTCTCTCTCTCTCTGTCAAATAAATAAATAAAACCTTAAAAAAAAAAAGTACATTTACATGTTTAAAAGTGTTTTTTGTCACAAACCTAGGAAAGAAAATTACTGTAACTACATGGAATTCAAATTTCTTATAGCTATAACTAGACTTTAGTCATATTTACAGAATACTTTTAGGACTCAACTTTTCAGGAAGATAAATATGAAATGGGGTCAGGGAGAAGACAGAGTTCAAACTTAACATAGAAATCCCTTTTGTATTCTGTCCCACAGTCTGTAAACTTTGTTCATTTTCTTACTGCTTAGATTTGCAACTACAGTGGTTCTTTCCCTTTAATATTTTTCCCTACTGTGTATTAATAATGGTACACTAGATTACACAGTTTTCTTACGTTAAGAATTACTTTTGTAGATGAAAAATAACTTTACTAATCAATTTTATAGATTTAAAACAATATGAGCAATTATATTTAAATATTCATATTAGAGAAATGTTATTATAATACAGATAGAGACAAATCTCATCACTCAGATTCTATAATTTCCAGCATTTAAGTATATTTACAAAGCTTTCCATTTTTTTCCATATTATTGTTTTGTAACTTGTCATTATTTTTTTCATATTAATATATATTTTGAAAGCTTGTTTTTATTGGCTGCATTACATTCTCTCAGAATACTGTCATTTACTTAACCTACTTCCTATTATTTGACAATTTGGTTGTCTCCAATTCCGGGCCAAACAAATATAGATAAAGATATATAAATATTTTTATAGATATATAAATATTTTTTAAAGTAACCTTTACGCCAATGTGGGGCTTGAACTCATGACCCCAAGATCGAGAGTTGCATGCTCTACCAATTGAGCCAGGCAGGCACCCCTGAATATACATTTTTTTTTAATATATAATATTATAAACATCAGGAAATGTCTTATAAACGTGCAAATTCTCATCACACTATATTTACACATAACAAGTTCTGATCCCATTTCAAAAAGAGTGTAAAAAAACCAGGAATTTAAAAAACTTACAGTAAAGAATAATTGTCCCTTTTTTTTTTAAACACATATATATTTTTTATATTAAGTAGGCTTCACATCCGACATGGGACTTGAACTCACTACCCCCAAATCAAGAGTCACACATTCCATCAACTGAGTCAGCCCCTAATTGTCCCTTTTTTGAGTCAAGTATATAATTAGTTGGATATTGAAGCAAATGTTCTTAATATTGCCCATAAAAATTTGCTTTGCTTTTTTATCCAGATAGTTAGATTTTTTTTTTTTTTTAATTTATTTGACAGAGATCACAAGCAGGCAGAGAGGCAGGCAGAGAGAGAGGAGGAAGCAGGCTCACAAGCAGAGCAGAGAGCCCGATGCGGGGCTCCATCCCAGGACCCTGGGATCATGACCTGAGCCGAAGGCAAAGGCTTTATTTAACCCACTGAGCCACCAAGGCGCCCCTGGATAGTTAGATTTTTAAAAGGATAGAAAACACTACTACTTTCCTTTTCAAAAAGGGAATTAAAAATACACTTGTCGGGGACACCAGGGTGGCTCAATTGGTTAAGCTGCTGCCTTCGGCTCAGGTCATGATCCCAGTGTCCTCGGATCGAGTCCTGCATCAAGTACGCATCAGGCTCCTTGCTTGGCAGGGAGCCTGCTTCTCTCTCCGCCTCTGCCTGCTACGCTGCCTGCTTATGCATGCTCTCTCTCTCTCTCTGACAAATAAATAAACAAATAAAATCTAAAAAAAAAAAAAAAAAAACACCTTAAAAAAATACACTTGTTGGGCCCCTGGGGGGGCTCAGTCAGTTAAGCCGCTGCTTTCAGTTTAGATCATAATCCTGGGGTCCTGGGATGGAGTCCTGCATCAGGCTCCCTTCTCAGTAGGGAGGCTGCTTCTCCCTCTCCCTCTGCAGCTCTCCCTGGTTGTGCTTTCTCTCACTCTCTCTCCTGCTCTCTGTCCCATTCTCTGTCAAATAAAGAAATAAAATCTTAAAAAAAAACTACTCTTGGTATAATCAACTTAATATCACATTTAGACCGCCACTAATATGTCATCTAGAATATCAATACTGAATTCTGTTGGCTTCAAACTTTCAAATCTATATACTTTTTTTTAGTGTGATAAAGCAGTAATAAGTTTACATTACTCTCAGAAATACCTTATTTGAATTAAGTCATCGAGTCTTAGTATTTTCATGTATTTTATTATTTCACAAAATGAGCTAATCATATAAGTAAACTGGAAATACTTTTGAAGTTCATTCTGATAGTAAAATTGGTTTTACTGTCATTTAAGGAAAAATATAGAACAAAAGTTATTTAATGCAACTAGAGGGTATTATGCTAAGCGAAATAAGTCAATCAGAGGGGGCGCCTTGGTGGCTCAGTTGTTAGGGGTCTGCCTTCGGCTCAGGTCATGATCCCAGGGCCCAGGGATCGAGCCCCGCATCTGGCTCCCTGCTCTGCAGAAGACCTGCTTCTCCCCCTCTCCCTCCCCCTCCTTGTGTTCCCTGTCTCACTATCTCTCTGTCAATTAAATAAATAAATAAAATCTTAAAAAAAATATATAAGCCAATCAGAGAAAGACAATTATCATAGGATCTCACTGATATGAGGAATTTGAGGAACAAGACAGAGGATCATAGCAGAAGGGAGGGGAAAATGAAACAAGACAAAACCACAGAGACAGACAAACCATAAGAGATTCTTAATCTAAGGAAAAAACTGAGGGTTGAAGGAGTGGAGGGGGCTGGGAGAGAGGCGGTGGTGTGGTGATGGACATTGGGGGGAGCATATGTGCTATGGTGAGTGCTGTGAATTCTGTAAGACTGATGAATCACACACCTGCACCCCTGAAACAAATAACGTATTATATGTTAAAAAAATAAAAGTTACTTAGGCTTGCTTCTTTTTAGGAAACCATTTGTTCAATATAGCTAAAAACAGATTAGCTGCCAACATATACAATTATTCACAAAAAAATTCAGAACAAGTCTCCTTTAAGTAAAATAGTACCCTAGGGTTCTAAATTACTTGATATGTATACGTGTATATATATATATACATATATCAAATACATAAATACTTGAGTTACCAATACTTGATTTTTTACTATATAAAATTCTAATTAAAAGATACCCAAAACATAGAGGCACCTGGCTGGCTTAGTCAGAAGAGTGAGCAACTCTTGATCTTAGGATCATGAGTTTGATCCTCACATTAGGTATAGAGATTACTAAAAAAAAGTAAATTAAAACAAACAAACCAACAAACACACTAAAAATACCCCAAAACCCAAACAACAAAAACAAAACAAAAGAAAAAACAAACAAACAAGGGTACCTGGGCGGCTCAATAGGTTGAGTTTCTGACTCTTGATTTTTGGCTCAAGTCCTGATCGCAGGGTGGAGCTCCGAGCTGGGCATGGAGTCCACTTGGGATTCTCTCCCTCCCAGTCCCTCCCTCCTCTTGTTCACACATTCTGTCTCTCTCAAAAAACCAAAGCAAAACCAAACCAAAACAAAAAGATACCTAAAGCATAATGTGGGGTATATTTCTACTACAAGCTAAAATAATTAATTTTCTTCCCCAAAGTCTACTCCATCTTCCTCCCATTCACTCTGTATTAATTTTAGGTCCTTAAAGAATCAACCAAACTGAAAGAAGTGGAAAATATACATGAGAAATACTCAAACTGGTCCTCTTACTCAATAAACTTAAAATATAAGGTTTTTATAGTCAAGAAATAATATTTGAGTCCCTCTCCCATTTTGGGGGGACTTCTGGGATCTTTAAGAAGTGACATCTGCGGGGGCGCCTGGGTGGCTCAGTGGGTTGAAGCCTCTGCCTTCGGCTCAGGTCATGATCCCAGGGTCCTGGGATCGAGCCCCACATCGGGCTCTCTGCTCCGCGGGGAGCCTGCTTTCTCCTCTCTCTCTGCCTGCCTCTCTGCCTACTTGTGATCTGTCAAATAAATAAATAAAATCTTTAAAAAAAAAAAAAAAAAAAAAAAAAAGAAGTGACATCTGCGAAAATAAACAATTCCATTCTCATCCAAACACTGAATATAAAATGAGTCTGAATCGTCCCAAACAGAGGACCATTCTCTCAATAAGTGGGTAGAGCTATTGTCCACTGGAATTATACAGAGAGGGCCTGTGTACAAACTACCCAAACTATCTACTGATTTATTTCAGCAGCCAAGCAAACTACCCAGATTTTCACTGACAAACTGAATGCAAACAGACCCTTAAGTGGAGTCACACCTGCCTACAGGCAGAAACATGCTGTTGCAATATTTTCTGGGAGTAGAGAAACCTATTTTAAAAAGCATTTTTTCCAAAAGTATATTACTCGTTTACTCTATAAAAATTTAAAGTTAGTGCTGTGCACTTTAACAAGCAAGTATTTCTAAAAGATACTGACAACCAAAACTGCATTGTTAAACTGATCAATCACAACCTTGGTTTGTCTGTTTGTTTTTTTTTTAAGATTTTATTTATTTATTTGATAGAGACCAAGCAGGAGAGAGGGGCAGAGGGAGAGGGAGAAGCAGACTCCCCGCTAAGCGGGGAACCCCATGCAGGACTCGATCCTGGGATCATGACCTGTGCTGAAGACAGATGTTTAACCCACTGAGGCACCCAGGCGCCCCTCAATCACAGCTTTAAAAAGGGGTAGTCAGTTGCAACAAAGAGAACTCTGGAATGAAGATTTTTAATTCTGTCCATTTCACTCTAAAAGGCACAATTTGGGAGGACATGTTATGAATGTTAACATAATATTTTTATGGAAGGACCCAAAACACAATGCTAAAAACAAATGATAATCAGAACCTTAGAAGGAATAATCTCCAGACAAGAAATTTTGCCTTCTAATTAAAACATGGGCACTTAATCTTTTAAGATAATGTTATGCCAATTATCTTTCAGCCATCTTCATTATTAAGTATGGGACATTTTTAGTAAACAAGTAACCCAAGAATAGCTTTATTATCAGAGCAGTTCTATGAGGAGTTAAAGTCTTCTCTTAAGTTTAAGTCTTCTCTTCCTCAAAATTTGCTATAGATGATCAAAATGTCAATGGTTTTAATCTAAAAATAGTTTTTGTCTTTCCTGAAAAAAAAGACCTTAAAAAGTAGGATCGTATCTCCAACTCCATTTGTTCCTTCTCAGGATCCTTTGCTGAGGCTTCTTCCCCTTAAAAATATCCATTTCCCAATATTTATTTAGTCGTCCATTCATGCATACACTCACTCACTCATTCTGCCTCTGTCTCTTCAACCAGAGTGCCTGCTCAGTGCTTCTTTTCACATTATGTATTTACTCTTGGTCAACTGAAGCTGTAACCACAGCCTCAACAAGGAACTCAATGAAGATTATAACCAAAACTATGTTCCCAGTCCTACTGTCTCTCTGGCGGTCCTGATATTTCACACTGCACGTGCAACATTTCACTTTCCTCCTCATGCAAATCCTTGAAATATCTCAAATTCATGGACTAAACAGCAATCACTATCTTAGCAATAAAACCTGTTTCTCCTTTGTTCCAAACTTCATCTTTAGAAAGTCTCTGGTAGGCACAGTTACAAAAATCTCAGGTCACTTTTGACTTCTTGCTCTCCTTTTACCAAAATGCCAATAATGACAAAATCAATTTCTCTACAATATCCCCAACCATGCCTTCTACTTCATATCCCCCCACTTCCTTATTCCTTATATCAGGGCCTTATTTCTGGTCTGCATTACTGAAGTAGCATCCCAAATGAAGATGGACTGGGGAGTGAGGAAGATAGAGAACGGGAGACCAAACCATCAACACTTAGGTTTTTTGTTTTTTTTTTTTAAAGATTTTATTTATTTATTTGACAGACAGAGCTCACAAGTAGGCAGAGAGGCAGGCAGAGAGAGGGAGGGTGAAGCAGGCTCCATGCTGAACAGAGAGCCCGATGCAGGGCTCGATCCCAGGACCCTAGGATCATGACCTGAGCTGAAGGCAGAGGCTTTAACCCTCTGAGCCACCCAGGCACCCCAACACTTATGTTTTAATGGACATCTCTCCATCACTTTCCTCTAGTCAGAAACCTACACTCTTTAAGGCACTCCTAAGATTGATATTCAGAACTATCTGCAATTTGATCCCAACTTTTCTTTCTGGTCCTATCTCTGGTTTTTCCTCCCTGTGCATCTAAGCACTCCCGAGTAAACCAATCTGGTAGCACAGAAACTGCACTGTGCTTCCTCCTGTCTTTGCTCTGCCTACACTGCATCCTCTTTTGCTCAGTATTTGCGTGCTAAAGTTTAATTCTTTATTCACATTCCAGCTTTGCTTTCCATGCAATCACCCCAGTTCCACTGTAGTATTTCCCACTTCATTCAATTCAGAAGGCGTACCTAACACTTAAAATGGCCAGGCCATATCAGATATTAGAAATACAGGGTCAAAAAAGAGTGAGGTAAGGTTCTTGCCTTTGCGAAAGGAAGGAGGCAAATGAAGACAGTTTGACACTGGGGAAATTGCCTTGGTATCACCCTTCACCTAACAAAGTCCAGTATACCGGGAAGACCTTGTCTAAGCATTAGAAAGCATACGGCCCTTCTGGGAAACTACAAACTACAACAGCTGAACAATAGGGTGTGATGAGATGGAGAGGAATGAGCTAAACTATAAGAGAAATTGCCTGCTAAGCTAAAGAATTCTGACTCTTAAATAGGGAAGGGACCTCAATGGATAGGATCCTAAGGTGTAGTTAAAGACCAGACCAGAGGGAAGTATGGAGATCAGTATGGAAGTTGCTATAGTCACCTAGAATTATATGCTAAAACACTAAATTTGGCTGTGGTAGTGGGAATAGAGAGATAGGTACAGGCATGGGAGACAATAAAGGCACAGAAATGATCTGGATTCAGTAAAGAGAACAGATGACTACAAGAGAGTTGGAGCAAAGCCATGACTCCAGGAAGAGTGACTTTTAAGTCAATTCCCAAACTCCAGGGTACGTAAGACCCAACTGGAAAGCATATTAAAAATCCTATTTCCAGGGCGCCTAGCTTGCTCAGCCAAAGAGGATGTGACTCTAGATCTCAAGGTTATAAGTTCGAGCCCCACACTGGGTGTAGAGATTACTAAAAATAAACAAACTTTAATAAATAATTTATTTAAATTAAATTAAAATAAAATCAGATTTCCAAGCGCCGTTCCCTGAGATTGTGATTTTGTAACTCAGGAGCTTCTGTTGCACGGATTATGCTTTGAGAACCTGTGGCCGAAGGATGGGAGAATGCTCTGGAGCAAGGAGGAGCTCAGACAGGGCGGGCTTCTGGAAAAACAACCCCTCCCACCTTCCCAAGGTAGACCTAAATGTAGAGAGAGTGTATGATTCTTGGAAAGCTAGTCAAATAGTCTAGAGTATCAAATATGGAGGAAAGCAATTACCAGAATAGTCTCAGGTGTGGTTTGAGGACCATGTACACTGGAGTTGCCTGTGAGATTTATTAAGAATGATGATTCCTGTGGGCGCCTGCGTGGCTCAGTGGTTAAAGCCTCTGCCTTCGGCTCAGGTCATGATCCCAGGATCCTGGGATGGAGCCCCACATCGGGCTCTCTGCTCAGCAGGGAGCCTGCTTCCCTTCCTCTCTCTGCCTGCCTCTCTGTCTACTCTGTCTGTCAAATAAATAAATAAAATCTAAAAAAAAAAAAAAAAAAAAGAATGATGATTCCTGGACTTAACCCAACAACTAATGATTGAGAATTTCTGACTATTGGGATTCTGCATTTTACACAAGCTTTCCAGATGACCTTTAAGCATGCCAAAGTTTAAAAACCACTGTCGTAGGCAGCTGAAACAGACATTTCTAGAAAGAGGAGTATATTCCCTACCTCACCTCTACTACTGAAAGCACTACCACAAGGGAGGTGAGACACTTTTCCTTAGAAAGAAAGTTATGGTTACTACAGCTGAAACACCATTAGTGTTGGTAAGAAGTAATGATGATGATAATAAACGACATTTATATAGGGCCTTCTGCTTAAAATTCAGTATTTACAGTTAAGTATATCACTTCCACACAATTACCTTGGGAGATAAATAGTACTATTCCTACTTTAGAGATGAAGAAACAAATCCAGACAGGTTTAATAATCTACCTACAATTACACAGACTAAACCAGGACTCAAGACCAAGCCCTCTGACTCCAAATACCATATTCTGCCCTAGAATTTCATATTGCCTCTCTTTTAAGAACTAAATATCAGTCTGATTCCTACTTTCACTGTTGAGAGCATCACTTCATTGGGAAGATGCACTCTGATTTCCAACCAAGTGAATGGAAGAAATATATGAAACATAGTGTTACAACTAGCCTCCTTGTTTTCTAGAATTATGTATCAAATATCTGAGTCACCAGAATGACCTCAGAACTGACAGGAAAAGCTATGTCAGGAACATAAATCAGGAATCCAGAAGAGCTATTATTTAAGAAGCTTTTCCAAAATTTTATATCAAAAGACATCACCCCAAAATGCAATTTATCCTCAATTCTCACTCATATGTATAATGTCCCTTAATTCAGATGCAGTTCACGATAAGGCACTGTACAGAAACTATCTGTTTTCTACCCCGACTTCTCATGCTCAGGAAAAATAGAATTTATATCAGTAGTTTCTATCCTTTATTCCTATTCTTTATTCCTATTCTTAAATTCCTAGAATTTAAGTCAAACCTAAACACACTGAAATTATTTCTTCTTCTTTGTTCTTCCCTACTTTTTTTTTTTTTTTTTAAAGATTTTATTTATTTATTTGTCAGAGAGAGAGAGAGAGAGCGCGAGCGAGCGAGCACAGGCAGACAGAGTGGCAGAGGGAGAAGCAGGCTCCCTGCGGAGCAAGGAGCCTGATGTGGGACTCGATCCCAGGACGCTGGGATCATGACCCGAGCCGAAGGCAGCCGCTTAACCAACTGAGCCACCCAGGCGTCCCTCTTCCCTACTTTTTTACAGTTTTATTGAGAAATAATTAATGTGCATCACTGTGCAAGTTTAAGGCATATGGCATGATTTGATTAACATATATTGTGAAATAATTACCACAGCAGGTTCACTACTATCCATCTTCTCATTTAGCTACAATAAAAAGAAGAAGAAAGGGGGGAAAAAAATCATCCCTAGTTAACCCCACCTTAGTCATAGAATCAAATGACTGACCAAATCTGAAATAGCTAGGGAATCTAAAATTAAAGACATGCTGGGAAATGAGACTATTGCTGGATCAGTGATTCTCAACCTTCCTTTCTGCCTCTACTGTTCACATCCCCATGTTACTCTCATTATCAAATACAAGAAATATCCTTTAAAAAAAAAAAGTTAAGTCATCTCTACAACCAACACAGGGCTCAAACTTATGACCTGGAGATCAAGGGTCACACACTCTTCCAACTGAGCCAGTCACGTGCCCCAACACAGGAAATGTCTTTTTTTTTTTTTAAATAAAGATTTTATTTACTTATTTGAGAGAGAGCACACAAGCAAGAAGAGGGGACGAGGGAGAAGAAGAGACTCCCACTAAGCGGAGAGCCTGACACAAGGGCTCCATCCCAGGACCCTGGGATCAGGACCTAAGTGGAAGGCAGATGCTTAACTGACTGAGCCACACAGGTGCCCCAGGAAATGTCTTAATTAACAAGAGTAATGAGTATTTGGGAAGGACAGGGAAGAGAGATCCTAAGACACTGTCTCCCAACACAGGACGTCTCTATTGAAATTAAACGAGGTAAAGTTTCTATCTTCTCAAGAGACCTTCTACTATATTACTTAACTCTCTGCCTGGTCGTTTACAGTTCCTAGTCAATATTCTTTTGCTTATTCAAGTCCGTGTGTGATTTAACATGCAAGGGACATGTCTGTACTTTGCTCAGGTGTCTGGACAAGAGGATACTTAGAGAAGTGTTACTTGTTTACACAGTTTATTACAAAACAGGTATTTCTGGTGTTCACTATAAAAAATAATATCAAACTAATTTTTATACAGAAGACTGCTATCGTAAATCTATAAACCACATGTCTAATCCTTTATACAAATTCTCTCTGCTGCTATTCTTAGAACATTCCTGTGGCTAGGGTAGGCATAATTATCTTCATTTTGCAGATGAGAAACCTGAGGCTCAGAGAATTAAGAGATTTGCTTGAGGTCACACAATTAATCAGAAGCAGCAGAGGCAGAACCCATAAAAAGATGCCTTTTAGTTTAGGGCATTCTACTAAAGTTACAAGTAGAAAGTGTTCCCCTACAGCTTTCAAGGTTTTCTAAAGATTAAGAAAAAACAAAAAAAAAAAAAATTGCAGAGTATACATTTCAACTTGTGCTCTGTTTGGACTCAAATTCTAACACTGCTATCTTGTTTTGTAAATAGGGCCCAACCTGCTGGCTTGTTTGTAAAAAACACAAAATGAAATTCCAAAGTTAAGAAAAACTCATTTACGAAAGAAAATATTATCTTTGCTAGGCAATGTTCTAAAAGAGGAGGATTTACTTTCTACCATGCTCCTCAGAGATTTTCAATGCACTGAGACCTAAACAATAAAGGGTAACTAAGAGGTAAGCCAAATGGACTAACTATGTACGACTGGAATGCAAAAGGCCTATTCAAGCAGCAATTGTGTAGTGTCACGAGGCAACACACGTTTTTATAAGCACTCATTAAAAGTTAGTCACAATTGGAGATCTTGTCCAACCGGTACGGTATGCCCCAAGTTAGTGATCTTAAATGAGACAAAAATGACCGATCACTGTTTAATGTGTATTAAATAAAAAAGAAGGATGATATTCATTTCCTCTTAATAGCATATTTTAAAATTTTATGGATTAACTCTTTCAAGCATAATAACTGATAATGTCCACAAACCAAATGATTTTACCTTTTAAAATAAATCAATATTGTCGGTCATTTACTTGGGGGCAGATATATGAGGACGATTACCATATTGAAGCTAGTTAACTTCTTCAAAGATAGTCACCTTGTTCTGATCATACTAATATGTCGTAACAATAACCAGTGTATGCTGATAATTGATTCAGGAGCTAAGTCACTTAAGGAAGATATTTGGTTTGTGCCATGATTCATTCTGTTTAGAGCTCTGTATTCACTTACGACTTATCTAACTTGAGTAGAGAACATTTTCTCATTCTTAAAAGGAAAACGAAGATGTTTTTGATGACAAGACTATAAAAGGCTAAGGGATAAAATTAAGGTGTATCCTGAATGAAAGATGCAAATCACCTATAACAAAACACTACTACATTTCTATAGATTTTTAAAAATCTGAGTTTCTCCTTTAATGCTTCTCATATCATCCCTGTGTATAAGCAAGAAGGTGGTATTGTTATTCATTGTTATCCTAAGTTATGGGGTTGATATAACTTAGCTGCGGCTATAGAGTGACTCAGTGGCCACACCAAGAGTTTGAAGAGTCTGTGGTGCTGCCCTGACTCCAAGCTCAGGACTTCTTCCAACACATCAAACTGTAAACTGTGTCATGGATTAGAATTAAATACAGCATGCGCTATGATTCTCCCTCTGCTGCCTACGGAACAATCCAAAAAAGTATGAGTTTGTATGTACTCAGCACTACGGGAGGCATCTCAAGGATTCAGAAGATTTGTGATGTACAGATCCTTCTACATGGTGCTTAAAATTTGGTTGGAGAGACGAAAATGATGGGCATTAAGTAAATCCGAAGAGTAAGCAATATTTGTTAGAGTTGAAATGGTGTTTAAAATAAGGGATTAACTGGCTGGCCATCTTCCAACCAAGCTTTTGGAAAGACTAGGATTGAAGGGGGAGTCACTATAGATCCAGGGCTAACTGGTAACCTTGCCGATCAATTGATTGATTGATTGATTTAAAATTTTCTTTATTTATTTGAGGGAGAGAGGGAGCCTGAGCAGGGCTTGGGGAGGGCAGAGGGAGAGGGAGAAACAGACTCCCTGCTGAGGAGGGAGCCAGAT
The DNA here is from genome assembly GCF_963455335.1 of Martes martes. Classification (NCBI taxonomy): domain Eukaryota; kingdom Metazoa; phylum Chordata; class Mammalia; order Carnivora; family Mustelidae; genus Martes; species Martes martes. Next base: position 13,213,284 of record NC_137900.1, on the reverse strand, counting down.
TCGGGGCTCGATCTCAGGACACTGAGACCATGAACTGAATCAAAAACAGATGCTTAACTGACTGAGCCACCCAGGCACCCCTAGCCTTGCAGATTTAAAAACACCATAATTTCATTTAGCCCAACCCAATGGGACCCAAAGTGAGGGAGTCATGTATCTGCTACTTATGACAAATTTGCAAAGGTGTCACAGAGTATTGCATTTTAGGTCTTCAAAGACCATTTATCTTAAGTAAGTTCTCAAAAGGTATCAGGTCAGATCACCCAGGGCACCTGGGTAGTACTGTCAGTCAAGCATCAGACTCATGATTTCAGCTCAGGTTGTGATCTGGAGATCATATAGGATTGGCCCACGGAGGGCTCTCGGCATTCAGTGTGGAGTCTGACTGACTGTCTCTGCAACACCCTCCCCAGTCTCACTGCTTGTGCTCTCTCTCTCAAATAAATAAATAAAATCTTTTTTTTAAAAAAAGGTATCAGATCAAAGTCTAAGGTAATACACAGTCTTAAAGCAACAGCAACCCGTACTTCTACCACACATCTATTAAATGGGCTTTAGTCACAAGCAGAGGTAGGAGAGACTATGTACAGATATGCACACAGGTCATTGGGTTTCAGCACCTCCTGAAACATGTAGGGCTTGATAATGGAGTACTAAGCCACCAGAGAATAAGATGTTCAAACATCTGCTTCTACAGGGAGGAAACTCTTTTTTTTTTTTTTTTAAAGATTTTATTTATTTATTTTGACAGACAGAGATCACAAGTAGGCAGAGAGGCAGAGAGAGAGAGAGAAGGGGAAGCAGGCTCCCCGCCAAACAGAGAGCCCGATGCAAGGCTCCATCCCAGGACCCCGGGATCATGACCTGAGCCGAAGGCAGAGGCTTTAACCCACTGAGCCACCCAGGCGCCCCCCCCTCCTTTTTTTTAAGATTTTATTTTTTAGGTGGCTCAGTTGTTAACACCTACCTTCAGCTCAGGTCATGATCCCAGGGTCCTGGATTGAGCCCTGCAACAGGCTCCCTGCTCAGCAGGAATCCTACTTCTCCCTCTCCTTCTTACCCTGCTTGTGTTCCCTCTCTCACTGTGTCTCTCTCTGTTAAATAAAAAATAAAATAAAATAAAAAGATTTTATTTTTTAAATACTCTCTACACCCAACATGGGGCTTAGAACTCACACTCCCAAGCTCAAGAGTTGCATGCTCTACCGACTGAACTAGCCAGCTGCCCCCAAATCCCACATTTTCAATACTAGATTATATGAAAAAATAATAGGCACTCAGAGTTTTTAACTTCAATAGTGATACTGATTGTTCTTCTCAGGCTTCTCCACCACCCTGAATAAGACAAGATCTTTATTTAGCTTGATTTTATTCTTACCTCCTAGGTTTGGTTGAAATTGGAAACTCTGGTATAGATTTTGTCTTCTAGAAAACTTACTTCTTCCAATACATGATTCACAAATATAACAACAGCTTTAACTTTCACCACCATCCCATCAATGGTTATTTAAAGTTAACTCAGTTTTACTGGGTCATAGTTCACCATTATTCCTTCTACCACGTATCTTCTTATATTCTGGAGCACATCCTTAAATTTATACTAATGTTGTTTTTAAGATTTTATTTATTTTAGGGGGATGGCGGAACGGGAGAGGGTGGTGGGGATATGGACATTGGGGAGGGTATGTGCTATGATGAGTGCTGTGAAATGTGTAAACCTGGTGATTCACAGACCTGTACCCAGGGATAAAAATACATTGCATGTTTATTAAAATAAATAAATTAATTTTTAAAAAAAAGAAAAGAAAAAAAGATTTTATTTATTTTATTTGAGAGAGAGAGAGAGAGCACGCAGAAGCAGGCAAAGGGCAGAGAGAAAGGAAGAAGAAGCAGGCTCCCCGCCAAGCAGGGAGCCTGATGTGGGGCTTGATCCCAGGACTTTAGGATCATGACTTGAGCCAAAGGCAGACATTACACTGACTAAAACACCTAGGCGACCCATACGTATGTTTTTGACAAACTTTTACTCTGGATGATTCTTTTGTCCTAGCTACTGAGTCACAGCTTAACTCTATAAAGAACTCTAAATTTAAAATACTTCCCTTATAGCATTTTGTAGATCTTGTCCTATTTTTTTTTTTTAACAAGTAGCAGATAAGAAATCTCATGCCTACAAAATTATAGTTGCTTTATGGGTAACCTCTCTTTTCCCTCTCTCTAGAAGCTAACAGGAATTTCTTTCTGTCACAGAGTTCAAAAATTTTACCAAGATATGTCCAGAACCCTTCTATCTGAAGGCTTAAGATTTTCTTCAAGTTTGGGGAATTTATGGGGTTTTTCTCCTTACTTTTTTATCATTCCTTCCACAGATGGCTCTTGGTTTCAGCTCAGGTCATGATCTCATAGTCCTGGGATTAAGCCCCACATTGGGCTGAGTGCTCAGCAGGAAGTCTGCTTGAGGACTCTCCCTCCCTTTCCCTTTTGCCAATCCCCCTGCTTACACACACTCTCTAAAAAAATAAATAAATAAAGCCTAAGAAAAACAAAAAACAAAACTAGACCTAGCATTATGTCCTACAAGCATTCAAGTTTACAGGAAATATGATAACATATTACTCTAATGTCTTATGATAAAGGCTAATGATGTAATATATTCACATATACAAGTATATACCATGATGTCAAATATATTACTCAAATTGATGACTTCAGTGACATGAATAATTTCAAAACAAACAAATATGCCACCTGGAAAGATAGGGCTGAGTATTTAATAATATATAAATCTTCACAGAACAACAAAGCATTTAAAATAATCACCAGCTTAGTTCAGTATTTCACACCCATAATGTTGTAAATGGCATACAACACGACGTGACCTTCAAAACCAGACCTGATTAATATAAAGGTACAACAGAATTCTACTGCTGGGAAGCCATCACTGAAAATTATTACACATGCATAAATAAGAAATACATCCTTGTTAAGGAGACAAGACTCTAACAAAGCAAAAACAAATAAAAAAGAAAAGTGTATCATACATTTAGTTTCAAAAGGACAACATGAATAATTAACTTTAGAATATAAACCCAACTATTCCAACTAGAAATGAACTTAATATCCAAGAAAACGTCTACCAGGAAGTTCTAAAAATGTCATTCAACCTCATGAATAAACAGATAAATTGGAAGAGAATTAGGATTGAGGTTGAAATAGCTCAAAAAATTACATAGCTCCGAAGCTATGGCAAAGTTCAAATTCATTTTTAGAAGCCAAAATCCAACAGAGACCAAATTAATCATTGTTGGAAAACCAAATCACACCAATTTCTTTCAGCCCAAAAAAGTATTACATGAAGTTTACTGTATATTTAAAGAGTTGAGATGATTCATCAGGATGCTTTTCTACACCCACTAATACTATCTCCGAAAAGAGACGATAGTCATTCGGGTACCTATGGTTCTCTCTCCTTTGCTTCCAAAAGCTATGAATTCAAAGTTGTTTTAAAATATTTCCCATGCATCACGATAACGGTTAAATTTGAGGAGGAGAGTAGTAGTGACTGAGAGATGAGGAGCATTCTCTTGATCTGTGTGTTGGTTACAAGACTGTTCACTTTGTCAAAATTCGCTTTTGCACTTTTCTGTTACGTTTGTATGCTATACTTTAACAAAAAGTTTAAGTAAAAATGTTCCGTATTTGCCTTTTTCCACTTGTTAAAGAAGCTACTAGTGTGAGATTCCTGAATGAAGGCTTCATATCTCACTCATCTTTTTGCTGGTGCTTGGTACATAATATAGGCTTAATAAAGACAGGTAAATTGACACAAATCAATAATTAATTGTACAATGTCAATAAGAATTACTTGATTTCCAGTTTTTCAACCCACATCATAAAACTACTTGCTATAGGTCCATGAGTAGTTGAAATATATATATATGCTTGAGTCCCTGTCCTCTGAGAGATAGATGGTATTTGTATATACGTATGTGTGAGAGAAAGGGAAAGAAGCCAAGACATAAATGCTAATTACTAACATGACACATGCCATATGTGTGATAAGGACAATACATGTCATACAGAAGGAGGGAGACATTCCAGTGGGATTAACCAGGAAAGGAATAACTAACTGAAGGAGTAGCATGTGAGCATGATAAACATCTTAGTAAGATGAAGGAAGGGACTAGCATTTACAGAATGCTTAACACTGCATGCCAGCTACCATGTGAGCACTTCCACAAACTTACTCAATCCTCAAGATACAGCTAAGCCCACTAAGACCCTGATGGACTGAAAAATTTGTGCAAGATCACACAGCCAGTACATAGCATATAATGTGACCTAAACTTTTGACTCCAAAATCAATGTCTTTCTGCTACACCATGCTGCCACTGTCTTGAACAAGAAGAGCTTGGTATCTTTGGCCAAAAATCCATAAGCTCACACATGAGATCTGACAAAAATCGATAAGGAATTGTTTCCTACCCAATGTATATACTTCAGAATATTTTTATTCTTCAAAGTTACCTGACCAAAACCAAACCAAAACAGACCACATTTACTTACAAGAATGATGGTCTAAATTGACAGTACTGAAATTTTAATTCACAGCTTGAGATCAATCCATTTGGCTATCTTTTTGGTAAAAAGATTTTAGTCAACCACAGGCTTCCAATTAGAGAGCCTATTACCTAAGAGACGCTTTCATTCTTAGGCTTTTGCCACCACATAATGTAATACATTCATTTTGGCAATAAGCGTAAATACCTACTTATAATCTTGTTCTGGAAAAAGACCTTCACAGATTCATAGTCTCTTCTTGCCCTTCTTTATTTTTAAGGGGACCTTTATTCATTCATTCAAACATTACTGAGGAGCCTTCAATGTCTCAGGAACTCTGCCCTCAATAATGAATAAGAGAAGCTTTGTTTTCAAGAGAGCATTTAATGTAACAACAACTTTACCCAATCTTACTTCATTTTGTTGTTTCCAGATGAACCCCCTTCAACTTTTTGACCCACAACCTACAAACTCATCAGAACTCATTCTCCCTTTCTGCTTTACTCCATTTTTCTATCTCATTCCATTCAACTTTTCCTTGACCCTTCATCCTTAAGCTGTACTATCTCCTTGAGGATAATACTGTACCAAGTATTTATTTCCTTTCCCTCCCTTCCTTTCAGAACTACTATAGTACTCCCCTGTACCGCCCTTTCCACAGCATTTAATACATTGTTATACTTAATTATTTACTTCATTCAACCCACCAGCTACTTATTGGTACATAGGCCATGCACCAACCCATGGCCTACTCCTGGTCGAGGTATTGAGGATATAAAAAATATACATTTTCCCGGTGAAAATCATATTCCAGGGTAGACTATAAATAAGACAAACAAACAAGTAATATGGCAGAACGTAATGAGGTTATAAATATTAAAATAATTTAACAGTTCATAGTTGTACTGATAAATTGAAACACAGGGAGAAAAAAAAAACTGTGAGAAAGGCCACAAATCAAGGATGATTCTTATATTTTTGGTGTGAGGAACTGGGTACATGACAGAGCTGTTTGCAGAGTCGGGGAACACTGGAGGAAAAGGTTTGAGAGAGAAAGATAAAGAGTTCTTTCTCTGCTATATTAAACTTGAGATGCGTTTTTGATATTCAAGAATAGAGGTCAAGCAGGTAGCTAAACATACAGCTCTGCAGCTCAGGAGAGAGGTTGGCCTGGAGCTCCAGATGTGGAAGGTTAAAGATGGTATTCAATGCCATGGACTGAGCTGAATTCAGATAAGCGTTCAAGAGGCAATGATACTAAGTGATTGAGAAAGATGGGAACAGAGCATTATTAACCAAGGATTTGGCACACAGACATCAGTGACTTGACAAGAGGCATTCTATGAGTATAAAACAGTTGAGTACAAAAACTATACTCAATGATGAGTACTCAAAAATGAGTACAAATACTGTTTGGGCAGGGATGGAAGCCATGGGATGTAAAGAAGTTAAGAACCAGGAGCTTTTCCATAGAAAGGAAGAAAGCTAAGAAGAGTTTGGGTTTTTTTTTTTTTTTTTCTTAAATTGAAATAACCCAAGGGGCGCCTGGGTGGCTCAGTGGGTTAAAGCCTCTGCCTTCTGCTCAAGTCATGATCCCAGGGTCCTGGGATCGAGCCCCACATTGGGCTCTCTGCTCAGCAGGGAGCCTGCTTCCTCCTCTCTCTCTCTGCCTGCCTCTCTGCCTACTTGTGATTTCTGTCTGTCAAATAAATAAATAAAATATTTTAAAAAAAGAAAGAACAAACCCATTGGAGATGGAAAGACTGATGATGTAGGACAACCTGGACAAAAGAGGAGCCCTAATACTTTAAATCCTTAGATAGACAATAGGGAATAAGCTCCAGGGTGCAAGCGGAGGGCCTAGTCTTCTGGAAGGACAGGCATTTCATCCACTGTCACAGGAAGGCAGACTATATGGGTACAGATGCAGGTGGTTTGGTTGATGTCATGCTGAATAGAAAACTGGCTTGAAGCAGGGGTTCCATCAGGCAAGTACCATAGAGGGAAAGAAGAATAACGCTGCTGAGGTATAAGCAAGAAGAGAAAGGTATATTGATAAAACATGAACTCTGAGCTAGATAAGGGAGGGGAAAAAGATATGAATGGGGTACAGTAAAAGAAAAAGGACATGAATTGGGTACAGTAAAAAGCATAAAAGTTAATGCACAGGAGCACCTAAGGGAGTTGAAAAATATATTTGAGAGATAAGGAAACTAGATAAGTAGATGGTAGTGATCCATTTTTCTAAAAAGTTTGTAAGTGGAGCAGTTACCGGCACTGGGAAAGTTTAAGGTTGACCACGGGAGTAGGTTCCTGATGGGGGTGGGGGGAGGTCTAAAAGCTAAGAGATCAGATGTTGGATTACTCACGGGGATGTAGCAATCACTAGGTATGATGACAGGAACTGTGGAAAGGCAGGGAACCAGGTACTGATGAGGAGGTATAACTAGGAGGCAATGACAGATCCAGAAGGGATAACAGTCTGGCACGTATTTCAAAAAATATGGGAGTTTTGGGCAAGGAAAAAAAAAATGGACTGAAGCAGCAAATGGGAGGAAGAGTTCTAAATGAGAGGTGGGACTGGGGCTGAAGATGTGGGGTGAACAAACTTCATCACTTGGGGCGCCTGGGTGGCTCAGTGGGTTAAAGCCTCTGCCTTCCGATCAGGTCATGATCCCGGGGTCCTGGGATCGAGCCCCGCATCGGGCTCTCTGCTCAGCAGGGAGTCTGCTTTCCTTTCTCTCTCTCTGCCTGCCTCTCTGCCTACTCGTGATCTGTCTGTCAAATAAATAAAATCTTAAAAAAAAAAAAAATCATCACTTAAGGACTACAAGGAAACAGAGTTCCTGGGAATAGTCAGGTAGGGCAAGAAAGTGAAAGCAATTTTGTTCAACACTATGTCTCTATTTGATTACAATAGACTATTGATTCCAGGAGGCCAACTAGAAGGGCTAGAGGAGGGGCCCTGGAAGGCTGGAAGACTGTGTCTGGTGAAGATAAGCACAAAGTTAAATGAGAATAAATTTCCCAGTAATAACAGTGGGAATCTCAGACTCTAAAAGATCAACCAAAACACCTTTTCTAAGCTTTGGGATCTTTCCAATCAGTCTCCTTTTTGTTTAAATTAGCATTGGAAGAATCCTAATGCTAATTACCTTCACATAGAGGATCTTGCACACCTCAAAAGAAGCTCAGAGAAAGAAAGCTGATTTAATTCATTCAATACCTTTAAGCGCTACTTGGCCAGGAGTGATGAGGAAAATCTCAGAAAGGAATCTCAGGCATGTTAGCTATTCCTTTATCCTCTTCTCATTTCATTTCTTCCTTTCACAAATGTCAAAGGTGAGAAAAAGAGCAACCACAATTGATGGAGTGAGCTTGCAACCGGGCTGTTTTGAGGACTAGCAGGATTCTCTGCACACCTGCCTGTGACCTCACAGTAACACTTGTGCAGTGTGGAAAGAGTACTACGGCTTAAACAAATACCACAACAGCCTCTAACTGTCCGCCCTGAGGTATTCTGTCCAACTGCACACCACTCCCTACTACAGTGTTTCTCTAAACAGAAAAACGACCCACTTCGGGGAGAGTTAATATAAATTATGACTTTTTCTCTCAGATAAACAAATTTACCTGCATGAAGAATTTTGAGAGTACTTTTTCTGACAGTATATATTTAACTTTATGAAGAAACAAGTGTTGACAATATAATGATAAAACTTCATAATCCAATGGGAACTACTATCCCCTAACACAATACACCAAATCAAGACAAATTAATTTCAGTTGTCACTATACACAAAATGTACGTAAAATGAAATGTCTAAAATTCATGATCGATGTAGAAAAAAGCCAATTATATTGTTATAGGCCTCATTTTAAGAAACATGCTGAATCACTTCACTGGCTTCAAGAGGAAGCACCATGGGAACGTAGATAGATGGAATATCCCCACGCATGGATGGAATTATTTTTGTGTGAAAGGGAGAGAAAATAAAAGGTAAATAATAAGAAGAATACAACACTTCTAAATACTGAAAATACCAGAAAGGAAAAGTAAAGAGTGTCATAGCACTAGGACTTTCACTGAGTACAAGACTGCTGATGCGGGGGCGCCTGGGTGGCTCAGTGGGTTAAAGCCTCTGCCTTTGGCTCAGGACATGATCCCAGGGTCCTGGGATGGAGCCCTGCATCGGGCTCTCTGCTCAGCGAGGAGCCTGCTTCCCTTCCCTCCTCTGCCTGCCTCTCTGCCTGCTTGGATCTCTCTCTCTCTGTCAAATAAATAAAATCTTTAAAAAAAAAAAAAAAAGACTCCTGATGCATATCATAATGTCAAGCACACCATAGACTGTTGCCTTGTCAACTGAAAAAGCATGCTGAATTTAGCAACAAATCAACTGGGGGCAGGATGGATTTAAGATAAACCCATTTAATAGACAGCATTGGTGAATCTATCAAAGAACATCTCCCAATTTGGAAAAACATCAAAGGGAGTCTCGGGTGGTCTCTAGAGTCCCAGAGATGGTTAGCTAGAAACTACAGTGGATTCTTTTCTATATCCGCCCAACTGCAGATTTATTCAATGACTACCCAGTTGTTTTACTCTTCATTGTTGACACCAATTGATTGAGAAATAACCTTTATTCCCACGACTAGTGCTTCATCACTCACAAGGAAATTACTCACACCAGGGATTATCTGAACCAATCTGAGACTGTTCCCTAAAGCGCAAAAATAGCTCTGGGTGAAGAGAGACAGAACAAAAATCTCATAAGACTTGATTCTAAGCTATCTGGACAAAATGAGTCTTACCACTAGCAGGACATCCTTTTCCACAACAAGATCTTATCTATTATATATTCATTTATTAATTATTTATTCATATACTAAATCATATACTAAAATATTTATTCATATACTAAATTAGTATATTCATATACTAAATTCAGATACCATATTTATTCATATACTAAATTTCCTAGAGTGAAACTAGGAAAAAAACGAGACCCAAGCTCAATAATCTTATGCACAAAATCCACTTTGTAATGATCATCTTTGCTTTTCTTACAGAAAAACAAACTCGGGGCACCTGGGTGGCTCAGTCGGTTGGGCCGCTGCCTTCGGCTCAGGTCAGGGTCCTGGGATTGAGTCCCACATCGGGCTCTCTGCTCGACGGGAAGCCTGCTTCTGCCCACCCCCCCACCTGCCTCTCTGCCTACTTGTAATCTCTGTCTGTCAAATAAATAAATAAAATCTTTAAAAAAAAAAAGAAAAGAAAAACTCAAGTGTCATGACTAGTGTTTATATATAAAGGGAAAGTATTAAATGCAATTATTAGAATATTTTGACGTGGTTAGCTAAGATATTCAATATATTAGAATGTCACCTTGTTTGTTTTCTTTCCGGAAAAGTTAATAAAATTGTTTTCTTTTTTAAAGACTGATATAAGAAGTATTTCTACACCTTCCTCAAACAAAAAGCAAACAAACAAAAAAACCTCATGACACCTGAGTGGTTAATCAGTTGTTTTGTCACAATATCTATTTTTACTTTACTTTCAAAGTTTTATTTATTTATTTGAGAGACAGATAGTAACAGAGACAGCAAGAAAGCACAAGTGAGGAGGAGAGGCAAAGCAGATTCCCGCTGAGCAGGAAGCCCGGCATGGGGATCGATCTCAGGACCCTGAATCATGACATGAGCTGAAGGCAGATACTTAACCAACTGAGCCACCCAGGTGCCCCTATAATATCTATTTTTAATTGAGGTAAAATTTACATTGATGTCATGCATAGATTTTGTTTTAAAGATTTATATATTTATTTGAGAGCAAGAGACAACACAAACACAAGTCAAGGGAGGGACACAGGGAGAGAATCTTTCAAGCAGACTCCATGTTGAGTGCGGAGCCTGATGCAGGGCTCAATCTCCTGACCCATGAGATCATGGCCTAAGCCAAAACCAAGAGATGGACACTTAATTGGCTGAACCACCCAGGTACCCCTCAAGCGCAGATTCTAACGCACAATTCAGTGATTCTAATAAATGTATTTCCTCTTGTGATCTTCACATTTCCATCATTCCAGAAAGTTTTACTGAGCCCCTTCCAATCAATCCCCCACCCCCACCCCTGCACCAAAAGCAACTATTGCTCTGATTTCTATAGACGGAAGAAATACTTGGTTCCTTTCCTTCCACACAACATTTCTGAGATTCGTCCACAATGCAAAAAATGCATGAGTTAGTAGTCTATTTTTTTTCCAATAGCAGAGTAACATCCCATTGTATGACTGACACAATCTGCTTATCTATTCTCCTGTTGATAGATATTTTGGTGTTTGTGGGGTTTTTCCCAGTTTTTGGCTATTGTGAATAAAGTTGCTGGTAAACACAGAATCCTGTTCTGCTGTAAATGTAATCATATCACCTTAAACTTAAGACAGCTTCCTGCCTAACCAGAAGCTGAGTGATTTGACTGTATAAGCATCACAGTAAGGGAGTGAAAGGAGCCCCACCTCTGCCACAGAGCCCTGGCTGAATACATGGGACCCACTCCAAGGAGCCCACATCTGTGATATGTGACACCACAGGCAATCACACCTTGTGAGGAGAGACCCTCTCTCTGGGACATTTCAAACAGGAAGTGTTTAGGGGCAGTGGCAATAAAGTACATCTCTGTTCTGACCCTAATGTGGTGTCACACTGCTTCTAGTACCCACAAAAATGCACTATTAAAAAACAACATTGGGGCACCTGGGTGGCTCAGTGGGTTAAAGCCTCTGCCTTCGGCTCAGGTCGTGATCCCACGGTCCTGGGATCGAGCCCCGCATCGGGCTCTCTGCTCGCCAGGGAGCCTGCTTCCTCCTCTCTCTCTGCTGGCCTCTCTGCCTACTTGTGAGCTCTCTCTCTCTGTCAAATAAATAAAATCTTTTTTTAAAAAAATTGAAAAAAATAAATAAATAAGGCAAAGCAAAACACACACACACACACACACACACACACACAGGATCAACAACACTGGGGCACCTGGCTGGCTCAGTCAATGAATGAAGCATTCTACTCCTGATCTCAGAGTAGTGAGTTGGAGCCCCACACTGGGAGTAGAGGTTAGTTAAGGACAACAACTGCCACTGCAACACACATATACAAAAAGGGGTTTTGAATTACTTGTCCTTGGAGATCTCTGAGCACAGACATCACCTAATCAATGGCTAGCCATGTGTTAGTTATGTAACTTGGGTAGGTATATCATTTACCACTAAGTCCTCACTTTCCAATATGCAGAATAAGATAATTATAGCATCTATCTTAGAGTTGCTTTTTAAAAAAGATTTTATTTATTTATTTGAGAGAGAGAGAGAGAGTATGCATGCATGAGCTGGGGCAAGGTGCAGAGGGAGAGGGAATCCCAGCAGATTCTGTACCAAGTGCAGGCCCGATGTGGGGCTCAGTCCCAAGACTCCAAGACCATGACTTGAACTGAAATCACGAGTTGGATGCTCAGGGGCGCCTGGGTGGTTCAGTTGGTTAAGCATCTGCCTTCGGATAAAGTCATGATCTTGGGGTCCCAGGATGGAGCCTCACATTGAGCTCCCTGTGCAGCAGGGACTCTGCTTCTCCCTTTGCCCTTCCTTGTGTGCTCTCTCTCTCTCTCTCTGTCCCAAATAAATAAATAAAATCTTATGGGAAAAAAAGAGTTGGATGCTCAACTGACTGCATCACCCAGGCATCCCTTAGGGTCATTTTAAAGTTCAAAATTAGATGATGTGGGGCGCCTGGGTGGCTCAGTGGGTTAAAGCCTCTGCCTTCGGCTCAGGTCATGATCTCAGGGTCCTGGGATCGAGTCCCACATCGGGCTCTCAGCTCAGCGGGGAGCCTGCTTCCCCCTCTCTCTCTGCCTGCCTCTCTGCCTACTTGTGATCTCTCTCTCTCTCTGTCAAATAAAAAAAAAAAAAAAAAAATTAGATGATGTACATAAAGTATGCATAGTGGCTAACACAATTAAGAATATAAATACTAGCTATTGATAACAAAACTTTTTTCTCATTATTTTTTTAATTTTCTTTTTTAATTAACATATAATGTATTATTAGCCCCAGGGGTACAGGTCTGTGAATCATCAGGCTTACACACTTCCCAGCACTCACCATAGCACATAACACCCTCCCCAAAGTCCATAACCCAACCACCCTCTCCCTACCCACCTCCCCCAAGCAACCTTCCATTTGTTTTATGAGATTAAGAGTCTCTTATAGTTTGTCTCCCTCCCAACCCCATCTTGTTTCATTTTTTCCCTTCCCTACTCTCCAAACCCCCCACTTTGCCTCTCAGATTCCTCATATCAGGGAGACCGTATGATAATTTTCTTTCTCTGATTGACTTATTTCACTCAGCATAATACCCTCTAGTTCCATCCATGTTGTTGCAAATGGCAAGATTTCATTTCTTTTGATGGCTGCATAGTATTCCATTGTATGTATGTATGTGTGTATACATATATATATGTATACACACACACATCTTCTTTATCCATTCATCTGTTGATGGACATCTAGGTTCTTTCCATAGTTTGGCTATTGTGGACATTGCTGCTATAAACATTTGGGTACACGTGCCCCTTCAGATCACTACATTTGTATCTTTTTTTTTTTTTAAGAATTTATTTATTTATTTGGCAGAGAGAGATCACAAGTAGAGAGAAAGAGGAGGAAGCAGGCTCCTTGCTGAGCAGAGAGCCCGATGTGGGGCCCGATCCCAGGACCCCAAGATCATGACCTGAGCCGAAGGCAGAGGCTTAACCCACTGAGCCACCCAGGTGCCCCTACATTTGTATCTTTAGGGTAAATACCCAGTAGTGCGATTGCTGGATCATAGGGTAGCGCTATTTTCAACTTTTTGAGGAACCTCCATGCTGTTTTCCAGAGTGGTTGCACCAGCTTGCATTCCCACCAACAGTGTAGGAGGGTTCCCCTTTCTCAGCATCCTCACCAGCGTCTGTTGTTTCCTGACTTGTTAATTTTAGCCATTCTGACTGGTGTGAGGTGGTATCTCATTGTGGCTTTGATTTTTATTTCCCTGATGCTAAGTGACGTGGAGCACTTTTTCATGTGTCTGTTGGCCATCTGGAGGTCTTCTTTATAGAAATGTCTGTTCATGTCCTCTGCCCATTTCTTGATTGGATTATTTGTTCTTTGGGTGTTGAGTTTGATAAGTTTTTTATAGATTTTGGATACTAGCCCTTTATCTGATATGTCATTTGTAAATATCTTCTCCCATTCTATCAGTTGTCTTTTGGTTTTGTTGTTTCCTTTGCTGTGCAAAAACTTTTGATCTTGATGAAGTCCCAATTGTTCATTTTTGCCCTTGCTTCCCTTGCCTTTGGCGATGTTTCTAGGAAGAAGTTGCTGTGACTGAGGTCGAAGAGGTTGCTGTCTGTGTTCTCCTCAAGGATTTTGATGGATTCCTTTCTCACGCTGAGGTCTTTCATCCGTTTGGAGTCCATATTTGTGTGTGGTGTAAGGAAATGGTCCAATTTCATTCTTCTGCATGTGGCTGTCCAATTTTCCCAACAACATTTGTTGAAGAGACTGTCTTTTTTCCATTGGACATTCTTTCCTGCTTTGTCAAAGATTAGTTGACCATAGAGTTGAGGGTCTATTTCTGGGTACTCTATTATGTTCCACTGATCAATATGTCTGTTTTTGATAACAAAACTTTATTTCCAAAACAATTTTTTTTTAAGATTTTATTTATTTGACGGACAGAGATCACAAGTAGGCAGAGAGTCAGGCAGAGAGAGTGAGGGGGAAGCAGGCTCCCTGCTGAGCAGAGACCCCGATACAGGGCTCAATCCCAGGACCCTGGGATCATGACCTGAGCCGAAGGCAGAGGCTTTAACCCACTGAGCCACCCAGACGCCCCTCCAAAACAATTTAGAGAGTATAGCCTCAGATTTTCATTTTCTTTTTCCATTTGAAGGTAAAGACCAGAGTTTCCCCAAATGAGTGCGTTCCTCCAAAAATTAGTTCAAATTCAGTAGGTATTACGTAAACCAAAGGGTTCCATAATCAAGCAAATTTTGGTTAAATAACTTTTTTTAAACTGTGAAACTGCTCAGTGTGGTATGCCACTATGCCAAAGCACACTATGAACCCTACAGCGAGATCCAGAATGTACTATTTCCAAAGTAACTGAACCATGAAACTGACTCCTGCTTTATCGAGAAGATGTGATCCTGGGGCACGTTGGGAAATGCTAATAAAAACAACACTAACTGCATATATAAAACAAATAGTGTTCTTAAGAAGAAGGATATATGGTCTTCCCATTTCATTTAGTTAAATGCTCTCTATTCCTTAGATCTCAGGGAAGCCTTCTTTAAGCCTCTAAACTCAATCAAGACTTTCTGCTAGGGGCACCTGGGTAGCTCAGCCGGTTGAACCTCTGCCTTCAGCTCAGTTCCTGATCTCAGGGTCCCAAGATTGAGCCCCACATCACATCAGGCTCCCTGCTCAGCAGGAAGTCTGCTTCTCCCTCTCTCTCTGCCTGCTGCTCCCTCTGCTTGTGCTTTCTCTCTCTCTCTATGAAAAAAAATTAAAAATCTTAAAAAAAAAAACAAAAAAACTTCCTGCTTGATACCCTCAGCTTTCCTTAGACTCTTCCTTCATCACCCTTACTGTGATTCCTATTAACGTGCCTGAAAAATTATTTGATTACTACTTTCATCTCACCCACCAAATTATATTATGCTCAACTCTATACCTCTAGCATCTAGCACAATGTTTGGTGCCAGGTAATAGATGTGGAACAAATATGTGAATCCACGAATTTTACTGCATCTTTGCTATAGTGGAAAACTGAAAACAATCTAAGTATTACTATCAGGAATGTAAGGTACTCTACATTTATATTATATTAGACAGCCATTAAAAGGAATAACTTAATCTTTGTATTCTGACATACCTACTTTAATTGAATGAGAAAGAAAAAAATGTACTTTCTTACATATATACTATATTGTGCAAAGACACCTAAAAACATACACAAATTTTTAACGAAAAAAAATTGTTCCAATTTTAGTATATGTGCTGCGGAAGTGAGCAAGTTAACAACAACAAAAAAATTAATAGTGACTACATTTGAAGAGGAATAGGACTGGGAAAAGGTACTTTGAATTTTGGACTTTATACATTTCTCTATTTTCAATATTCTCCAAGAAGTATACATTTCTTTTTAATTAATTGCTTTGAGCAACTGCAAGTCTACATAAATTATCATATGCTTTAGGCTCAGTTCACATTTGTATCACTATTTGTCAAAGATATTTTTGTAATGATCCCTATAGCAATCTTGAGAGGTAATTAAGACAACAGATAGTAATAACCCCATATTGTAAATTAAAAGCTAGAGGTAAACTGCCTAACACCACAGAGCAAAAGAAACAACAGAACTGATGCTAAAATTAGTTGATCTTTTTCTTAGTCCAATATTCTTTTCATTACACATCACTGCCTTTCCAAAAAGGGACATAAGCAGTCTTGATACAATTAACATTTTAGTACTAAATGACTAGAAGAGATTAAACCTATTCCCATCTCAACAAGTCATGAGAGGAAACTGCAGGCCAATGGCCATGGAGGCCTATTCTAAGTAACCCGAGTGAAAGGGAGTTTACAAAATCCTAGTGCATGCTTCTACTGGACAACTCTCTTATATTCAGCTGAAATCTCTCTGTAACTTTAACCTTTTGGTTCAAATTTGGCCATCTGGAAGGCTACAGAATAAGCTTCTCTCTTCTTCTGGAATATGTCCAACATATGAAGACAGCTATCAGCCGTGTCCTTTTGAGAATGGGTGCTTTACTTGGACAAACTTCCCAATAAAACATCTATCATTATCCAACTGGTTAGGGAAAAAGGGAAACTATCATGCAGGACTCCTACAAACTCATGAGATATAAACAAGCAATTGTCATCACTACAGTCCTTTAAGGAGAGCTAGAGAACCATGCACTCTCACCACTCCTTTGTCGGATGGCACTGAATCAAACAGCTTTCTGGTATAACGCACAGGAATGAAGACGGGTTAGATGTTTCTGAAAAATCCTGGCACACAGCTGGTTCAAGGATTTGCTATGAACAGCCAATTATTACTCCTTCATTAGAAAGATGAACAATCAACCTAATCTTTCCTCAGTAAAACATTTCTTGAAGTTTTGGTCAGATTCTCCAATAACAAAATACCTGCTTATTCTACCAATGGACAAATAAGACTTCCCCACAATTTAAAAGAGGCAAAGAAATTGATGGTAAAAGTTATAAAATGAAACTTAGTGACTGCATTTGGGACTCATAAGAAGATTTAAGAGGGTAATAACACGGTTGTTAGGGAACCAAGAAAATGAACAATGAAAAATACAAGAAGTATAAGGTCAAGAAGTCTTATACTTAAAACTGTAAGAGGCAGAGGAAGCTACATTACAGCTAAATATTTCTTAAAACTGCTTTTTATGATCTGATGAAAACCAGTCAGAATTAAATGCTTGTGCAAAAGCTCAGAGCAAATGGACAGGACAAGAAAAACATCTACTTGGAATAGCACAGCTTTTTATATTGGTTTACCGAATAATGAGCACAAGCTTGGGAAAGTCTTCCCAAATGCTTCCCCAGGTTTTGCATCTGAATGTGAACCTAAATAAGGAAAAGGAGAGGTCCTCTGAGCACCCAACTGAAGATATCCCTCCTTACTCTTCCTTACTGAGCTATCTTGCACTTCATTAGAGTTTATCATAATCTGTAATTATGTAGCTCTGTGCTTGCTTGTTGTCCAATGACCCAGAAGACTATAAGCTCCTTGAAGGCAGAGTCAGCTCTTTTTAACCCTGCAAACACAGGATCATGGGGTTTTGTACATGGAGGGTGCTCATCAAATATTTGGAAGGTAAATAAGTGAAGAGAGAGAAAAAGAAAAGGAGATCGCAGATTACCATAAACAGTTTACTTTGCTTTCTTACCCAATGTTTATAAATTAATCACCTAATGGACACTTATTACGACCCAGAGCAATGCATACGTCATTTAGTTTAGCCTCCCAACAGAACTCTGAATTTTCTTCCAGGTCACAGAAACCCTCCTAAAAAAGTAAATTACTTTATAACCAACAAAACAAGCATCTTTATGTTAGCCAAATAACCTGATCCTCAAAACAATCTTACGAATTATGTTGGTGAGGATACTGGGGCTAAGAGTTCTTAATCCTTCACATTCTCCCTACAAACCTCTGAGCTTGTAGTTTCTACAAAGAAATAGTGGCTGCACAAACACGGTGCAAACTTTGACACTCATGCTGTAATTCTCGTTTCTTACTGCTGATACGTGCTCTAGACGGGAACCGTTCAACGACTCAATTCTCCATTCGCATTTTAGGTTTGATGAGGGTCCCGTTCACTCTGTGTAATTGGTTAAATGTTGACCGCCAAATATACTTATGAGGAGATAACACATCCAGGTCAAAGAAAGGGCGTGGGAATACCATTTTAGAAAAGGTTGCACTGCAGCCAAAACTAACTCTGGGCTGCGGTCCACAATCGCTCCCTCCCCAACTCCTCTCATTTCCTCTCTCCCCTCCACCGAACCATTCCTTCCTAGAGTCAGATTTGGTGCAACAGGCAGGTTCCTACCTTGGTCTGAACACTCTTATCAAACTTGTCATTTTTGAAGCTAAACGTATTCTGGTGCCTCTGAGGCCTGGAACGAGCCACGTTCCCTTTCTGGGAGCTCATCGTGGAAACCACAATCACCTCGTGCCGGTACAGGGAGGACGCGGGGAAGACGAAGACGCCGGGAACTGCCCCACGGAGTCCACGCTTCTGTCACTGACCCGGAAGGAACTTATCCGGCCTTTCCGCCCCCGCCCCCGTCAGCCCACGTGACTCATCGCGGAGGTCAAAAGACTCCCTCTCATCTGTCAAAACCCTCAAGGTTCTTCCACGCGGCCCAGTCTCGACCCATCCCCCTCCGCTCAACCTCTCTCAAACCCGGCGTCTAAATCCCGCTTCCTGCGAAGCGAGAATTCCCCCATTGGTCCGAACGTGGCAGTCCATCAAGGCGGAGAGGCAAGGAACCTTTGCGTTTATTGGTTCTCCTTTTCCGCAATCCCCGCCTCCTGCCGACCCAGCTCAGCCTCTCCAGGCGCCCGACTCCGCTGGACGGCTTGTGATTGGTTGAAGTCCGGCTAAGCTGTGCTGCGTCCCTCCCCCGGCCCGCTCGCAGGCTGGAACCCGGGTCAGCTTGGCATCTTCCTCCAGTCAGTGACCAACTCCTGCTTCAGCGAGCCGTCTGCTCGCCCCCTCGGTTCCCTTCCAGCCTTCCTCCCGCCACCAAAGCTAGCCTCGCGGTGGCAGGCTGAGGAGGAGCAAAGAAAGGAGGATTAAAGAGAAGAAAGACCTGGCTGGGTTTGGCCGGTGTCTGCAGTGCCAGAAAGGGAGGTGGCGGCGGCGGCGGCTGCGACCACGGCCGCGCGGGACGTGAGGCCCGAGAGCCGCCGACGGCGACGGCCGCTCCAGAGCCTCGTGCCGGGGCCGTTAGTCAGCAGAACGCGAACCCGTGTGGAGGAGCAGGGTCGGCGCGAGGCGAGACTCCAGAGCGCGAGCCGGCCCCCTCGGGCGCCGCCGTCCTTCCTCGTCCCGGCGCCGGGGGCTGCAGCCCTCGTCCCCCCTCCTCGGCCGCGCCCGCCCGCAGGCCGGGAGAGTCCGGCGGCGGCGGCGGCAGCAGCAACGTGGGTCGCACCTTGTGGAGGACAGCGCGTCGGCAGAGGCTCTCTCCCTGCCCTTTCTTCCCGACACCTTGGCCGCGGCCCCTCAGGTGCAGGTGCGTGGGGCCGTGGCGGGCCGGGCACTGCGGCCGGGCTCGGGGAGGGGGCGCTAGGCCCGGAGCCGCAGCGCGGGAGGGACGAACCCGGGCCGGGCGGGGGGAGGGGAACGGGAGGCGTCTTTGTTGTTGGCGACCGGGATCCCTCTCGGCGGCGGTGAAAGGCGGGGAAGCCGCTTCGGATCGGGTCTGGTTTTGAGAGGCTTCACTGGTGGTTCCGTGGAGGGGAGAGGTAGGAGAGTCCCTGCGAGCCGGGAGGCTGCGGGAGTCTGGGGGCGGGAGAGAGACGTAAAGCCGGACTGGGAAAAAGGTCTTAGGTCCTCCTTGCGGAGAAGGCTCTCGGTTCACTTGTTTTGCTTTGCTCCCCGCGGACAGAAAGATGGGGTCAGCTTCACATTCTGCTCCCTGGCTCCCCGTGAGGCTGGCGATGCCCGAAAGCCTTCTCCTGAATGTCCTCGTGTGTGCCAGCCTCGATCTGAGATCGAATCGGCCCCGTTCTCGGTGATTTGTGTTCCCGGCGGGCCGTCTTCGGGTTCTTTTTCTCTGGGCTCAACTTGAATCAACTTGAATCTTAACCAGTTTCGAACTCTGTTTTCGAACCCTAGATTGAGCTCCTCAGTAACTGCTTTTGAGCTGGAAAATGAGAGGTTTTGTTTGTAATTTTTTTTTTTTTAACTCTGAAACGAAAGTTCTGTCAAGTTTGAGTGTAGGTTGTGGAGGGCTCCCCCCCACCCCACCCCGCCGCCGCCAAGAAAAGTGAGTTTAACCCCGGCTTTCTGTTAAAAAAAAAAAAAAAAAGGTTCAGAGCTTTGATCCTTGGGGAGATTCTGCCAATGTCAGAATACAGGTTAGGGGGGGTTTTGGGCGATGCTTTGATACAAGTCTACGTGAGGTGGGCTTGATAAGCAAAAAGATAAATAATAGAGCAACAGGGTGACCTTTAAATTTTGGCTCTTTATGGAAAGGTGTTTTCTGTTTAATATATTTCGTAATATCTATGCATATAATACTTCATCCGCAAGATGATTCATTGATTTTTTTTTTAAGACTCCAATAAATGAAAAGAATTTTTGGAGATCTTGTGTCAGCGTTTGGAACAGCCTAATGAGTCTGTATCTGTTTACATTAACAGGAGAACTTAAAATGAACTTTTCTTCATAGTTTGTCTCTTCATATGTTGATGGCATAAACTCATTTGTGTAACATACCTAGTATCTAATCATAACCAATATTTTAATAATCATAATTACCAGTGTTCTTACTTGGGACTGCCCAACTCTGGTTAATTTTTATTGTGAGAGTAAAGATGGTGGCTTAAGGAACAGGGGAGATAGCCATGATTCAATTTACAAAAGAAATAAAATCCCTGTTGTGCAGTAATTGCTTTATTATTTGAGGTCTGTGAGGAAATAAATAGCACTCTCACCCATATTTTGACCTCTCTTTTCTCCTACTCTAGTAGTAATAAGGTTAATTGGGAAGGATGGGATTAGATTTTTAGCAGGCTAGGCAGTTTTAATTTTGTCCCTTGCTGTGCAGGACTGTAGTTAGTAAGTGGCTTGTTTGAGTATCTTTGCCCATTTTGAAATATGTATGAAATGATACCTGACAAGGAATTTCTATTTTCTGTGACCAGATTATCATAAAACATCATGTCAGAATACTGTTTTTGATAAAGAGTGCTTTTCAGTGCAGTTCTCTTATTTTGGTATGAATTTCAATTCCTTGATGAACGATTAGACTAAAGAAATACAGTTACAGTAGGGAGAATGCCTATCCTATGTGCCATCCTCTAAGAATTGATAACTCAGAATTTCTTTCATGTTAAGATTCATGTTGATATTCTTATAATCAGTGATGATGAGAAAATAGAGTGACAAATTGGCTTGTTTGGTTTACTTGTAGATACTCTTTCTAGTATATCCAAGGTTTTTTTCATTCCCAAAAATTCTTCCTTTCCTACCTGTTAAAAAATTCATTTTTTTTATTTATGCCTCTCATTCCTATCTTTGTGAGTTGGGGAGGGAAAATGATGTTATTTGTGACATTTTTACAGATAAAATAAAGCCAAGAGAAGTTAGTTCTTTGAATTGCCCAAAGCTACATAATTTCTAAGAAGCAGAACCTGGGTTTTCTGACTTAGAGTCCTGAATCCTTTGCTTCGGAGCAGTGTTTTCCAACCAGCTGTTCGGACGCAACAGTTTTTGCCAATTCAAATGAAATGAAAATACAGCAATATGAGTATTGGCAACATACAATATAATGAATATTCATGCACCCATTACTCAGTTGGAGAGATAAAAAGACAAAACAAAATGAAGCTTCCTTTGTACTTCAAAAACCCTTCTTAAATCCTACTTCCTCTTCCCCCACCCTCCAGCCACTAACCGGAAATTAGAATGCATCCTTCCTATCCATGTGTTTATACTTAACTACATGCCTTTATGTCCTTGATCATTATGTAGTTTTTCTTTGATTATTTTAAGACTGTTATTTTTAAGACTATTTAAATACGTATTTGTAGCCTGCTTTCTAGATTTATCTATGTTTATTCGGGTAATTCTAGTTTATTTTTACTGCGATAATGGTATGTGTTCCATTATGTGACTATCAGATTTCTCTTATCATTTTAGTATTTTCCAATTGCTTATTAAACACCGTGGGGAATATTCTTGTATATGTTTATTTAGGTACATGTGCAAGACTTCCTCTAGGGCAGTGGTTCTTGAGACTATATCCCATTTTTATAGAAATATTTTATAACTTCTCCAATTCTGCCCTCAAATGAAATTCAAAATAATCAGCAGAAACTTAATGAACTTACAAATCTATAATGAAATTAAAACTTAAATAAATTTACATTATATTTTAAAGTAATGCTCTTACTAAAATGTAAGAATTTATAACACTAATGTATTTCACTGTGTTGATGCTCATACCAAACCACACTTTAATCTTGCTACGAAGTGTGATAGTAGACTAGTAAACGCAGAATTCTGGGAGCTTGTTAGAAATCAGAACCTCAGGACCTACCCTACTGACTCATGCTGAATTTTAACAAGACTCCCAGGTGATGTGTGCGCGCGCACATAAAAATCCAGAAAGCACTGCTGGAAGAAACAGTAGTCAGATACTTTTATACCAATGTTTAGTATCGCCATGAATAGGGTAAACTACTGATGAAAATTATTACTACTATTTATTTAGATTTTATTTATTCATTCGAGACTGGATGTACAGGAGTTGAGGGGTGTGCAGGGGTGGGAGAAGCAGACTTTCTTCTGAGCAGTGAATCTGACTTGGGGCTCTGTCCCAGTACCCTGAGATCATGGCCTAAGCCAAAGGCAGACGCTTAAAAATTGATCTGAGCTACCCAGGCACCCCTACTGATGCAAATTAAAACAGGTGTGTTGAATTGGCTGTTCAAATACTGATGGTGGCATTGTTGTTGATAAATGAGTTTCTGAAATAACAACTATTTTCCGTAACGTTTGGACAAAAAAAATGCAGTCTTCTTTCTTTACACAGTGGTTGCATTTTTAAAAATCATCTATATTAAAGCAATATAAATATACTCTGTGTTAAGTCCTGTTTATAAATATCTGACCTTATTTCCCCCACCTCCTCCTCATTCCCTTAAATGAGCAATCAGCAGAATATTCAAAAGTCATGAGAGGAGACAGGGGGCAGCATTATTGTTTGTATGCACCAAGAGTGCCTGGCATCCCTGGAAGCTGTTCAGTAGTGCCCCATTTGTTAAACAACTAAAAAGCCATCATCGAGATTTCCCTGGGAAGTCTAAAGAGCGCTAGAACAAAGGTTATGTATGAGCAACTTCTTTAACCTATTGGATAACCACCAGTTTTCTCTCAAGTGTTTCTATCAGTAATGGATGAGGGTATCTATTTTCCCACCTTTCAAATACTTTATTAGACTTCTCATGGTTTGCCATGCTGAGGAGTATGTGAAGGATGGTACCTCATTGGAATTTTCATTTGCATGGCCCCAGTTAGTCCTGTAGTTGAGAAGACTTTTATTTTGGGGGGCATTCATGTTCCTTTTCTGTGAATTGCTTATTTGTTTTTCCTTTAAAGATTTTATTTATTATTTATTTGACAGAGAGAGATCCCAATAGACAGAGGCAGGCAGAGGCAGAGAGAGAGAGAGGGAAGCAGGCTCCCTGCCAAGCAGAGAGCCTGATGCGGGACTTGATCCCAGGACTCTGAGATCATGACCTGAGCCGAAGGCAGCGGCTTAACCCACTGAGCCACCCAGGCACCCTGTTTTTCCTTTAATGGGATTGTTTATCTTATTGATTTGTAAATGCTTTTTATGTATTCTGGATAACAGTGCTTGGTAGCCTTTACAAATATCTTCTAGTCTGTAACTGTCTTTGCATTTTACATATGGTGTGTTTGGGCTTCTGGGTGGCATCTGCCTTCAGTTCAGGTCATGATCCCAGGATCCTGGGATTGAGTCCCATATTGGGCTCCCTGCTCAGCGTGAATCCTGCTTCTCCCTCTGCCTCTCTCTCCCCCTCTCTCTCTCATGAATAAATAAAATCTTAAAAAGTAAATAAATAAAGTGTCTTTAGGACTTAACGTTCTTAATTTTAAAGTCAAATATATTTTTTAATGATTTAAGTAGTCTCTTACAGCCTGGGGGACTTGAACTCATGACCCTAAGATTGAGTCGCATGCTCTACTGACCGAGCTAGCCAAGTGCTCCTAGTCAAATGTATTTTATGATTGTGCTTTTTCTCTCTCTCTCTTTAAAGATTTTATTTATTTATTGGACAGAGATCACAAGTAGGCAGAGAGGCAGGCAGAGAGAGAGGAGGAAGCAGGCTCCCTGCTGAGCAGAGAGCCCGATGTGGCTCATGACCTGAGCTGAAGGCAGAGGCTTTAACCCACTGAGCCACCCAGGAGCCCCTGTGCTTTTTTCTCTTTAAAGGAAGTCTTTTCTATCCTGAGGTTGTAGAGATTCTGATAACAGCTTTTTAAAGTATTTTTTATATTTAGATATTTAATTCACATGGGACTGTTTTTATATAACGAGGTGTATGTGAATCTAAATTTATTCAATAAAATCACTAGCCTCCATAGTGATACTGTTTTTATGTGATGTGTTCTGGAATTAGTGATAGTAGATTGTATTTAATTTTTAATATTCCTTTGCGGCAAAATTAAAATTTGGCAACTCTGTCATTCGAACGTCTTAAAATTTAACTAATTTTTGAAATTCCTTAGTTTTGGGAACCACTGCTTTAGGGTACTTTAATTCCCATGCTGCGTATGTGCCACAAATTCAGTCTCTAAAGCATCAAAAAAAGTGAGTAGGCACTCTTTTTAAGTACTGATCTTTAATTGTCATTTGCATCCTTCACATTTAAGTTTGTTTTACTTGTGTCTTCATCACTTTTTACTGGAATTTTTTTAAAGATTTTTACTCTTTTATGCATTTGACAGAGAGAGTACAAGCAGGGGGAGCAGCAGGCAGAGGGAGAAGCAGGCTTTCCCCTGAGCAGGGAGCCCCATGCCTAAGGCAGATGCTTAACCAATTGAGCCGCCCAGGCCCCCTGACAGTATAGTCTTTCAGTTAAATGTGTATATACTTAATAAGTTGTGTGAACGTGGACAAATTAAACTGAGTTAAACCTGAAGCCTTGATTTCTTCAAGTATTAAGGATGACAACCTGAGCAAAGCATTATTAAGATTAAAGGAGATAACAAGTGAAAACACCTACCTCTTACCCCCATCTAGTTCTCATGTGGCACTCTGTATTTTTATCATTTAGCATTTATCACAGTGTAATTACCTGTCACCAGTTGATAAATTTTATCCCACCTCTTCTGAAATACTAATGAAAAGAACCAGTGTTATATTTTATTAACATATATTTGTTTGTAAACGATCTTTAACCCTTTTTTATGTGAAAATCCTCAGATTTCTTGAGAAAATGTTTTGTATTTAAGACGTCTTTGTGCTGGAGCTTCAAAATGCGTTACAGGCATTACCTCATTGATCACCACACACCATCTTTGTGATGGGAGGCAGTGCATACGTATCATCTTGCACTTGGAATGAATTGAAGCTGCTAAATGGTATAAAGTGACACACAAAGTCAAGGAGAATTTGGATGAAATTTGATTACATTTGGTTATATTTTTCCCTGTGCTCCTTTTTTCCCTTTCTGCAATACTGCTAAAATTGACTCTCTATAAAAGCTTGAAAAAAAAGGTGTAACTTAGGTTACATTGTTAGATTGTGTGGCCTTTGGAAAATCATTATGACACAAACAATATTTTAGTTACGACTTTATTTTCCATTTTCCCACATGAAGCTTTGCTTAGTATCTAAGGAGATAGTGTTAGAATTGGCAATAGAGGGGCGCCTGGGTGGCTTAGTCATTAACCTTCTGCCTTTCAGGTCATGATCCTGGGGTCCTAGGATTGAGCCCCACATTGCCCAACATGGGGCTCCCTGCTCAGCAACAGGATGCCTGCTTCTTCCTCTCCCCCTGCTTGTGTTCCCTCTCTTGCTGTGTCTCTGTCAAATAAATAAATAAAATCTTAAAAAAAAAAAAAGAATTGACAGTAAAGTTGGAGGTCTTCACTTTTATAAATACATACTGCTTAAGAAATTCAAACGTTATGGTTGTCTTGGACTATTAAACATTTTTAAGATGTTTAAGATTAAAAGAATAGGATTAAGAAAATAAGTGTATGCTTAGTGTAGGTCAGGGTAAAAAAAAAAGGGGGGGGTTGAAATAACCTCATTAACTTGGTGTAAGCAGATCTGCATTATAACCTCAACAAACCCAAACCCAAAGTAGAGCAAGAGTGCCTCCAGGAACAAAAGTAGAAGACGTTATTTTATCAGTTGCAGTAAATTTGTTTGGCTTCCGAATTCAGATTGTTCTTAAATGTGTTTCTAAAATTAAAATCGGGGCGCCTGGGTGGCTCAGTGGGTTAAAGCCTCTGCCTTCAGCTCAGGTCATGATCCCAGGGTCCTGGGACCAAGCCCCACATCGGGCTCCCTGCTCCGCAGGGAACCTGCTTCCTCCTCTCTCTCTGCCTGCCTCTCTGCCTACTTGTGATCTCTGTCAAATAAATAAAATATTTTTAAAAAATTAAAATCAATTGAAATAATCCCTCTAATAAACTTTTCCCAAACATGCCATCCACCAACTGTGACCTAGGTATTTTAATTTTTACTTTCTAGCTTAGCCATCCCCAACCCCAAGAGTAAAAATTATTCTTTGCACATCAGTTATTACCAAGAAAATAATGCCATTCAGTAACTAGTGTTGGCAAGCTTATAACTGAAACACTGTGGGTTACATTTTGTTCAGAGCTTTTTAAAAGACCTTAACAACATTTGTATTAATAAAGATTTAGGGCAGTAAAGTTTAATAAGAGTGAGGGGAACTTTAAAAAATTATGCATTAAGGACATTCAGATAAAATCCTCTAGGGTAATTGTTCTCAATTCTTTTGTTAGAATTCGTAAGAAAGACATTTTGCTTCATGATTTGATACAGAAAAAGGAGTTTCATTGAAAAGATTAAATCCATCAGCATGAGCATTCTTGAGGGGAGATTTTTTCCTCCTAGAGAAAGAAGTAAAACTTAAATAGAGGGCTTAAAAAACAGTAGAAGTTGTTTCATTTATATGTAGAGGAAGTGATTGAGTTGGGGGAGATTTAAGCAATAGTGAAGGAACAGTATGCACAAAGCCATAGAGGGAAGAAAGAATAGGTCTCTCATTGAAGAATAGTATGTTCAGTAGAATGGATGAATAGGGAAGTGCTCAGAAGTAAGGTTAGAGACTGGGATGCAGAGAGGGGGAGGGGATCATATATGGCATACTAAAGTATTTAATTTATTCAAGAGGACTGTAAGGCCCATTGAAAGATTTAAACAGGAAAGTGACATCACCTGGCCACAGTGTGGAGTGTGGATTAGAAGAGTATGAGATAGATGTTAGTAAGAGGCTTTATAATGTTAAATGCAAAGCAGTTGAGCAAAGATGTAGCCTAGGGAATGGAGAAAGATACAATACAGGCCTTGCTTGAATGGGGGGAATGAAGAGAGGAAAAGGAAGGAGAGGGAAAACAGATAGTCAGGGTCTGTAGCTTAGGGGAGAAGTCTGTGCTAGAGATTTTAAGTTTTTAGATTTAGGCCTCATTAGTGTGTAAGAGGTAATTAAAGCTGTGGGTACAATTGAGATAAAAAGACTAGAAAACAAAAGACAGAAGTAGTAGTTAAACCCATGGCTTTGGGTGAGAAACAAAAGAAGACAAAAGGCTAATCTGCAAAAGTAATAATAAAACCTTTGAAGAGGTCACCAGAAAAACCAAGATTGGAAGTTAGTTTCAAGAAGGAAAGAAGGGACAGTGGTATTTAATGCCACAAAGTGATTGTGTAGATTGAAGACTAAGAAGTATCCAATGCACTTTGAAAAAAAAATTTTTTTTTAAGATTTTGTTTATCTATTTGAGAGAGTACTCTAGAGCACATGCATGAGTGGGATTGAGGGGCAGAGGGAGAGGGAGAAGCAAAATCCCAGCTGAGTGGGGAGCCTGACCAGGGCTTGATCACCTGGGATCATGACCTGAGTTGAAAGCAGATGTTCAACTGACTGAACCACCCAGGTGTCCCTGCACTTTGAAATTTTAAGAGGTTATTGGTAATCTTAAATGGGTCAACAGTTTTATGATAGATGTTAGATCACAGTTCATTTGGGACCTATTGTAGAAGAGAGGGAAGTGAGAATTTTAAAAGTTTGATTCAGGGTAATTAGAATCTAGATGGAGATATACCCACTTTTTTTTTTTTTTTTTTTTTTAAAGAGGAGAGTCTTAAATATGTTTGTAAACAGAAGATATGGGCCAGTAGAGCAGGAGAGGCTGTGAGGATATGGGAAACAGGATAATTGATTAAACAGGGTCTCTGAAGATGCCAGAAGCATTGGAACAATCTGTTGTTGGAACACACTGGAACAATGTGTTGGAGGGATTTGTCATGAGGGAGTGAGACTTTAAAGGAGTGAAAAGGCAATCAGGATTCAGTGAATTGATTTCTAGGGTTCACGAAGAGATTATCAAATATGTGCCTGTCTGTTCCAAGTAAAAAGATTTTTCTGAATCTAGTATGCTGGGAATTTAGGTGTTCCTCATTTAATGTTCTTAGCAAGTCTGCAAAGTTTACAGATAAGAAAAATTGAGGCTCAGAGAAGATGTCTAAAGCTATGCAACTAGAAGGTAACTCAGCTCTGATTTGATTGCATTTATGCCTAGTTCCAGAGCTTAGTACTAAAACTTTTTTTAAGGGCCAAATTCCCCAAAAAAGGAAAACAGTAAGAGGCTTCTAATTTTAAGTTTTGCCCAGTGAAATCACTTCAGAAAGAATTTTTAAACTTAGTGCCTTCTACAATTTTTAAAATTTTTTACATGTTTTCTTTTTCACAAAAAGATATATTTTAACAAAAATAGAAAGGACATAATGTCCAAATAAATAGAAGGAAAACCTTTGAAATCATAAAGCCCACTACTCTTGTCCATAGCTTTTCTCATTTTTCCAAAGAATAACTTTATCGACAACCAGTACCAGTCCTCAAACCACCCTTTCCAAAAGACTCTTGAAAGTTTTACAAGTAAAAATATATAGTACATTGTTACTTCAGTTGTTAGAGTTAAACATTTATATTAAAAAAAACTCAATATTGTATTTTCCCACCTTGCTAGGAACTTTCATATTTTGTTTTGCTGCAAGTTGATTTCTAAGGGTTCTCATTACCAAACCTCTTTATTTTATTTTATTTATTTATTTGACAGAGAGATCAGAAGTAGGCAGAGAGGCAGGTGGGGGGAGGGTGGGAAGCAGGCTCCCCGCTGAGCAGAGAGCCTGATTCGGGGCTCCCCCCTACCCCCTCATCCCAGGACCCTGGGATCATGACTGAGCCGCCAAAGGCAGGAACTTAACCTACTGAGCCACCCAGGCGCCCCTACCGAACTTCTAAGAAATAAATAAAATGACTAATAAACTGAAGCAACTCTAAGAAAATATATAGCATTAATTCCTGAACAATTTCCTTCTATTAACTTTTTAGATACTTTTGGGTTTATTATGGTTTATTTTTTCAATTGCTGAAAGCCATTGTAGATCCAAATTTTTTATTATTTTTGTCTAATTTTTAAGTAATCTCTATACCCAGTGTGGGGCTTGAATTATGATCCTGAGATAAGGAGTTTCGTGCTATACTGATCTAGCCAGCCAAATGCCCCAAAGTGTTTTCAGAAATAGGAAATCAAATTGCTCTAACATACCATTGCTTACTACCTTAACATGTCCCTGTTTGGGAATGTTCTCCTGTGTGCATAAACTTACTTGCTTATAGAAATTTAAGCATTGCCTAATCAACTATAACAGCACATCTTTTTTTTTTTTTTTTAAGATTTTTATTTATTTATTTGGCAGAGAGAGAGGGGAAGCAGGCTCCCCGAAGAGCAGAGAGCCTGAGTGGGGGCCAATCCCAGGACTGCGAGATCATGACCTGAGCTGAAGGCAGAGGCCCATCCCACTGAGCCACCCAGGCACCCCTAACAGCACATCTTCAATCAACACATTTGTAATTCTCTTTTTTTTTTAAGTTCTTATTTAGGGGTGCCTGTGTTGCTCAGTCAGTTAAGCATCTGCCTTCAGCTCAGGTCATGATCCCAGGGTTCTGGGATGGAGCCCCGCATTGGGCTCCCTGCTTAGCAGAGAGCCTGCTTCTCCCTCTTCCCTCTAACTGCTGCTCTGCCTACTTGTGCTCTTTCTATGTCAAATAAGTGAATAAAATCTTTAAAATAAAAATAGAAGATTTTATTTATTTGCTAGAGAGAGAGAACAAGCAGGGGAAGGGGCAGGCAGAGGGAGAGGGCTAAGTGGGCTCCCCACTGAGCTAGGAACCCAGTGCCATGTGGGACTCCATCCCAGGACCCTGGGATCCTGACCTGAGCCAAAGGCAGACACTTAACCTACTGCACCACCCCATGAACCCCTGTGTAACTCATTTTTTAGGATCCCTACCAAAGTGAAAAACAGAGCTAGGTTCCATGTTTTGTTTTGTTTTTAAGATTTTATTTGTTTATTTGACAGACAGAGATCACAAGTAGGCAGAGAAGCAGGCAGAGAGAGAGGAGGAAGCAGGCTCCCTGCTGAGCAGAGCGCTTAATGCAGGGCTCGATGCCAGGACCCTGGGATCATGACCTGAGGCAAAGGCAGAGGCTTTAACCCACTGAGCCACCCAGGCACCCCGGTTCATGTTCTTTAAGTCTGAAGTTCTGCTTCTCACTTTGATGGTACTGGAAAGCAATGAGAGTAATACAGAAAAAAAATCAAAGTTCAGAGGCTTATAGCCGCCATTATTGCTAACATTTTCCTCTCCTAAGTCCTGAAGGTATGAAGATGGTTAGCAAGACGTTTGCTGATACTCCCTGATGTTGATGCTAAAGATGGAAAAGGGAAGAACTTCTTAGCATCTGAGTATCCCAATCACTGGGTATTAACTTTTGAGTGAGGGTAGGCTCCACCACCTGAGGTCTTCGCAGCTGTAGTTGACTGCCCTAACTAGATGGATAAGTCATCTTCAAAGTCATCCTCAAAGACAAATTTGCTTCTTTTTAAGGTGGTGTCAGGGCTTTTGATTACTATGTTATTGCTATGCTGTACTTGGGGACTACGGGAGCAAATCACTTATTTTAAATGCCCAAACCAACCATTTTCGCAGGGTCCTGGGCTGTACTCAGCGAGGAGTCTTTGAGTTTCTCTCCCTCTGCCCTTTCCTCCCTCCTTTCTTTCCCTCTTAATAAACAAATCATTTAAAGTTTAAATGCCTGAACCACTTAAAAATGATTGCTTCAAGGTTTAAATCCTTCTCTTTAGCACACATCTTATCCCCAAAAGAAGCCCTCAGTCAAACACAAGAAAATGTTCAATTTCTGCCAGTAGGAAAAATTACCTCTCCAAAATAATTAATGAGTACCAGGTTCTTTAAAATGGCCTCCCAAAGTAATCAGTTGGGAAACATTTCAACTTTTTTTTCTTTTTGGCCAACCATCAAATAACCCCTTTTTTTTTTAATTTTTTTTAAAATTTATTTATTAGAGAGAGAGCGAGCACAGGCAGACAGAGTGGTAGGCAGAGGCAGAGGAAGAAGCAGGCTCCCCACTGAGCAAGGAGCCCGATATGGGACTCGATCCCAGGACGCTGGGATCATGACCTGAGCCGAAGGCAGCCGCTTAACCAACTGAGCCACCCAGGCTTCCCCAAATAACCCTTTAAATAAAGGATTTTCCGGGGCGCCTGGGTGGCTCAGTGGGTTAAAGCCTCTGCCTGCAGCTCAGGTCATGATCCCAGGGTCCTAGGATGGAGCCCTGCATTAAGTGCTCTGCTCAGCAGGGAGCCTGCTTCCTCCTCTCTCTGCCTGTCTTTCTGCCTACTTGTGATCTCTGTCTGTCAAATAAATAAATAAAATCTTAAGAAGTAAATAAATAAATAAAGGATTTTCCAACCTCCATGAGTTGTCAAAGGACACTCGTGATATAAATTGACAAATAAAAATACAGTATTACCACCTTATAATCAGGAAATTGATTTGCTATTTTGCAGTTAATGGGCTTTAACCAGATAAAACATCTTTAGTAATTTGTACATGTGTTAATTATACCCATATTAATGGTCTGTCTATTTAATAACTACCTTTCTTAAGGATTTTATATCCATCAGAAGGTGTTTTTTTTAATGCATAGAGTGCAGTGTAAATAGAAATATAATTTGTAATTACGATTTCCAAAAAGATCCAAGTGTGAATACTGGTTCAGAACAACAAAACAGAATCTATTTTGATTATATTTAGCATTATCTAGGGTTTTTTTTTTTAAGATTTTATTTATTTGACGCAGAGAGCAAGAGAGAGAATATAAGCAGAAGGAGTAGGAGAGGGAGAAGCAGGCTTCCCACGGAGCAGGGAGCCCCATGCAGGGCTTGATCCCAGGACCCTGGGATCATGATCTGAGCCAAACGCAGCTGCTTAACGACTGAGCCACCCAGGTACCCCATTATCTCGGTTTATATTCTGTCAATTCTTTAGGTATAACTCCAAGTTCTTATTTTCTTGACTCTTTCGTTTAGATTGTTATTAATCAGGTACTTTGTATGTAGTGCTAAAGAAAACACATGGTCAGTGACTGCATAGTAAAGACAATAGGTATTTATCAAGTAAGTTCACAGGTGACTATGTGGCAAGGATCACTATTTTCTTTCTTTTTTTTTTTTTTAAAGATTTTATTTATTTATTTGACAGAGATCACAAGTAGGCAGAGAGGCAGGCAGGGGTGGAGGAAGCAGACTCCCTGCTGAGCAGAGAGCGAGATCCCAGGACCCTGAGATCGTGACCTGAGCTGAAGGCAGAGGCTTAACCCACTGAGGTACCCAGGCACCCCAAGGATGCAATTTTCAACTGTAAAGGAAAAGAACTGGGAGCTGTAATAAAGAATAACCTTAGGTGTGCCTGAGTGGCTCACTCAGTTAAGCGTCTACCTTTGGCTCAGGTCATTATCCTGGGGTTCTGGGATCAAGTTGTGCGTGGGGTTCCCTGCTCCGTGGGGAGTCTGCTTCTCCTCTTCCTTCTCCCTCACTCTCTGCCACTCTCCCCGCTTGTGCTCTCTTGCTCTCTCTCAAATAAATAAAATCTTAAAAAAAATAAAGAATAATCTAGATTTGAGGTTCACAAGATCTCTCAGAAAAGGGACATTTGAGATTGGAATAATGAGAACTCAGGTAGAGTGTGTGCAAACCCTGAAGTGGAAACCGCTTTCATGAAAATGGATGTTGGGGAGGGAGACAATAACCCTAAGTGATGAAAGGAGAGTGTATCAAGATAAATTTGGAAAGATAAGCAAAGGCCAGATCCTGCAAGGCCTTTAAGGACTTCTAGAGAAGTTAGATTATTACAAGTACATAGCAAGACCATAGAGGAGTTCTTAAGTTATCACCTGGTAGGATGGGTGGAACATATGAGTGGGAGAAAATCATACTTAATCTCCGCTATTTTCCATTTTTTTGTTTATTAACACGTTTTGAGTTCTTCTGTTTTCTTACTCTGCATAACCCTGGTCAGTCCTTTTCATTTGTAAAAGCTGGGAACTACAATAAAAGCATAGAAAAGTAACAAGTAAATCAAGAGATTTGTATGTGTTTTCATCTATAATTAAGGATGATAGGGGCACCTGGGTGGCTCAGTGGGTTAAAGCCTCTGCCTTCGGCTCAGGTCATGATCCCGGGGTCCTGGGATCGAGCCCCACGTCGGGCTGTCTGCTCCGCGGGGAGCCTGCTTCCTCTTCTCACTTTCTCTGCCTGCCTCTCTGCCTACTTGTGATCTCTGTCTGTCAAATAAATAAATAAAATCTTAAAAAAAAAAAAAGGATGATAGAAATTAAATGACTTCTCAATTGAACGCTTGTATTTATACTTTAAGATACTGAGGCCAATGTAAACTCCTGCTATTTGATACTGTTTTGGTTTATATTTAGTAATGCTCCCATAGGTTTCCTTTTTTTCTTTAGAAATGTCATATTTAGAAACTTTTTATATTCTTGGTATTCTTTTTTTTTTTTTTTTTTAGATTTTATTTATTTATTTATTTGACAGAGAGAGAGAGAGAGAGAGACGCGTGCGAGAGAGGGAACTCGAGCACAGGGAATGGGAGAGGGAGAAGCAGGCTTCCGGCAGAGCAGGGAGCCCTGTGCGGGGCTCAATCTGGGGACCCTGGGATCATGACTGGAGCCAAAGGCAGATGCCCTATGGCTGAGGCACCCAGGTGCCTCTATTCTTGGTATTCTTTTTTTAATTAAAAAAAAAATTTTTTTTATGATTTTATTTATTTGACAGACAGATCACAAGTAGGCAGAGGCAGGCAGAGAGAGAGGGGAAGCAGGCTCCCTGCCAAGCAGAAGGCCCAGTGCGGGGCTTGACCCCAGGACCCTGGGATCATGACCTGAGCCAAAGGCTTTAACCCACTGAGCCACCCAGGTGCCCCTATTCTTGGTATTCTTAATAGATTTCTCTCTTGGGGCACCTGGGTGGCTCAGTGAGTTAAGTCTCAGCCTTCTGGTTCAAGTCATGATCTCAGGGTCCTGGGATGGAGCCCCTCAGCGGGGAGCCTGCTTCCCCCCCCCCCCTTTCTGCCTGCTTCTCTGCCTACTTGTGATCTCTGTCTATCAAATAAATAAATAAACTCTTTAAAAAAAAAAAAAGTCTACAATATTCACTTGTTTCGGGGCGCCTGGGTGGCTCAGTGGGTTAAAGCCTCTGCTTTCAGCTCAGGTCATGATCCCAGAGTCCTGGGATCAAGCCCATGTTGGGCTCTCTGCTCAGCAGGGAGCCTGCTTCCCTTCCTCTCTCTCTGCCTGCCTCTCTGCCTACATGTGATCTCTGTCAAATAAATAAAATCTTAAAAAAAAAAATTCACTTGTTTTTTTGCTACTTGCCTCTTCAAGAGGAGAACATAAGGCAAAATTTTTATTTACTAAAACATCCAATAAATCAAGATTATCTTTATTTTGCAAAGTAGAAAGTTATGTTACTGATGTAGAGAAACAATTACTTTTAAACATAGTTGAGTATTGATATTTAACTGAAGGATGTGGTTTCCACATTTTGCAATATGATAACCATTTGTTCATTTTCTACTTTCTTAATAGTGTGTTTGGCATACCTCCGTGTAGTAGGTTGAAATGTGTGCCTGTTTGAGGCTTGTTTTTGACAATTTAAATTTGTAATCTTTAAATAAAGTTACTAAGTTCCTGTACTCTACTTAAGTCATTGGTACATAGGCTTTTATGCAGTTTCCTAAACAACTGCATCATCCTAATACATGTGTTAAGGAACTACAGTGGTTTCTATACCTTGTTGAGCAGAGATTTGTTTTTAAATTTTTCCTTTTTCTAATTCTTCCCTGTCCCAATTTTTTCTCCTTCTTTCTACTACGCACCCTTTTCTTTTGTTCTCTCACTATCATACTTTTACCTGTATTATTGTCCCAGCCTAGAGAATTTTCCCTTTGCTTTTGGAAATCACATCCTAGTTTAAAGTTCTAATTTTTTTTTTTTCTAATTACGGATACCTACTTTTGTCTGATTTCTGAAACTTAAAATCTACCCCACATTAAATAATACTTAATTTTTATAAGATGAAAAGATGCTGTACATTGATTTATTAATAATAAATTATAATATTCATTTATTCATTATAGTACATTTGAAATGTTGACTACCAATTTACAAAAGAGCACATGAATTTAGAATTCAGAGAGACTTGAATGAACATGAGGCCAGTTACCTTAATGTTTTCAAATGAGGAAACAGACTCAGCAGTTAAGTGACTTCTCTAAAGTCTGGAAGAATTTAAACTGAGTCCTAATTTAATAAATACGTTTTTGTTTTCTTTAGGCATTTAAACCTTTTTTTTTTTTTTTGAAATATTCTAGTTTGTGTTACGTGCTCCTTAAGAAAATGTATGCAAAAGGTAAAATTTTCATGTTTGAAGAAACGTTGACAGAAATGTTGATTTGTTGGGATAGGAAAAGTATTAGGCACAAGTGAGGGTGACAGGTATTTACGACACATTTTATAGGAGTAGTGGTAATTTCTTCACAGTTTTACTTACTGCTGAGTTTAGCTAAGGAAAAGCAGTTAGCAAGCAGAAGAAATGGAAGTGGTGGCGATGGCAGTTTGTGGAGGTGGCCAGACTGTTGGTAGACAAACTGAAGGCCATATTAAGTAAGAATTGACTGACTTGTTACACAATCTGTGTAAAGAGAGGCAGTGTTCTTGTTAAGGAATATAATACTTATATTGAGACTGCATAAATTCCATAATCCCCCTTTTATCCCTATAAAAAGGCCTTGTGTATCATTTATATGGAGAAGGGATTGATAGATAAGAGGAATATACTTTCATGCTTCTTATCATGCAGTTCTGTGGTTTGTTTTCCACGTGGTTGGTAAAAATACCTTTTTCAAAATTATTGTTTGTAGGAACAGTTGAAATTGTACTCTGATCTACTCTGCAGCCATGTGGTTTGGGGTTTTGGTGTTTTGTTTTTTGTTTTTTGTTTTTTTAATGCTGAAACAGATTTATATCTGCCCCCACTTCTCTGTGCTGCTTTATTAAGTAAGTGGTAGGGTAACACTAACTTAATTAAAATAACTGAAATCTGGGGCGCCTGGGTGGCTCAGTCAGTTAAGCGTCTGCGTTTGGCTCAGATCATGATCCCAGGGTCCTGAAATGAAGCCCTGCATCATGCTCCTTGCTCCAGGAGGAGCCTGCTTCTCCCTCTCTTTGCCCTCCATTCCCCCTGCTTGTGCTCACTCTCTCTGTCAAATAAACAAAATATAATTAATAAGTAATTGAAATCTCACTCCTTCACCAAGTAAACATTCTTAAGAGTTTATATCTCAACCTGGCGATTCACAGACCTGTACCCCTGGGGCTAATAATACATTATATGTTTATTAAAAATTTTTTTAAAAAAGTTTATATCTCAGAACTGGCCTAGTGGAAGAGCCTTTAATTTTGAGAATTAGTGTTTAAACATATATGCAGATTTGACCACTTCCATTTTAAGTGTATCCTATAAGATAGCAGAATGCCATCATAACAAGGAAGGCAGTTGAAATTTCTTTTCTTTCAAAAAGGAGTCTTTGAACAAAAAGTTAAAGCAGAAGGTGGGGCACCAGGGTGGCTCAGTGGGTTAAAGCCTCTGCCTTCGGCTCGGTCATGATCCCAGGGTCCTGGAATCGAGCCTCACATCGGGCGCTCCGCTCCGTGGAGAGCCTGCTTTCTCCTCTCTCTCTGCCTGCCTCTCTGCCTACTTGTGATCTCTGTCTGTCAAATAAATAAATAAAATCTTAAAAAAAAAAAAAAGTTAAAGCAGAAGGTAGAAGCTAAAGAAACCAAGGAAAAGGTAACTGTCAGAGAAATTAGACTCTGGGGGTGCACCCTCATGCACCTTCTCTCTCTCTCTCTCTCTCTCTCTCTCAAATCTTTAAAAAGAAAGGAAGGTTAGACCCTGGATACACTTGATAAGAGGAAAACCCAAAATCCAAAGAACATTTTGGAAGGAATAAATTATTATTTTGTTTCCATTCTATTTAGACACTCTAGTAGTCCTTCTTAGATACTTTATATTTACATTCAAAATTACGAAGCCTACGGGCGCCTGGGTGGCTCAGTCGTTAAGCACCTGCCTTCTGCTCAGGTCATGATCCCAGAGTCCTGAGATCCAGCCCCGCATTGGGTTCCCTGCTCAGTGGAGAGCCTGCTTCCCTCTCCCACTCCCCCTGCCTGTGTTCCCTCTCTGTCTGTGTCTCTCTCTGTCAAATAAATAAATAAAATCTTAAAAAAAAAATTAGGAAGCCTATATGCTAGAATGTAAAGTAAGTGCAATTGAACTCAAGCCTTTGATGTTAGAGATAAGGAGGCTGAGATTCAGGGGGAAATGACTTAGCTGATGTCTCAGAGCTAGTTGGTATCAGAACAGGGAGTAGAAACTTTTCTAATTCATAGACCAGGGTTCTTTATGCTATACCACAGACCAGTTAATGATTTTTTTTTTATTATTTATTTATTTATTTATTTTTTAAGGCAGGAGGAGGACACCTGGGTGGCTCAGTTTTTTAAGCATCTGCCTTTCCCTCAGATCATAATCTTAGGGTTTTGGGATTGAGTCCTGCCTCAGTTGTTCTTGCTCAACAGGGAGCCTGCTTCTCCCTCTGCCTGCCTGTGACTGACCCTGCTTGGGTGCTTGCACATGCATGGTTGGTCTCTCTCTCTCTCCCTATGACAAATAAATAAATAAAATCTTTTAAAAGACGTCAAAATGAAACCTGATATGTTGTTAAATTTAGACAATATTCAGTGTTTATACCTTTATATGTTCTTCTGATTTTTAAAATAAATAATTTTGTTGACATTTCTTTCTCACTTGTGACAGGAGGCTCATGATTTTATCCAGATACTGCACATTGTTATAGCCTTGGTTTTATGTGTGAGGATGTATTTCTCTGCTAGATAATTGCATATCTCACATGTAACAAGGTTATAAGAAGTTAATAATATGGAGCAGTTAAAGCCTTCTAAGGCAACTGTTAATAGTTTTATAATTTATTGGAGCTTCTGCTTATAGAGAGAAAGAGAGCTGCAGCGTTTCTTAGATTAGTCTTTAAGAAGGGCAAATCAATCTATTAGCATTAATTGGCACTTAAAATCATTTCTGGTTATAAATTTATGTGTCTTCTACGAAACACCAGAAGTTTTCTTATTGTTCCCTACTACTTTGTGGAAATCTACTAGGAGACATCCCATGCCTTATTTTAGTCTAGGATGTTTTCCATATTATCAGCACCAAAGCTCCTAGAAGAGATACAAAAAACTTTTCTAACCTGATTCAACTTCTTCAGCTTGGAAAAAGCACCCTTCTTGTACCATCATGAAAAATGTGTACATGGACTTGATCAATTTTTCTCTATTCTAGTTTTCTTTTTATTTTTCCCATTTGCCTTTTTTTTTTTTTTAAATAGGCTTTAATTCATTTATTTTCTTGTATAAAGTATGTGATGGCCATAGCAGAAGCCTGAGTCCTCTATATGGGGATTCTGGTGTGGGTCATTGCCAGGTGGTCAGTGAATTCCTTTTTTTTTTTTTTTAAGAGTTTATTTATTCATTTGGGAGAGGCAGACTCCCCCACTGAGCCAAGAGTCTAACATGGGGCTCTAATCAGAACCTGGGGAGCCCAACGTAGGGCTCAATCCCAGGACCTGGAGATCATGACTTGAGCCGAAGACAGATGCCCAACCATCTGAGCCCTCCCAGGAGCCCCAGTCAGTGAATTCCTGATAGGGAAACTCTGTGAATGCGGTCTGTTTCCAGAGTTGGGGTGAGCTAGCTGTAAGACTTCGGAATGGCATTAAAAGTGGCCTTGGTGAAGTGGCAGTGCAGTCCCTGGCTGAGGGGCACCTGTCATCTGTACTGGCCACCATCAGTAGCTTCTTGGGTATAGGAGCTGTGGCAGTGCCAGTGCCCCTGGGGCCAGGGATGAGGTGCCACAGTGGCCGGTCACCATGCATGGGACAATGTGGGGCTTGCCGATCTTGTTCCCCAAGTAGCCTCACCACACAGGTCTACGGAAAGCTTGTCAGGGATCATGACCCCACAGATGGCAGCCTCTTTGAACCATTTAACACCTAGAGCGCCGT
The DNA here is from genome assembly GCF_963455335.1 of Martes martes. Classification (NCBI taxonomy): domain Eukaryota; kingdom Metazoa; phylum Chordata; class Mammalia; order Carnivora; family Mustelidae; genus Martes; species Martes martes. The sequence continues at coordinate 13,173,558 of NC_137900.1, read as the reverse complement.
ATCCATTGTCATCTCCAATGGCAACAAATGCCTTGAACTTGGTCCACTGGCCAGCACAGATCTGCTTTTGCACCAGCATAGTCTTCAAAACCTCATCCTTGGTGTCCCCAGGAAAAAAAATCAGTGATCTCAGATTCCTTGATGTGCAAGGAGAAGAAATACATCTCTAGGACTTGATCTTTATGTCCTTCACTAGGTGGCCCAGCTTGGTGATAGGGATCTACTTCTTATCCTCAGCCTTGCCTCTGCAAGCTCTGCAGTCTTGGGGGCTCCGACCACTGCTGCCACCCCAACACTGGATGCTGCTGCAGAAGCCATCATTGTGGCCTTTCATTCCAGGGCCCTCTGCCATTTGGTCTTTTCTCAAAGAAGAAGGATATTTGCCTTTTAAAAGATGGGGAGAGAGTGATAGTCTCTTGTCCTGAGGAAAGGGTTTGTATACGTCTTTTAGAAGATAAACATATATGTTCCTGTTTCTTCAGTTGATATTAGCATGATAATTTTAGTATCATTTTACAAATCTTCTATGGAAAGCTGGCAGACTCTACAAATCTGGCATCTCATTATGTTCACAGACTCAAATTCTAATCCTCTCCTCTTCCCAGTATCTGTAAATCTATATTTTTTTAAAGGTTCTGTTTATTCATGTGAGAGAGTGAGCAAGAGAGAGAAAATGAGCAGGGCCAGAGGGAGAAGCAGGTCCATCTGCTGAGCAGGGAAGCCTCCATGGGGCCTGAGCCAAACGAAGGCAGATGCTTAACAGACTGAGTCACCCAGGCACCCCTGTAAATCTTGTTTTTTAGAATTACAATGTCTTGACCAAGTTCTCTGGAACCTCCACTGGGTAAGGTCAGAACTAGGGATATTCCTTAATGCACAGGTAAAGGCATATCCTGAAACCAAGAATAAGAAGTCTGGGGGCGCCTGGTTGGCTCAATGGGTTAGGCCTCTGCCTTTGGCTCAGGTCATGGTCTCAAGGTCCTGGGATCGAGCCCCGCATCGGGCTCCCGGCTTCGTGGGGAGTCCACTTCTCCCTTTGACCTTCTCCCCTCTCATGCTCTCTGTTACTGTCTCTGTCTCTCTCTCTCAAATAAATCTTTTAAAAAAATATTTTGGACCCTTCTTCTAAAAACTTTGCATATAGTTTGAGGGGTCATTGGACCATAGATATTCTTAATAGTGGTGGTATTTCAGGTAGTTTTCAGGTTTGATCCAAGCTCATGACATGGTGAATTTTCATGGAATTGGTTAAATAAATAGTACCTAGCTCAGAACCATCCAGATAAGGGTTTGTCCATTATCAAGTCTGAGATCAATATTTTGCAATATGTTAACCTGGTAACTGCTACAGAGGTTAGAATAAGAAATAAGCATTTTGTTAGGCATTAGAATATTGACAAGATGGTATCATAGAGGCTAAAGGACTTGATACATTCTTCACATTGCCCAGACTGCAAAGAAAGGTAATGTAGCAATTTTCTACCTTACAGATCAATATTGGCTTAGAGCAAAAATATTTCAAGTTCCTAAAATAAAACTTCTTATTAATTATTAATTTTTATAATGACATAATTATAATAATTAACTTCTTATTAATTATTAATTTTTCAAAAAATTTAAATTTAAGGATTACCTGCAATTCTCCAAGCCTAAAATTTTTTAGACATTTTATATTGGTAGTACTCTGAATATTGGTAGTACTCTGAATCATCACTAAATCAGTTTCCACTCTGTATTTATTAAAAGGTATCTTCTAAAAGTATGGAAATGTATATGAATGGCCCAAGAACAACTGTTTCAAGAAACTAGACTTCCTGAGCTTAAAAAGGTTTCTTCTTTATTTTATTATTAACCAACTGAACAACTTTGTAAATTACCATCTATTTATTAACCCCAAGGATGTGTCTGTCCTTACTGTTATGAACCTTATATGATGAACCAGATAAACCAGATGATGAACCAGATAACATCTTTCATTGCATATCCTTAACATTCAAGTATGCCTACTTCTAGCAATGGCTGCCACACAGAAGTAACTCAAAGACTATGTTAGCTGAGCTTAAGTTTGTAAAACAAATCAAATGAAATAGTATTATCACTAATTTTTCATATTGAAGAATCTAAATTTGCAGTCTTGAAATTTTGGTGAGTTATGAAAGCCAAGCTACTGTTTCTAAAAATGTAATTACATACAGATAGCTCTTATAAAACCTTCATAAATATTAACCTTATTTGACCTCATAACATTCCTGTAAAATAGAGACCATAATCATCCCCCTGGCCCAATTTACAGAAGAAGAAACAAGTTTAAATTTCCCAAGATGACAAATCAGTAAAGCCAAGGTTCATATTCAGCATTTTGGGTCCAGAGTTCATGCTCTTAATTGTGGAGTTAAATTAATGTGTGAGATGGGGCACCTGGGTGGCTCAGTCGGTTAAATGTTCGTCTTGATTTCAGCTCAGGTCATGATTTCAGGAGGTAGGATGGAGCGTGGTGTGGGGCTCTACACCCAGCATGGAGCCTACTGGGATTTTCGCTCTCCCTGCTCCCACCCCACCCACACACGGATGCATGGCTATGTGCCTGTGCACTTGTTCTCTCAATAAATAAGCTTGGGAGAATGAAGAGTGAGTGTTTTGCTGTAATGTGAATGTAGAGAGTATAATGAGTCCGGTGGAAGAAGAAAAATAAGGATGAAAGAGCTTCCCATTTCATATACAAAAAAAGACAAATTAAAAAAATCTGAGACTGGATGAAGAAAATAAAGGTGAGATAGTTGTTCAGAATGAGAGTATCTGAGGAAAGAGGAAGGAAGTGGTTTTGGCCAACAGATGGCAAAAAATAAGTAAAATCTGAGCTGGTATCTGTATATTCATTCACAGCTTTACTGCTCTCTTGTGAAGTTGAGGTCACATTTTTTTTATAGGTAAATTTTATTACATAGAAGTGATGTATTTCATTGGGCTTCAAATGTGTAAAGATTCTAGGAAGCCTTTGGATATATGCTTCAATATTAGCAAATTTCTGTTTTAAAAATTGTGCCTGAAATGGACCACCAAATGATTGTCAAAGGTGGCATCTGTTTGCTGTAACACCTATACTCCCAACCCATGGGGATTTGTCATTTGGATTAACTTTGATATGTTAATGAATGTAAGTGATAGTCCCTTGGGATGCTGATGAGTGGCTCTGAATCTAGAAATCAATTTGGGAGGAACTGAAATCTTACAGTGTTTGTATTCCTAAATAAGGTATCCCTGTGTACATCTTTCTTTAAAATTCTATTTTCTAGTTCTTTGTTGAAGTATAGAAATGCAGTGTGTTTTTGTGTACTGACTTAGTACATGACAACTTTGTGAATCCTTATTCTTTTATTGCTATTTCTTCCTTTACTGCACTGGCCAGAATTCTGTCACACTGTCCATGACCATGTAAGCTCGAGTTCTTAATGATGAAACACTGACAGTATTCTTTTTTTGAAGTAGAATTTTCCTACAGAATTTTTATGGATGTCCTTTAGAGATGAAGGAAATTTCCTTCTAGTTTTCTAAGACCCTTAATGGGATAAACTCCACAAAACCAACCTGGCATTTGTGAAATAGTCCTAATTTGGTGATGATGTAAAATTTCTTAATGCATTGCTAAACTCACTTTGCTCCTAGTTTGCATAGAATTTTTTCATTTACATTAATGATTGAGAATGGCCTTTCATCGTCTGCTTTCATAGTTTTCATCAGGTGTTATATTTTTTTTTTAAGATTTTATTTATTTATTCGACAGAGACAGAGATCACAAGTAGGCAGAGAGGCAGACAGAGAGAGGGGAGAAAGCAGGCTCCCTGCTGAGCAGAGAGCCCACTGCGGGGCTCCATGCGGGGCTCCATGCGGGGCTCCATGCGGGGCTCCATGCGGGGCTCCATGCGGGGCTCAATCCCAGGACCCCGGGATCATGACCTGAGCCGAAGGCAGAGGCTTTAACCCACTGAGCCACCCAGGCGCCCCTGTTTTGTTATATGTTAACCTCATATAATTTAGTTGGGGAGTGTTCTCTTTGTACTAAAGAAAAATTAGTTATATTTTCTTATAGTGAGTAATTAAGAGTTACTATCTTTTTTTTTTTTAACCTGAAGATTGTTCTTATGATCTCCATTTTCTCTTGGTATTCTTTCCCTCTGTTTTAACTCTTTTTAAAAATGCTTATGGTGGGGGCACCTGGGTGGCTTAGTGGATTAAGCCTCTGCCTTAGGCTCAGGTCATGATCTCTGAGAGTTCTGGGATCTAGCCCCGCAGCGCAGCGGGCTCTCTGCTCAGCAGGGAACCTGCTTCCCCCTCTCTGTCTGCCTACTTGTGATCTCTGTCTGTCAAATAAATAAATAATGCTTATGGTCAATTATACCTTAATAAAGCATTTAAAAAAAAATCTCTTCTGTAGTAGCTGTCCCAATGAAATAAAATAATGGGTGGTATCTCACAAAATACTGCCTACCACACAGAAGCTGCTAACATGAGTTGTAATTAAGCAGTCCCTGATTTATAGTAGACCTTTGGAGTTTATAGAGTTACTATTCAGTGTCAGCCACTAAAGGACAGGTGAAGATGTCTGTCCTTGCAGTGATGTGTAATGGGATGGGAGTACTACCTATTTCAGAGTGTTGCTTTGAGAATGAAGTAAAATAAGCAAGACCTTACACATCCGAAATTCAAACTGAGAAGTTGTTCCAAGAAAAAGTAAGAGCTGAAGTCCTATCAGCCTTTAGTAACAGAATTCTATCACCAAGCCTTGAATGTGGAGTTGAATGATTTGTTTCTGAAAGCTTGGCATCCTCCCTGGGGTATGTGCTAGCATGGAAATGGAGATGGCATTGGTCTTAGTGGTACATAAACCAATTCGGAATTTGAGCCAGTTTGCAGCCCTTGAATATTATTCAGCCTTTAAAGTTAAAGAAATTCTAACACATGCTGCAGCAGGATAAACGTGAAGATATTATACTGAGTGGAACAGTCCAGTTTCAGAAGGACAAATATAATTCCACTTTTATGAGATGCCTTAAAGTAGCCAAATTCATAGACAAAAGTTAGAATAGTGGCTGCCAGTGGCTAGGGGAAGGAAGGAATGAAGAGTCATTGATTATGAAGAGTCATTGAGTAAATGGTTAGAGAGTCCAGATGGGAGAGATGAAAGTTCTGGAGAAGACTGGTAGGCATGACTGCACAACAGTGTAAATGTACTTAATGCCAGAAAATTATACATTTAAAGATGCTTAAAATGATAAATGTGATACATATTTTGCCACAGTTTTTAAAACTAAGCATCGTTTCCCCAAAGTGGCCAGGAGATAAAAAGAAATGATTATTATTTTTTTTTAAGAGGATTTTTTAATTTCATTTATGTGACACAGAGAGACAGGGAGAGAGGAACACAAGCAGGGAGAGAGGGAGAAACAGGCTCTCTGCTGAGCAGAGCAGGGAGTCTGATGCAGGGCTCAGTCCCAAAACTCTGGGATCAGGACCTGAGCAGAAGGCAGACACTTAACTGAATGAGCCACGCAGGCATCCCAGAAATCACTCATTTTGGAAAGTAGAGCTGTGAGATCTCTCTCACCCCCTCACAAACGCCTGCACTCTCCTCCACTTTACTGCCTGCCTCCCCATTACAACTTATTAACTATAACTTGCCTAATATAAATTAATGTGCTTGTTGAGGTGCTTTGTTTTTAGTGGGGGGGGGAAGCTTTGAGAATCTCTGAAGTTTTTCAAGTTACAAATTTCTTTACATGCTGTGGAATATTGAGTGAATCAGTGTATGAGAATTTAAAAGCATCTTAGTCACAAAGTTGCGGAACTAGAAGAAACCTTAATATCTAGTTCAAATTTCTCATTTTATAGAAGAAGAACATTATGTATAAAGAGACTGACTTTCCTAAAGTCACCAACGTTTTAATAGTAAAACTACAGCTGAAACCCAGGTTACATAATTCTTAGCTTAGTGGTTTCTGGCCTATGCTATGCTCAGTGGAAGAATTTACTTGTTAGAAGTCCTAATTGTATTACTAGATCAAATAGTTAAAGCTGTACATGTTCTTGAGTATTTGTAAAGTATATTCTGTTCCCACTGAACATAATAAACAGAAGACACTTGTTTTGTGTCATAGGCAGAGGTGGGTGCTTGCGTGTGTGTGTGTGTGTGTGTGTGTGTGTGTGTGTGTGTGTGTGTGTGTAAGGTGTATGTGAGAGAGGGATTTGAGACTTGAGTCTGATTCTCACATAGTCTATGCCCAGAAATCCTCTTTATTATACTAGTAAATGTGAATAGTCATTGAGGAAGCAATCCTACAGCATGAAAATCCAAGGTAAACAAAAGAACAAGCACCCAAAAAACACAGATGGACAGAACAACAAAAATTTGTCTTCACTCCTATTCCAAGAGAGATTTGAAAGGATGTGTTCCCATAAAACTAAAACCGATTCCTAATGTTAAAGTGATTCTAGGAACACCTGGGTGTTCTCAGTCCTCTAAGCCGTCATCTTGATTTCAGCTCAGGTCATGATCTCACAGTCATGGGATTGAGCGCCCCCTGTCAGTTCCATGCTCTGTATAGAGTCCACTTCAGATTCTTTGTTGTCCTTGCCTTCCCCTTCTGCCCCTCCCCACTCACCCACGTGCTTTCTCTCTAAATAAAATCTTTTAAAAGTACAAATAAAACTAATTCTATACTCTAGAACACCAAAGTAATGATCTGTAAGATAAACTATAAGAAATTTCTTAGCGCATAGAGCTGAAAGAGATGGGGAAAAGGAGAGAAGTTTATAGGTGTAATGCATAATCTTAGAATTCCTGTTGGAACTGAGAAGGCGGAGAGGAAATTTTTTTAAAAAGTAGAAGAAAGGGAACCTGGGTGGCTCAGTGGGTTAAAGCCTCTGCTTTTGGCTCGGGTCATGATCCCAGGGTGCTGGGATCAAGTCCCGCATTGGGCTCTCTGCTCAACAGGGAGCCTGCTCCCTCCTCTCTCTCTGCCTGCCTCTCTGTCTACTTGTGATCTCTATCTGTCAAATAAATAAATAAAATCTTTAAAAAAAAAAAAGTAGGAGAAAAATTCTCTGAGCTGAAGAAAAGTCCTGGGGCTTTTGATCAAAAGAACCTGTTAAGTACAAATAGAATGGATACAAAATAACACACATATTGATTTCAGAGCTAAAGATAAAGGAAAATCTCAAATTTTTTGTGGGAAGGAGATGGGAATCACTTCAAAAAACAAAAATCAGATAGGTGTTAATCACCATGGGATGGGATGCTAGAAGATGTGGGTGAATGATTTAAATTTTGAGGAAAAGTTTTAAAATGAACTTAAAATTCTGAAGCATGCCTAGTTTGTCCTGGGTATGAAAGCAAAATAACATTTTTTGAAAGTATGCTTTAAAATGTGGCTTACTTCATAAGGTCCTTGAGAAGGAGGCAGGACAAAGTACTTGGAGATGTATTCCAACAAAATCAAACAAATCCCACCTTTAAAAGGTTAAAAACTTAAAATTAAGAAATCAGCGAAAGTGTGTGATGAAAAATTAAATCCTGGTTAGGCAGACAACTGGGCTCTATAATTGTTGTAGATTAAAACAGAACTCACTGCTGGGGCGCCTGGGTGGCTTAGTTGTTAAGCGTCTTTCTTCCACCCAGGTCGTGATCTCAGGGTCCTGGGATCAAGCCCCGCATCGGGCTCCCTGCTGGGTGGGAAGCCTGCTTTTTCCTCTCCACTCCCCCTGCTTGTGTTCCCTCTCTCATTGTGTCTCTGTCAAATGAATAAATAAAAAAAAAAATTTTTTTTTTTTTAAAGGAAAAAACTCACTGGCATCTAAGAATGTCTTCAGGAGCAATGTGGATTCTGTTGTGTAAATTCTAAGAATAAAAAGAGTGTGATTTTAAAAGTGTGGATTTTCTAAAAATGAAAAGAGACCCTAGAAAAATAAGTCACTTCCAAATAGGAAGTAAGCTGAAACGTGCCTTATTTTTGAGCAATTACCAGAGTATAAACACCTTCACACTTGGAATTAAGGGACAAAAAAATCACTACATATTCTCTGGATTTTATCACACTGCTTGGATGGCAGTGAAGAATACCATAAATGCTTTTTGTTCTTACTCAGTTTTTAAAAATCAACCTAAAGAGAAAACACAGGAAAATTTAATAGTTGTAAAACAAACTGCACTAAAACTTAAGTAGGTATGTGATTACATGGGGAGCCAGTAGAAACTTCTTAAAGTTGATGGGACAAGAAATGAAGGTTCAGGTATAATAATTAAAGTTATTAAAATAACCAGTGAAAACTAAAAATAACAAATCAGAATGAGCAGAGGATGGAGAAAAATTGGATAAATTCTCTGAATCTTTTATAATGAGGGTACATTGTAATAAAGGATAAATATGAGTACAGTAGTAAACACCCAGAACTAAAATGACCCAAAGTTGTAACGTCTGGATTTTAGCCTTAGTTTTTAGCCTGGCAGTGAGATTTATTTTTTTATTTTTTAACCTCCTATGCTGCTTGAATTTTTTTTTTTAACTCTTAGAAATTTAAATTGAGATACCAGTAATGTGAGTTCTCTTTGAAAAAGCTTGTGTTCCTCATTATAGTCAACAGTAGTAAATTTTCTGAAGTTTATGACTTCTTCATTTAGATCATATTGTGCTATAGAGGGTATTTTTTCTTTTTAAGATTTTATTTATTTATTTGACAGACACAGCGAAGGAGGGAACACAAGCAGGGGGATGGGGAGAGGGAGAAGCAGGCTTCTGGCTGAGCAGGGAACCCCATGCAGGGCTGGATCCCAGGACCCCGGGATCACGACCCTTGAGCCAGAGGCAGATGCTTAACGACTGAGCCACCTGGGCGCCCTGCTATAGAGGGTATTATATGCTGTGGAATACATTGAATAGGTGTTCATCTGAGAAGTTCCCCAGAAAAAAATTTTACTGCTTATAAATGGAGGAGAGAATAATGTGCATTCTTTGCATTGTCTCTACCAGTGTACTATGGCAGCTCTTCTGTGATCTTTGAGGTAAGTATGTTTTGGAAAGTCTTTTAGGAGAGGTGCCAAAAAACTATGATTAAGGGAGGAAAACATGTGCCTGTTCATGTTTTAGTTTATGCTCAACAATGTGGACAGGTGTGACTTTGAAAGCTAAGCTATAATTCATTTCCCAGTCAACAAAAGCTTTATAGGAGTCTGTACTATTGACCTAAGTAAAAATCAGCAACCTGTCCTACTTAATCATTAGAAAGGCTTGATTTGCTTGTTAGGGCTTTACCTAAGTGGATCATCAGGATTGTAATATCTAGAATTCTCTATGGGTTACATTCAGAAATTACTTGGCTAATAGTCACAAATGTCTTTATAGTTTTTTTTTAGTAAAGAAAAAATTTTGGGGTGCCTGGGTGGCTCACCCTTTAAGCGGCTACATTCGGCTCAGTTCATGATCCTGGGGTCCTAGGATCGAGCCCCACATTGGGTTCCCTGCTCAGCGGGAAGCCTGCTTCTCTGCCCAGAACTCTGGGATCATGACCTAAGCTGAAGGCAGACCTTAACCAACTGAGCCATCCAGGCACCCCTGTTTTTATAGTTTCTTACGTTTGCTTGCAGTTCCAGTATATAGAGACCCTTTCAAGAATATGAATCCATTTGACACGTCAAAAGCATGCATTAAAATCTATAGTTGACCTAATTGATTTGCTTTGCTCATTTTTAATAAAATGGCTTTTACATTAAAATTGGGTTAAATGCAGAGAATACCAGAACATTAATTCAAAGGAGTATGTGCACCCCAGTGTATAGCAATGTATAGCAGCCTTATGTACAGTAGCCAAATTAAGGACCCAAGTGTCTCTCAACTGACAAATGGATGAAGATGTGGATATGTACAATGGAATATTAGCCATGAGAAAGAATGAAATCTTGCCATGTGCAGTTACATGGATGGAGTTAGAGGATATAATGCTAAGTGAAATAAGTCAGAGAAAGACAGATACCATATGATTTCTCTCAAATGTGGAATTTAAGAAGCAAAACAAGAAAAGCGGGGGTAAGAGGGGGCAAACCAAGAAACAGATTATTTACAGGGAACAAACTGGTGATTATGGGAGAGGGTGTTGGTGATGGGGATTTAAGAAGAGTGCTTGTGATGAGCACGAGGTGTTACATAGAAGTGTTGAATCACTATACTGTATACCTGAAACTAATATTACACTGTGTTAACTAATTGAAATTTAAATAAAAAGGGGTCCCTGGGTAACTCAGTCAGTAAGTATCCAACTGTTTATTTCAGCTCCTGTTACGATCTCTGAGTCAGAGTTCTGAGATGGAGCCCCATATCAGGCTCCACACTGAACATGGAACCTTCTTAAAATTCTCTCTCTCTCCCCCTCACCCCCACTTGCCACAAGTGTTCTGTCTTAAAGAAAAAAAAAACTTAAAGAATTGGGCTAGATGTTGCAATGTTTTGTCTAAATACATTCTTCTAAAACTGTATTGTGTAGGCAATCTCATTTAGTTCTGTGTCATTTGCAGTTTTTAGTAAGAAGTTCTATACAAATTGCTTGTACATACCAGGAAGGAAAGAGTCCAACGTTTCAAGGTAGTATGTGTAGAAGTATAAAAGCTCTTGTTCTGGATTGCCTGCATTTGAAAGGTTCTAGTTGAGCATTGCCCAGTAGAGCTTTCTGCAGTGATGGAAATGTTCATTCTACACTATGCAGATTGGTAGGCATTAGTCATAGGTGACTCCTGTGGTTGAGGAACTAAATATTTAGTTTCAGTTAATTTCAATTTAAGTAGCCATACATAGTTAATGGTTCCTGTATTAGTGTAGTATTAAGAACCTGAGGGAAAACATAAATATAGAAATAGTTACATGGACCTATGTTAGGACTTCTGGTCCAAATTATTTTGGCACAGCTTATAAGCTCTCCAGCTTCCTCACTTCTGATCTTCTGCTCTTTACTGCTGAACCTTTTTTTTTTTTTTTAACTAAAAAATTAGTTTCATAACCAAATGCTAGGATTGAGACTTTTTTAACAAGACTTTTCCTTTTTATTCATCTTTTCTTTAAGTTAAATTAATTAGCATATAGTGTAATATTTGTTTCAGGGGTACAGGTCTGTGATTCATCAGTTTATATATAATACCCAGTGCTCATTACAACACATACACATACAACACATACCCTCCCCAGTGTCCATCACCACATTACTGCATTCCCCCACCCCTCTCCTCTCCAGCAACCCTTCAGTTTGTTTCCTAAGATTAAGATTTCCAGTGCTAGGATTGAGGCCTTTGATAACTCTGGTAGATTCTTGTCATCTTCACCTCAACTATTTTTGTGTGTCTATCTCCAACTCTTAACCACCAGTGGAACAGAATCTTATTTGACAGCATGCCAGTAATTTTTTTCCTAGTTGGGGGGTGCCTGGATGGCTCAGTGGGTTAAACCTCTGCCTTTGGCTCAGGTCATGATCTCAGGGTCCTGGGATCAAGCCCCGCATCAGGCTCTCTGCTCAGCGGGGAGCCTCCTTCCCCCTCCCTCTCTGCCTGCTTGCAATCTCTCTTTCTCTTTGTCAAATAAATAATCTTTAAAAAAAAATTTTTTTTCCCTAGTTGGGAAACTCCTCTAAACTTTTCTAGACTCTTAGTTATTAAGGCATCTCTGCAGTTTATCAATAAAACCATGTTTCCAAGGGTGTTTTCAGGTGACTTATTGTATTATAGTATTGTATACTTATTGTATTATTGTATTATAGTATTTCTAGAATCTTACTAGTAAATTTTTTTAAAGACTTTATTTATTTATTAAAGTAAGAGAGCAGGAGCGGGGGCACAGGCAGAGGAAGAAACAGACTCTCTACTGAGCAGGGAGCCCACTGGGGCTGGGTCCCAGCACTCTGGGATCACCACCCCAGTAGAAGGCAGACGTTTAACTGAATGAGCCACCCAGGCGCCCCAAGAATCTTACTAGTATTTAAAAAGTATAACTCTTAACCTAAAAAAGTAACTGACATGATGCCTTTTTCAAAGAAAATCGTTTTGCCAAAATTTCTCTTTTCAGAGTGAAGTATAAAAAATAGGGTACAGAATACTTCAAAGAAATTTTTCCTTGGGGCTCCTGGGTGGTGCCGAGTCGGCCTCAGTTTCTCTCTCCCTCTGCCCTTCACCCCCATTTACTCGCGTGCTCTCTCTAAAATAAATCTTCAAAAATATTTTTTTCTTGGGGTGCCTGGTTGGCTCAGATGGTTAAATGTTGGCCTTCGGCTCAGGTCATGATCTCCAGGTCCTGGGATCCAGCCCCACGTCGGGCTCCCAGCTCATTGAGGAGTCTCCTTCTCCCTCTCACCCTACTTGTGATCTCTCTCTCTGAAGAATAAATAAAATATTTCTGAAAAATGAGGATAATTGTAAAACGAAAAATTGTTTTAAAAAATTGGGGGGGGCCACCTGGGTGGCTCAATGGGTTAAAGCCTCTGCCTTCGGCTCAGGTCATGATTCCAGGGTCTTGGGATCGAGCCTGCTTCTTCCTCTCTCTCTGCCTGCCTCTCTGCCTACTTGTGACCTCTCTCTCTCTCTGTATCAAATAAATAAAGTCTTAAAAAAAATTTTTTTAATAAAAATATTTTTTTCTTAAGGTTTTAAGTGTCTGTTCCCATGTTAGCACAGCTCTTGTGGGGTGTTTCAGACGGTGAAGTACCTTTGCTGCTGAGTGCTATATATAATGGTCCAAAAGAAGAAGGAAATAAAACCTGCCCCCCAAAGAAAACAAACTACATTTCTGCATAAGGCATATACAAATAAGATAGAAAATGTCTTTTAAAAAAACTCCTAGTTTCAGGGTACCTGGGTGGCTCAGTGGGTTAAAGCCTCTGTCTTCAGCTCAGGTCATGATCCCAGGGTCCTGGGATCAAGCCCCGAATCGGGCTCTCTGCTCAGTGGGGAGCCTGCTTCCTCTCTCTCTCTCTCTCTCTCTCTCTCTCTCTCTCTCTGCCTACCTCTCTGCCTACTTGTGATCTCTGTCTGTCAAATAAATAAATAAAATCTTTAAAAAAAAATACACCTAGTTTCTGAATTATAGTTACTTTGATCATTGTAAGTACTTTGGATGCGGTCTTAACTAAAAAAGGAGCATGCTGCCAAACTCTTTAAGGTGAATGAATGGGGTGCCTGTGTGGCTCAGTCAGTTAAGTATCTGCCTTCTGCTCAGGTCATGATCTCGGCGTCCATGTCCCCACGTTGGGCTCCCTGCTTAGCGGGTGATTTGCCTCCCTCTCTGCTCGCTTGCTCTCAAGTAAATAAAATCTTAAAGAAAAAGGTGAATGAATATTCTGCTTCTTTGTATGCACTTAACTCTGTAAAGTATGTGGCTCTCTAAATACCAAACACCATAGCAATTATGATTTCACTTCTAATTTTGGCAAATGTTGCTACAGATTATTCACTTAGTACCCTTAAAGAATATTGAAGTGAGTTTAATTTTCCGTGCTTTGGTATTGATGACGCCCCTAGGGCTACTGATCTTTTATATTATTGGCCACCTTTACATAGTACTATTATGGTGATTTCCTTTGGATCAGTCTTTGGTATATGTTGCACTTATGGCTCCATTGAACAGAATTGACCTAACATCAGATTCCACCCCCCCCTTTTCATAGTTGAATATATATTTTTTGCCATCACTTCTGACTTTAATCTTTCCTACCTCCTGCTGTTAGTAATTAAATACCCACTTCATGTGTCTGTTTCTGGTGTTAGGCTCTGGTATAAATCTAATTTTTTAATTTCTTCTGTCAGTTTATCTAAAAAAACAGGCTTTAATTTTTATAACCAAAGACACATCAGAAGTGGGTTTGTTTGGGGACACCTGAATGGCTGATTCAGTCAAGCATCTGACTGCTAATTTTGGCTTAGATCGTGATCTCAGGGTCATGGGATGGAGCCCCCATCGGGCTTGGTGCTTAGCGGGGGAGTCTGCTTGAGATTCGCTCTCTCTCTCCCTTTGCCCCTCCTCTCCTCTTTCTAATAAATAAATAAATCTTTTTTAGAAGTGAGTTTGTTTTTTTTAAATGGTGGCAAATGAACTGGTCTTTACATTTTGTACAGATTTCTCATTTTCAATTATTATTCATTTTTGAATGCTCTGAGATTCGTTTTATTAACAAAATAATAATCTCAGGGTACCTGGGTGGCTCAGTCAAGTTAGGCGTCTGCCTTTGGCTCAGGTCATGATCCCAGAGTCCTGGAATCAAGCCCCACATCGGGTTCCCTGGGCAGTGGGAGGCCTGCTTCTCCCTCTCCCACTTCCCCCCATCACCCGTTTGTGTTCACTCTCTCGCTGTCTCTCTGTCAAATAATTGAATGGAATCTTTTAAAATAATAATAATAATCTCTAGGAGGTGTCTGATTGCTAAATGGATGTCCCTTTAACTAATTGGAAGCAGTTGGAGATTTTCTAAGTGACATGATAAATCCTGACTTCCATAAAATGGAATATGTAATAGTACTTTCCCCGATTTATCCATGAGTGAAGCCAAATTCAAAGTAACTCATTTTCGACTTAACCTGAAGCCTTGTATATCAAAATTTAAGTGGTTTATTATATACCTACCTACGCTCTAAATTGGTAAGATTTTTAAATCAGCATAAATCCTATTTAGAGTATAGTTGTCAAAATATCACTCAAAATGAAGAAGAGATTGAAGCATTTTAAAAATGTTTCAGGACTAGTTCTGTTCATTACAACATCTTGAACCCTAAAAAAAAAAATCAGTTGTCCTTTTTTGATGGTGGTTATTTGCATTGATTTGCATTACCAAGAAACTGTTAAAAAGAAAATCAAAGGGAAATTTTTTTTCACTAAACCGATATTATTTCAGGAATTGACAGGAGTCATTTCAGTAATTTCTTCTGTCAAAAGAGAGGAAGGAGATATAGTAGGTCATTCTATTTGGAGACATTTTTTAACCTTAGTCTTCCTGTTTTGCTGAGAGGGCACTCAGATGTTCATCTTTATTCCTTTGTCATTGAGCAGGAAAAAGTTATCAGGAGAAGCAGATTCTTAAATTATTAATTCATTACAATTTTAGGAAATTCCTCCTGCTATAAGTGAAGTAACTTTGAGTCTCCTGCCAAAAGGAAAACCTTAATTTTCACAATGGACCATCTGTTTAACATTCAGTTGACCTTTTATTTTGTGACTTGATTTTGAGAGGGGCAAGATTTCCTCCTCCCTAGATGCCTGTCCTATTCTGTGCTTCATAACACACTGAATGATTTGGGTAACTAGCTATGCTTTTCCCACCTACATTGCCCAACCCCAAATTAAGTTTATAGTTATAGTTATAGTTATAGTTACAGTTATAAGTTATTGTACCTATACAAAAAACCTACATAATTATTACAAAACATATTTTTCTTTCTTTTTAAAAACAGGACTTAGTAAACCTTTTTTCTTTTTTTGTGGGAGTCTGTTAGGTGCAGAGAATGGAGTTAATCTTAATAATTTACTAACTTGTTCACCCAGAAAATATTAGAAACCCTATTATATGTCAGGTGTTCTTTTTGGCACTGAAGCCCCAGTGGTAAGCAACCAGATAAAGATTTTTTTTTTAATATTTTTTTATTTTAGAGGGAGAGAGCGAGAACAAGAGGGGACAGTGGTCATAGGGAAGGGGACAGAGAGAATCTCAAACCGACTCCCTGCTGAGCACAGAGCCAGTATCCAGCTCTTGGTTTCTCTAGGTTTCACAGGAACCTGACATCATGACCTGAGCTGAAACCAAGAGTCAGACACTTTGACTAAGTCACCAGGCACCCTGACCAAATGTGATTTTTGTCCTGTGGCACTCATAGTCTAGTTCGTGGCACATTGTCATCATCAATCTATGAACCTAAGTCCTATTCTTGTTTTATTTACTTTTTTTTCTTCAACGTTCTTTCCTGTTCCTCCTCCACAAGTATCCAGTCAGATACACAGGTCTTTAAATATATAACATTCATTGTGGTTTTAGTTTTCATTAATGATAGTATAGATCTCAGGTTATTCCTTTTTTCTCACCCAGTACTGTATTTTTAAGCTCTGGCCATCAAACTGCATAATATTCCGTTATCTGCATCCAAAACATTTACTTATTCATTTCCTGGTGATGAAATCTATGTTACTTTCTATACCCTGGTACAAATAATGCTGCAAGCAACCTTGTACACATTTCTTGAAGGATCTCTGTAAGTATTTCTTTGGAGTTCTTACCTAAGTGGAATTCTGGATCATAGGTAAACAGAATGGCATATCAAACAGTTCACAGAAAGGTTCCTATTTTCTTCCCCTGTTCTTACCAATACTTCATATTACTCAGTTTTCTAATTTTTATTTTTCTTATAGCTTTAAAGCGGTATTTCTTGCATTTTTCTGATAGTTGGTGAGAGTGGCCTTTCTTAATATATTTGATAGCCTTTTTATCCCATAAATTGCCTATTAATTCTTCTCCCCATGTGTTCTCCTGAGTACTGGGTTTTTTTCTCTTGTTTTTGTAGAAGTTCCTCATATTTAAGATGCTAACTCTGATAATTTTAGTTGAAAATCGTTATTCCCAAAGCATTTTTCACTGAATAGAAACCTTCATTTGAAGCTAAATCTACCAATATTTTCTCTCTCTTTTTATAAGTTATATTAATTTTGCCTTTTAGATCTGTTAATCCATCTGGAGTTTGTGTTCTGCATACATACTGAGGAGTAGGGCTCTAACTACTTTTTTAAAGATTTTATTCATTCATTCAACAGAGATCACAAGTAGGCAGAGAGGCAGAGAGAGAGAGGGAAGCAGGCTCGCCGCCGAGCAGAGAGCCCAATGCGGGGCTCAATCCCAGGACCCTGAGACCACGACCCGACGAAGGCAGAGGCCTAAACCACTGAGCCACCCTGAACTACTTTTGCCAAAAAATACTTGAATTTTTCTAGCACATCCTACTAAAGAATTCATCTTTTTTTACTGCTTTAAGAAACCAGCTTTGTCATAGGACAGTCTCATTTATACATCCATTTATAAGCTCTGTATTCTGTTAAAACTAGGTCTGTTTGTTTCTATGTCAGCACTAGTCTGTCTTTTATTTTATTTTATTTTGTGTAGTCTCTCTTAATACCTGGGAGAGAGAATTTGCAGCTACCCTGCAAATACATACATACTTTAAGCTCGCTCTTTGCAAAATTACTTTAGCTTTCCATAGACTTGGTGGTGGTGGCGGTGGCCGTGGCAGGGGGTGGGAGATGAGGATGGTAAAACGCTTCCCTTTTTTTAAGAATTTTGTTTTTACGTAACCTGTATACCTAGTGTTGAACTTAATCCTGAGATCAGAAGTTCCATGTTCTATCAAATGTACCAGCTAGGCTCCATATTAAAGAGGTTTATTAAGATGTAATTCTCAGGGCACTTGGGTGGGTCAGTAGGTTAACTGGCTGACTCTTATTCTCAGGGTCTTGAGTTCAAGTCTCTCTCACTGAGCTCCATCCTGAGCATGGGGCCTACATTTTTAAAAAAGGTGTAATTCATATACAATTTATTTACTTAAAATGTACAGCCCAGTGATTTTTAATACATTAATAAAGTTCTGCAGCCACCACTGAAACAAATTTTAAAGCATTTTCAGTATCCCCAAAAGAAACCCTATTGCTCTAGCTATTGCTCTCCTTCCCTCCCATTTTCCATAGCCCTAGACTTAGTCTCTATTGACTTTCCTATTCTAGACATTTCATATAAATGGAATCATACAGTAACTGATCTTTTGTGACTGCCTTTCACTTGGTGTAAGTTCTTCAAGATTCTTCTACTTTATACCATGGATCAGTACTTTTGTTTTTGTTTTTTTATGACTGAATGACATTCCATTATGTGGATATACCATATTTTTTTTACCCATTCATCAGTTTATAGACATTTGGATGGTTTCTACCTTCTGGCTGTTATGAATTATGCCATTGTGAATATTCATGTACAAGTTTTTGTGTAGACACAGGTTTTCGTTTTTCTTGTGTATGTACATAGGAGTGGGATTGCTTGGTCAAATGTTAACACTCCGTATTTAAACATTTTAAGTTTAACCAAACTGTTTTCCAAATTACCTGCACCGTTTTACTTCCCACCAACAGTGTATAAAGGTTCCAATTTCTCCATATCCTTGTCAGTTTTGGTTTAATCTGTCATTTTTATTATAGCCATCCTAGCGGGTATGAAGTGGTATCATTGTGGTTTTCATTTACATTTCCTTAATAACTAATGATGTTGAACATTTTTTCATATACTTGTTAGCCATTTGTATCTTTTTTATGGAAAAATGTCAGATCTTTTGTCCATTTTTTAATTAGGTTGGGTTTTTTGTTCTTTTAGATTACTCAAGAATTTAATTAATATCCTCTAACTTAGTTTATTGGGGTTTTTTATTTTTAGTTTTTTAACTTTAAAAGCTGTATGTCTCTCATCTTTCGGTTTTTTGCTTTTTTCTTTCAGTTTGTCAGTCTTCTGTAGGTTCTCCTTCCACAAAACAGTGGTTATGAGTTCAGGCTCCAGAGTCATTCTGCCATACATACCAGATATTTCTGTCACTTACCCAGCTGTGTGACCTTTTTTAGGTTACATAACTACTCTAAGCCTCTGTTTCCTCAAATGGAAAAGGGGGTGAATTGACATATCCTTTGTCAGAAGGTTATTCAAAGGATAAATGAGTTATCTAAGAGTCAGCTTTTGGGTCTGTTGATACTACTGGAGTTTTTTGTTCCCTTATTTTGTTGCTATCTAGATGCCCTTAATTATTTCTTTGAGTTTACACTGCTTGAGTTTAACACACTGACAAATAGTCAAAGCTGGACATTTGTAATGAATATAACTATATCAGGTATATCCTAGAACCTATAATTTTATGGTGGTTATATCTGACTCATTAATAGTCTTATTTATATTTTTCTTCCATGTCTTAAGTTTATCAATAGTAATACCATTCTGAACAAGGCAAGTGACCAGTGAACTCAACACATTTTTCACTTAAATCCCTAACTATGCTTCCACTTCTCTTTATGTTCATATTCCCCAAAGGTTTAGTTTTGGTTTCTTTGGGGATATACTTTTTGTGACTTTTCTTCCCCCTCCATTGCTTGCTTTAAAACAAAACAAAACATTATATTAACTATTTTTATCATATCTGACATATTTCATAGAATTTTCTTGGATTTATTTTTGTCCTTGCTGGAGTTTCTCAAAGAGAGTCTCAGTTTGGTAAGCCTTCTGAGTTTTAGTATGCCTGCACCTAAATTTATTTTATCCTTATATTATAATGTTATTTTATCTCTGTAAATTCTAGTTTCAAAGTTTTGGGTTTTTTTCTTTCTCACTTTGAAACTATCTTCCCAGTATCTTCTGGTTTCTAGTATTGATTTTGAAAAGTCAGATGTTCACCTGATTCTTGTTCCTTTGTAGGTAGTCATTCTTTCTAGAAACTTTCATATTTTTGTTTCTGGCAGTCTTAATATTTACTATAATTTGCCTAGTCTGTGAGAATTTTCTCAGATATTTGGCACTCACTCTGAGCAATTTCAGGCTGAATTTATTCTTTAATTCTGAGAAATTCCTAGATTCTTGTCTTTATTTTCTCCTCTTCTTCTCCCTCTAGGACCTTTATAATATTGATACTGGTATTTCTACTTCTATTTTCCTTAAATTTTCTTTTATGTTTTCTCTATCATCATCCCTTTCATCCTGAAAAATTCCATTTGGGAATTGTTTAATCTGATTTTTCAGCTTACTAATACATTCTTTAATTATTGAATCTTGTACCCAATCCATCAGGCTAATTCTTTGTTTCAGATACTGATTTCTCTAAATCAGGGATTCCAGTTGGATTTTCTTCATGACACTTTTCCACTACATCTTTAAGTATTCTCTTTTTTAAAAACTGGCTTATTATAATGTACTTTTTTTTTCCCCCAAGATCTTGTTTTTAAGGGGCACCTGGGTGGTTCAGTCAGTTAAGCGTCTACCTTTGGCTCAGGTCATGATCCCAGGTCCTGCATCTGGCTCTCTGTTTGTGCTCTCTCTATCTGACAAAAAAATAAAATCTTGGAAAAAAAAAAAAAAAAAGATGGGGCACCTGGGTGGCTCAGTGGGTTAAAGCCTCTGCCTTCAGCTCAGGTCATGATCCCAGGGTCCTGGGATAGAGCCCTGCTTCTGGCTCTCTGCTCAGCAGGGATCCTGCTTCTCTGCCTACTTGTTATCTCTCTCAGTCAAATAAATAAATAAAATCTTTAAAAAAAAAAAAAAGAGTAAAAAGACTTTAAGTAATCATCTCTACACCCAGTGTGAGGCTTGAACTTACAACCCTGAAAGAGTCACATGCTAGATACACTGACTAAGCCAGCCTAGCACCACTATTTTAAATCCTTGTTTTGTCTGGTCCAAAATTCTGCACTAAATTATTCAATTAGTCATCTGTTGCTTGCTGTTGTGTACTTTCAGATGTTCATCATTTTACCCCTACAACTATTTACTGCCTTGTCTCTTCAAGACTTTGTTAGCCAGGAAATAACTGGTGAATGATATATTTTTATTCCGATGAATTTTATATATAAAACAAATGGGACTGTGCTCGCTTCGGCAGCACATATACTAAAACAAATGGGACTTAAAATAACTTAAATTTAGCAAGATATGTAATGTTTTTAATTTCAAGAATAAAATTTTTTCCTCAATAACTTGTTTAGCTCTGACGGTACTAAAATTTAGGTTATTTATACTTCTTTCTTAAGCATGTCTATGTTGCTGTCCTATACCAGGCCTATTATTAGAAAAGTGATAATTTGCAAGTTTTTATTATTAAATGGACACCACTTACCTGGTTTGGGGCTATGGTGGTAGGAATAATTTCTTCCACTGCCATTAAGAAGTAAGGTTTTTGGTTGCCTACATGGCACAGTTTGTTAAGCATCTGACTTAGGCTTAGGTCACGATTCCAGAGTCCCAGGATGGATTCCCACCCACATCAGACTCCCTGCTCAGCAGAGAGCCTGCCTGCTTCTCCCTCTGACCCTCCCTTGTCTCATTCTCTCTCAAAAATCATAATCTTTAACAAAAAAAAAAAAAAAAATTCAAGTTGTCCTTTCATTAGGGTAGATCCTGGCACTGCACCTTTTCTCCTTCTCTCCTTTGGTGTTCATCCCCAGAAGCAACTCTGCGTATTAACATACATTCAGTCAGCCACATTTGTTTTTAAATTACAGTATTATCATATATAAAAGTCTTCATGTTCGAGAGGTAAATTATAGGAACATATAGGTATGTACAGCTTATTATCAACCAAGCTTTTAATAGACTCTTGAGGGTCAGCAGTTGCTAGTTGTAAGGTAATTGGCAGCAAGAAATAGCTGTAGACAGATTATTAATCAGAGAGCATTAATAATATCATACCTTATACCTCATCTTTTTTTTCCCCCTAGGTCATCTCCTTCTCTTAAACTGACCCTTTGAACTTTTCTTTCCTGCCATCCTCTTCACCACGTCCTGTATCCTCATGACCAGGATAATAAATCTGTAGCCAAATCGTGTAGTAGACATCACTAATTTATGACATGTTTTTTGCCTGCCAAGCCTTGCATATGCCCTTAGAATCCTTCTCAGTACAGTATTTCACGGAGCCAGTTAGAGTAACCACTAAAGATGACACCTCATTGTCATTTCTATTTTATCAGACTCTTTTTCCAACTAGACTCTGACATTAACTAGACTATGACATTAACTTACTCATGCTATATTTTTTTGAAGGTTGAAAAGGACTAAAGATAGACTAGCAAATAAAGGTGTTTCCTATTATCCAAGAGACACTTTCTGCCCTCCTCTTACTTTTTAAAAGCCTTTTATATCACTCCTATATTGTTTCTCTGTGTGGTGTTTCTCCTCCTCTCTACCTAATTAGTTTACACTGGGAAATTAGTACATGTCTGTTGAGCATATGAACAAGATTTTGATTCTGTGATGGTTGAAAAGGACATTTTTTTACTTTCCAGATGGTGTGATGTACATTTTTTTTTCCATCCTCCTGTTTAGATTTTAGATTTTTTTGTAGATTAGGTGCCACCAAATCTCTAGAAGGTGTTTGTTTTGAATGCTTTCTTCCTGGAACTAAGCAATCATCACCTACTGCTAAAAAGAGGTAAATCTGAGAAAGGACAAAATAAAAAGAAATGGCTAGTAGGGCAAACAGGTATTAACCTATTTTTGTTCGTGATTTAATATCAGCTAAGTACTTGAAAAATATTAATGCAAAAGACAGAGAGAGTGGACCATCCTTAAGTGTGCCATCTGTATCCCCACTACTGTAGTATATGTCCTAACCACATCATGATACTTGTTCTTCACAACCAGGCATTGACCTCATCTACTTAGGAAGACAATGAGGTTTGAAAGGGTAAACAATTGCCAAGAGCAAACAGCAAGCAGCTAGTAAGTGGTGGAGTTGGGGACGCCACTCCAACTGTCTCTGACTTCAAACCTTATACCACTCCTTCCCATCTAACCATATAGGAAATATTATTAGCAAATTTTATCCTTTTCTTTTTTGTAGCCTTTATATTGTAGCCTTTTTATTTAATTTGGGCAATAATTACATATAGACATATGTCTTAATGTTTTATAGGTTATTTGAGCCACTGGAAGTATGGCTGAAAGAAATGATAGGCATCTGAGACAAATAGTTTTCTGAGCCTTTGAGGCAGTGTAGCCCAGGGATGTAGAACAGTGTTGAGCCTGTTGTCAAATCCTGGCTCCACTGCTGCCTCACACTGTGTAAGCTGCTTTTCTCAAATCAGCCATGGTAGTTTTGAGGATTAAATGTGATAATACACATAGAATACCTGCCAAATAGCAAGGATTTCATTTATGAAAATGAACAATATATATGGTATCGTTATATATTTACTGTATCATGTTAAATACCTACCTTTCCATGAGATTCTGAGAACTTTCACTGACTTAAATTTACACATTACTCTAAAGATACTTCATACCTCCTATGCTGTTTTCTGTAGAGCAATAACAAATATTACCTCTACTCTTCATATTAGTTTTCATATTTTGGTTAAATATCATAATATATAATCACTACTGTTTGAGACATCCTATGATGGTTGAGTATCTCCTGATCAGAAATATTTGCCTCACCAGAGGATTTCAGTTATTTCTAGAGTGATTCCAAAAATCTGTTTAGGCAGAGGATACTTGAAATAATAGCAGTAGACACTGAACAGCAGTAGAGTTTACCAGTGCCTTTATTTTAACCTTCTGTTGTATGAAAATGCAGAATCCATATTCAATAATTAAAACATTTGCTATCTCTTCTTTTTCAGAAGATGAATAATCTTTCATTTAGTGAGCTATGTTGCCTCTTCTGCTGTCCACCTTGCCCTGGGAAAATTGCTTCAAAATTAGCGTTTTTGCCACCTGATCCTACTTACACGTTGATGTGTGATGAAAGTGGAAGCCGCTGGACTTTACATCTATCAGAACGAGCAGACTGGCAATACTCTTCTAGAGAAAAAGATGCTATTGAGTGTTTCATGACTAGAACCAGTAAAGGCAACAGAATTGCCTGCATGTTTGTGCGTTGTTCACCCAACGCCAAATACACTTTACTCTTCTCACATGGAAATGCTGTTGATCTCGGGCAGATGAGCAGCTTTTACATAGGACTGGGATCACGGATTAATTGTAATATATTCTCATATGATTATTCTGGATATGGCGCAAGTTCTGGGAAACCAACAGAGAAGAACCTCTATGCAGATATCGAAGCTGCTTGGCTTGCTCTTAGGACAAGGTAAATTGTGATTGGAAGTTACTTTGCACATTTATTATGATGGTTAACTAAAATTGTCTTATATTTAAAAAGTAGTTTTTATAACACATGTTTTGAAGTATTAAATAGAGATTATATTAACCAATATATACCTATTAAGAATTAAGCTCTTAGGGGTGCCTGGGTAGCTCAGTCATTAAGGCTCAATGGGAAGCCTGCTTCTTCCTCTCCCACTCCCCCTGCTTGTGTTCCCTCTCACTGTGTTTCTTCTGTCAAATAAATAAATTAAAAAATCTTTTTAAAAAGAAAGAAAAGAATTAAGCTCTTAGATTGTAATTTTAAATTTTTAAAAATAGCATAGTTTTTTTTTTAAGTGATTTTTTTTTTTTAAGATTTTATTTATTTGAGAGTGCACAAGCCAGGGAAGAGAGTGAGAAGCAGGCCTCCTATGAGCAGGGAGCTGGATGTGAGGCTTGATTCTAGGACCCTGAGATCATGACCTGAGCCGAAAGCAGATGCTTCATTGACGGAGCTACAAAGGCCCTCCAGAATTACATAGTTTTTAAGACAGATCTCATTTGTGTCTGTTAGTGCATGTGTGTGATTTTCTTTAAAATTTAAGCCAATGACAAATACTTGGTTTTATAAATATGTAGAGTGTGGTATAAAAATGTTTATTCAAAGTTGCAATGCAACATTTCAAGGGATGAGAAATAACTGACATAGCTAGTGATTTACTTAATCTATCATTAAGAGTATAAGAGGCGGGGCGCCTGGGTGGCTCAGTCGTTAAGCGTCTGCCTTCAGCTCAGGTCATGATCCCAGGGTCCTGGGATCGAGCCCCACATCCGGCTCCCTGCTCCGCAGGGAGCCAGCTTCTCCATCTCCCACTCCCTCTGCTGTGTTCCCTCTCTCGCTGTGTCTCTCTCTGTCAAATAAATAAAATAAAATCTTTAAAAAAAAAAAAAGAGTATAAGAGGCTGGATTGTTTTTGTTAAAATCATAAACCAGAGTTTGCATTGTTTTATGTAGTAATCTCTTAGAAGTATGACTTACAGGTATTTTATTGGAACTAATTTTAAAGTATTCATTCTGTAAAAGTGAGATTTTTTTACTTTGCATTCTGGACTAATAAAATTTGGAAACATGATCTCATGTAAAGAAAAGGTAATTTATGATAAATATTTTTCTTTTTTAAGATTTTATTTATTTGAGATAGAGACAGAGAGCGAGCACAAGCTGGGGGAGCAGTAGGCAGAGGGGCTCCTCTGCTGAGAAACAGAAGCAGGCTCCCTCCCTGGTGAGCAAAGAGCTTGATGTGGGACATGGGACTAACTGACTGAGCCATCCAGGCGCCCTGTGATAAATCATTTAAGCAAATTCTCTTATCATTTCAGTTATTCTTTAGCTATAACAATACATTTTTGAGAACTAGAAATTGCTTTAATCTTTCCTAGTCATCAGTATTGAAAAATATTGCTATTTTGTAGATTTCCGGGTTTTTTCCATCAGATGGTTCATGTACAATAAAGATATCTTAGTTCAAGTTATTCCTCATATTATTCACTGATAAGCTACCTGATTTCCAAAGTATTTTAGACTAAAGCTAAAGGACTCAAAGAAAACTTATCATTCATAATTTAATGTTTAAATATTAATGGTTTTAGTTAGAACCTCCACAATTTTGTTAGTAGGCATAACCTTTTTTAGAAAATACTTTTTGAAGCATTTAATCCTATAAGATACATAATAAAACTATGTTCCCATAACAACGTTTCATATAAAGAGGTTTCTTAAATTATTTGAAATGATACAAAAATATCCTAATGAGTTAGAAAAGATGGTGAGTGGTAAAAAAGTTGGTAATGAGTTGTGGGGGGTAGGATATGGTAAAAATTTATAAACTTAAAAACTGCCTTGGGCTCCTGGGTGGCTCAGTTGGTTAAGCAGCTGCCTTCAGCTCAGGTCATGATCTCAGGGTCCTGGGATGGAGTCCTGCATTGGGATCCTTATTCAGCAAGGAGTCTGCTTCTCCCTCTCTCTCTGCCTGCTCCTCCCCCTGTTTGTTCTCGCTCGCTCTCTCTCTCTCTCTGTGTGTGCTTGGAACATACTAGTATTCAATTCAGTGTTCTAGGTATATGTTATAAAAAATAAAACCTTGTAGGTGGTTAACTTTTTCCTATTTTTCATCTCATCTGATCAATTTGAAGGAAACTTTATAAAATAATTTCTAGTTTTGATTTAATTCATCTTTTTAAACAAGGTTGACCACACATCCTTAATGAATGAGAGAAACAAGGGCTGAATAGATGAATTTCTAAGTAGTACAACAGTCTTTGAGTTTATTATCTGTGTGTTATTGAAAAGTCACTGGCCTAGGAGTTAGGGTACCTGGGTTCTAATTATAGGTCTGCCACTGACTTATTCTGACTTTGAACATCTACTTCATAAGCAGCTGAACTAGATTAGATAGTCTTTAAAGTCCAAGTTGTACTTTTCTGAAATTCTGTTACTGCTTTGAGTTCTCTGATGCTAAATTGGCATCTCCTTCTACTCTGGAGCCTTGCCATTGCTAACATGAGCCTAAAACCCAATAGTTACCATCCAGCAGTTCTGCTGTTCAGCTAAGAGCAACCACACAGCCTCAAGAGTTAATGCTGATGATGGAAGTGTTCATTTTCTTCTTCTTTTTTTTTTTTTTTTTTTAAGATTTTATTTATTTATTTGACAGTGAGAGAGTGACAATGAGAACAGGAACATGAGCAGGGGGAGTGGGAGAGGGAAAGCAGGCTTCCCACTGAGCAGGGAGCCCGATTCGGGCCTTGATCTCAGAACGCTGGGATCATGACCTGAGCCAAAGGCAGTTGCTTAACCAACTGAGCCACCCAGGCGCCCTATTTTTTCATATTTAGATACTTGGAAAGCTACATTACCTTTTCCAAAAACCAGATGCTGTTGTGCAAATGGCCCTTAGCATCCATAAGTGACTGCTTTCAGGCTTTTAAAGTGGAAAAGCATATTTGATCTTAGTCTAACTTCTAACCCCACATTCATTAGCTCCTGTAGCACTTCATTTCTGCTTGCAATAGTTTACATTTGGGACAATTATACCATAGACAAGTAACAGTGCTTGGAACATAGATTATATCTGATATATTTGAGGCAAGAGTTGACGTATTTAAATCTGCAGCATTTTTTTTTTTAAGATTTTATTTATTTTTTATTTGACAGACAAAGATCACAAGTAGGCAGAGCAGCAGGCAGAGAGAGAGGAGGAAGCAGGCTCCCTGCTGAGCAGAGAGCCCGATGCGGGGCTCGATTCCAGGACCCTGGGATCATGACCTGAGCTGAAGGCAGAGGCTTTAACCCACTGAGCCACCCAGGCGCCCCTGCAGCATTTTTAAAGGAGATAAGGCAATACTCGAGATTTTATCATGAAGTTTGTTCATAATTAACTGAATCATAAAGTATTTGAAATTCTCTTTGATATCTTTATCTTTCCAGTCATTAGTCCATAGTAAAGGCAACTTTCAAGAAAAATAGTAATTTATTTTCAGCTAAAATGTATATATATTTTATTCCATGTAGTAACCATATCTAGCCCTTTCCATCACTATGACCAACTTCAAACAATGAGGGGTGCCTGGGTGTCTCAGTCGTTAAGCGTCTGCCTTTGGCTCAGGGTCCCAGGGTCCTCGGAGGAAGCCCCGCATTAGGCTCCCTACTCAGGGCAGGCTTCCCCCTCTTCCACTCCTTCTTGTGTTCCCTCTCTCACTGTATCTCTCTGTCAAATAAATAAATAAAAATATCTTTTAAAAATAAAATGAGCCATTGGGGCACCTGGGTGGCTCAGTGGGTTGGAGCCTCTGCCTTCAGCTCGGGTCACGGTCCCAGGGTCCTGGGATCGAGCCCTGCATCGGGCTGTCTGCTCTGCGGGGAGCCTGCTTCCCCCCCCCCTCTCTCTGCATGCCTCTCTGCCTACTTGTGATCTCTGTCTGTCAAATAAATAAATAAAATCTTTAAAAAAATAAAATAAATAAAATAAAATGAGCCACTTTTGAGGTGTAGACAAAGAACTTTTGTTATATAGAATGGAAAATAAACAGTCTATTAAACATCAGTCTACTAAAATATTAGTGATGTGGGGCGCCTGAGTGGCTTACCCATTAAGCGGCTACTTTCGACTCAGGTCATGATACTGGGGTCCTGGGATCGAGCCCCAGCATTGGGTTCCCTGCTCAGTGGGAAGCCTGCTTCTCCCTTTCCCACTCCCCCTGCTTGTGTTCCCTTTCTAGCTGTGTGTCTCTCAGTCTCTCTCTCTCCCCCGCCTCTCAAATAAATAAATAAATAAATAAATAAAATCTTTTAAATAATACTGAAAAATTGGAAACCACTTAAATATCCAAGAATAGAAAATTACTTAAATAAATTATGTTCCATTCAAAAAAAATCTTTTAAATAAGTAAAATATTAGTGATTATGCCACATTGATTTGCATGAGTTATTCAATGAATTCATTTAAGTTTGAAATTTTAAAAGACCTCAGCAATTATTTTTCCAAAAGACGAAACAGATGAAATAGGCTAAGAATATAGATTTTATTATAGCATTAAGTATAATAATGATGGCTAAGAAACAGATTTTAAATATAAAGTTGGCATTGTCTCATTCTAAATCATTCTTTGTAAGATTAAGTCCTTAGAAAATGATTGAATATTTCATACCAGTCCAACTCTCCACCTTTTTTTTTTTTAATTTCTGAACTTTATAGATATGGCATTCGCCCTGAAAATGTGATTATATATGGCCAAAGTATAGGGACAGTACCATCTGTGGATCTTGCTGCTCGGTATGAGAGTGCTGCTGTTATTCTTCATTCTCCTTTGACTTCGGGAATGCGAGTTGCTTTTCCTGATACCAAGAAGACCTACTGTTTTGATGCGTTCCCAAAGTAAGTATCAATATTCGAAATCATTTAATTCAAAGAAACTTTTAAGGGCATTTATTTCCATCACCTAAGGTATTCATAATGCAGTTCAATCAGGCATGAACTTCTCTTTCACATATGTTATAGAAGTAGTGAAAAATTAATTTTTGGAAAGGGTGGTGGCAGGAGCCCAGTCCGGGGGCTGAAATGTTGGAGCAATAATAATCCTGATGAAAAGAGCTGAGGGCCTTACACCCCAGAGAGGGGCATTGACTTAAGTTGAGAAATGAAATTGACAGAACTGCATGTCAAGAGTGAATAGAGGGGGCGCCTGGGTGGCTCAGTGGGTTAAAGCCTCTGCCTTCGGCTCGGGTCATGATCCCGGGGTCCTGGGATCGAGTCCCGCATCGGGCTCTCTGCTCAGCAGGGAGCCTGCTTCCTCCTCTCTCTCTGCCTGCCTCTCTGCCTACTTGTGATCTCTGTCTATTGAATAAATAAATAAAAATCTTTAAAAAAAAAAAAAAAAAGAGTGAATAGAGGATGCTAAACAAAAGAACTTGAGTATAATTCCCAGGGTTCTGACTTGAGCTGCTAATGAATAATGGTACCATTCAGTGAGACATAATACTGGCGTAGAGGAAAAGTAAAGGGAAAATAAAACATGTGCATAAAAATTAGTGAATGGCATCTAATTAATGATAGCTGATTTATAAAAGAAGTGAATTGCAAAAAAGTTCTGTCTTAAATTAACAAGTGTTGCCACCACAGAGTCTGCAAACACAGTTTTATTCAAATTTGAAAGGAGGACTACTTCTCCTCAAGACAAGATGGAAGTTCCTCTAGCTCCTCTTGATAACTAGAAACATCTGGTGGCCCATTTTCCTCCGAGAAGGCAAAAGGGAGAATCTGGCAATTTCAGTCATATTTCTTTTCCCCAATTGGCAGCTATACAGAGATTTTTTTGTGACTGATAGATGGGCCAAAGGCCAGAGTCATTACTTGCTTTTTTATAAAAACAAGGGTCATTTCAAAAGCAAATTTTTTCATCATTAGCCAGGCAGTGATCACTTTCTTAGGGAAACTAATGGTAGGAGCATATGAGCAGGCTGTGGGAGATTTTTTTGTTCTTATATTAATTTAGGGTTTGTTGTTTTAGGTAATGGTATATTGTAAGGTATGTGCATTACACTGCTTCTGTCTAATAGAAAAGTAAGAATGATAGAGGGAGTGTTTGGGGTAACACTTTTGCCATCCTGTATCTCTCTCCAGCTCACTCTTTCATTTCTGCTGCACCAACAAAGATAGCAGTACTTAACTGCAAACTGTTTGAAAAGGAACATAGATTTCTTTTTATTTGTTATAATTCCTTTACTATTGAACATTTGATAGCAAATAACATAGCCAACCAAGCATTTTTCCTTAACAAATGCAGCCTTGAATTATTTCATTGATTTCCTTTTTCAAGATTGTATCTTCATTTTATAATGCCTTCTTTCTCTCTGGAAAGATTTTTTTTTTTTTTAAGCATTAAAATTTGTTTGTAAGGTCTCTGTGCAGTTTATGTCTCTTTTAAGTTGCCTTTTTAAAATTGTTTTGATCTCTGACTGATACTTGAAGTGTTCTCTGATGTCTGATAATTCTTGTTGTCTCCTCATATGTAAGAGTGAGGAACTAAAGAGCTAGTATGAAGCAGGTGGTTAAGCCTTCTTGAGTGCGAGCTTCACTATACAGTCATCTGGTCAAATCAGTTACTTGGGGATCCCACCCTATGTCACTATTTCTATATCTTTCCTCTTAAAGTGTATATAGTCTCCAACAAGGAGTCTTTCTAAAAGTCCTCTCTGGAGGAATGAGGGCCTGGCTGCCAGCATTCTGGGGACCCAGTACAGAAAACAGGTTCATAGCAGCAGTATGTATGTTTACACATATGTGTGTTTATCTCTTGCCTCAAACTGTTCTTGCAATTCCCTTGTCCATAAAACCTTCAGTTTTGGGTAGAGAGCCGCTACCATTTTTACAAAAGGAAGGGGAAAGAATCTGGAGGAGAGGGACCTCTTTATTAAACAGACTTTGTTTGTTTTTTAATGTAATGTTAGTCACCATACAGTATATCATTAGTTTTTGATGAAGTGTTCCATGATTTGTTGTTTGTGTATCCAATGCTCCATGTAATCCATGCCCTCCTTACTACCCATCACCAGACCAACCCATCCCCCCAACCCCCTCCCTTTTAAAACCCTCAGTTTGTTTCCCCGGAGTCCATAGTCTCATGGTTCTGTCTCCCACTCCCGATTCCCCCCCTTCATCTTTCCCCTTCTTCTCCTAACGTCCTCCATGCTGTTCCTTATGTTCCACAAATACGTGCAACCGTATGATAATTGACTTTCTCTGCTTGACTTAACTTCACCTAGCATAATCTCCTCCAGTCCCACCCATGTTGATGCAGAAGTTGCGTATTCATCCTTTCTGATGGCTGAGTAATAATTCCATTGTTTATATGGATCACATCTTCTTTATCTATTTGTTGAAGGGTATCTCAGCTCTTTCCACCATTTGGCTATTTGTGGACATTGCTGCTGTGAACCTTGGGTTGCATGTGGCCCTTCTTTTCAGTACCTCTGTATCTTTGGGGTAAATACCCAGTAGTGCAATTGCTGGGTCATTTATTTTTAATTGTTGAGGAACCTCCGCACTGTTTCCCAAAGTGGCTCCAACAACTTGGGTTTCCACCAACAGTGTAAGAGGGTTCCTCTTCTCCACAACCTCTCCAACATTGGTTGTTTCTCACCTAGTCAATTTTTGCCATTCTTACTGGTGTAAAGTGGTATCTCAGTGTGGTTTTGATTTGAATTTCCCTGATGGCTAATGATGATGAACATTCTTTCATGTGTCTGTTAGCCATTTGTATGTCTTTTTGGAGAAGTGTCTGTTCATGTCTTCTGCTAGTTTTTTGACTTACTTGTTTTTTAGGTGTTAAGTTTGAGAAGTTCTTTATAGATCTTGGATTTCAGCCCTTTGTCTGTAGTGTCATTTGCAAATAACTTCTCCCATTCTGTGGGTTGCCTCTTTGTTTTGTTGACTGTTTCCTTTGCTGTGCAGAAACTTTTTATCTTGATGAAGTCCCAAAAGTTCATATTTGCTTTTGTTTCCCTTGCCTTTGGAGACATGTCTTGAAAGAAGTTGCTATGGCCAATATAAAAGAGATTACTGCCAGTGTTCTCCTAGGATTTTGATGGATTCCTGTCTCACATTGAGGTCTTTAATCCATTTTGAGTTTATCTTTGTGTATGATGTAAGAGAATGGTAGAGTTTCATCCTTCTATGTACAGCTGTCCAGTTTTCCCAGCACCATTTATTGAAGAGACTGGTTTTTTTCCATTGGATATTTTTCCCTGCTTTGTTGAAGATTAGTTGACTGTGGGGTTGAGGGTTCATATCTGAGCACTCTGTTCTGTTCCACTGATCTATGTGTTTGTTTTTCTGCTGGTACCATGCTACCTTGGTAATCACAACTTTGTTTTTTTTGTGTTTTGTTTTTTTTTTTTTTTTGTAATCACAGCTTTGTAATACAACTTAACATCAGGCAATGTGATGCCCCCAGCTTTGTTTTTTTTTCAACATTTCCTTGGCAATTTGGGGTCTTTTTTTGTTCCATATAAATTTAAGGATTGTTAAACAGACTTTGAACTAATTCTGTAAACTCCTCTATCACCTGCCTTCATCCCCATATCAATTCCTAGCCTTCTGGGATATCCCCTGGTATAAATTGGATTGTTTCTTCAGTTTACCTTGTATCCCCTTAAAATTGGCTTTTTCCCACAATTTCAATCTATTATCCCACTCATTTATCTGCCTTCCAGCTCCAGAATTTTATGTTGTATTAAATCCTCCCTATTTTTGTGAGTTGGTAACCCCAAAACAAAAACAAAAAAAGATTTTGTTGTCATTTTAGTAGATTAAGGGGAAAGAAAAAAATAAGAGTGCAGAGGTATAAAGTTAGCACATACCTGAATAGTCCTTAGTTTCCTCCTCTCCTTCCAACCTACGTTTGTGCTAAACATTGTTTGGGGTGCCTTCGCCTGAGGTCATGATCCCAGGGTCCGGGGATTGAGCCCCACATCAGGTTCCCTGCTCAGCAAGGAGTCTGTTTCTCCCTCTGCCTCTCCCCTGCACCCAACTTGTGCTTTCTCTCCTGCTCTCAAATAAATAAAAATAAATAAATCTTAAAAAAAAAAAAAAAAACCATGGTAGAAAGGTGCAGTAGGTTGCCAGTAACCATTGAATGATTCCCTCAAAACAGAAGTGCACGAAGTTAGGCAATCTTAAGGAGTATGTAAAGTAACTTTTAAATCTTATTTGAAATCCAAGAAGCATCTGTTTCTTCTGAGTTGATTCAAGGACCATTCTGATATTTGTTTTGTTGTTTTTTTTTAATATTTTATTTATTTATTTGACAGACAGAGATCACTAGTAGGCAGAGAGGCAGGCAGGGAGAGAGGGGGAGAAGCAGGCTCCCCGCCGAGCAGAGAGCCTGATGTGGGGCTCGATCCCAGGATCCTGAGATCATGACCTGAGCCGAAGGCAGAGCCTTTAACCCACTGAGCCACCCAGGTGCCCCCCATTCTGATATTTGAATGATCTGTCAGGATATCACAAGAAAGTATGTTTTATGTTCCTTTTCATAGCTAATTCATTGACTTTATCCCCCTTTCTTTTACAGCATTGACAAAATCTCTAAGATAACCTCTCCGGTATTAATAATTCATGGGACTGAAGATGAAGTCATTGACTTTTCACATGGCCTCGCACTGTTTGAGCGTTGCCAAAGACCTGTGGAGCCTCTGTGGGTTGAAGGGGCAGGTCACAATGATGTGGAACTTTATGGACAGTACCTTGAAAGGTTGAAACAGTTTGTGTCACAGGAACTGGTAAATTTGTAAAATATTCTGTAAATTTGCATACTGGGTTTTCTTTTCTTGCTGAACTGCACTCTTTGGTAAATAACATAAAACCTGAAGGTTTTGTTTGCAAATCATGTCAGTTGCCTTCATAAATGTACAGGTAATGATTTGTTAACAGACTTAATGAAGGTTTTTATTACCAGAACTAGAAACTGGAAATAACAGTATCATGCAGTCAGGCTGTGTAATTTATATTTTTTTCTGTGAATTTTTTTTAAACATCAAAATGAGTACTGTATGAAATTTTAATTCTATAAAATCAAATGCTGTAAAAGTATTGCCAAATGCTTTTGCATATCAAATTTATAGATATTTTTAAAACATCTCAACGTACTAAATCTTATCCAGGTATACAAATGTAATAGTCTTCAATAAAAAGCTGTATATCTAAAACAGTTCAAGTACTCATAATAGAATAAACTGTATGAAAACGTGCAAATTCACTAGAGATGACCTAAACCCTGTTGTACAGGGATTGAGGTTTAAACAGTTATTTTATTGTAAAATACATTGAATTTTCTGTATTCCCTGGTTATCATACATTTTCTCCTTTTAAAAAATGATGTAAGTCTTAATTTTTATGCCATCTGTTAATTTACCAACTAGTTACCTTGTAAATGAGAAGTCATTATAGCACTGAATGAATCTTAACTAGTTCTGATTTATAGGTTTGGTACTATGAGGCAACTACTTAAAATTCTCGTTTTATTATTTAAAAGGCATTTAGAGCTTCAAGAATGATTTTGTACGCAATGTTGTTTTAAATTTTGACTAATCTCATAGAATTGCAGTACTCTTCATTATAAGAAAACCTGAAGAGTCCATTAGATGTTCTTCAAGACCACAAACAGGCTGGCTATTTGGTTGTTTTTCACCTTGGCTATTTTTAATAGGATCTGTTGTTTTAGGTTACTATCTGAGAATTTCATGGATTCACTCCTGGAATACAGGAGATAAGAGAACATTTAATTCATAACTTTTATATTAACCAATGTAGTAAAAAAAAAAAACTCACACACAAAAACTAAGTTGCCTTTCCTTGAATGAATCCTGCCTGAATAAAACAATGAAAGAAAAATAAAAATAAAATTAACGGTATGTAGTCTAATTTGTAAATGAATGAATATTGAAATAATACACACTGTGGATATATTTTAAGGCCTTATGTAGTTTTAATTGTTCTGCTTGTTCTGTGGTTATGTCTAAGACTATAGTATATGATTCTCTTCAAAGTATATCAAGTATTGTGAATGCTTTGGTTCAGATGTGTCAAATTAACAGTAAAACAACAAATATACACCCAGCTGTGCTTGTTTGCCTTCTTCCATGCTTCCCATCCCTTACCATAAAGACTAAATACATTTACCATTCATCTTTATAGAACATAGTTGTGTAGTTTTCTCATCACTTCTTCTTTTGGAGAGGTTTCTTCTCAAGATTGTTGTGGAGCTACTGTACAGTTCCTCTTTTTGTACAACCTGCACCCCAGAGTTTATGTGTTTTCTTTGATTACTTGTTAAATTTAAAATATTGATCATACTAATTCAGTATTCATTCATTCAACAAATATTTACTGAATGTCTAAATCATGTAATACTCTATGCCAGCTAAAGGTAGACATGGACGATGTTCTCATAGACTTCACAGTATAACCAAGGACACAGATACCTTATTAGTGTTTGGGTAAGGGCTGAGAAGATTTGTAGCTTATTAAAACAGGTTAATTATACTTTATGGAGGAGAACATGTGGAGAAGGCCAAGGAAGAGTTTCACAAAGTGATATTTGATATAAATTTTGAAGAATGACTCAACCCGGTGGCCAAGGGAAATCATTGCTAGCTGAAGGGAACAGTATGTGGAAGCCTAGAGGAAGGACAGTGCATTTAAAGTGTGAAAAGCCTGGCCAGAAGTCATGGAGAACAGATGGCATAAAGATGAGGCTCACAAATTGGTTAGGGGCACAATCATACGTGGTGTTATGGACCCTGATTATTACCCTACATACAATAGAAAGCCATTGATAAGAATATGGAATTGCATTTATCAAGAGTTTACAGATGAAGGAAAAAAACCTGGGTATTTTTTATTTTACTAGAAATAATGTGAGCCAGTTGTAATTGGCTGCAATTTTAGGATGCAGAAGTATTAACCATGGGGCAGTAATCTCATACAAAAGGCTAATCAAACCACATCTGTAAATATTAATTTCATTTCAAGGTGCAATGAAAGGATATTCACAAATGAGAATAAATCCTGTAATGTTTTACCAAGTTGGAAAGAGTCCCACAAACCATAACCCAAAGACCAACTGGAGAATTATGTAATGATAGCTGTGTTCCGATATTTGAGAGGCATGTGCAATTTATTCTTTTTGACTCAGTACAACTAGGTGAAAGTTCCAAAATGGCAGATTAGAGCTCAGTGTAAAGAAGCAAGTGGTTATTTGTCCATGACAGAAAGGGATTGCTTCCTCAGTGTCAAAGAGGATCTTATCTCTGGGGAAAAGCAGAATGACATCTGCCCCAGTGCTTCAGGAGAAATTCCAGATTTAAATGTGAAGTTGAACTAGATGGACTGTGGATGTCAACTTTAAGATTTGATACTCCATTTAGATTTCTCCTGCCTTTTCAGAGCATTACCCGCACCATGGCATCCAGAAGATAGTATCATGTAGAAGAATTGGCAAGGAGATCTGGGTTCTCTTCTCACCGGACACCAATTAGATCTGTGGCCTTGCCAAGTCACGTCTCTGGACCAGTTTCCTCACTAGAAATGAAGAGATGGAACTGATTGATTGATAATAATCCCTTATGTTTCTAATGTAATGAAAATCTCAACCCCATTCATCTGTAAAGACTCGTACCAATTTTTAACCTGGGCTAGAATAGCCTCAAGTTAACTTATTTTGATAGTTCTCTTTTGTGCATACCAGCATGGTGGAATTTGGATGGTAACACTAATCCTGGGGAAATGGTTGGCAGTGTACATAACTCCTGCCATATCTTCAAGTACATAAGACAGTATAAGAACTTTAATTAATTGGTTTATAATCTATACAGTTTTCCAGACTTCTGACTGACTTCAATGTGTCCTACCTAAAAATGTATTGCAGTAGTTTTTCTTGGTGTTTTCTACAAATACTAGGTATTACCCAGTTTAAGAAAGCTTGAAATGTGGAAATAAATTTTTTTTAATTGCAAACTGCCATTAATTTCCTATAAATAGAAGGTTCTTGGTGCATTTAGACATTCTATATGACAAAAATAACTTTCTGAGAACAGGTATTATGGAAAGCCAGACAAACTCCAAAAATAAAACTTTAGATATGAAATAGCTTAATTCCTTCATTTTATAGATGAGGAAACAAACCCAGAGAAGAGTAACATTGTCAAAATCTACAATATAATTGTCATTAGTTGTACTTACTATTTTCATCAAGTTTACCTGGACTAATACCAATGATCCTTTTGAATTATAACAAAAAGTTACTTGCTCTCCAATATTAATAATGATTTTATTTTTTAAATGGCTTAGATTTCTTATCAGCTAATTATTCATTGCATACTAGGTAAGTTGTGCCTTTCACATTTATCAAATTAATGATTTATATATTTAAAGTATTTTAACACTAATCCATTTTCAGTAAGCTCAGTAACAGCTATTTGGTTGTGTTAAAACAGTGAAGATTGGGAGCCTGGGTGTCTCAGTGGGTTAAAGCCTCTGCCTTCAGCTCAGGTCATGATCCCAGGGTCCTGGGATCGAGCCCCACATCGGGCTCTCTGCTCAGTGGCGAGCCTGCTTCCCCCTCTCTCTCTGCCTGCCTCTCTGCCTACTTGTGATCTCTGTCTGTCAAACAAATAAATTAAATCTTTAAAAAAAAAAAAAAACAGTGAAGATTGTAGTCGCATGAATAAACAGGTATTTACTTATAACACTGAGAATAAGCAATTAACATTGAAAAAAGTATCAAAGCAGTTACACTGATTGGTGATGGGTGGGCTTTTAATTTGTGTCCTAATTTTATTTTATTTTTTAAAAGATTTTACTTATTTGAAAGACCCCAAGATGGGGAGGCCAGAGGGACTCCCCACAGGATCATGACCTGAACAAGAGGATAGTCACTTAACTGACTGAGCCACACAGGCCCCCCTGTTGTCTTAATTTTAAACAGGCATTATGGTTAAATACTATGGTAACATGTTATATTCTAATGATGATGTACATGCCAAGTGTGCAGTAACCAAAAAAGGAACTACACAGGATACCTGGTGTTGTGTTTTGAGTTATGCAGGATGCAGAGAGAAGACATTGGTGTACTACATGTCTAAGAGATTATGCATCTGACTGACTAGTTGAATGAGTAATACCAAGGAAGGAAGTAAATACCTCAAGCCTGGAAATGACCTACTAGACATTAGTTTAAAAAAAAACGGAAGTAAAGCATAGAGTCTATATAAATGTCACTGAGCTAAAAGCTGTTAAAGTTGTTCTTTCATTAGAAACCCAGTGGATGAAATTATTTTACCCTTTATCTGTAGGACATGTACTAAATTGGCATAATACCATTTTAACACAGAAGAATGTTTTTAAGAGTATGCTTCTAATGAAATCCTTATTAGAGAACTATATTAAAATCATGGGGAAAATGGTATTTTTATTTTTATTTTTTTGAAATATTTATTTCACAGAGAAAGAGTGAGCACAAGCGAAAGGAATGGTAGAGGGAGAAGCAATCTCGCACCTGGGTGGCTCAGTGGGTTAAAGCCTCTGCCTTCGGCTCAGGTCATGATCCCAGGGTTCTGGGATCGAGCCCCGCATCAAGCTCTCGCTCCGAGGCGAGCCTGCTTCCTCCTCTCTCTCTGCCTGCCTCTCTGCCTACTTGTGATCTCTGTCAAATAAATAAAAATCTTTAAAAAAAAAAAAAAAAAGATCTCCCACCTGAGCAGAGGACCCAGCTCCAGAAAAAAAAATTTTTTTTTAAGATTTTATTTATTTATTTGACAGACAGAGATCACAAGTAGGCAGAGAGGGAGAAGCAGGCTCCCTGCCGAGCAGAGATCCCGATGCAGGGCTCTATCCCAGGACCCTGGGATCATGACCTGAGCCAAAGGCAGAGGCTTTAACCCACTGAGCCACCCAGGTGCCCCAGAAAAATAACTATTTTTAAGTGATTTGTGATGTTTTGTATCTGCTGATAAAATGCACATTTCAGCTATTGTCTTAGGTTATTTCAAGGTTGAGTTTTGGGTGTTTTTTTTCCCTCTCCCCAAAGTTACTGCTTAAGATAGTGTATTGAATTGAGGTAAGAAGGGTAGTAGGGTAGGTCTATGGATATAGGAGTGTCTGAATTTTAAAATTTTAAATGTACTGCCCTGTTCCAAATTATTCAAAGTATGGTGGATTCATGGACTAAAAATCAAGACTTCTAATTAGCATTTTATAATATAAATACTACTCAGATGAAACTTTCATTTAAACAGTTTCAAATAGTGTAGATATATTCAAGTTTAAAGCTGGCAAAATCCAGAGGTCATCTAGATTGCTTCATGAGAGAGATTTTGCTGTTTTTTCCCCCCAGCTCTTCCAAGTCTGGGAGTTTGGGCTCCAGGCCATCTAAGTCCACCATAAGAAGATTGAGCAGGTAGGAGAGAGACCCAAGAAAGTGGCTTATATATCTCTGAATAAATGTGATGCTATTGAAAATGATAATTAAATTTTCTGAAGTATCTAATATAATCCCAATTGAAAAATGAAAATATAAACTCTTATACCTCTGTAAAACTAAATGCTTATGGGATAAAAGAATGATTATATTGAGGTATTAGGATTATAGGTGAAATTTTTTCCTTTCTTAGACATCCTCCTTGTTGCTATGTTGTTTTTGTAATTAGAAAAGAGGAAAAAAAACTTGTTCTTATTTCCACTGTCCAAAATTGGCTCTTTTTTATAAGTCTGGTCTTCTGAAACCAGGAACCCAGGATAGACCACAGAGAAGTAACTCCAAATAAGTTTTGAGCCTGGCTGTCAAAGTGACAAAAGCCAAAAAAGGATTCCTCGTACTTGGATGATGAGTTTTTTGTGGGTTTTTTGGGGAGGTTGGAGAGGGTGGCTGATAGGGAATATAGCATTGTATAATAGTATCTAAAACATTATCTCATTGAGTACCAAGTCTAATAAGTATTTTCTAGGCAATCCCCACATACTACATCTGTTAATGTTCCACACCTAACAATGCATTGATAATTACTACTTTACCATCTGTGGTTGTTTCCTTATGTTGTTACAGCTTTGCTCACATTCACCTCATGGGTGCTGTCGTTGGCAATTACACATATATTACACTTCTATGTTACGTTACAGGCCCAATAGTAGCTTACAGTTGGCCTTTAACACAAGTATGAACTATAGAAGTCCATATGTAGATCTGTATGCAGATAGTTGCAATGGATACGGTACAATAACATATTTTACTTATGATTTTATTTGTTATTAGTTTTTTTTATTTTTATTTTCTGTTTATTTGAGAGAGAGCCCAAGCAAGAGGAGCAGCAGAGGGAGATGGGAGCCTGGTACAGGGTCCCATCCCAGGACCCTGGGCTTATGACCT
The DNA here is from genome assembly GCF_963455335.1 of Martes martes. Classification (NCBI taxonomy): domain Eukaryota; kingdom Metazoa; phylum Chordata; class Mammalia; order Carnivora; family Mustelidae; genus Martes; species Martes martes. The sequence goes on along the minus strand of NC_137900.1, from coordinate 13,133,202 downwards.
GAGCTGAAGTCAGATGCTTAACCAACTGAGCAACACACAGGTGCCCCTTACTTAATGATTTTCCTAATAACTTTTTCATTTCTAGCTTACTTTACTGTAAATATATAGTATGTAATACCTATAAAATATATGTTAACCATCTTGGTACGGTTTTGGTTAATAGCAGGCTGTTAAGTTTTGGGGGAGTCAAAAGTTATAAGGGGATATTTGACTGTGCAGGGGAGTGGTACCCCAACCCCATGTTGTATATGGGTCAACTGTATATGCATATTTTATGAAATTGCTTTTTAATTCATTTAAGAAAAGAAATGGGAAAAAATATGCATTTATATAATGGTGTTCTCTGGTCCTGTGGATTTGTGTTACTGTCTGACATCACTTGCTTTCCCTCTGAAGAACTTCCTAGAATATCTCTTGTAAGATGAGTTGGCCTGGCAACAAATTCTTTCAGTTTCTGTTTACCTGGGAAAGTCTTTATTTCACTTTCATTTTTTTTAAGAATAAGTTTGCTGGATATCACAGTCTTGGCTGATAGTTTTGTTTGTTTGTTTGTTTGTTTTTACCAATTTGAATATTTTCCCACTGCTTTCTGGCTTCCATTGTTCCTGCTGGGAAGTCAGCCTTGGATCTTACTGGGCTTCCTTATAAGTGATACTTTGTTTTTCTCCAGCTTTTCCCAAGATATTTTCCTTATCTTTGATTTTCAGCCTTTTTACTCTGATATGTCTATTTGTGGGTCTCTTCATCGGGCTTCCTGGGTGGGTTATTGTTTTTCAATAAAGTTGGGATGGTTTTTGCCATTTTTCAAATATTATCATCTTTCTCTCCCAGTATTCTCCGTTCAAGGGCTGCAAGGATTATAAATTTGGTCATCTGCTCTCAATTAGTGGGCCCCAGGCTGCTTTGCTTTTCAGGTTCCAGTGTTTGCTTTGTAGTTTCTTCTGTTGGCCTTTCACACTGTTAACTGCCGTTGCTTGCTTCTGTGAACTTCTTTCCTCTACTCTAACTTGATATTTCTCTGTTTCTACTCCATTATCTAGGAAACCAGATATAACTGAACTACTTAAAGTATGTTTAAATTAAGAGCAACATGGCTCTGCTTTTGAATCTCTGAGAGACCATGCTCTGAGCTACAGTCTGACAGCCAAGACCGAGGCTACCCTACCCTGAGGTAAGCATGAGACCCTGCCTGCCCAGGGGATTGGGTTCCATCTAGAAGATCTGGATTTCTAGGGCAGGCTGCTAGGATCTTGTCTCTCTCTGGCAAATGTTACTGCTCTTCTATGATTCTTGTTTTAGAAAGTCATGAATTTTCAAGAATCTGAGCAACGTACCATTTTCTAATGTTGCCAAAGTTGAAAGTGGCTTCTAAATGATTAAGCACCAATCTGAGAAACTTAAGAGGGATCATGTGAAATGGTAGTATGCACAGCCTTGAGCTTAGCACTAATAACCATCATTGACCAAGGTGATGAGTTTGAAAGTGCTCCTCTTTAAAAGACATGCAGACCAAAAGGTACACAAGTACAGACCTCAAGGAATATGAAATAGAATTTAGAGTGACCTTGAAAATGAAGGAACAGGTAATCCATATCAGAAAAAAGCAGAATAGGTGGAAGTAATGCAATGTGCCTTAAGACTAACAGATTCTGGGGCACCTGGGTGGCTCAGTGGGTTAAGCCTCTGCCTTTGGTTTAGGTCATGGTCTTGGGGTCCTGGGATCGAGCCCGGCATCTGGCTCTTTGCTCGGCGGGGAGCCTGCTTCCCCCCCTCTCTCTGCCTGCCTCTCTACCTACTTGTGATCTCTCTTTCTCCGTCAAATGAATCAATAAAATCTTTTAAAAAAAGACTAACAGATTCTTCCAAACAAATATCCATAATCAGGAGAAAGGCAGGGCAGATGCAAATACAGCCCAAACATCCTATCAATTAAGGAGTATTTTACCATTCATGAGATACCTGGATCACAATTTAAAAAATGAAAAAAAAATTAAGGACTGGGTTAATAAGTATGAGTAGGGGCACCTGGGTGGCTCAGTGGGTTAAAGCCTCTGCCTTTGGCTCAGGTCATGATCCCAGGGTACTAGGATTGAGACCCACATCCACTCTCTGCTCAGCGGGGAACCTGCTTCCTCCTCTCTGCCTGCCTCTCTGCCTACTTGTGATCACTGTCTATCAAATAAAATCTTTAAAAAAAAATAATTAAGTATGAGTAAATAGTGCGGAAATGTTTTATTAAATGCTAGAAACAGGGGCATCTGGTGACTCAGCCTCTGTCTTTGGCTCAGGTCATGATCCCAGGGTCCTGGGATCGAGCCCCACATCAGGCTTTCTGCTCAGCAGGGAGCCTGCTTCCTCTTCTCTCTCTGCCTGCCTCTCTGCCTGCTTGTGATCTCTGTCTGTCAAATAAATAAATAAAATCTAAAAAAATAAAAAATAAAGTAAATAAATAAATAAATGCTAGAAACAGGCCATAATGGTGGGAGTATGACCAGGAGTTAGTCTTGACTTTCCAGCACTCATTAAGTCTTTGTTTATATCGCATTTGGTCTTTGCATTTTTGTGCTTAAGAACTGAAGAGAAATAAGCAAAAAACAATGATTCAAATAATATAAAAGGGCGCTTGGTAAGAAAGCCTAACAATAGCTAGTTGCTGCAGCAGCCTTTCAGGGCCTTCCCATTGTTTCCCAGAAAATACCTACTTGAAGCTTCATTCTAAGAAGACGGAATGAGACACAAGAGATGTTGAACTATGTGTTCTTTTAATTCTACCAGTTCTAGATGGTTCTCTAAACAGTGTCATACATAATATTATAAAAAAAAGAAGACCCCCAGAGACAAGCTTTTCACATTATAGATCTGCCCTCCGGGACACTATCTGCTACTTTATCTGTTAGGTTGAGAAACTGAAGGGCAAAGAATGTGTCTTTCCCTCTTCATATATCTTTATCCTTACCTTACCTTGGTCACTGAAAGCTTCCTGACACTTAAGGGAAAAAATGTTCTAAAGGGGTAGGACTTTTCTTAATAATTCAAAGCTGTGATTGTATTTTCCTTTTGTAGCTTCAAATGATAGGGGAAAAAACTAACAAATTAACAGTACAAGTGGAGGGTATGTAGCTCTTACAAGCTTAGACCTACTAATTAATGTCTTAGAGCCAGAGTTTCATTTTCATTTTTTTTTTAAGATTTTATTTATTTATTTGACAGACAGAGATTACAAGTAGGCAAGAGAGGCAGGCAGAGAGAGAGAGGAGGAAGCAGGCTCTCCACAGAGCAGAGAGCCCGATGTGGGGCTTGATCCCGGGACCCTGGGATCATGACCTGAGCCGAAAGCAGAGGCTTTAACCCACTGAGCCACCCAGGTGCCCCTCATTTTCATTTAAAGGGTAATATTGAAAATATCTATTCCGTTGACCTTATAGGTTTACTGTAATGATCAAATGATAGTACTAAATGGGAATACTTTCAGGTATACTTGCTGTAAAGAAATATAAAAATGTAAGGGATTGTTTGTGTCCTAAGGGCAGAGCTGTGTATAGAAATGAAGGTCAAGCCATGAATTACTATTAGATCATTTTTAGGGAATTTTTATTCTTTTTCTTTTTTTTTTTTTTAAGATTTTATTTATTTATTTATTTATTTGACAGAAACACAGTGAGAGAGGGAAAACAAGCAGGGGGAGTGAGAGAGGGAGAAGCAGGCTTCCCACTGAGCAGGGAGCCCTATGCAGGGCTTGATCCCAGGACCCTGGGATCATGACCTGAGCTGAAGGCAAACACTTAACGATTGAGCCACCCAGGCGTCCCAAGGGAATTTTTATTCTTGATAATGTGCCAATTTAACTAGCAAATTTGCAGAGAACTTGATTCCGTGCAAATCTATGACTGCTGACCCATTTCTTACTTGGGCCATATTTATACGACTGGTAGAATCTAAAGCAGCCAGAAACCAGAAGTTCCATCTGACATGCCTTAAAATGTTGGCCAGGCGGGGAAGGCAGCAACAGCTGGATGAACCATTGCAAATGCAAGCAAATGCACCTTTTGTCTTGTCCAACTCTGCCTGGCTCCCTTAGTGTTTTGGCTCCCAATGTGTCCTATTGTCCCTGAACATACTGCCTTTGTGTTCTTAGTTTTGAGAGTTAAACTGGAAAGACAGGAGGCAGGACAAACAAATAACACTGGGACAGTTGAAATGATAATCTCATGGTTTCGGAAAAGATTTGGTCTGCAGTATTAAATCCTTAGTGCTCATGTTTACTAAAATTAAATTTTAAAATCCTGAATACATTCTTTCAATCACAGTGTTTCTCCACTAGTAAAAGAATTATTTACATTTAATTTGTTAGAGGTTTGATGTTTAACTTTCAAACTTAAATACTAGCATAAACAGTAAACAATAAGATTTCATCCTTTTTATCGATTTAAAAATGTAAATCCTCTAATTTCTTCACATAATATCAGATTTGCCTTTATAAGGAAACAAAACTGTGACCTACAAGAAGGTATATCTTGACCAAGTTTCTGTCCTGATCTGTTTTTTACTTTCTCATTATAATGTGTTATGAGCAGAATCACTCCTTTGCTTTATCCAAACATCAATGGAAAAATTCCTTAAAATAGCAATTCAACCCGGAAGAGAGAATCCCATTAAAAGGGTTGTCCACAGGCACCTGGATGGCTCAGTCTTCAGGTGTCTACGTTCAGCTCAGGTCATGATCCCGGGGTTTTTTCCCAGTACTCCCAGTGGTGCCTTCACTGAAATAAGCTCATCTTGCCAGACTCAGAGAAGGGTTGAGGAGGAACACTTTGGTTTAAATCACTTACTGAAAAAAATGTTCCTTCTACTGCATAATATGACGTAAAATGTGTATAAATGAACAAATTTAATTGACTTAAATTTCATCTATATATGATTTGTCTTTTCTATTATAATTATTTTTTAATTAAGTTGTAATCTGTTTTAGGTCACATGGTTCTGAGGAAAAGGTTTTTTTAGACTGGGGTCCAAAAATGTTCCCACCTCTTAAATTTTCCTACTTCCATGCCTGTCCCACCAAAAGATGCTACAAATACCCAAAATAAGGAAAACTGGAACTTAGAATACAACTTAGTATGAGAAAACAAGTACTTTTAAATTTATGAGTTCTCTTCATGGAGGAAATAAAATGTACATCTTGCTTTTCCATCTGCACAATGCTGCATACATCAGAGGACCATTTGATAATCCTATGAGATGGTATATGTGAAAGGGCTCTTAAAATTGTAATACTATATTTAATTCTAATTATTAATTTTTTATTAGGAAAAAATGAGTATGATGACTGTGTATAAAATATTTCATCGATGCCTCCAATGAGGCGCTGTTGGTGCCCCACTTACATTCCCTCACTCATAACCACTTCACACAACCAGGCCCGGTTACCACCTGACAGGACTTGTCTTTCTTTCCTTGAGGGCTTTCTCTTGCTATTGAGCCAGCTTTGCTGTCCAACCAGCTGGAAGTATACAGAATAACATTCATTGGGAGCAGGGCACCTGGGTCGTTCAGTCTTCAAGTGTCTGCCTTAGGCTCAGGTCCTGATCCCAGGGTCCTGGATTAAGCCCCGCATCTGGCTCCCTGCTCAGTGGGAAGCCTGCTTCTCCCTCTCCTACTCCCCCTGCTTGTATTCCCTCTCTTACTATTTCTCTCTATATATCAAATAAAATCGTAAAAAAAAAAAAAAAAATTCTTAGCTGTGTGATTTTATGCAATGCTTTCTAAACCTCAGTGTCCTCATCTATAAGAGGTTGCAATATAACACTTACCCAACTTAATTTATGGGTCTTCACAACGATCTAATTAGATAATACGTTTAAGAGAATCAGATATGTAGACAGACATTCACACAGAAATTATTACTGTAATTATTAATCAAGGAAAGCTTCAAGGCAGCAGTTGAAATTGTGATAAATGAAGAAAGTGAGCATTTCAGGCCTGAGGCAGGTGGTTGGTTACAGGAGTAATGCTTTAGATCGGCTAGCTTGCTTTATTTTTTAAAAGATTTTATTTAGGGGTGCCTGGGTGGCTCAGTGGGTTAAAGTCTCTGCCTTCGGCTCAGGTCATGATCCCAGGGTCCTGGGATCAAGCCCTGCATCGGGCTCTCTGCTCCGCAGGGTGTCTGCTTCCTCCTCTCTCTCTCTCTCTGCCTCTCTGCCTACTTGTGATCTCTGTCAAATAAATAAAATAAAATCTTTAAAAAAAAAAGAAGATTTTATTTATTTATTTGAGAGAGCGAGCTCCAGAGAACAAGAGTTGAGGGAGGGGCAGGAGGAGAGGGAGAAGCAGACTCCCTGCTGAACAGGGAGCCTGATGGTGGAGGTGAGGTTGGGGGGTGGGGGGCAGTAGTTAATCCCAGGACCCTGGGATCAGGACCTGACCTGAAGGCAGACACTTAACTGACTTAGCCACCCAGGCACCCCTGATTGGGTAGTTTTAAAACAAAGAACTTGTTGGGGCGCCTGGGTGGCTCAGTGGGTTAAAGCCTCTGCCTTCGGCTCAGGTCATGATCTCAGGGTCCTGGGATCGAGCCCCGCATCGGGCTCTCTGCTCAGCAGGGAGCCTGCTTCCTCCTCTCTCTCTGCCTGCCTCTCTGCCTACTTGTGATCTCTGTCTGTCAAATAAATAAATAAAATCTTTAAAAAAAAAAAAAAAAACAAAGAACTTGTTTACAGAACAGAGAAACATAGTGTCTAGTACCTTAAAGATGATATATAGTTTCCTCCTTGCCCAGTCTGAGGAGTAGGGTTCTATGCAATAGACCATGGAAATCCCATGTTGCTGTTGAAGAGGTACAGAAGGAGAAAAGAGAGATTAGCTAGATTACGCTAGAAATTGCCTAGAAGACAAGGACCAAAAAGTCAGGAAACCCCTGGAGAGCAGTGTGGTTTCCTGGTCTCGGTTCTTACCACCATTTCACCTCTCCATACAGGTCTGTGGGTTGGCAGTGGCTAAGCATGAAGGCCTTTTAGTGGCAGTCAATCTTAATGGACCATAACACAGCTAAGACTGATCCAGTGTCCTCATTGCACAATCTGTGGAATTCCTAGTCAACTTCCAATGTTTCTGTGAATTCCTGGGAGATTGTGCTTTTTAGTGACCACTCTGGCTCTACACTCCTGTTTCTGTGGAATTCATTCAGTTATGGATGGTCTGTCTTTTCCGTGTACCAAGTCTCTGTTTTGTATCTTAATGACTCACAGACAGAATTCAACCTATTTCCTTGATTTACACACACACACACACATGCATACAACCCCATGAAGCAGTTGCACATATGTCAGATTTTATTTACGGTTTGGAGTGGTGGGGGATTTAGAACTTAAAAAAATTAATTCTTGGTATTAGATAGCCCTGTTTGTAAAAGGGCCCTTAGCCATTTTTCTACCATGTTCAAGCAGTGGCTCATGCCTCCAAATTTCTAATCCTATCAAGGATTAGAAAATTTTAGCATTCTTTTTACTGCCTTTTCCACAGGGACCTCATACCTCAGGGTCTCACATTCTACCCTACAACAGCACCTCCTGGTGTGTTTTTAAAAACATAATTTCCCGGGGCACCTGGGTGGCTCAGTTGTTAAGCAACTGCCTTCAGCTCAGGTCATGATCCCAGGTCCTGAGATTTAGCCCCGAATCAGGCTCCCTGCTCAGTGGGAAGCCTGCTTCTCCCTCTCCCATTCCCCGTGCTTGTGTTCCCTCTCTAACGCTCTATCAAATAAATAAATAAAATCTTTAAAAAAAATAAAAACATAAAAACATAATTTTCCAAAATGTGGCAGGTACATCTCTGAACTCCGTACAAGAGAATGTGCTGGTGGAGCACAGACCACAGGTAGCTTCCAGCTGCCAAGCCTTTTTCTCCACTGTGGCCTTCACACTGAGGCTGCAAGCTGCCCCCAGCCAGTGACTTCACACGATGAGCATCCTGGAGTGGTCATTCTTGACTTACATGGGATTTCTCTGTAGGAGTTCCTGGAACTTTACTCAAGGACTCCCCATTGACCTGTCCAAGACTTTCTCAGAACTCTGGTGCTCATCCTGCAAATTCTTCCTCTAGTCTCCACTTACCATCATCAGATATTCATAACCTAAAGGTCCCTCACCTACTCCTCCCTTCTCTTCTTTATCCTTCACATCTTTATCCCCAGTAAATCTATTGCACATGTAATTCCATCTGCTTCTTGGAAGACTGAACTGAAATACTCCCTAAAAATCACGATGCCAGCATTTGAGATCATCATTTTTAGCCACTCTGCTCCACAAAGTATAATTGTGGAATGTCTTTGCTGATAATATTGGAAAGTATAAATTGCATCTTTTTGTACGTAACAGGTATGCATTTCTCCATGACAGCCAGATTAAACTTGGTGTAAGGCTCAATCACTAAAATCAAATGATAGTCTTAGAACTTACTCCTCTATCCTAGGCTAAATAAGGAAGGCCTGATTCTCAGTCTGTGTTTGTTTCAGAAATCACTTCTTGGTCCTTTCAAAGGCTAGTGGTTGTTCTAAAGCCTCTCCTCTAGTAGTGCCCCATTATTAGAAACTGCTGGAGCCCTACAGCTAAAGCATTTAGTGCCTGGTCCATATAGGCATCCCTATAATCTTTCCCATATGCAACCCATAAACTGAGTCTTCTCAACCTATAAACCTTTGAATTCCTCTCTCAGTGTTTAAGAACATGCCCATCGTCTGACATGGAATTATTCCCCTCTACTTTTGAAGTCTTCTTCCTTAATTTTCTCCCCTAATGAATCTTTTGAAAACAAAGATCTAGTTGGCTGACCTCAATGATAAGCCCGTCAATGACACAAAGACTTGTTTATTCTTCTGGGACCAGAGGGTACTGGTGGATAAATTTTAGTCAAAGACAGAGAGAATAAGACAGCTAATTTACAGGAAGTTACTTTGCCCTGTCAAATTTTTCAGAAATCAACCTGCTACATACATTTTCTCTGTTATATCTCATTGAAGGTGAGCATTTGAGGGGGAAAAAAAGAAAATTTGATAATATCATAGCTTTGAGTCCCATGAAGCCCCTCCTGGTACAAATCCCTTTTTCTAACCATTTGGCAGGTGTTTCTTCTTAGCAGTTTTGCTACAGTTGGGCAGAGGAAGAATTAGCAAACAACAGAGACTGTTACATCCAAAAAACACCTTGAATAGTTCACTGCTTCCAACTTTACAGATGAACAAATGCTGATCCACAGTGGTCAGGTATTAGTCCAATAACATACAGTCACCATTAAGGCAACAACTCAGTTTAAGTCTCCTGGCTCAAAGGTGTAGAGGTATAAGCAGAAAGGAAATAGAGTTATACAGAATTGGTTTTGTTTCTTGTTCTCTAGGAAAATTTGGACCTGTTGCTTATGTAATTGGTGTCTTTTTTCCCATCTTTAAACTGTGCATTCTAATAAATACCTTACAGAGCTGTTGGGAGGATAAAATAACATAAGAAATGTGATGACAGTGATGTGCCAGTAAGTGCTTAACAACCAGTTCTTGGAATTGATGGAGGAACCATGATTTGTGGCATTTTATGATTTTCATGGTATAAATATTCCTCCTGTTGTCAATTTCAAGCTTCCAACTGTTTAAAAATGGCTGGCAGGATTCCTAAAAACTTAACAATCGCCTCTTACAAGCACATACGAACTGGCACAGACTGGCTCCAGCATACCACTGAATATAAAACACTTGGCATGGAGTAGATACTCCATAAATACTAGTTGCCCTCTCATCTTCACAAGGCACAGGTTCTTTTTACCATGCCATGTAACTGTTGTTTTATGAACACTATCTCTTTGAACTTCCCAAGAAATGAGTTATTGTTGTAATAATCTATGTAAATAAAATGAACTCTCTTGGGTGGAGATGCCTGCATAACATCTCACTGCTTTTGAGGATATATGGGAAATGTTCCAGCAAATGTGTAAAGTGCCCAGAATTCACCTTGCAGGATTCTTGTGACTTCCCAAAGAAATAGGTTGACATTGTACAGAACAGCTGAAACTGAGATAAATTTAAAGCCCATAATGCAGAAGAGAAATAATGATTTTAAGTAAGACGATTTCAAATAACATGATTTCAGATTTCAGGTAAACTTGAACTGTTTCACATGAATACATCTACATAGCTTACTCCAGGATGAGTATGAAGAAGTGATTTTATTTGGATTTTTTTTTTAAGATTTATTGATTTATTTATTTGACAGACAGAGATCGCAAGTAGGCAAAGAGGCAGGCAGAGAGTTGGGGGAGGGGGGAAGCAGGCTCCCTGCTGAGCAGGGAGCCTGATGTGGGGCTCGATCCCAGGACCCTGGGATCATGACCTGTGCCAAAGGCAGATATTTAACCCACTGAGCCACCCAGGTGCCCCCCCCCTTTTTTTAAAAAAGATTTTAGTTTACTTATTTGTTTGAGAGAAAGAGAGAGAACATGGACCAAAGGAGGAGCAAAGGGAGAAGCAGACTTCCTGCTGAGCAGGGAGCCTGACTTGGGGCTCAATCTGGGACTCCAGGGTCATGATCTGAGCCAAATGCATACACTTAACTAAGCTACCCCCGTGCCTCGGGAGAGAAAATCTAAAGCAGACTCTTCCCTGAGCATGGAACCCAACACAAGGCTCAGTCACATGACCCCGAGATCATGATCTGAGGTAAAATTAAGAGTCGGATGCTTAACAGATTATGCCACCCAGGCGCCCCTGTCAAAGCATTTTTTATGATAGCTGCTTCTAAATCCTTGTCAGATGATTCCAACACCTGTAAAATCTTGGTATGGTGTCTCTTGATTGTCTCTTCTCATTGAAGTTGGAAATTTTCTGGTTGCTGATGTAAGTGATTTTCAGTTGTATCTTGGACATTTTTTTTTTACATTAATTTGTTTATTTTAGAGAGAGAGAGCACAAGTGGGAGGGAAGGAGGAAGAGGGAGAGAGAATCTCAAGCAGACTCCATGCCCAGTGCAGAGCCCATCTTGGGACTTGATCTCACAACCCTGAGATCACGACCTGCACAGAAACCAAGAATTGGTCACTCAACTAACTGTGCCACCCAGACACCCGATATCTTGGACATTTTTGCTATTATGTTATGAGATTCTGGATCATCTTCTGTTTTAGCAGGTATCCTATGACGCCACAGCACTGGAGGAAAGGTGGTGATGCTTAATTACTACCAGGTGGTATGGAAATTCAGATTCCCCACTTGGCCTCCACTGAACCTTGAGATGGGAAGCAGAAGAGTATCTCTTTGTTGCTGGGTGGAGGTGGGAGTTCAGGATCTCCGCTAGGGCCTCTGCTGACACTGCAGGGGGCTGGGGAGCCTAATTACCACTGGAATGTGGTAAAAGTCCTAACCTCCCGGGGCGCTGGGGTGGCTCAGTGGGTTAGGCCTCTGCCTTCGGCTCGGGTCATGGTCTCGGGGTCCTGGGGTCGAGCCCCGCATCGGGCTCTCTGCTCAGCAGGAAGTCTGCTTCTCCCTCTCTCTCTGCCTGCCTCCGCCTACTGTGATCTCTGCCTGTCAAATAAGTAAATAAAATCTTAAAAAAAAAAAAAAAGTCCTAACCTCCCCACTCAGCTCTCTGATACCACCCTGGCAGGGAGAGGTGCCTCATTACCACGGGGTGGGGATGGAATTCCTCGCTTCCCTCATGGTCTTTACTGACAACCTGGGGCAGATGTTGGGGTGATCTCATTATTACCAGGTGTGGATTAAGGTTCTGACTCCCCAGTCAGCCTTCTTGACACCACCCAGGGGGGCAGAAAAGTGCCTTGATAAAGGGCACTTGATATAGGGCAAGGGCAAAAGTTGAGGCTCTATACTCGCATTTTTCCCATGGTGTTTGGCTGGAGTAGAGCAGTTACTGTCTGAAAGTTACCTGTTTCGCCAGGCTGCCCCTTTCCTCATCCTGTAGCTAGAGAGAGCTGACTTTTCTTGGGGCCTTTTTTTTTTTTCCCTTTGGTCTGCATCTGTTGGCTTCTTTAGCACCCAATTTGGGCTATATGAGTCAAGAAGAAAACCTTTGTCACCATGCTTCTTGGGTCCTGTGATTCCTAGCAGGCCTGCCTCCTCTCTACCTTTTAGAACCTTCTTTATCATCAATATCCAGGGTCTTTAGCCAGAGGAGTAGGGAGATGTGTGTCTACTCCGTTTTATCCCAGCAGACACCTGTGGTTCTGCTGTCACTGCACCACAAGGCATTGGTTCCACAAAGAAAAATGGACATTCAAGCCCATATGCTTTCTACTGCTAACACTCACCACCCCTAAGTTTCAGTCCATTTAGGTGGATGGAAAGGGTTTTAGCTCCATGCCTACACAACATAGCTTACCCCCTCCAGTGTCAGTGCAGCAGGGAGCAAGTAAGTAAGGCAATTCTGGTGCCAGAAATCTGAATTTCCCAGGTGATAGGGTATTTGCCTCTGGCTTAGAAAGTGAGGTCTACTAGCTGTACTTGTCAGAGAACAGACCTGCAAAGATCAAATCTCTGTTCTCTATCATGGAGGCTTCATCTGTTTTCATGCCATTTTGAGAGCTTAATTGACTCTATCTCTTGCTGATAAATGCTGCATTGGTTAAGAGAAGGAACCATCACTTTTGTACATTTCAAATGTAGTCTCTAAAAACCAACACAAGCACTCCAAGACTTTAAATCCTTTCTGCTGGCACACGTTTCAAATAGACATGGGAGCTGCCACTTAAGGAAGTGCAGTTTGTACACTGCACAAAGGCACCCAACCAATGGGACAAAAAGGAGCTAAGATCCAGCCCCAGCTCTGCTTGCCAAAACATGTACCCACAGGGCTGCATCACCCAGAGGGGGTGCCTTTTTCAAATTTGCACAAAGGCTCCCTATAAGCACTCAGCTGGGCTCTGAACCTAACAATAGCAGTATTGCAGCATCTCCAAAGAAATACGCTCTTGTATTCTATAAACTCATTATACTTGAATATTCAATTGATACTCATGCATAATTTATATCATCACTTCAAAATAATTTATTTTCAGATTTTCAGGCCCATTAAAATGAGCTCGGAATCATCTGAGATGGAGCACACTGCAAATTTTGGCCAAGGTCAAATTGGCTTTTTAAAAGGATTTTCCATCATTATCCCCCTGGGCCTGCACCTTCCCATTAGTAAGGGTTGTTAATGATCAGGTGCTGTGCAGATAGATTAGGCTTCCTGATAATGCACAATTCCCTGTCCCTTAGCTGTGAACAAAACCTTCTCCTGCTGCCCTACTATGTGACAGATGTCCTTTCGGGCAATTCAAACTTTTTGCCTTCTTGGAATGGCCACATCACTGATTAAATCTGGATACTGAAGGCTGCAACAGGTCACTAGGGAGTTGTGAGAAAAGGCCCATTATTTGTCTCCATAGTCAGCCATTGGGCAATTAGTGGATACATCTCTACTCAGAATAAAAGCTTTGATTTCCTTGGATCAAATAGGCTTTAAAAAATAAGCCATTGGTCCTAGTCTTACTATAAACCTAGTGGTGATTTAGATGTAAACATTTGGCTCACATCAAGACAACAAGAGAGCACCAAAGCATACCCTAATTTCTTCTTCTTCTTTTTTTTTTTAAGATTTTATTTATTTATTTGACAGAGAGAAAGAGAGCACAAATAGGCAGAGCGGGAGGCAGAGAGAGAGTGGGGAAGCTGGCTCCCCACTGTGCAGAGAGCCCGATGCAGGACTCGATCCCAGGACCCTGTGATCATGACCTGAGCCAAAGACGTAGGCTTAACCCACTGAGCCACCCAGGCGCCCCCCCCCCTTTTTTTAATTGCAGTATAATGACAGTGTTAGATTAGTTTCAGGAGTATAATAAAGTGATCCAGCAACTCTGTACATTACTCCGTGTTTATCACAATAAGTATATTCTTAATCCCCTTTACCTACTTCACCCATCTCCCCCTCCTGTCTCCCCTCTGGTGACCACCAGCTCTTTATATTTAAGAGTCTAGTTTTTCTCTTTTTATCTTTATTTTGTTTCTTTAATTCCACATATGAGTGAAATCACATGGTATTTGTTTTTCTCTGACTGACTGACTGACTTCAGGTAGCACGTTATCCTCTGGACCCCTCCATGTTGCTGCAAATGGCAAGATTTTTTTCCCTTTTTGTGGCTGAATACTATTCCTCTGTGTGTGTGTGTGTGTGTGTGTGTGTGTGTGTGTATTACAGCTTCTTTATCCATCCATCAATCAATGGATACTTGAACTGCTTCCATAATTTGGCAATTGT